>NC_057800.1:420907817-421507817 GCF_018294505.1 Triticum aestivum
CTCATTACGCACAAAAAAATGAATACTCCCTCGGCTAGCTGGGACCCACCTTGCTGGGAGGCTGACTTGTGGGCCTACTAAGTTGACGGGGACGAAGGGCTTTGTCAACTTAGTCAATATGAACGATTCTAGCTCCAATGATCGTACGATGTCCATCCAACGACCGTAGTGCTTCTTCAACCTCTGGTCTTCTTGCTCCAGCCGCCCAAGGCAGCGCCGGTCGTGCCGCATGCTCCTGCCTCCCGTGGCCGGCTGTGCTACCACAGAGGCCTCACCGCCCCCTACTATTCCCACCGCTGGCCAGGCCTTGCGGCGACGGCAGCCTCACACCGCAGCCGAAGTAGTGAACCCTCATAGTCCTCTCCGGGCGGGATTCCACTTCCGCGTCGTCTCCTTCCTAGGCCTCGTCGTCGTCCACCGCCATGGTGCTCTCCGTGCGGTGTGGTCAACGTGGTCAAGGAACGACTTCCATCGGAAAAGTACTATACATGGAGAGGCTGACAGCTGGGTCCACGGCCACAGCCCAGTTTTTTTGTGATTTGCCAAGTAAGTCGCTTTGTCAGGCCTGTTGGGCTGCAAATCTGTCAAGACGAGGAGAGCTTTCATTCGGCTGGCCGAGAAAATGGCCCATTAGTAATGAGAAATGGGTTGTACATTTTTAAAACACATCAAACCGGCGATTAGTTTCAAATATCTTTTTTTTCATTTCAAGATTTTAAATTACATTAATTTTTATGCGTGGAGAATTTGTTGGATTTTATATTGATATACATTTATTTTTAAAATCAGTTTGAATGTGAGTCGAAATTTTTGGATTAAAAACAGTTCGGACCGCACCGAAATATGCAAATTTTTGTATAATTTTTACCGTTGCCGCAATATGGGCTGTAATGCTAATAAAAAGAATATGGGCTCCAAAAAACCTTAAGAATTAGCAAATGGGATGTAAATTATTAGAAATAATGGCAGATGGG
Source organism: Triticum aestivum (assembly GCF_018294505.1). Classification (NCBI taxonomy): domain Eukaryota; kingdom Viridiplantae; phylum Streptophyta; class Magnoliopsida; order Poales; family Poaceae; genus Triticum; species Triticum aestivum. The sequence continues at coordinate 420,908,792 of NC_057800.1, forward strand.
CTGTATGCTGTTTTCCACAGATTTGAGGCTTTCCTAAAAAAAGGTTGACGCACAAGCACTGACTGTTGGATGTCCATCCAACGGCCGACGTGCTTCTTCAATCTCTGCTCTTCCTGCTCTAGCCGCTCAAACAAGCGCCGACGGGACTGCCTGCTCCCTCCTCCTCACGGCCGGCTGTGTTGCCGTGCAGGCCTCACCACCCGACCGTACTCCCATCGCTGGCCTAGCCATCCCTCTACTCACCCACACCTGCTGTTATTCTCCGGCGACGGCAGACGAGGCAGTAAACCCTCTTATAGTCGTACTCCCCTCCACGTGGGAAACAACTACCGAGTCTTCCATGCCTCCTTGTCATCCCCTTCCTAGGCCTCGCCGTCGTCCATCGTCCTGGTGCTCTCGGCGCGGCGTGGTCAACGTGGTCAAGGAACGACTTCCATCGGACGTGGACTGTATGTGGAGAGGCTGATAGCTGGGTCCACGGCTGCAGCAAGGAAGTGCCTCCTTATTACACGGAAAATAATGATTCCTCCACCTGACAGCTGGGACCCACCGGAAGGGCCACTGTATTTCGTGAAAAAAAAACGTTTCTCCCTGACTGCTGGGACCCACCAGCTACATCTTCACACGCAAGGAAGTGCGTCCGGGTAAAAAAACGATTCGCCCCCTGACTGCTGAGACCGACCAGCTACATCTTCGTAGGCAAGGAAGTGCTTGACAGTCGGGACCCACCTGGTCGAAGCGTACATAGCGTTGTCATTCTGGTCGCGAACGTGTACGTACATACTGGTCGATGTAGAGGCGCGCACGTATCATAGTAGAGGCGCGCACGTGTCGTAGTAGAGGCGCGCACATAGAATTTACACGTACGTACAGCAGCCAGGGTGCAAGAAAGAAAATACGGCCACGTATGTGTACATACGGGCGAGGTCTCGAACGCCTACTCGCGCATACGTACGGCCAGGGCTCGTGTACACGGCTGGGTCGGAATGGAGAAACAGCGTCGTCGTCGTGTTCATGGGGAGGCAATGGAATGCGTCGTGTTCATGGGGAGGCAACGAAATGCGTCGTGTTCATGGGGAGGCAACGGAATGCGTCGTGTTCATCGGGAGGGCTTGGACGGAACAGGCGATGGAAACGAGGCCTGGCGTACCGCAGAACGGAGGAAACGGCCTTGTGTTCGACTGGCCACGTTCGAAACGGGATCCTGTTTATCGGGAGGGGTCTGGCGTACTGCAAAACGGAGGAAACGGACCTCCTACGGTCGAGATGGGGGTCCTGTTGATCAGGAGGGGTGTGGCGTACCGCAAAACGGAGGAAACGGACTTGTGTTGGAGCGCTAGGGTCGAAACGGGGGTCCTGTTCATCGGGAGGGGTGTGGTGTACCACAAAACGGGACTCCACGGGATACTGTTCATCTCCATCGTCGACCTCCTCCAGCCTCCACGGGCTCCTATTCATCCAGCCTCCACGGACTGCTGTTCATCCAGCCTCCAAGGGCTCCTGTTCATCCAACCTCCACCGCGTGCTACTCCACCAGTTACTGTTCAACCACCCCTCCACCGTCTACTGTTCATCCAGCCCTCCACACCACGGGGTCCTATTCAACCACCCCTCCACGGGCGCCCCTCCACCGTCTACTGTTCATCCAGCCCTCCACACCACGGGGTCCTGTTCATCCACCCCTCCACAGGCACCCCTCCACCGTCTACTGTTTATCCAGCCCTCCACCACACCATGGGGTCCTGTTCATCTAGAGGCAACACCGTCGCTCACTGTTCATCCAACCCCCCCCCCACAACGCTCACTGTTCATCCCATCGATCGGCTTCAGTTAGCAGAAGTAGCGAAGGAATCGCTCGATCGGGTTCAGTTAACAGCCATCAATCAATCGCTCGGGTTCAGTAACGTGTAGCCTGCAGTGCAATCGCTCAGGTTCAGTTAGAGCCCAACGCCTCGCTCGGGTTCAGTTAGAGCCAACGCCTCGCACACACACGCGTACGTGTACGAGAGAAACACGCATCGCTCGGCCCCCGACCTCCCACCGTAACCGGGAACTCCCCGAAATTTTCCTCCCCCTCACTTCTACCACGGTTTTTTCCATCATGGACGGCCCAAAGAATGTCATGCAGCTGCGTCTCCGGCCCGCCCAGGACGAAAAGCCCATTTTCTGTCATGATTTTTTGTCATAGAAGTAGGAGCCCACCACATCTATGATGATACCAGGTTTTTTCACAATTATCGTCATAGAAGTGTCATATGTATGACAGAAAAAAAATTCGTTCGGCCCAAAATGTCATGGGTGTGTCTTTTTTGTAGTGGTGTTAACTATACCAGGCATAACTGGAACCAAATATAGCCGTTCAAACTGGTATTAATGCAATCGAGCAGCACAGTTCCGACTTGCACATAATGAACATCATATTGTGACTGACTGAAATAAATAAGGCATAAATGATCAGTATAACAACCAAATATAGCCATTGAAAACTGGACATAGTCTCACTACAACCAACCTAACAAGCAAATACAGATGAACAGGGCATATGCTTGAAAACTAGATAAATGCTCGCCTCAACCAACCTAACAAGCAAATACAGATAAACAAGGCATTTGTTTGAAACCTGGACAAATGGTCACTACAACCAATCTAACAAGCAAATATAGATAAACAAGGCATCTGCTTGATAACTGGACAAATGCTCACTGCAACCAACCTAACAAGCAAATACAGATAAACAAGGCATCTGCTTGATAACTGGACAAATGCTCACTGCAACCAACCTAACAAGCAAATACAGATAAACAAGGCATCTGCTTGATAACTGGACAAATGCTCACTGCAACTAACCTAAGAACCAAATACATATAAACAAGGTATCTGCTCGATAACTGGAAAAATGCTCACTTCAACCAACCTAACAACCAAATACAGATAAACAAGGCATCTACTCACTATAAACAACCAAATATAGCCATTCGTGAAACTGAAGTGGACAATTCATACTTAAACATCACATAGCCCTATTGAACAATACATTTTTGCATAACTAGAATAATTAAACACGGCACAGTTAAAACACCACATTGCAAATGCTACTACAACAAAGGGTACGGGTTGGCAAGCTAGAAAAGGGTAAGATTTGCTGATAGGATGTTCCTCACATGTCATGGACGGGATCCTTTCAGTTGGAAGAGCACAGACCCATGGTGCACTCTCTAATGTCACAGATGGGTTGTTTCACCTTCGAAGAACCTTTGTGGGTGCCCTTCTCGTGGTGGTGGTCCATGAGATCTGACTTGGCAATTGCGGATCCCAAGCCGCCTCCATAGAACGTTTCCTTCAGAAATGACAAAATGGGCTCGTTGTCGTACAAGGATCGCAAATCCCTGACCGCGTGGCGGAGGAGATCAGCAGCAGGGACGTCGAAGAGATCAACGGCGGTTGAACCAGAGGGGTTGGGGATGGACCACTTAACCTGTGACATGGCCCGCGTGAAGCCGTCGTTGTCCATTGATATGTCTCCAACGTATCTATGATTTTTGATTGTTCCATGCCGTTATATTATCATTCTTGGATGTTTTACAACCATTTTATATCATTTTTGGGACTAATCTATTGACATAGTGCCAAGTGCTAGTTGTTGTTTTTTTCTTGTTTTTTACATCGTAGAAAATCAATACAAACAGAGTCCAAATGTAGTAAAACTTTTTACGGAATTTTTATGGACCAGAAGACACCCAATGGGCCGGAGAAGCACCTAGGGGTGCCCCGAGGGGGGAACAACCCACCGGGGTGTGCCTGGGCCCCCAGGTGCGCCCAGGTGGGTTGTGCCCACATCGGTGTCCTACCGCACCGCCTCTTTGCTCTGTAAATACCCCGATATTCCAGAAACCATAGCGGAGTCGACGAAAATCAATTTCAGTCGCCGCAAGTTCCAAAAACCATAGATCCAATCTAAACACCATCACGGAGGGGTTCATCATCCTCATTGGTGCCTCTGTGATGATGCATGAGTAGTTCTTTGTAGTCCTACGGGTCCATAATTAGTAGCTAGATGGCTTCCTCTCTCTCTCTCTCTCTCTCTCTCTCTCTCTCTCTCTCTGGATTCTCAATACAATGGTCTCTTGGAGATCTATTTGATGTAACTCTTTTTGCGGTGTGTTTGTTGGGATCCGATGAACTTTGAGTTTACGATCAAATCTATGTTTTTATCCATGAAAGTTATTTGAGTCTTCTGATCTCTCATATGCATGATTACTTATAGCCTCGTATTTCTTCATCGAATCTTTAGTTTCGTTAGGCCGACTAGATCGATTTTTCTTGCCATGGGAAGAGGTGCTTTGTGATGGGTTCTATCTTATGGTGCTTGATCCTAGTGACAGAAGGGGAACCGGCACGTATGTATCGTTGCTATTAAGGATAACAAGATGCGTTCTATTTCTACATAAATAGATCTTGTCTACATCATGCCATAGTTCTTATTGCATTACTCCATTTCTCCATGAAATTAATGCACTAGATGCATGCTAGATAGCGGTCGATGTGTGGAGTAATAGTAGTAGATGCAGGCAGGAGTCGGTCTACTAATCTTGGGCGTGATGCCTATATAATGATCATTGCATGGATATCGTCATGATTATTTGAAGTTCTATCAATTTCCCAACATTAATTTGTTTACCCACCATTGCTATTTTCTCGAGAGAAGCCACTAGTGAAATCTACGGCCCCCGGATATCTTCTCTATTATATTTGCCTTCGCGATGTATTTTTATTTGCTTTTACTTTCAGATCTATTAATCTAAAAATACAAAAATACCTTTCTGCAATTTTTATTTATTCATTTTATCCCGTGTTCCCACGAGATCTATTTATCCAATCTACTACAATTTTACCTATCTTTTTACCCGTGAGGGATTGACAACCGGCCTCTTACGTCGGGTTGCAAGTATTTGTTCTTTGTGTGCAGGAGCTGTTTACATGGTTCTCGTACTGCTTCGATAACTTTGGTCTCATCACTGAGGGAAATACCTACCGTAGCTGTGCTGCATCATCGATCCCTTCCTCTTTGGGGAAATACCGACATAGTTCAAGCCGCATCATCGACGAGTTTGATGTCGGAGCCAGCTTTCCCGAGATACAATAATATGCTAGCCCGCTGACGTGAAGCCTTCGGCATGACAATGTAGACAACATCTTCGCCGGCTTCTATGGCGAGGTGTTGTTCCAAGATCGATAGGTCGGGGCGAACGGCAGCCACCTTGCCAACGTCCGCCGGAGAGACATGATAAACCTTTTCTTGGCCGAACGCTCATCGGGCTCCCTGAGATACGTGGTCGAGCTTAGGCTGCGACATTCTAGAGCAAGGGATGTGGATCTGGCAGGGAGGGACACCGCATGCCTCATCTAAAAACTCAAGGGAGTGGGGTGATGGTGTGGTAATCTCCGGGTAACCTGAACTTTATTATCTAAGCTAGGAGGAACGGGCAGGCCGACAGGGGTTGACGGCGGTGGTGGTGAGCTAGGGTTGAATGGGGGGAGGGGACGGGTGGGGGACTGTGGAGGGGGCGGGGTGGTGTTTGAGGATACACCGCCGCTACTGAAAATTTTAGTAATGGTGGGTGGAGATGGTGGTGGACGAGGGAGGGCGATGGTTCAAATGCCTCGCTATTGCAATTTTACTATAAGGTCGGTGTTGGAGGAGTGTGGGCGACAGTTGAAGTATGGCGGCTACTAAATTTTGGGTAAAAGAATTGATGTGGGGCGGGAGTACCCAAGATCGCAAACGGTCCAATAAGAATATGCGTTTATGATAGTAAGTAAAAGTGGCGGAACCGCCGATTTTTGCAACACTCAAGGCGGGTAGTTTGTTTTTAGATTTCTAGCTAGCTGGTCTATCGCACACGGTTCGTCCTCATTTTCAGACACATACATGTAATTCAATCTAAATAGACTACCCGCCTTTAGCTTGCACATGTGGTGATTTTACATCGCACTTGCATCATACACGGTTAAGCCAGTACCTCCACCTTTGCTCGCGCTTGCATAGTCGTGGTGATTCACAGCGCACTTGCATCACACACGATTAAGACATTATCCCATGTCCATTGAGCATCATGAGAGTCTTTGCAGAAAAAAAAACATTAGAGAGGTTCAGAAGACAGCCACACCAGCATGTGGCCCAAATATATATAAGGGAAAAGGGTGGTCTGTGATGTTCAAAATTCCAATGCACAACTTTGACCACGCGGGCCCACGGTTGGTCGCGTCATCGAAGATCAATGATAGGGGCCAAAAGTCAAGAACCACCTGGAAGTGGCCAAATATACTCCCTCCGTTCCTTTATATAAGGTGTATTTGTTTTTTGATAAAACTCCAGAATGTAAGGTGCATCTATCTATATCTATACCTATACTAATTAAAGACTTCCAAGAAATTACCACGTTAATCAGTAATTAGGAACCGTTAATCTGGTGGGACCAAATTATAATGGTGTAGATCAACCTATAAAATCCTAGAGAGAAAAAACTCCTATCTTTTTTCTCTTTGAGGTGAAAAAAATTCCTATCTTTTCTATCTTGCAATGGGCTAAAAGAACATGACATAGTCTACACATATAGAAATCACGTTTTAAAACTCCCATCTCTCTATGTATCTATAGCCCCACGGGCTAAAAAAACATGACGCAGTCTACACATATGGAAATCACATTATAGAGAAAAAATAACACTAGCCATCCATCACGTGGGTACAAGTTATAACGATCAAGATTAAAGAAAGAGTCCTTCTCCAATAAGCATCCATGGTTTTTTTAAACGAATATAAGTATTCATCTTAACACACGTCATATAACTTTTTTTTGAGAAACACCACATCATAGAACAAGGAATGCATCCATGTTCAAATAGGCCATCAGTTCAGGCCGCTTGGACATCACGGCCTGCTGTTCCACCCATGCCTGCGCTGCCGCATAAGGCACCGACAGAGTACGTCGCCGTCTTCGCAGGCGCATGGGGACGTTGCGGTGTTGGCGCGGCTCTGCTTCTGCGGTTCGCCCTGCGAGTGTCGGGGAAGTTTACCTTGGCCTGTCTGCCGTGGATGTGGCGAGCAGCAGCGCCGTAGGACTGGGCGCCGCTGTCGGCCGTGTTGAAGGTGTTGGGCTAGACGCATGTAAATCACTTTGGGCCGGTAGATTAGCGCACACCCTCAATCTCACATCGACGTCCCATGTCTCCCTCCGTACGACTGCTCCCATGGATTGAACTCGCTGCTGCCGCCCTCTCGCTTTTATCTATCTACTTCCATCATCCTTCGTCTTGCCTCCCCGCAGCAAGCCAACACAACATAACATATTTATCTTGATGATCACCTCAATCCAGTGCTACAATTGTGGCTCTCCACTAATCGCTGCCTCATCTCAAATCCTTGAGATTCCATCGCTCCGATCTGCCACATTGTTTCCCCACTGATAGGTTCTCTTCACATGCGATTCTCTGTCCCCCATAGCAGGTAAATTTTCCTATCTCTCTACACCTTTGAAGTTTTCTCTTTCTTGCTATTGGTGGTTTAGATTTGAATCTGAAGTTACATAGCCAAGTTATATCGGCTCAAATTGTAGAATAGCCTAGGTAGATCTGCTGAGATGCAACCATCATGCGTTAGAAAAAAGTATTTGCATCACGTTACAATAAAAAGTAAATTTCATGATACATAATTACATCTAGAAATTTGTATTGTTTTCCTTCTCTAATACGGTAATATTTAACACCATGTAATCTCTCATCTCCCACGCTAAAGATTTTTTCTTTCTAGATTTATGAATCGCCATTCGGGGTCATCAACGCTGGAGGTCGTCAGCCTGTTCTCATGCAACGTCATCCTGATGTCCGAAGGACCAAATAAGACCATGCTGCTAAGTGAATTAGTATCATCAAAGTACTCGGTTGTGCATGTAGAGTTCATATAAACATCTAGAGGAGGCTAATATGTATGCACACTGGCTCTTTAGGTAAACTAATCGTGTAATATTACGTAGCTTAATCGGTTATTTCACCTTTACAGAAACCCCTCACGTCCACGGTCAATGATCTTTCTCCCATATGTATCCAATGTAATATATAGGTCTAGCACAGATCAAGGACGTGTTCCTGAGTAGCTTCTGGAAGGAACAATAGTTAGCATATACATGCACCCATGAACTGAAGATATATCTTGCAATCCATCACTGGAGTATTTATTGAGAAATCTATCAGTAGAGTAATCTATCGGTGGCGTTAGTTTATTTTTGTGCTTATGTGATATACTAATTTCTAACTAGGTGGGAAATAAGATACAAGATCAGGTTTCTTCAGTTCATTACATAAACTGTCTGCATCAGCCACGCATGCTGACCTATTTTTCTCCTGCCGAAATTAAGTGATGCTTTAATTTTGGCTAATGCATCAATGCAGTGCATGGTGTGGTGTACTCGACAGCTCTTTGGAGGGTTTGATACATATATATCTATCAACGTACTAATCCATGTGCTTTAATGTACTCCTATATTTGCCATTTGGGAACAATTTGGTGGTATATGTGATGATGTCTCATGTAGTTCATTTGACCTAATCTGTATAAAACCAAATATATTGCAAAGCTGGACCTTATTTCTTATAGATTGTAAGCATATTTTTGGACTTTGGGTAGTTTTTTCCCTAATAAAGGAACCGAAGTATCTGCTCAAACATACCGACAAAAGTTTATAACAAAGTATCTGCTCAATATATGGTTAGTTTATTTTTTAGCTAGACATGAATGTAGTATGGATTAAATTTGCTTAGTTATATATAAAGCTATAACACTATATGATTGAATGGGGTGTCATGCTATGGATGCTTATACTGATATTTTTCTCCTATTACATCCTTCATGTTCCATCTCAGTGGTTAAAGTAAAGCCCTAAATAGGTACAAAGAACTTCCCTATGAATTTTACATGATCTGGAGGACCTAATTGTTGGCCCACTCCTAGCAGCTCCACTGTATCGTGCAACAGATCAAGCCATCAAGAATAAACTCTTAGGGTTATACACTAAAGTTAATTCCAGATTTATTTATTTTCAGACCAAGTTACATTCAGATTTTTTAGAGCATGTTTTACAATATTGTCCATAACTACTATTGATCTAAACAATAAATGTGAAAACCATATTATGATATTTTTATTTTCCAAATACTTAATATAGCAACACTTCCAAATAATATTTTCTAGATTTTATAGGTTGCACCTGCAGAATCTGCTACGCATAACCCGCGCGCGACGGGCCAGATCATACTTGAAGGTGCGCCGCGGCGAGGAGGAGCCATCAAGTGGTGTACATCATCTTCAAGTGTATACTGTGTCTCACATGATGTATGTACACATTTGCATAGTGCCGAGGGGGCGTATTAATGTTTATAGGTTCCACGAATCTGATGTGCCATGTTGACATTAACGTATTCTTAATTATTAAGTACTAAAAAGTTCTGGCCACTACTTCAATAGAATTATATTGTGTGGGTATTCATGTTTATACGTTCCAAGAATCTGATGTGCCATGTTGCCATTACCATATTCTTAATTATTAAGTACTAAAAGTTCGGGCTCCCTTCTCTGGAGATAACTGCTCCATGTGTTACATGTTGTAATAAAGTTCAAAGAAAGATACAGTGGCGTTTCTATCATGCCGATTCCATTACATAATTTGTAGATAAATTGTAAACTACTTATTGTTGATATATTTCTCTTTCCTTTTCAGAACACACAATATCTAAGCAAATGGAAATGCCATGTCTCTTTTAGTCTGAACGATGCATAAAAAATATGAGTGCTATATCCCCTAGAGTTAATAAATAAGTTTTCAGTACAACATCCACATCATCAATCTTTATGGATTTTGTTTTCATCTACATGAGCACACACTACGTTGTATCTTCATCTTAATTCTAGATGCCAAGTACATGTTCTTTGGTGTTATAAAACTGTACTGAATTCAATAATCAACACTTAGATTAGTTGCCGATCCTGAGAACGAAGATATGGAGAGCATTGTTGCTTTGGTGGAAAATATAAGATGGTCGCTGAAATTTCATATCGTTTTTTTTTTTGCATAAGAAACCCCATTGTGTTTCAATAGATAGTTGGGTACACTAAAAGTTTTACCTAATAAAATGCCCATTTTCGTGGTGAAGCTATTCTTAGTTGGGTTGGAACATGTAGGCATGCATTTGTGGTAGAAGTCAACACTCTATATGCCATTTTGACTACTTTTTCTTATAGCAAGCCTGGTACACCAACTAGCCACAAGCTTAGCGCAAGGTATATAGGAACATATGGTTGTTAAATTATTTTCAAGATGGTCTTATATTTCTAGAGATCTCATGTTTATTCTTCTATGCTGCGCTATGTTCAATCTAATATGTCTAAAATATTATAATCATATTTATCTAGGCAATGTAGAAAAATGCATGTTTACAAACAATAATCTTTTTGTAGTATGTCTAAAATATTGTAATATTCTTTATCTCGGCAATATAGAAAAATTCACGTTTACGAACAATAATCTTTTTGTAATATGTTGCCATTTATGGTCATATATTCAAATTTAGACTATTCGTAAATGAAAATTTTATATTCTTAAAATTCTGACGAGCTGGTAACCAGTGGTGGTGGTACTGATATACTAGAGATTAGTTATATGTACTCAAATGAAATTATATATTTTTTATCCAATTTAAGAAAAAAGATATACTTAATATTTTTTATAAACTAGCCCGTGCGAATGCACGGATTGACGACTAGGTTTTTCTAATTCCTCATAATTCCCTTGTTAGCCCTCTACAAAAAGGAAAGTATCTCTCTCCTGATTGTTTGTATCTCTCCTTGTAGCAAAAGAAGGAAACTACCTCTATGTTGATTGCATGTATCTTTTACTTTCCTGGACTAACTGATTTACTTGCCACTAACCAATAAATTTGCCGAGGGTCATTTTGTCCTAACACGTCTATAATTATGTGCCTAGGTCACCACACCAAAAATAATACACCATAGATAAAAACGGAGGGTGTGATGTTTAAGACTTTAAATACACAATGCACAACTTTGGTGGCACCTACCACGCAAACCATAAAGCACCCTTGGATATATTTATAATGACATAATGTCGTAGCTAGCTAGGGTGCTTGATCCACCTTCCGCTTCGTGTCAGCGGGACAGATGCACGTAATGATACTTTGGTCATACATGCATGTCGCCATGACCTACCATAAGACGGGCCAGTGAATCAATCGTTTGGTCAAACGACAACTGTTGTTGTCGATAAACTACTTGGGCCAATAGATTGAACCATCATAAAAACTTGCACAAGAGGGACCACAAAACCAGCACTGCTTGCATGCCGCCCAAAATGATGTACGTTGGAAGGGGTTATGTGTGTTTTCAATATAGAATAATGTAAAATTTAGATGTGGTGCCTACCTCTCGATACAGACAACAACCATGAAAGGCGGGAAGTTAAGGACGAGATACGCAGGGTACGGTGTCGGCCGAACCCAGCAATCCGAGTATGTGGGAGGGAATCCTGACAACGCATGAGCTCGAGCTTTAGTTGAATGGCATGTGACGGTGACCGGCCCTAACGCGAACTAGGAGGAATCCATTCATGGCAAACACATACCCCTCGTTATCGGGCAAAGGGATGATATATATACACTCGGGGACCCCACAAATATGCGTGTCATCACAAAAAACCGCACAAGGGAGACGTGGTCAATCAAAAGACCCTGTATACACTGCATGCGGCCCGGAAATATGTATGGGTACGGTGTTGTGTGATGTGTTTAAATACCGAATGTACAACTTCGATGGGCGACCAACTACATTACAAACCGAACACCGTACTCGTGGTTTGAGTCAAAGGGATAATTTGTGTGGGCCTACAGATGTCGATCATTATTTGATTTTTGAGAGTAAAAAATAACCAATAAAAACATAGTCTACAAATTAGCAAAACACGGATCCCAAGGTTAATATAATTGCCATTACAGGTCACTACAGAGATATCAATATCTCTATAATGACCATGTCATAGCGTTTAAATGAAGCTTGAGATATGCAACTTCCCGTCGGGTCACCCATCCTTATACTACTCCAGCCCGAGCATGCTTAATTTATGCATTCCATTCGACTAGGCTAGCGGATGGGAAGCCGCCCCTTGCTGATAGGAATTGCCTCCTTGCCTTTAAGGTGTTTCATGGTGGTCATCCTATGGGACCTACTCCCTACTATCACACACATTTGTGGTTTTAGAAACTGTGTGCGATATTTACATGGCCGGTGTGTCGCCGCCTAGTCTTCAATGAGCATTGACACTGGCAGCGGGAAAACGATGGGAGAAGAGGCGGGAAACCGATGGGAGGAGTGGCGGGAAACGGTAGCGTGTTTGGATATATAACAACATTAATATAGAAAACTTAGTAGAGAAGGAAGCACGAGGTAGCACGACGCATGCGCATAGTGCTTACCCATATAAATAAAATCACAACCGGAATTGCATGTTCTGTTGAAAGGGATGAGGATTGTCGTTCGATCTTGGAGCATCCAATGGTGCAGACGTACGATCCATAGGTTTTGGGTTCTGGCCAATCAGAACACACGACTCAGATCGATCGCGCATCAATGGGGGCATCGGCCACGGTTTGGTTGGCACACGGCTTTCATGAGTGAACTGTGTGCTATTTGAAAACATTTTATGAGAAAAATCTTGGTTTTCAAATCCTCGTAAATGCAAAACACACCCAAAAATCGTGAAACTTGGCGTGGTGTCATGGCATGGCACATATATGTCGAGGAAATTGTTTTGTCCATTTTGGCGCAAGTTTTGTTAAAAGCCTCTTACAAACCGAAGCTTCTCTCAAGAAGCCTCGTGGTTCTAATAAGGAAACGTGTCCCCCTTGTGGGCAAAATGATAATCACTGCCTCTTTGCGTGTTGTATTTTCTTCTACAGGCAACATGGAACGACATGATATCTGTGCTGAAATTTTAAATTATTCACGGTTCATTTGGCCTTTTTATACACTAATTGAGTTTCCTCGGCATTTAATATCCATAATTCAAATCTGAACTACAGGTACATGCTCCAGTTCACCAAAATGGCTAGAAAAATTATACATGTGTCCTTGGGTGCATGTTTAGGTCCCATGCAAGGAATGAGAATGAATTACAACCGTACCGGCTTCCTGGCTCGTGTTCAATCATTTGGAATCTCAGTTTTTAAATCCCCGTAAATCCAAAACTCACCAGAAAGTCATGAAAGTTGGCATGGTGCCACGTCATGGCACGTATATGTCATGGTAAAAACATTTTCCAATTTGTGCCAAGCTTTATTACAAACCTCTTACAAACCGAAGCCTGTTGCAAGAACCCTCGTGGTTTTAATAGGAAAATGTGTCCCCTCGTGGGCGAAACGATAATCGCTCCCTCTTCTAGCCTTGTATTTTCTTCTACACGCAACACGGAACAACGGGATATTCACGCCGAACTTTGAAATTATTCATGGTTCGTTTGATCTGTTTTATTCATTAATTGAGTTTTCTAGGTATTTAATGTCCATAATTCAAATCCGAACTACAAATACATGCTCTGGTGCACCAAAATGGCTAGAAAAAACGTACATGTGTCATTGGGGTGCATGTCTAGGTCCCATGGAAGAAATGGAAATGAATTCAACCATTTCGACATCCCGGCTCGACCACAAACATTGTGAATCTTGGTTTTTAAATCTCCGTAAATCCAAAACTCGCTAGAAAATCATGAAACTTGGCATGGTGTCACTACATGGCACATATATGTCGTGGTAAAATAATTGTCCAATTTGGGTCAAGCTATATTACAAGCCTCTTACAAATCGAAGATTCTCGCAACCCTCATGGTTGCAGTAGGGAAAAATGCCCCTCTTGTGGGCGAAACGATAATCGCTGCCTCTTCTCGCCTTGAACTTTGTTTTCTACAAGAAACATAGAATAACAAGGGTGTCGTGCTGAAATTTGAAACTTTTTAGGGTTTGTTTGGCCATTTTATATATTAATTGAGTTTTCTAGGCATTTAATGTAGTCCATAATTCAAATTTGAACTACAAGCACATGCTCCAGTGAAGCAAAATGGGTGGAAAATCGTACATGTGTCATTGGGTGCATGTTTAGGCCTCATTGAAGGAATGGAAATGAATTACAAACTTCTCGTCGTCCTGAAACATTGAGAATCTCGGTTTTTAAATCCTAGTAAATTGAAAACTCACCCAAAAAACATGAATCTTGGCATGGTTTCATGACATGGCACATATATGTCGTGGTAAAAAAATCGTCCAGTTTGAGACAAGGCGCACACATTAATAGCCAATGAAGTCCTTTTGAAACAAATAGCTGACACGTTAATATCGCAGACAGTTGTATTATATGAACCGTGTGTTCCCGTAACCATTTAAGTGCGGCCACATGTCCCTCTTTTCTTATGGGATAGTACTACCTCCGTCCTCGTTCATTGGCCATCTTTGTATTTTGTGCCAAAATTTAACCATACTCGGTGGCGTGCATGCAGCTGTTTGATTAGATGGGACGAGCGCGAGAAGTCTGCCGTGCAGGCTCGACGGGACGCGTGCATCATGTCCACTTCGCAGGCTTGATGGGACACGTGCGAGCCGCAAGGCCGCCCATGCTCACCTTGAAGCGAGCTCTTTGACCTCCATCGACTAGTCGCCCGCCTCGCTCACAACTTCTCCATTAATGGCGGTCGAGCCGTTGTTTAACACGCAGTTAATTAAAGCACCTGGACGGAAGGTGTTCGCTTATGATCCCATGTCCCCACTCAACGTTAGCATTTGTTTTGTTCGTGTTTTCAACTCGTATTCCGACCTAATTTAAAATGCCACATAGGGCAACGGATAATACGACGACAAATAAAATGGCAATGGATAATACGATGACAAATTTACAATGGCGCGGATAATAATTGTCTTACATATTCCAGATAATTTAAAATGCCACATGCGGCAAAGCCCGGAAGACACGAGGGCAAGAGAAGAAGGAAATCACAGACAATGATTTGGGTCGCTACTATCTCTACTCCTCGATGGATTGTCGGGCGATGACATCCTCCAGCTCCTTCTTAAATTCCTCACAACTTTTCTTGAAAGCAGCCACGGATTCCCCACCTCCTGCTCGCACTCGATCCGGAGCTTCCTATGGTCACCCATCAGTTCCTCGACGACTACTATCAGCGTCATCCCCGAGGCACTACTCTGCTCATGCAGCATCTTCCAGCCAGTGGCCTCCTCCTCCTTCTCGGAGAGCACCTTGAGGAGCTTCGAATATTCGCCCATGAGTTGCTCGACGAGGCCGGTCGCCTTCTCAACTGAGGCATCGCTGGTCTCAAGCAGCTTCATCAAGTCGTCGACCAGCTCCTGCTGCTTAATGAGGCCAGCAAGAATGTCATCGTCGCCAGCCAATGACTTCAGTAATGCGAGCTCGTCGTGATTGCCAACGCAGCGAGTGCGCTGTTGAGAGCCCTTGCGTGCCCGTGAGAGCTCGTTCGAGGGCCTCACGGCACCCCGAGACATCTCTGCTGCGACTGCCGCTTGGCGGCGGGACCTCTCTAGTGCTTCTGCGGCCTTGGTCTTTGCTGCCTGGTCATATGTCTACCCGAAACTCCTCCTACCGGTCATGGCAGAACGACTTGACAGGAAAGACCAGTTTTGTGGGTGTTGAGGAGAGAAACTATGAAGTAATTTTTGAGTGGGTAGTTTTTATAGCCCGGTGCTAATTGTGAACACATATTAGTTTGATCAGTATGAACAGATTTCCAATTACTTATTACGTTGTAGTCTGCAATGTGACGAGAAACAAGGTCAAAATTTATTGATGGTTCTGGGCCAACAAAGCCCATTTCTGTTTTTCTGGCTCATTGCAAACAGTTCTTATGGATCAACCATATGCCACGCATCGGAAGTCCGAAACATGGGCCCACATTCTTGGATGTACATGTACATGTCTGCCCACTATCACACACGGTCAAGATATCACCATCATGTCCGATGGATGCACCGTCGCGCCTCCCACGGGGTGCCAGAAGGTTAACCACATGGTTGCTCGTCGTTGAGGCGGCCGCGATGCGCTCTGCTCGCGTCCGTCTGCGCGTTTTTTTCGCCATTGAGGCGGCCGCGGCACGGTCCGCTCTGGCATCCCTGCGCGTGCTCTGCTCGCGTTTGTCCGTGCGTTTTGCTCGCCATTGAGGCGGCCGCGGTGCGCTCCGCCCTGGCATCCTTGTGTGCGCTCTACTCGTCGTTGAGGCAAATTTACAATGGCAACGGTGAATAATTGTCTTACATGATCAACATAATTTAAAATGCCACATGCGGCAACGCCCAAAACACTCACGACCTATATATGCATACAATTATAATAAAATATAGGCTAAAACGTCGACCTGGTGACCTTCCAATGAGGGTCTTCTCGGACTCCATGATCATCGTAGCACCCTTGCGGTTGTTCATTCCAGGTGTCCCGATCCGCCTCCGCCTACGGAGCTGCTGGTGCTAGGAGGCTCTTGGGGCTGTTGGGCCTCTTCCAGAAGAGCTTGACAGCGTGCAATCAGGCGCATGATATCTTCACAGAGCCGCTCCAATTCCATGTCTCTGGCCTGGTAGCAAATTTCGTCCATCACCTCATCCTCAAGATATCATGTTGGTTATGTTCTACTTTGTCAGGGATGTCAACTCCGCCAAGGATGCACTCGAGCCTGGCCACCACATCATCGGGATTGAGGTTGACACGGCCGCCGCGGGCAATGATGAAGCCACATGCTGCCTGTGTCTTGACTAAATTGCAGAGGTCCTCTGCCCATTCCTTGCGGGGCATCAGACTCTCGATGAGCACTGGTGACGGCGGCTCTTCGGGTGGGTCGTCGATCATGCCGCCGAGCAGCTCTGGATCTTTTGCATGGTGGATGTGTAACGCCCCAAGACTAGCGCTCCAAATGCCTTGCATGTTTTCCGAGTTTCGTCGTGTGATTTGTTTTGCTTGTTACATTCATCATTGCATATTTTGCATTGCATCATGTCAACTTGCACCCCTTTCAAAAACTCAATCAATTAAATTGTATGGATCTTCGATTCATTTAAATCGAGGGATATTCACAATGGTGATTTTTTTTTAGAACATATACTCCCATTATTATTAGGGAGCTATAATAATTATTCCTTTTTTATGAAATCAACCAAAACACACTTGCATCTTTCTCTTGCCACTAAATCCCTCATCTAGTTGAACCCACCACTAGGTTTCTTCTTTCAATTTGCGCATTCATTGCAAGTGACATTTTTCTGTCACATAAAATGTTCTTTCTTTGCCTATAATTTTTGGACCATGCCACTTACCTCCCTGCCAAATCTCATCTATTTTCGAGTTGTTTTGGTTGGGTTAGAAAAATGCGTCAAGTTTGAATTAATAAAAACTTGGATTATTTTTTCTACCTCTACAAATTGCCAAAGCATTTTATTCAAATATCTCAGAAACCCAGGATCCCAAGGATATTTTTATATACTCCATACTCTTCTCCTTATTCCCTGATTTTTTCTGGTAACTTCTGGTTATCTTTTTAACAGTATATAAGAATAAGAGGGAGAGAGAAGAAAGCTAGCTGGGCCTCCCAACCGCCGCGCAGCCGAGCCGGCCACTAGGCCGAGCGAGGCCAGCACATCTCTCTCCCTCGATCCCCTGCCTAACCCTAGCCGCACCCTGCTCGTTCCCCATCTCTCTCGATCCCTTCCTCCACTTCAACCTCTCCCCTTCGTCCCTCCTAGCGCTCGAGCAAACCCCCTCTGCTCGATCCCCACTTCTCTCCCTCGCGCCTCGCTTGCCCTCCTCCAACCAACCACTTCGAGCACCCGACCAGTAGGCCCAAGTGTCGCGCCTCCCCTGCCGCCATGTCCCGCTGACTCCGGCGAGGACATGCCTCCCCTCAGCCTCTCCCTCTAGCACCAAGCGCCTCGCGCCTCTCCACCTCTGCACCAGCCGGAGCCCTCGCCGGCTACCCCGGAGCCACGCCGCTCCTTCTGCACGCCGCCGTCCGCGACCACCAGGAGGCCGCCGCTCGCCTCGTGCCTCTGCTGCCGACGACCGAGGCCGCTGGAGCATGCCCGCCGTCGACCTCCTCAGCCAACCGGGTCGTGCCATCCCTTCGTCGCGCCCTCCTCATCTCCTGTCGTGCAGCCATGACCCCAAGGTCCTGCTGCAGCCGCTGCTTCCCAGCTCCTCCCCTGCTTCTCCAACTTCGTCCTCGGCCGAGCAGTCCCGCCACGGCTATCACCTCCCCGACGCCCTTGCTGCTGCTGCTATACCACCTCGATGCCATCAGGGGGTACCATGGCCTCCACCGAGACCCTTGGATTCATCAAGATCGCCAAGTACCACGACATACGGCGCTCGTAACGACCACAACACTGAACGCCAAGTACAGGATGACCCGCGAAGCCCCTGGACGCCATGTACCACAACCGTTGCGTTCCGTTTCGTCCTTGTAAGTACCCATGGACGCCAAGTATAACGATGTCGGTGCCCCTCAAGTTCGGCTACACGAAAACGTCAAGTACTTCTTCATGTCGGCAAGACCCGCAAGGCAAGACCCGCAAGTCAGACCCCGAACGATCGATGACTCGTGGACCATGTACAACTTCAGTCGCCGAACACCCGGGAAGCACAAGTGCCAAGTACCCCAGAGACCACTTGGACGTCAAGTATCGTCGACCCGCGAAGACTCCGTGGACGTCAAGTTTCTCGCCGTGACTCTGAACATCTACGAAAACTTATGCGACTAAGAACGTGAACGACTCTTGTCGCCAGGATCGCTAGTACCACTACCATCAAGGACCGATAGTACCACTACTTCTACTACTGCCGCGGAACGCCTACTTACTCTAATTCCCTCGATGAACTCGAACCGCCCCGGAAATGCACGCTTCGAAGGTATAACCCCAAGACAACGCCGTGGACCGTATGCATGTGTGTTGTATGAGATGCCCGTAATTTTCTCCATGTCCGAGTTGTTCGTTGCACGAAGCCCCTCTTTTGCCTTGCCACCGTCATGTGGGACACCCGGTAACCGGGAGCACCCCACCATCCTTGCTTGACACGCTCCTGTCACATTTCTTTTTTGCACCGGTATCTCCATGAGCTACCAGAACCGATATGTTGCTGTGGCATCATTTTTGGATTCGTTGTCGTGGCACCCCTTTCGTTTCCACCACGATGACAAATGCTTCATAAAATGCTCTCATCAACATTTTCGTAAATATTGCATAAAAACTTGCACATGTCATTCGCATCATGATAATAACATTTAAAATGTTTAAACTGTTGTTTGCTTCATTTGCTAGATATGCACATGGGGATTTTCCGGAATGGTTGTTGTTATTTCCGGCCTCACTTAAAATTGCCTAAAATGTGTAGTTTACTTTTGCCTCACCTCTTCCCATGTTTAATAACATTTAATATTGTTGATTACCTAAATGGGTGTGAACTAAATAATTAAATGTGGTGTTTTGTCAACATGCATCTTGTTACATGTTGAGCTCCACTTAACCTGTAGTTCTGTTTGTGCACTTTGCCATGCCATGCCTCTTTAAACTGGACTTGCATCATACTTGGGTGTGCATCATGCCATGTTTATGTGATGGTTGTTTACTATGTTGCTTGCTTCTTTTCGAGTTGCCTCCCTCGTTAGCTTCGGTTTCGTTCTGGAGTTGTGAGGATTCGTTCGACTCCGTCGGGATCTCAGGCAAGATGACCATACCCTCGAAATCACTTCTATCTTTGCTTGCTAGTTGTTCGCTCTATCGCTATGTCGCGCTACCTACCACCTGTTATATCATGCCTCCCATATTACCATGTCAAGCCTCTAACCCACCTTCCTAGCAAACCGTTGTTTGGCTATGTTACCGCTTTTGCTCAGCCCCTCTTATAGAGTTGCTAGTTGCAGGTGAAGTTGGAGTTTGTTCCATATTGGAACATGGATATTGTTGGGATATCATTATTATTATCTCTTATTTAATTAATGCATCTATATACTTGGTAAAGTGTGGAAGGCTCGACCTTATGCCTGGTGTTTTGTTCCACTCTTGCCGCCCTAGTTTTCATCATACCGGTGTTATGTTCCTTGATTTTGCGTTCCTTACGCGGTTGGGTGTTATGGGAACCCCTTGACAGTTCGCTTTGAATAAAACTTCTCCAGCTAGGCCCAACCTTGGTTTTACATTTGCCTAACAACCTAAGCCTTTTCCCTTGGGGTTTTGGAGCCCGAGGGTCATCTTTATTTACCCCCTCCCTCGGGCCAGTGCTCTTTCGAGTGTTGGTCCAACCTGGCGATGTCCGGCGCCCCTTGGGCACCAAACGTCTATGCCAACCCGACGTCTTGCCCATCTGGTGTGCCCTGAGTACGAGATACGTTTGACTCCTATCGGGATTTGTCGGCACATCGGGCGACTTTGCTGGTCTTGTTTTACCATTGTCAAAATGTCTTGTAACCGGGATTCCAAGACTAATCGGGTCTTTCCGGGAGAAGGAATATCCTTCATTGACCGTGAGAGCTTGTGATGGGCTAAGTTGGGACACCCCTGCAGGGTATAAACTTTAGAGAGCCGTGCCCACGGTTATGTGGCAGATGGGAATTTGTTAATGTCCGGTTGTAGAGAACTTGACACTTAACTTAATTAAAATGCATCAACCGCGTGTGTAGCCGTGACGGTCTCTTTCCGACGGAGTCCGAGAAGTGAACATGGTTCTTGTGTTATGGTCGTGCGTAAGTAGTTTCAGGTTCACTTCTTGATCACTTGTAGCTTCTCGACCATTGCGTTGCTTCTATTCTCGCTCTTATTTGCATATGTTAGCCACCATATATTGCTTAACGCTTGCTGCAGCTCCACCTCATTACCTTATCCTACCCATAAGCTTAAATAGTCTTGATCTCGTGGGTGTGAGATTGCTAAGTCCTCGTGACTCACAGATACTTCCAAACAGTTGCATGTGCCGATGATACCAGTGCAGGTGACGCAATCGAGCTCAAGTGGGAGCTCGATGAAGATCTTGGTCGTTGTTGTGTGTCTTTTCCGGTTGATCAGTAGTGGTGCCTAGTTGGGATGATCATAGATCCAACATTTGAGGTTGTCTTCTTTTATTTTGGTTCCGTAGTCGGACCTTGATTGTACTCTGGATGATGTATGTTTACTTGTTAATTGTGTGAAGTGGCGATTGTAAGCCAACTCTTTATCCCTTTCTTATTCAGTACATGGGATGTGTGAACATTACCCCTCTTGTGACAAGCCTACCATGCGGCTATGCGTCTAAGTCGTGCCCCGACACGTGGGAGATATAGCCGCATTGTGGGTGTTACAAGTTGGTAATCAGAGCCATCCCTGACTTAGGAGCCCCCCTGCTTGATCGAATCACTGGCGTTGTTGAGTCTAGAGAAAAATGTTTTGAGTCTTTGGATTATATATATATATCGGAGAGTAGGATTCTTTTTACTCATCAGTCCCTTCATCGCTCTGGTGAGGCCTCCTGACGTAGAAGTTTTGACTTTCCTCTCCTCAAATTTCATGATTTTTTTAGGATCACGCGGTATCTTGGAATCGTTCCGATAGTCTTGTGACGAGAACATTGTTCTTGGTGCCTCCTAACATTTAGGGGTTTTGGCAGTGTCCTGGGGAGTTGAACTCCGAGGTGTTGTCATTACAATTTTATCATTGCAGTTCTGGAATACCTGTGTTCGCCGACATCGAAAATCTCTTTTATGCAGTTGTTGGTGAGATAACCTGGACGCCACCTAGTACTGGGGCGGGAGTTCGGGAGTATTTCCATAACTCGTATAACGGATGCTTTTCGAAGGTTGAGGTACATGATTTCCGAAGGTTTCTTGGTTATGTGTTCAAGGATGGATACAGCTGAATGTAGGGATTGTTAGTTTGGGTAAGATATTATGCTTCCCCTGTATCCCCAACACCAGATTGCATAATCAGAAAGTTTCAGGAGTTTATAAGTGGGAATTCAAGTAGCTCCTAAAATATCTTCCCAATAGATGCATGATAGGGGATTGGGTAAATCTCTATCATATGTTTGTTTCCGGCTTATTCTTCAAGCCAAATCCTTTGTTTTGTTGCCAGTTGTGGTATTCGAGTTTCTTCAATGTCAAGTGTTGATTCCATACCTTTCCGAAGTGGTGTTCTCATATTTCTATGTGAATACTAATCCTTCATGATAATCGATATTGTCATGTCAATCCTTTTCAACCGACGTGTTTCTCTTCAAGTGGATCCGATCATTTTCAACATTCGCAAGATCAACTCAAAGTCTTCTCAACGTTATTTGTTTCATCCGTCCAAAGTTGCCTTTGTTTTTACCGCCCTCCCACCCTTTTTCTTCAAGGTTTCAGATTTCTTAATCTAGTATCCATTTTATTGATGGGAAGTCTCCCCACTCTTTTCCGTCAATATTCTTATCCGGTGATTCTCAGGAAGATACTAAGGAAGCCTCAAGTTCGTCACTCTTCACTCGTTTTCTTCTCCGGTGGATTCAATTAAAGCTTTATTGATCATAACACTTTTCCTCCTTTAAAATGCTTTCTCATGCCGGTGTATCTCCTAATATTTCACTTCTCGCTATTCAAGGGTTCCAGAGTGTTGAAGATCTCTCAGAAGATTCATGATTCAATTCTTAATCCGTTCAACCTATTTCAAGGTTGTTACCTCATTCAAGCCATTCAATTCAACCGGCTCAATCTATCTTTTAAATTCTTCAACGGTGTTTTTTGAGTGGGCCCTAATCCATAGGTCTTTTCCCAGGATCTTACCTGACTCTTCTAATTTTCTCGGAGCTATTCTCAAATTCATTTCAAAGTTTGACTTAAGAATGAATTTTCATCAGTCAAATGTCTTTCTCCAAGATCTTTCAAATTCTTTTCATCGTTGGTTCAACCTTTCTAATTTTCATTTCGGAGTGCCTCAACAATTCATGGTGGTGTTTCTCGTCGCCATTCTCGGATTTTAAAAACCAAAGTGGAGCTCCTCTTAAATCCTTACCCGTTGTTACAAAGATTCATGGTGCTAGCTTTATGCCATCCTCTCGTAATTGTTTTCGATTGTGAGAATTCTTTTCAACCATCCAGAGAAATTCAGGAGTCTTTTCAGTTTGATTCTTCAGAGCCATCACCTCAGAATTATTCATTCCAGCCTTCAGCTCTCGTTCTACAAATCTTGCCGGTGCGTCATTCAAATATCCTCTAATCAGTTCATGATCTCTTCGTTCTCATGTATCTAAATTCTGTCAAGTATCTTTATTCGTTTTATAATTCTTCCCGGTGAATTGTCCCTTTGCTACTTTCTTTTTCAATTCTTACGGTGGTTCATTCATGAGTTCTATTCCTTGGTTATCATATCAATTCATTCATTCTTTCCAATCCTAACGGTGGTTCGTTGAAGTCCTTCTCAAGTTGATGTCAAATCCGTTGCTTGTCATCAATTTAAATTGGTGCAGGATACGCATAACGTAATTCTTATTATTGTTTCATCCAAGTGATCTAGTTTCTTCTTTCCAACATCATGTCACATTTCTTAGTTCGAGATGCTTCATCCTTTCTTTTCTGGAGTTCCAAGTTTTCTCGGTTATATTGTCACGAAGCTCCATCTAAATCATCGCAAGGCTTCACCATGTGTATTCAATTTCTCTTTCTTTTTATCATCCTTCTATTACCGGAGTTCTTCATAGAGGCTCAACATGGTGGTTCGTCGAGGATTCATTCCATTCTTCGATTGTTCTTCAAGATTTCTCTCGAAGCTAAGATCCGCCAAGCTTTACTCAAAATTAAATATGGTGCTCAACACATGCTTTGTTTTGAGGAGTTCAAGCTTTCTTCATCTTGCATTCCAAAGTACAGTTATTCTTATCTTATCTTTTGAGCTGGTGTTATTTCACTCTTGACAATTTCCCTTCGTGTGTCATGATTCAACAGTTGTCAAGAATGAGATAGTTAAACCCATCAATTTCTTCGTTCATGAGATCCTTTGCAACCCATCAATCTCTTCCTTGAAGTTATCTTGAGTTATATTTCACCTAAAGCTTCCCCTAAGGATTGTTGCTATTTATGGTGCTTATAAATGACCCAAGTTCTTCATTTATCCTCCTGGTGAAATAAGTTTCTCGTCTCCTTGTTGATATCAATCCAATCTATTGTTTCCGTTAGTGGTAGAATTTCACCTCATAGTTTTGAGATGTTCTCCATAAGCCCACTAAGAGCTTGTTCTTTTCCTGGTTGATTTTCCAACAACTCCGTTCAACATTTTCTTCGTAAGCATGCTCTTTCAATTTTATTTGCAAGAGTTGTCATTCGTCTTCTCCGTTCTTTTCTTTCCAACCATCTAGCTTTCCATTCATTTGTTCCGGAGGCAGTGTGTTGTTGATTTCATAAAGTATCCTCTCATTTTGTCAAGTTCATGATTCTAATTCCTTCCATTATAGTCGGAGTGATGTCCAAGTTATATCATTCTTATTCCTTCTGTATGTTGTTTTAACCGGAGTGTTGTGTCTATCATTCCTCTTCTAACCAGAGTCTCATCCAAGTGCTTTTATTTTGCCAAGTTCATATTATTGCCTTCCATTTCTAACCGGAGTGTTGTCGTAATTGATCTTTATCGTTCCTTGTACACCTCATTTCAATCGGAGTGCTTGCATGTACTACTTGTCCATTGCAACCCTTTTATTATTTCTTTCAACCTACAAGGTTCTCGCAATGTTCCTTGTTCCTCTTTTATAACAGAGTGTTTTCAACTTTGTTCATCTTCGTTCTATTCTTTTTTCAATTTGTTCAACCTCTCAAGGTTCGTGGTTTCACTCTTTTGTCAAGGAAGCAACTTGTTTTACCTCTTCCCCTTTCTCTTACATTTCCCCCGGAGCCATCCTAGATCTTGGGACGAGATCCTCTTGTAGTGGTGGAGTGTTGTAACGCCCCAAGACCGGCGCTCCAGATGCCTTCCATGCTTTCCGAGTTTCGTCGTGTGATTTTTTTGCTTGTTACATTCATCATTGCATATTTTGCATTGCATCATGTCAACTTGCACACTTTTTAAAAACTCAACCAATTAAATTGTATGGATCTTCGATTCATTTAAATCGAGGGATATTCACAATGGTGATTTCTCTTTAGAACATATACTCCCATTATTATTAGGGAGCTATAATAAATATTCCTTTTTTATGGAATCAACCAAAACACACTTGCATCTTTCTCTTGCCACTAAATCCCTCATCTAGTTGAACCCAATCACTAGGTTCCTTCTTTCAATTTGCCCATTCATTGCAAGTGACATTTTTCTGTCACATAAAATGTTCTTTCTTTTCCTATAATTTTTGGACCATGCCACTTACCTCCCTGCCATATCTCATCTATTTTCGAGTTGTTTTGGTTGGGTTAGAAAAATGCGTCAAGTTTGAATTAATTCGAACTTGGATTATTTTTTCTACCTCTACAAATTGCCAAAGCATTTTATTCAAATATCTCAGGAACCCAGGATCCCAGGGATATTTTTATATACTACATACTCTTCTCCTTATTCCTTGATCTTTTCTGGTAACTTCTGGTTATCTTTTTAACAGTATATAAGAATAAGAGGGAGAGAGAAGAAAGCTAGCTGGGCCTCCCAACTGCCGCGCAGCCAAGCCGGCCACTAGGCCCAGCGAGGCCAACCCATCTCTCTCTCGATCCCCTGCCTAACCCTAGCCACACCTTGCTCCTTCCCCATCTCCCTCGATCACTTCCTCCACTGCTGCCTCTCCCATTCGTCCCTCCTAGCGCTCGCGCAGACCCCCTCTGCTCGATCCCCACTTCTCTCCCTCGCGCCTCGCTTGCCCTCCTCCAACCGGCCACTTCGAGCGCCCGACCAGCAGGCCCCAGTGCCGCGCCTCCCCTGCCGCCATGTCCTGCTGACTCCGGCGAGGACATGCCTCCCCTCAGCCTCTCCCTCTAGCACCAAGCGCCTTGCGCCTCTCCACCTATGCACCAGCCGGAGCCCTCGCCAGTTACCCCGGAGCCGCGCCGCTCCTTCTGCACGCCGCCGTCCGCGACCACCAGGAGACTGCCGGTCGCATCGCGCCTCTGCTGCCGGCGACCAAGGCCGCTGGAGCATGCCCACCATTGACCTCCTCGGCCAACCGGGTCGTGCCGTCCCTTCGTCGCGCCCTCCTCATCTCCTGTCGTGCAGCCATGGCCCAAAGCTCCTCCTGCAGCCGCTGCTTCCCAGCTCCTCCCCTGCTTCTGCAACTTCGTCCTCGGCCGAGTAGCCCCGCCACGGCTATCACCTCCCCGACGCCCTTGCTGTTGCTGCTATACCAACTCGATGCGATCAGGGGTACCATGGCCTCCACCGAGACCCTTGGATTCATCAAGATCGCCATGTACCACGACATACGGCGCCCGTAACGACCACATCACCAAACGACAAGTAGAGGATGACCCGCGAAGCCCCTGGACGCCATGTACCACAAGCGTTGCATTATGTTTCATCCTTGTCAAGTACCCATGGACGCCAAATACAACGATGTCGGTGCCCCTCAAGTTCGGCTACACGAAAATGCCAAGTACCCCTTCATGTCGACAAGACCCGCAAGTCGGACCCTGAAAGATCGACGACTTGTGGACCATGTACAACTTCAGTCGCCGAACACCCAGGTAGCATAAGTGCCAAGTACCCCAGAGACCACTTGGACGTCAAGTACCGTCGACCCATGAAGACTCCGTGGACGTCAAGTTTCTCGCCGTGACCCCGAACATCTACGGAAACTTGTGTGACTAAGAACATGAACGACTCCCGTCGCCAAGATCGCTAGTACCACTACCGTCGAGGACCGATAGTACCACTACTTCTACTACCGCCGCGGAATGACTACTTCCTCTACTTCCACTACTCCTGTCACATTTCCTTTTTGCACCGGTATCTCCATGAGCTACCGGAACTGATATGTTGTCGTGGCATCATTTTTGGATCCGTTGTCGTGGCACCCCTTCCGTTTCCACCACGATGACAAATGCTTCATAAAATGCTCTTGTCAACATTTTCATAAATATTGCATAAAAACTTGCACATGTCATTCGCATCATCATAATAACATTTAAAATGTTTAAATTGTTGTTTGTTTCATTTGCTAGATATGCACCTGGGGATTTTCCGGAATGGTTGTTGTTATTTCCGACCTCACTTAAAATTGCCTAAAATGTGTAGTTTACTTTTGCCTCACCTCTTGCAATGTTTAATAACATTTAATATTGCTGAGTACCTAAACGGGCGTGAACTAAATAATCGAATGTGGTGTTTCATCAACATGCATCTTGTTACATGTTGAGCTCCACTTAACCTGTAGTTCTGTTTGTGCACTTTGCCATGCCATGCCTCTTTAAACCAGACATGCATCATACTTGGGTGTGCATCATGCCATGTTTATGTGATGGTTGTTTACTATGTTGCTTGTTTCTTTCTGGGTTGCCTCTCTCGTTAGCTTCGGTTTCGTTCTGGAGTTGTGAGGGTTCGTTCGACTCCGTCTGTTTGTCTTCTTCATGGGCTCGTTTTTCTTCCTTGCGGGATCTCAGGAAAGATGACCATACCCTCAAAATCACTTCTATCTTCGCTTTCTAGTTGTTCACTTTATCGCTATGTCGCGCTACCTACCACCTGTTATAACATGCCTCCCATATTGCCATGTCAAGCCTCTAACCCACCTTCCTAGCAAACCGTTGTTTGGCTATGTTACCGCTTTTCCTCGGCCCCTCTTATAGCGTTGCTAGTTGCAGGTGAAGTTGGAGTTTTTTCCATGTTGGAACATGGATATGTTGGGATATCACATTATATCTCTTATTTAATTAATGCATCTATATACTTGGTAAAGGGTGGAAGGCTCGGCCTTATTCCTGGTGTTTTGTTCCACTCTTGCCGCCCTAGTTTCTGTCATACCGGTGTTATGTTCCTTGATTTTGCGTTCCTTACACGGTTGGGTGTTATGGGAACCCCTTGACAGTTTGCTTTAAATAAAACTCCTCTAGCAAGGCCCAACCTTGGTACATTTTCCTAACAACCTAAGCCTTTTTCCCTTGGGTTTTCGGAGCCCGAGGGTCATCTTTATTTACCCCCCCAGGGCCAGTGCTCCTCCGAGTGTTTGGTCCAACCTGGGCGATGTCCGGCGCCCCCTAGGCAACTAGGGTCTATGCCAACCCGACGTCTTGCCCATCCGGTGTGCCATGAGAATAAGATATGTGTGACTCCTATCAGGATTTGTCGGCACATAGGGCGGCTTTGCTGGTCTTGTTTTACCATTGTCGAAATGTCTTGTAACCGGGATTTTGAGACTGATCGGGTCTTTCTGGGAGAAGGAATATCCTTCGTTGACCGTGAGAGCTTGTGATGGGTAAGTTGGCACACCCCTGCAGGGTATAAACTTTCGAGAGCCGTGCCCGTGGTTATGTGGCAGATGAGAATTTGTTAATGTCCGGTTGTAGATAACTTGACACTTAACTTAATTAAAATGCATCAACTACGTTTGTAGCCGTGACGGTCTCTTTCCGGTGGAGTCCGGGAAGTGAACACGGTTCTTGTGTTATGGTTGTGCGTAAGTAGTTTCAGGATCAATTCTTGATCACTTCTAACTTCTCTACCAATGTGTTGCTTCTCTTCCCGCTCTTATTTGTGTATGTTAGCCACCATATATTGCTTAGCGCTTGCTGCAGCTCCACCTCATTACCTTATCCTACCCATAAGCTTAAATAGTCTTCATCTCGCGGGTGTTAGATTGCCGAGTCCTCGTGTGACACAGATACTTCCAAACAGTTGCAGGTGCCGATGATACCAGTGCAGGTGACGCAACCGAGCTCAAGTGGAAGCTCGATGAAGATCTTGGTCGTTGTTGTGTGTCTTTTCTGGTTGATCAGTAGTGGTGCCCAGTTGGGACGATCAGGGATCCAACATTTGGGGTTGTCTTCTTTTATTTTGGTTCCGTAGTCGGACCTTGATTGTACTCTGGATGATGTATGTTTAACTTGTTAATTGTGTGAAGTGGCAATTGTAAGCCAACTCTTTATCCCTTTCTTATTCAGAAAATGGGATGTGTGAAGATTACCCCTCTTGCGACAAGCCTACCATGCGACTATGCCTCTAAGTCATGCCCCGACACGTGGGAGACATAGCCGCATTGTGGGTGTTACAAGATGGCAAACTGCTCATCACACCTCCTCTACAATATGTCGATTGTGTGCCCAAGGACTGTCACGCCGATATCGCTGCCGATGGGCCATGGTGCCTATACCGGCCAATGAAGCTCTTGCTCCCCGACCTGCTCCGGCTCGTTCTCCTCGCCGAAGATGTAACGCAGGTAGGGGTCAACGTCAAAGCTTTGGTCGTTGCCTGGCATGCTTGGAATAACTAGTGGTAGATGGGTGAGGACTAGATTTGCGCAGGGTGTCGCGACGGTGCATTGCCGCCTGGGTTATATGCAGCAAGCCATTTGCTGGTGGCGGCCAACCGATGAGGGAAGAGGCGTGGATCTTACAAGTCACCCATGTGGACCAGGGGAAGCATTCGCTGGAGCGCGGGAAGACTAAGTGGAGCATACACACAACCCGAATACCGTATGCGATGCCACGTGTTATTTACCACACACATGTTAACATAAGGAAACATATGTGTAACTTACTAATCATCACACACAAGTACTCGCAGACGCATCGTGTGCGATACTCCTAGCCACCGCAAGCAACTAGTTTGCATTTTTCAAAGTTTTTTTGTACAAACAGAATCGCACATCAACTAACTATAGTAACCGTCTCTGTTATAATTTCTCATCACAAACAGTTCATCCGAGTGGGATGTTTGTTGCGTATTACACACATCTTGTTTACACGAATCATTTGTGTTCTTTTAGCTCATCGCAAACAGTTCATCTATGTGAACTGTATGCCGCATATCACACACATCTTGTTAAGTTGAACCATTTATGTTCTCTTCCCTAATCGAAAACAGTTCATCTGAGTGAACCGTATGCCGTATATCACACACACCTTGATCTGGCTGACCATTTCTGTTGCATTCCCTAATAGCAAACAGTTCATCGGAGCGAACTATATGTTGTATATCACACACACATTGATATGGCTGCCTGTTTCTGTTGTTCTATCTAATCGCAAACAGTTCATATGGATCAACTGTGTGCCCCGCATCGCACACGTAACTAAAATATGAACCGTGTTTGATGTCTCCGCCATCACAAACATTTTGCATCTTTTTTGACGGTTTTCTTACATCCTTGTTTGCGATTAATGCATCACACACAGTTTCGTCAAAGGGTCTCTGATTGTAGTGTCACGTTAGCAGCATCCTACAGTAGTGTATATTTGACAAGGATAGACTTTGTAGTGCTTGCCAAGTAGGAAAACAAGTTGGAGGAAGTCATCCCGTGAAGTATATCATGACCACGAGAATAACACTTGAGCTACTTCACATGGATCTCTTTGGTCCCAATGCTTACAAGAGCCCTGGTGGTAACCCTTCTGGTTTGGTCATTGTTGATGATTTTTTCAGATTTACATGGGTATTCTTTCTTGATGGCAAGTCATAGGTACAAAAGATCTTCAAGAACTTCGCTAGGAAGTCCCAAAATCAATTTGAAGTGAAGATCAACAAGGTTTGAAGCGATAATGGAACGGAGTTCAAGAACGCCAATGTGGATACCTTTCTTGACGAAGAAGGGATTTCACATGAGTTCTCGGCTACGTACACACCTCAACAAAATGGAGTCGTTGAGAGGAAGAACCGGACTCTTATTGAGATGGCGAGAACGATGTTAGATGAATACAAGACGCCAAGCCACTTTTAGGCGGAAGTGGTTGAGACAGCTTGTCATGCTACAAATCGACTCTATAATCACAAGCTTCTTGGTAAAACGGCATATGAGCTACTCACCGTTAACAAACCCCAAGTTGTATACTTTCCAGAATTTGGTTCAAAATGCTACATTCTTTATAAGCATTGTCGTTCAAAATTTTCTCCTAAATCTCGTCACGGTTTTCTACTTGGTTATGGCTCAAACTCCCACACTTACCGTGTCTACAACAATTTCACCCGAAAGGTTGAAGAGATGGTAGATGTGAAGTTTGATGAATCTGACAGCTCCAAGTAGAGCAATTTCCAATTGATGTAGGAGACAAATATCCCTCGGAAGCAATTCAAGATTTGTTTATTGGCAAGATCCGTCTAATGAAGGTGAAGGAGAGGACTTCGTCCATTCAAGTGAAAGCCTCTACTTCACATCAATGTGAACCACAAGTTGACATGGAGGCATCCATAAATGGAACGCGTCAAGACAAAGGCAATGAGGAAGTACAACAAGATGATCCATCTTGACCTCCTTCTCCACCTCCACAAGCGAACAACGACGCCACCAACAATGAAGGAGAAGATGAGGAGGAGGATATTCTACCACAACCCAAGCAAAAGCTCTCACGAGTTAGAGCAAGAGTCTCAAAGAATCATCACGTTGAGCAACTCCTCGACGACATCAACACCGGGAGAACACTCGCTCTAAAACTTGTTTGGCTAATTTTTGTGAACATTACTCATTCATCTCTAGCATTGGACCTATGAAAGTAAGCACTTAAGGATCTAGATTGGATAAACGCTATGCACGAAGAGCTTCGCAACTTCAAAAGGAACCATGTGTGGACATTGGTTGAGAAGCCCAAGGATGATCAAAACATCATTGTTACTAAATGGGTGTTCTGAAATAAGCAAGATGAGGATGGACAAGTAGTACGCAACAAGGCTCGTCTTGTTGCTCAAGGGTACACACAAGTTGAAGGTATGGACTATGGTGAGACATATGCCCCCGTTGCTAGACTTTAGTCCATTCACATTTTACTTGCTTATGCCAATCACCATTATATCACATTAGACAAAATGGACATTAAAAGTGCTTTTCTAAATGGTGAAACTGAGGAGGAAGTATATGTCAAACAACCTACCGACTTTTTTAATCCCAAGAAACCTAATCATGTCTACATACCTCATGATACGTCTCCAACGTATCTATAATTTATGAAGTATTCATGCCATGTTTTTAATAATTTTAAATGGTTTTGGTATGATTTGCATGGAACTAACACGGACTGACACTGTTTTCAGCAGAACTACTGTGGTGTTGTTTTTGTGCAGAAATGAAAGTTCTTCAAATGAGCTGAAACTTTTTGATGATTTTTTTGGAACAAAAGAGACCCTTGAAGCTTCGTGGAAGGACTAGAAGGTGAAGGAGTAGGTCACAAGACACCGGGGTGCGCCAAGGGGCCCAGACGTGTCCCGGTGGGTTGTCCCTACCTCGAGGCCCATCTTCGCATGAAACTGACGCCAAAAAATTCCATAAATAGAGAAACCATCATAAACAACCCAAGACCAAAAGTTTCGCCACTGCAAGCCTTTGTAGCCACTAGAAACCAATCAAGACCCTGTTCTGGCACTCCGCCCATGGGGGAAATCATCACCGATGGCCATCTTCATCATCTCGGCAGGCACCATGATGAGGAGGGAGTAGTCCATCCTCGGGGCTGAGGGTTTGTACCAATAGCTATGTGTTTAATCTCTCTCTCTCTCTCATGTACTTGAGATGTCATGATCTTGATGTATCTCGGGCTTTGTTAATATAGTCGGATCATATGGTGTTTTCCCCTCTCTATCTTGCTGTGAATTGAGTTTTCCCCTTACCAGATTGAATACTTTTATGGATTTGAGAACACATGATGTATGTCTTGCTATGAATACCTGTGGTGACAATGGGGTATCATATTGATTCACTTGATATGTGTTTTGGCACTCAACTCACAGATTCCTAAGGTGACATTGGGGTAATCTATGCATAGGGGTTGATGCATGTTCTCGTCTTTTGTTTCTCCGATAGAAATCTTGGGGCACTCTTTGAGGTTCTTTGTGTTGGATTGAGTATTATGAATCTGAATTTGCTTTGGTGTTATTTTAGTATGAACTCTTGATAGATCAATCAAAAAGAATAACTTAGTGTTATTTTAGTACGAACTCTTGATAGATCGATCGGAAAGAATAACTAGGTCTTATTTTAGTACGAACTCTTGGATAGATCGATCAGAAAGAATAGCTACAACCAATTTCTTATTATGTTCTGCGCTAGATAAGAACTTTGGAGCGATTCTTCATCGTACTTTGAGGGATGGTTATATGATCCAATTATATTAGCATTCACTACTGCAGGATGGTCCAAACGCGACACTACGATCAGACACCCTTTGACGAAACTGTGTGCGATGCCATAATCGCAAACTGTGGTGTAAAAAACCCGTCAAAAAAGGTGCAAAATGTTTGTGATGATGGATGCATCAAACACGGTTCAGATTTTAGTTGCGTGTGCGATGCAGGGTATACGGTTCAGTTCAATTAACTATTTGGGATGAGGAGGAACAAATGAAACAGGCAGCCAGATGAATGCGTGTGCTATATATAGTATATGGTTCACTAGGATGAACTGTGTGTGATTAGGCAACACAATGGAAACGGTTCAACTGAACAAGATGTGTGATACGCGACAAACAGGTCCGTAATCAGAAATGTGTGCGAAGACCAATAATAACACAGATGATTGCTGCTAATAAGCCGTGTGATTTGCTCTGTCTACAGTAGAATAACATGTATATATATAACTAAAATAAACATCCAATTACATAAGTGACTATACAGATCATTCGCACACACCTCAATAAACAATTGCATGCATTCTAAAGCTGGAGAAACGATCGTCTAGTCATCTACTTCTTGTGACGCTCCCGCCACTGCTATGTGGCTCGATCCCTCGTTTAGGTCAGGAAGAAGACAGTTCCTTATGTCAACGATCCACCTATACATCTCGTAGCTTGTGTACAAGTCCATGGCCACGTACTTGACATATTGTTCATGCAGTCTCTCATGCCACACATTGTGCCAGGCGTTCCTGTCCTTATTGTTCTCATTCTTCATCTTCATGTAGTAGGGGTCGATGATGGCTGAGGCGAGGTCAGCTAGGGAGTTCAATTTGTTTTTGTCGCTTCCCCAGACCTTGTAGTGGCGCTGGATGTTGACAAGATTCGGGCATTTCAAGCCCGAAACCTTGAGCGCTTTTAGATCGTTGGTGGTTCCACCATAGCAAAACTATAGTCGGAGCTGTTGATAAACCTGGAGAAACGCTCGCAAGGCATTGAGGCCTGGTGGTAGTGGTAGACGAGGAAGTCATGTCGCACGCACAACTGGCAATGACAACCTTCTGATCATGCCCGACACGACCCATGTTGTACTCGAGGTCGAAGCCAACCACTTGGTACTTGTCCTCGGCAAGGAACTACTCCATAGTTTGGATGGAGCTCTCCACCGAGACCGGATCGTTCATGTAGACCACCGAGAGAGCCTTCCTGATGAGGACATCAATACAATTGTTACACCCACAACCCCTACTCCTATACATACTAGACCAATTACTAGAGCTCGCGCACGCCAATTAAATTATCAGATACTTTCGTTTCTTGGAAATGATTCTAATGTTCATGAGAATATGATGCTGCCTAAATTGGATACATTTGTTTTGCTTACAAATGAAGGGCCTGGCATGGATAAGAGGGATGAACACTGGAGCAAGACCAAGCATGGATATGATGGCATGCATGACGGGAACAATAATGGAGTTACAAGTGATGATTTCAGGACTTTGAAGCCAAGATAAGGAGTGCATGAAGCCTTGGACGAAATATAGAAGATGGCACTTCATAAATTTCGTCCAGAGGCTATTCTAGGTGTTGCGTCACCTTATTATTAGGCCAGGCCCATGTATTTTCCAAATACTTAAGTATAGGATGTTTTTAGAGTCCATATGTGTGGGGAAACAAGAGTTAGGGTTAGTTTCGGACACCTCCTCCAAGGGCCACGAAATTCCCCCCTCTTCCTCCATGTATACAACCCATAGGGTGTCGTTTAGACTTTTGGTTTTGTTTAGATTAGAAGTCTCCATAGTTGCAACTTCGTGTACTTCGTTTGTGTTCAGTGACTAGACAAAGACGTCACAGAACCCCACCTTCATCAATAAAGCTTTCATCTTATATTCGCAATATCCATATTGCAATCTTAGTTTCTTGCTTATTCTTTGTTTGCTTGCAGGAAATAGACCTTCATGGTCAGGTTGATCGTGCTCCGACGTGGTCAATAACCTCTCGGAGTTGGTTTAGCAATTGCTAAGGCGCAACGTCTTAGCACGTTCGTAGTCGGATCGTCAAAGTCTACTCCTCCGAAACGATAATCACCATATCGTCGAAAGACGGGACACCTTTGCCTCTATCAAGTGGTATCAGATTTCCAGGTTGCTCGGTGAGAATATACAGTTTTTCGTAGTTTAGGTCGAGTCTGTTCTTCATACCTATAGTCCACGAAAAAGCCAAAAAAACAATTAGGGTTAGTTCATCATATCCGAACCAATCTGAGCCTTTGCATAGTCTTTTTAGAGTTTTGCTTTGTTGAATTTGTGGTTGCATCGACATGTCGAGTTGCTGGTCTTAGCGTCTAGTCCCTTAGAGTTTCGAGTTCTGTTCAAAGGTTGTCATGCCGCCGCCGCACCATCGTCATCATCATTGCCATATACCACCACCCCAACATATACAGCGCCGCTGCCATATACAACCACCAATCCGAGTCCACATATACCATCGCCATATACAACCACCAATCTGAGTCCACATATACCATCGCCATATACCACCACCAATCTGAGTCTAGATATACCATCGCCATATACAACCACCAATTCGAGTTCCACCAGATTCATCTCCGCCACCAGTCCTAGTCCGAGTCCAGTATTTGTTGCTTTCTTTTCGATTTCCAGATCACGCCATACTCCGAGTCGTGACAGAGAAGGATTTCTGAACTTCTGTGTTACTCGCAGTAGAAAAATAGTTCCAGTTTGAAAATAACTATGTCTGGAAAATTCTAGCTAGGTAGTTTTTAGACCATTTGTAGACTTTTTTGAAAAAAAAATTGCGGAGCAAAAAAGAAGGAAAAAAGTGCAAAAAAGTGAAAAAAGGAAAAAAAATTCAGAGAGTGCTCCTCCCTTGTTTACGTGCCGCGCCATGATTTTGTTCGTGTTCTAGGCTCGCGTCTCTAGTACGGTCTAGCCTAGGACCAGCACAGTACTGTTGTTGAGCGTTTATTCAACTTTGCATCTCTGAATTGATTATTTCTGACCCTTTTTGCTACCTTATTATATGCCTTCCTAGCTCCACATACATCTACGTCATGCGTTTGGCTCTCCCTGGTAATCGCTCTATCCAAGCTTTGAGAGTTTTGACTGCAACGGTTGCCGATCACCGTCTACTGCTGGGTAAGAACTGGTAAGAATTTGAGATTTTCTTGACGGATTTGTGACACCCACCACCACCACCACTTGTTAGTAGCCTATAGGATCATATTCTTGTGTGTTTCAGTTGCTGCTAACCATGGCAGGATCACAAGCCGATGAGATTGACTGGGAGAACTTGACGAACAAGGAGCTTCATGATAAGTTTCAGCAAATGATGAGTGGACAGGTGCAAGATGTGCTAAACAGATTTGAAGAGGCCATGGAGAAGATAGATGGCATGGAGAAGACGTTCGAAAAAAAGATCGATAACAAGTTTACTGTATTACTTGCGCATTTTCCACCACCACCGCCGGCTGCACCTGTTGTACCTCTACAACAACAAAAACAACAACAACAACAACAATGTCGCCTTCCAAATCAAGTGGGACGAGCACTGCGCGTTCCCCTTGAGCCGCTATTGATGCTTCTGTAGCTCATGTTGCTACTACAGAGGTGGAGGACCATTACGAGGATGAGGTTGATCAAAATCAGAACTACGTGCAACCACCAGCACCACCACCACCAGGTCGTCCTCATGCATATCATCGCAATGGTAGGTATGCACCACCACCTGAGGTACGAGATCATGACCATCTTCCTAAACTAAAATTGAATATTCCACCATTTGAGGGTAGATATGTTCCTGATATGTATCTTACTTGGGAGTTAGAAACTGAACAACGATTTACATGTTTACAATATCCTGAGGAGAGACATGTTCCTGCTGTTGTTTGTGCTTTCACTAGCTTTGCATGTGTTTGGTGGCCTGAACATTGTAAATTATATCCTATTCCAACTAATTGGGCTGCTTTGAAAACTGCTATGCGTACTCGTTGGGTTCCACCATATTATCAACATGAATTACTTCAAAAATTGCAGCGTTTAAGACAAGGAAAATATTATGTAGAAGAATATTATCAAGAATTACAAACTGGCATGATTAGATGTGGTATTCTTGAGGAGAATGAAGCTATGCTTGCATGTTTTATGGGTGAATTAAATAGAGAGATTCAGACCATTCTAGAGTATAAGGAGTATAATAATATCACTCGTTTATTCCATCTTGCTTGTAAAGGTGAACGTGAAGTGCAGGATCGACAGGCATTGGTGCGAACTAACTCTTCTACAGGTCGACCTTCATCATGGACACCATGTGCATCCTCTACTTCCACTGCACTAGCACCTCCATCAGGTGCCACATCCAGTTGTGATACAAGAAAGCAGGCACAACCACCACTGTCTGCAAACAGAACACCTGCCAGGCCTGCATTAAACTCTTCTTCTTCCATGGCACCAAAAGGGCATAAAAGTGATATTATTTGTCGATGTTGTAAGGGAAGAGGTCATTATGCGAGAGAATGCAAATCTCAGTGTGTGATGATTGCTACTGAGGATGGTGGGTATGAGTCCGTTAGTGACTATGACGAGGAGACTTTGGCTCTTATTACACGTGAAGAACACGGTGGAGATGATTCTGATCATGAGACGCAATACATGGCTCCTGAAGACGTTGACAGGTATGAATGTTTAGTTGCTCAACGTGTTTTGAGTGTGCAGGTCACACAAGCTGAGAAAAATCGGAGGCATAATTTGTTCCATACAAAGGGAGTTGTGAAGGAACGTTCTATTCGTGTCATCATTGATGGAGGGAGTTGCAACAACTTGGCTAGCATGGAGATGGTGGAGAAGCTATGCCTCACCACAATACCACATCCACATACTTACTACATCCAATGGTTCGACAATAGCGGCAAGGTTAAGGTAACACGTACTGTTCATGTGCATTTTAGTATCTCTACATATGCTGATTATGTTGATTGTGATGTGGTACATATGCAAGCATGTTCCTTATTACTTGGTAGACCATGGCAATTTGATGAAAATATTGCACACCATGGTAGAAACAATCAGTATACTCTTGTTCATAAGGACAAAATATTACTTTGCTTCCTATGACTCCTGATTCCATTTTGAAAGATGATATTAATAGAGCTAATAAAGCAAAATAGGAGAAAAATAAGAGTGAAAATCAGGCTGTTGCAAAAGAATTTGATTAACAAATGAAGCCTAATAATAAACCATCTAGTGTTGCTTCTGAAATTAAATTGAAAAGTGCATGTTTACTTGCCACCAAATCTGATATTGATAATCTAGATTTCAGCAAATCTATTTGCTATGCTTTTGTGTGCAAATAGGCATTATTTTCTTTCGAGGATGTACCTTCCTCTTTGCCTCCTGCTGTCACTAACATTTTGCAGGAGTTTGCTGACGTCTTTCCACAAGAAGTGCCACCGGGATTACCACCTATTCGAGGGATTGAGCATCAGATTGACTTAATTCCAGGTGCATCGCTACCCAACTGTGCACCATACCGTACCAATCCAGAGGAGACGAAGGAGATTATGCGTCAAGTTTAGGAGCTGCTCGACAAAGGTTATATACGCGAATCCCTTAGTCCTTGTGCTGTTCCTATTATTCTATTTTGTGTTGATTGTAGAGGCATTAATAATATTACTATTTGTTATCATCATCCTATTCCTAGGCTAGATGATATGCTTGATGAATTTAGTGGCTCTACAATATTCTCCAAAGTTGATTTGCATACTGGATACCATCAAATTCATATGAAATTGGGGGATGAATGGAAAACACCATTTAAAACTAAGTTTGGATTATATGAGTGGTTAGTCATGCCTTTTGGGTTAACTAATGCACCTAGTACTTTCATGAGATTAATGAACGAAGTTTTACGTGCTTTCATTCGACGATTTGTAGTAGTCTATTTTGATGATATACTAATTTATAGAAAATCTTTGGATGAACATTTGGAACATTTACGTGTTGTTTTTATTGCTTTATGTGATGCACGTTTGTTTGGTAACCTTGGGAAGTGTACCTTCTGCACCGACCGAGTATCTTTTCTTGGCTATGTTGTTACTCCACAGGGAATTGAAGTTGATAAAGCCAAGATTGAAGCTATTCAGAGTTGGCCACAGCCCAAAACTGTCACACAAGTGAGGAGTTTTCTTGGCCTTGCTGGATTCTATAGGCGTTTTGTGAGAGATTTCAGCACCATTGCTGCACCTCTCAATGAGCTTACAAATAAGGATGTGCCTTTTGTTTTGGGTACCGCACAGGAAGAAGCCTTCACGGTATTGAAAGATAAGTTGACTCATGCTCCTTTACTCCAACTTCCTAATTTTAATAAGACTTTTGAGCTTGAATGTGATGCTAGTGGAATTGGATTAGGAGGTGTGTTATTACAATATGGCAAACCTGTTGCATACTTTTCTAAAAAATTGAGTGGGCCTAGTCTGAATTATTCTACTTATGATAAAGAATTATATGCTCTTGTTTGGACTTTAGAAACATGGCAACATTATTTATGGCCCAAAGAATTTGTTATACATTCTAATCATGAATCTTTGAAACATATTAAAAGTCAAGCTAAACTGAATCGTAGACATGCTAAATGGGTTGAATTCATTGAGACTTTCCCTTATGTCATTAACCACAAGAAGGGTAAAGAAAATGTTATTGCTGATGCATTGTCTCGTTGCTATACTATGCTTTCACAACTTGACTTCAAAATATTTTGTTTAGAGACCATCAAAGTTCAATATGTGCATGATGCTGATTTTAAAGATGTAATGCAGAATTGTGAAGAAGGAAGAACATGGAACAAGTTCGTCGTTAATGATGGATTTGTATTCTGTGCTAACAAGATATGCATTCCAGCTAGCTTCGTTCGTCTTATGTTGTTGCAGGAGGCGCATTGAGGAGGATTAATGGGACACTTTGGCATGAAGAAGACGGAGGACATACTTGCTACACATTTCTTTTGGCCAAAGATGAGACAGGATATTGAGCGTTTTGTTGCTCGCTGCACTACATGTCAAAAAGCTAAGTCACGACTCAATCCTCATGGTTTATATATGCCTTTGCCTGTACCTAGTGTTCCTTGGGAGGATATATCTATGGACTTTGTTT
The DNA here is from genome assembly GCF_018294505.1 of Triticum aestivum. Taxonomy (NCBI): domain Eukaryota; kingdom Viridiplantae; phylum Streptophyta; class Magnoliopsida; order Poales; family Poaceae; genus Triticum; species Triticum aestivum. Next base: position 420,949,298 of record NC_057800.1, read on the forward strand.
TATGTTTACCTTGGACAAAGAAGGGGAGGGATAGCATATTTGTTTTCGTGGATAGATTCTCGAAAATGGCACACTTTATACCATGTCATAAAAGCGATGATGCTGTTAATGTTGCTGATTTGTTCTTTCGTGAAATTATTCGCTTGCATGGTGTGCCAAATACTATTGTTTCAGATCGTGATACTAAATTTCTGAGCCACTTTTGGAGATGTTTATGGGCTAAGTTGGGGACTAAGCTGCTTTTTAGTACTACTTGTCACCCCCAAACTGATGGTCAAACTGAAGTAGTCAATAGAACATTGTCTACTATGCTTAGGGATGTTTTGAAGAATAATGAGGAAATGTGGGAAGAATGCTTGCCTCATACTGAATTTTCTTATAATCGTTCATTGCATTCTACTACTAAGACGCGCCCTTTTGAAATTGTGTACTGTTTCCTACCTCATGCTCCCCTTGATTTGTTGCCTCTTCCATCTTCAGAGAAGGTTAATTTTGATGCTAAACAACGTGTTGAATTGATCTTAAAAATGCATGAGTTAACTAAGGAAAACATTGAGCATATGAATGCTAAATATAAACTTGCTGGAGATAAGGGTAGAAAACATGTTTGGTTACATTTGCGTCAGGATAGATTTCCTGATTTGTGTAAATCAAAGCTAATGCCACATGTTGACGGTCCTTTTAAGGTGTTAGAGAAAATAAATGATAATGCATATAAACTTGAGTTGCCTGCAGATTTTGGGGTTAGTCCCACTTTTAACATTGCAGATTTGAAGCCTTATTTGGGTGAAAAGATGAACTTTCGTCGAGGACGACTTCATTTCAAGAAGGGGAGGATGATGAGGATATAAATACCATTGTTACACCCACAACCCTTGCTGCGATACATACTGGACCAATTACTAGAGCTCGCGCATGCCAATTAAATTATCAGGTACTTTCGTTTCTTGGTAATGATTCTAATGTTCATGAGAATATGATGCTGCCTAAATTGGATACATTTGTTTTGCCTACTAATGAAGGGCATGTCATGGATAAGAGGGATGAACACCGGAGCAAGACAAAGCATGGAGATGATGGCATGCGCAAGGGGAACAAGAACAGAGTTACAAGTGATGATTTCAGGACTTTGTAGCCACCATAAGGAGTGCATGAAGCCTTGGACGAAATATACATGATGCCACTTCATAAATTTTGTCCAGAGGCTATTCTAGGTGCTGCATCACCTTATTATTGGGCCAAGCCCATGTATTTTCGAAATACTTAAGTATAGGTTGTTTTTAGAGTCTGTATGTGTGGGGAAACAAGAGTTAGGGTTGGTTTCAAACCCCTCCTCCAAGGGCCACGAAATTCCCCCATCTTCCTCCATATATGCAACCCTTATGGCATCGTTTAGACTTTGGGTTTTGTTTAGATTAAAAGTTGCCATAGGTGGAACTTCGCGTACTTCGTGTGTGTTCAACGACCAGACAAATACGTCACAGTACCCCACCTTCATCAATAAAGCTTTCATCTTATATTCGCAATATCCAAATTGCAATCTTAGTTTCTTGCTTGTTCTTCGTTTGCTTGCAGGAAATAGACCTTCGTGGTCAGGTGGATCATGCTCCGGCGTGGTCAATAACCTCTCGGAATTGGTTTAGCGATTGCTAAGGCGCGACATCTTCGCACATTCATAGTCGGATCGTCAAAGTCTACTCCTCCGAAACTATAATCACCATCTCATCGAAAGACGGTACACCTTTGCCTCTATCATTTCCCCCTCATGTGGGTGTCCATGATGTGTTGGAGGGTGAACTGCCCGCCGTTGTCGTCGTCGATCGCTGGGAGCGCCATTGGAGCCACGGGGAGCGCCATTGGAACCACAGGATGACCTTTCTTTATGTGTCCTCATGGGTGTGCTTATTGTGTCGTGTGAGACGAGAGATGAAGGTAAATGGACGCAGGAATATAAGGGGGCCGGGCGGCGTGGATTTTCGGCACGTCCGCATGGCAGTTTTTGCAGTGGGTAACTACATCGTCGCGCCGCGCCCGGCGCACCCGCATGCACACGAATGTGCCTGATCGTGCGCCGGCCCCAAACACTGGCAGCGCGCATGGAGGGACGAGGACAGAGAACCCGGAGGTACGCGAGAGCAGAGCGCGCCGCGGCCGCCTGAACCGCAAGCAACCACACGCATAGAGCAGTTGAACACGCAGGAAATGGTCGCCTACAAGCCGGCCGACAGTTGCGTCGTTGCGTAGAGAGCGGCCGTGTGCTACCACCTTCGTTTAGTCTATAGTCCCCTTTATATTCTGTGCCATACTTTTCCCTCAAATTTAACCAACAAAATGTTAATGCATGTTATAAAAATTATATAATTGGAAACTATGTTCAAATACGAATCCAACTATATAATCTTTGGCGACATGCACTCGTGTTTTATTAGTTAAATCATACTTATAAACCAGGATGGGGTATAGTAGGTAATTAAATCGCAAAAGTTTTTTTATTAACCGTATGTGTACATGGCCTTTTGTCCTCCTCTCGCACGTCTTGTCACCCCGCTATCGCAGACGGCTTACAGCGCAAGCTTGCGCAGCGCGCGGGGGCATTCTTTTGGCCAAACGGTGGCGCCAATGAACCGTCGGTGAGCCCGTTCCCGCGCAACCTCGCAGGTTCCCACTCAAGTTTCCCGCCCAACTCGGTGAAATCTGCCAAAATCCCAATGCTTACCGGCCTGCTATAAAAACCCTCATGGCCGGCGAGTCCTGCGGCGCATTTTCCCCTCCCTCCCTGTAGCTTATGTCGTCCGCTTCTCCCATAATCGCCAATGGCACCGGTCCGTCGTCGTCGCTCAGCCACTCCGCCGTCATCAGAGGACAGCTCCAGCTCCGAGGCTACACCACGGCGGCGGCGCAGTCGCTGGCGTAGGATAGTGTCCCTGTTGGGTGTGTGTGGATCACCCACCACACGCTCCGCTGCTGGTGCCCGTCATCAGCTGTTGCCGGCCGCTGTTGCCGCAACACCACCGTCGAAAGCCAGGGCCATCGCCCGCTCCGCTGCCGTGGCCCGAAGGCGGGAGGTGACCGTCGTGGCTGCCACATCACTGCCGACCACTGTTTCCATCACCCGCTCCGGCACCGCGGCCCGAAGGTGGGAGGTGGTGGTCGTGTCCGCCACCCCATCGTCGGCCGCCGTGGCCGCCAGCCCACCGTCGACCACTGGGGTCATCACCCGCTCCGCCACTACCGCCCGAAGGTGGGAGGCGGAGGTGGATGCCCGCACGTGCGTTAGCGACCTTGCGCGCTACACCGAGTTCCTGCGGGAGGAAGAGGAGCACCTCGTCGAGCACATAAAGAGCCTTACCGCCGCTCTGGCGGCGGCACATGCCGCCTCAGAGGCGAGGAATCAGGAGATCTAAGAGGAGAACCACACTTCAAGAGGGGTTGTCTGGAGCGATAGAGGATGTTTGAGGTGAGTGTCGCTGAAGCTGCAACAGCGGCAGGCACCGTATTGCGGTTTCTTAGCTCGTTGGTAGGCTCCTCCTCCTCCGCCTCTTACTGAGCGTCCTCGGTAGAGGAGAGGCAGCCGGAAGTAGTACAAAGCCCCTTTGCAGTAGTAGTAGTATTTAGGGGCTATATAGTTGAGCTAGCTATTTTAGTACGTGGTTGGCAACAATTGGGGAAAAGTATGGTTGGTTCAGCTGTCGAGTTGAACTGTTTGTATAAATTAAGAACGAGTGCTTAATCTATGACTGAAATCTATGCTTAATTACTAATTTTTAGTTGCAAAAATTAGATACTGCTAGTGGTTTTTAGCTTCATATTTTGACAAATCGCAGTGTTACAAGGTTGACAAATGGCAATGTTACTAGATCAACAAATGTCAATCTTTCCAGTTTGACAATTGGTAACATACCCAATATGAAACATGCAAATCGCACCAAATTGTTCGTAAGTTGTTTCACACGGGTCATCCAAAAGAACCATTTGCATTGAAGAGATCCACAAATCCTGCTCTCACTTTGCATCATGTCGTCCCGGGATCGATGAGCGGGGCGCGGGAGGACGGCAGCTAGCGGCGCTGAGAGGTAGCATTCGACGCCGGTGTCCCATGCCGCTGAGGGGGGCGCACGCACGGAGAGGAAGGCAGGCGGCCATGGAAGTCAAAGGGCTCGCTTCCCAGTGAGCCTGCGCAGTGTACAACTCGCATGCTTCCTGGTGAGCCTACGCATTCCAGGACAACTTGCACGCCTCTCGGTCAACATGCGCACCGGACTGTGCTCACACGCCTCCCGTTCAGTCAAGTTCAAGCAGCTGTCCGCACGACACCTCCTACACCCATTAAAACCAAGACACATGGAGTCACGTGAATGGTTAACAAAACGCACACGGTTTGAATAACACAAACGTTTGAGATATTAAAGTGGCAGCTATTTTTTCAAAATGCCTTTGTTGGTTGTCATTATTCGAGTGCGCCTTCTCTCAAAATAGACACGAAAAATACCACAACATATTGGGTGCCATTCCATGATAGAATGCCAAGTTTCATGAATTTCAGACGAGTTTTGGTTGTACTAGAATTTAAAAATAAAATATCTCAATGTTTTGCCCGCAATCAACGGTGCCGTGGTGTTTGAAATTCATTCCCATTTCTTGCATGGGACCTAAGCATGCACCCCACGACACAGATTTGATTTCGCAACCAATTTATATGCATTGAAGCATGTGCATGTAGTTCAAATTTGAATTATGCACACAAATGCATTGAAAACTCAGTTAATGCATAAAAATGTCCAAACAAACCCCGAAAATCACAAAAATTGACACAACACTCCTGTTGTTGTATGTTGACATGAGAAAAAATTTGAAAGCAATAAGAGGCAATGGATATCGTTTCGTCTCCAAAGGTGGGACGTTCCCTACCGAAACCATCATGCTTGTTGTGAGAAGCTTTGGTTTGTGAGAAGCATATACCCAAACCTGCCCCAAATGGGGCAAAAAAATTACCACGGCATGTTGATGCCGCTCCATGATAGCATGCCAATTTTCATGAATTTCAAACATGTTTTGGATTTACTAGAATTTAAAAACCAGGCATCTCTATGTTTTGCCGGCAATCAACAGTGCCCTGGTGTTTGAAATTCATCCCCATTTCTTGCATGGGACCTAAGCATGCACCCCAGGACACAGATTTTATTGTTCAACCAATTTATATGCATTGAAACATGTGCATGTATTTCAAATTTGAATTATGCACACAAATGCATCGAAAACTCAATTAATGCATAAAAATGTCCAAACGAAACCCGAGAAATCACAAAAATTGACACAACACTCCTGTTGTTCTATGTTGACACGAGAAAAAAATTGAAAGCAATAAGAGGCAATGGATATCGTTTCATCCCCAAAGGTGAGACGTTCCCTACCGAAACCATCATGCTTGTTGTGGGAAGCTTTGGTTTGTGAGAAGCATATACCCAAACCTGCCCCAAATGGGACAAATATTTTACCACGGCATGTTGATGTCGCTCCATGATAGCATGCCAAGTTTCATGAATTTCAGACAAGTTTTGAACTTACTAGAATTTAAAAACCAGGCATCTTTATGTTTTGCCGGCAATCAACAGCGCCCTGGTGTTTGAAATTCATTCCCATTTCTTGCATGGGACCTAATCATGCACCCAATGACACAAATTTGATTTTTCAACCAATTTATATGCACTAGAGCATGTGCACGTAGTTCAAATTTTAATTATGCACATAAATGCTGTGAAAACTCAGTTAATGCATAAAAATGGCCAAACGAACCTCGAAAAATCACAAAAATTGACACAACACTCCTGTTGTTTTATGTTGACACGAGAAAAAATTTGAAAGCAATAAGAGGCAATGGATATCGTTTCGTCCCCAAAGGTGTGACGTTCCCTATCGAAACCATCATGCTTGTTGTGATAAGCTCTGGTTTGTGAGAAGCATATACCCAAACCTGCCCCAAATGGGCAAAACAATACCACGGCATGTTGATGCCGCTCCATGTTAGCATGGAAAGTTTCATGAATTTCAGACGAGTTTTGGATTTACTAGAATTTAAAAACCAGGCATCTCAATGTTTTGCCGGCAATCAACACTGCCCTGGTATTTGAAATTCATTCCCATTTCTTGCATGGGACCTAAGAATGCACCCAAGGACACAAATTTGATTTTTCAACCAATTTATATGCACTGGAGCATGCGCATGTAGTTGAAATTTGAATTGTGCACACAACTGCATTGAAAACTTAGTTAATGCATAAAAATGTCCAAACGAACCCTGAAAAATCAGAAAAATTGACACAACACTCCTGTTGTTCTATGTTGACACGAGAAAATTTTTGGAAGCAATAAGAGGCAATGGATATCGTTCCGTCCCCAAAGGTAGGACGTTCCCTATCGAAACCATCACGCTTGTTGTGAGAAGCTCTGGTTTGTGAGAAGCATATACCCAAACTTGCCCCAAATGGGACAAAAAATTTACCAGGGCATGTTGATGCCGCTCCATGATAGCATGCCATGTTTCATGAATTTCAAACGAGTTTTGGATTTACTAGAATTTAAAAACCAGGTATCTCAACGTTTGCGGCCGAGTGACGGTGGCAGGGTGTTTGACATTCATTCCCATTTCTTGCCTGGGACCTAAGCAGGCAACCAAGGACACATATTTAAATTTTCAACTAATTTATATGCATTATAGCATGTGCCTGTAGTGCAAATTTGAATTATGCACATGAATGCATAGAAAACCCAGTTAATGTATAAAAATGTCCAAGCGAACCCCGAAAAATCCCCAAAATTGACACAACACTCCTGTTGTTCTTTGTTGACACAAGGAAAATGAAATCGATAAGAGGCAACGGATATCGTTTCGTATAGAAAGGTGAGACGTTCCCTACCGAAACCATCACACTTGTTGTGAGAAGCTCTGGTTTATGAGAATCTTATACCCAAACCTACCCCAAATGAGATAAAAAATTTACCATGGCATGTTGATGCCGCTCCATGATAGCATGCCAAGTTTCATGAATTTCGGACGAATTTTGTATTTACTAGAATTACAAAAGCAGGTACGTCGATGTTTGCCGGAGAGCCACGGTGTCGTGGTGCTCGAATTTCATCCCAATTTCTTGCATGGGAGATAAGCATAAACCCATGGACACATATATGATTTGACAACCCATGTTGGTGCACCGGAGCATGTGCATGTAGTTTAATTTTGAATTGTGCGCCTGAAATGGCTAGAAAACCAATTTAATGTATAAAAAGTTCAAACGAACCCTGAATAATTCCAATTCTTTTACGACACACATATAGTTGCATGTTCACTCTAGATAAAAAGTCTAGAAATTCAAACACCGTCCATTGCCACCGTGACCCCATTATGTAATTCAAATCAAGATGAAAAATCAAGTAGATCGCACACAGTTTATTATCACCAACCGGGTGAGATGCAACGCAAAATATCCTAGAGCATCGTCGGTGTATAGTATGCCTATGGCTTATGCGAGAAGTTGCGTCGGCTACAGTCCATAGCCGGCATCTCAAGCACACCAGCTTGCTCCCCAAATATCATTTCACTATTCAATCGTCACAGGTGAAAGATGGGCACGTGGAGCATTTGGCAGCGGAGAAGCAAATCGCGGCCGCACACGCAGATGAGGTTGCGATGGCTGCCATTCGTGCCGACCCCCAGATCTTGGAGGAGCACCTTGCCATTTGCTAGCTACGTAGATTAAGCATGCTCGGTTTACCCATTGCGTGTGATGCTCCTGCCTTTCCTTCAAAATTCTATTGAATTGTGCTATCTAATTTTACCATGCAATATGTTGCTCTAGTGTATATGTTCTATATGTCGTGCAGTGTGGTGCTCACTTATTCACTATTTTGTTAATTAGTTGTCATCTTCAGTTAACTGCTTGGTTCAATTATGCAAATGTGATGTTCAATTCTTCAGGATGCAATTTTATATTGTCTTCCATGTGAGAAATAAATCAAATTTATCTTTACAAAATACATGAGAAATGAATACAATTGTTATATTTCCAAGTTGTCAAGAATGCTTGGTTTGGTTATACATTGTACAATGTCGTGCTCAGTTAACGTTTGGTTCATTTGTGTTGTGGTGTTTAGTTAACTGTTTGGTTCAATTCCGCAATGTGATGTTCAATAGTTGTGGGTGCATTCTGTGATTGTATACCATGTGAGGAATAAATTGAATTTGGCTGTAGTAAATACATGAGAAACAAATACAATTGCTACAATTGGTTGTAGTTAACTATTTGGTTAACTGTCTGATCTTCTATCAGGAGTATGTTATATTGTGCAATGTAGTGCTCAGTTAATGTTTGGTTCATTTGTTGTGGTGTTTAGTTAATTGTTTGGTTCAATTCTGCAATGCGATGTCCAATTGTCATGGGTAGAATTTTGTATTGTTGTGCATGTGAGGAATAAATCGAATTGGGCTGCACTTAATATGTGAGAAACATATACAAGTGCTATATTTCCTAGTTCTTAATCATGCTTGGTTTGGATAAATGGGTTTTCCATGTGGCTTGAATTAATCTGATGAATCTGCAATGTGCTTATTTTTCATCAACATATTTTACGGATAGCATGTGAACCCTTACTTAATCTGATGGCTAACTACCTTATATGTGTTGCAGGGAAACAATGGGAAGCACTGAGGTTTGCAATCAAGGTTAGCACGTGCATGGTCTGTTGTCTAATAGCACATTATTGTGCAATTGCAGGAACCATTCTAATATTTTGGTTTTTAACAATTTGGTCTTGCACATGTAGGTCCTTCTATCAAAGGTTTTGAGCCACTGTTCGACCCTTTTTGCATATGGGGAAATGAGTTGTCCATAAATATCAATCAAATCAAGAAACTCAGAAAGATTGTTAGGATAAAGAAATTAGCGACAAAAAACAACAAGACGTTGTCTGCACAATGGAAAATACATCAGTTCACTACAAGATGGTACTAACTATTATACCTTGCCTTTTTTATTCCTTTGCCCCATTTCCAATATAGAGAAGATATTTATGCACATCCTTGTTTTCAGGCCTTTCCAAAGCAGTTCACTGATGATTACCTCTCAAACCACCTCTATGGTCAGGAGGCGAGGAAGGTTTTCATACAACACCCATGGTTCAATATTGAAGAGGACGAAGGACGGACGGTCAATCATCCACAGGCACTTGCCTAAAGTTGCAAAGACCTTCAACATGAATGAAGGCTCAATATTCGCCTTCTACTTCAGTAGTTTTCCAGATGAGATGCAACTGTCTATATACCGTCTATGAAGCTAATTTTGAAAGGTTCTACATGTTGCATGTGAAACTTGGTGCTGGTGTAGTTGTGTAATGGGGTAGCTGAGTCTGAAGCTATATCATGATGTACTCTGATGTATTTCAATTATGAAATTTTGCTTCCTTAATATCGAAATGAAATATATTATGTGCTTAATATGAATGTCAATTAGATTAATAAATGGATTATTAATAATAAGGCGATTAGCCCGCTAATGATGAATTAGCCTGCTAATTGGGTTTCGCTATTGAAAACGGTTATTGAAAAAATACCATGGGCGATGACCTCAGACAACGCACACAGTTTCAAGGAATAAACCGTGTTGGATCAATGAACAATTACACACGACTTTCTCTTGAAAACTGTTTGCATTAGGCCACCTTGCGCAAACGTTTACCACATAAAAACTGTGTGTGATGGACAGCCTTTGCAACACAGTTTCTTCTACGGACCGTGTGTGATACATTCAATAACACAAACGATTTAACTGGAAAAATTGTGTGATGTACCTGTGAATGGAAACGTTTTCCTTGGAGCGACTATGTGGGATGTACATATGAACGGAAACATTTAGTAGGGACTGATTGTGTGGGATGTACTTGTGACCGGAAACAATTTCGCGTGTATAATTGTATTTTTTAGCTCTACTATATGTATTTCTGTATGTGAGTGCTCGCCGGTCGCACACGACCTCATTTCGCCGAGCGTGTGTGCCAGGAGGGCATATCCCCGATGGTTTCTTGGTCGTGTGGGAAGGACCCCCCTATCGCCCACACTCACTATACGACGGTTCCAAATGCCGTCGCGGAAAGGGGTTAAAAACCGTTTGTATAGCACCGACACGCACCAGTGATTGTTGAGAGATTGCACTAGCGAAAGTATGGACCCTAGGCCTCATTTTCAAACATTGCAATATCGTTTGTGCTTCATTTTATCAATTGCTACCTTGCTGTTTTTTATTGTTACTATTACAAACATCAATATCTACTATCATTACTACGCGTGTCACCATCTCTTCATCAAACAAGTGCACCTATATAAATTAACATTGTATTTGGTGTATTGGGGACACAAGAGACTTTTTGCTCTTTGGTTGCATGGTTGTTTGAGAGAGACCATCTTCATCCTACGCCTCCCATGGATTGATAAATCTTCAGTCATCCACTTGAGGGAAATTTGTTACTGTCCCACAAAACTCTAAGCTTGGAGGCCCAACACGAGTCTACAAGAACAAGTCATGTAGTAGACATCAAGCTCTTTTCTGGCGCCATTGGTTCGGAGGTGAGTGCTTGAAGGTATATTTTTAGATCTTGCAATTAAGTCTTTTAGTTTCTTGTTTATCACTAGTTTGGTTTATAAAATAAAACTACAAAAAATGGATTTGAGGTGGTCTCATATTGTTCATATTTATCATGTCTTTCTTGAAAATGATGGAAAGGAAAATTGTGCTCAATTGATAGAAGAAGAATTCAATAAAATATTTGGCAGACAATCTTTGAATGATGAGCATGATTACAATGTTGTTAGTATGAATTCTTTGAATATCCATGATGGTAATGATATGTAAAGCCATAAGCTTGGGGATGCTACATTTGATGAAGATGATATTTTTAGCCCCCCAAGATTTAATGTGCAAATTTTTTATAATGATTTCATGCCTCCTATTTATGATGATTATAATGATGAAAATTGATTTGGAGAGGTCATGACTTTATTTAGTGATGAATCCACTATTTTGGAAGAGGTTCTAATCGACTATGACAACAAAGTTGCTATCTATGATGATTATGGTGATGACATGTATGCTATAAAGAATAATGATAACCATGAAACTTGTCATCATGATTTTAATTTTCAATCCCATGATAGGTATTTTGTTGACTTTGCTCGCACTACTATTCATGAGAATAAATTTGCTTATGTGGAGAGTTATAAAATTTCTAAGCTTGTGGATCATGAAAAGAATGATTTATATGATAGATGTATTGTTAAATTCATTCATCATGCTATTGAAAATTATTATGAGAGAGGAATATATGCTTCTACAGATTTCAACAATATCAAGTTTCCTCTCTATGTGTTGAAAATCTTGAAGTTTTTCTTGTTTTGCCTTCCTATGCCAGTTGATTCTTGCTCCCAAAAGTTATTTGCTAACAAAATCCCTATGCATAGGGAGTGGGTTAGGCTTAAATGTTCTTGTCTTGTGTTTCATGATGCTCTTGTTATGTTTTAATTTTTATCTTTTATGCGAGCATCATTGAAATCATCATGCCTAGCTAAACAGGCATTAAAGAAAAGCGCTTGTTGGGAGACAACCCAACATTTACCCCTATTGTTTTTGTGTGTTCACATGATTAGGCTACTGTATTAATCATGTTTTATAGGTTTTGTTTCAATAAAGTGCCAAGTAAAGCCATTGGGATAGTGTGGATGATAGTTGACTTGATTCTGCGCAAAAACAGAAACTTTTGCGCTTAGTCCAGGAATTTTAAAATTTCACTAGAACATGATTTTGATCTGAATTTGTTTACATGCGATAGATATACTAATTCCCTACGTTTTCCTAATTTTTCAGAATGTTTGGAGTAGCAGAAGTATGGTTGGAGTACAAATTACTACAGACTGTTCTGTTTTTGGCAGATTCTATTTTCAATGCATAGTTTGCTTGTTTTCTAGTTTCTATGGCCTATATTGCTCAATATAAATTGTAGAAATGATAGGGTATAGTAGGCATTGTGTGAGAATAATTACAAATCTTGTCTTTGACAATACCAAAGTGAATTGTTTGCTTTTTATCATACTAATCTATCTAACGAAGTTCCGTTAAGTTTTGTGTGATTGAAGTTTTCAAGTTTTGGTTGAGACATCAATATGAGGAGAATAAGGAGTGACAAGACCCTAATATTGGGGAAGCCCAAGGCACCCCAAGTTAATATCCAAGGAAGGTCCAAGAAACTAAGCTTGGGAATGCCCCGGAAGGCATCCCCTCTTTCATCTCCAACATTATCGGTAACCTCACTTGGAGCCATATTTTCATTCGTCACATGCTATGAGTTCTGCTTGGTGCATCATTTTATTTTTACTAGGATTTCCTTGATTTTATTTAGAATAATGTATTGCATCTTCTATTTCAATAAAAGTGGAAATGATAGCCTTTACTATGCTTATTTTGCAAGTCTACATGTTGTTGTTTGAAAACAGATAGTTTATCGTTGTTGCAAAAAAATTCTAGAAAAGTAAGTATGTGATAAAATGTTTAATTTTTTTGCACAATAAGCTATGATAAATTTCCTATAGTGTGGTAAATTTTTGGAATTTTTGGAGTTACATAAATATGAATGTTCTTACATTCTTTACAGACTATGCTATATTGGCATATTGATGTTATGGTTGCATTGTTTGAATATGTTTGCTTGCTTAATGATTCTATTTGAGGATAGGACTATTAAATATGCAGAGGAATTTAGTACGCAATGTTAAATTATAATTTTAGTGATTTTCTACAGTAGATAATGATAAGGTGTTGCATTGATTTATACTAACATATCTTACGAGTTCTTGTTGAGTTTTGTGTGGATGAAGTGTCGGGGCCAGATTTCCGGGACATAAATCTCAGTAAACGACCCTTGTGTCATCACCAGCCCCTGGATCACTGTTTCTGGTGGACATTTCCTTGATACAGAATTCCAAGCAATTACAATAGATTTAAGTACAAGACCGTAAAGGTCCAACGAAAATAACAAGGAACTCTAATGGTAGATGACGGAAGCAACTCGTGGATCACCAGCGTTGATGGGACTCCAGCCCCAGGGGAACAACTGACCTAGATAACTCCTATCTCATGTGGCTGCTATCTCCGAATCCTAGGTTGGGGTGTCGTTGCAGGACTCTTCTCTGAAACATGATCTGGCCAAGACAATAGCCAGGGACAATCCAGTGAGTACGTTTGAATGAACTCGCAAACATGAAGAACAAAAGATATACCGGATGCATATGGTCATGATGAATTAAATTATATGCATGTGGTGACTGAGAATTAAAGCATGGCATGACAAATATTCATACGGTGCAAAAGGATAAATAAGTCGTGTTATTAGTAAATCAAAGAAATGAAACGAAACGTCAGGCATTGGACCACCCGAGAGATTCCAAGAGAAATGCCAAAATGGGTGTCTAAAAGAGAATCGGGCGAGGTAGGACTGCCTAAGAACTCAAGCGATGCCACGAGAGGTCCTGAAAAGAAATGCCACAGTCGGGTGTCTGAGCGACGCCTCATAAAGGGCTTAAAAGAAAATAGTAACATGAGTATCCAGGTGGACTAGCCATCCCAAGTGATACCCAGAGACGAAAATAAAAATGAGTATCCCGGATAGTCTAGCCATCCCAAGAGATACTCAAAGTTGAACATAATAGGAAAAGGTTAGTCCACAACTATATTCATGTCAACAATAATATTCATAGTGGCACCAGTAGTGACACTAATTATCCTACAGAACGAACCATGATTAATTTAATTATTTCCACCAGAGACTGACACTAAGACCAACACTTGACCAACCCAGACTGTAGTCCTTACCCATGGACATGGATATTCGAATAGATATAACTCTGCAGAGGGTGTATTCTTTACCCACAAGTAAAGGATTTCTTTAGCCAACACCGAGACGCTGACTAATTCCCATTACAACTTTTGGGTTGAAAACACACCTGACTAGCACACACCAGATTAACTTTCTGGATGCCAGGAATCACCCAAAGCATCATTCAAGAGAAACTCTAAGGCGGGGAGACCATTGTCTCGAGTAGCATGGGATCACTATTAACACGCGCAGATTACACGGGGTGCCCCCTCTCGGCCCAGCCGTATACACCCATGCCCCCTGGCCCGATGGCTGGCATTGCAGCCGGTACCTGGAAACCCTCATCATGGCCTCTCTGTACGATGTGTGTAGGGAAAGGGGTTAACAATTTACTGAACCGTACCCTGCCTGTGTGGGGGGGGGACAAGTGGTAGCACGAAACCAGTATGGGGGTTACCGGAACAAGACTCAATCTACGGTCAACTCAGGAGGTTTAAGTTTTCCTGAAGTGGTTAGCGCAGTATAACTCCTTGGCAGAACCCAACAGGGTCACCACTTGGTGTGCCCCAACATACCCTCACTGATCATTCTCGTCACAACGAGATTTCAGTCTCACAGTCACTTTTCTCGTGACTGATTCTTCCTGCAAATTAGCCTGGACCAACACAGGCACACATGGCACATGAAAGTAACTGTACTCGCTGATACTTCATGTTTAAGTGAAGATAAAACACCATCAAGGGGAATCATGCATGTATGACCAATACCATGCAAATTTAATAAGAGTTCAACATATTTGTAATACAATTCTACATGCAAAGCAACAACTATGCAATCACCATATCATGTGTTCAAGATGCTTGCCTTGAGCATGCAGAAATGTTGGGTGCATTCCAAAACTTTGACAATTATATCTCCCCTCCATTTCTTATTAAAATATTTTAATTACCACACAACTCCAAAACAGTACATAAAAGTTGGTTGGAAATTTGTGAAAGAAATACTAAAATAAACTAGATGAAATTTGAGAAATAATAGAAAAAGAATCAAGTCATTTGGAGTTTATATGTTTTTCCTATGGATTTACTAAGCTGGAATATTAAAGTAAATGGACTATTCAGTAGATCGAGCAAAAACCAGTCCTAGGAAAAATGTTCACCCAATTTGGATAAATAGAGCACGATTTTAGGAGTAGGTAGAAATTTGAATCATCAAATTTGGATGTGGAATGACTTCTGAGGAATTATTTGAAATCTGTTGGAAAAGAGAAAGGAAATAGCTATTACTGTGATGGGCTAAGCAGAAGCGCGCCCTAGGCGGCACTTAGTCGTCAGGCGCTACTAGGCCAAGCCCAACCAATTGGACGTGCGGGAGGGTTGCGACGTCGAAGGCCTATTCCGTGGAATACATCTTTCCCACGGGAAAACAACTTCCACGGCACCCATCTCCACTTATCCACGTGGCGGGGGTTACGGGTCACTGACCGTGGGCCCGCCTGGCCCACTGGTCAGGTTTGAATGGTCGTCATGCACGCCATCTCCTCTGGACGAACAGAGGCAACGCTCCGACGATGCTCGCCGGCGAACGACGGCACCCCACGGTGAGCTGAGACCACCATCTTGCTCAGGAGGCCAAGCGGTTCGTCCGATGGGTGGCATGACCAGTGGAGGGTACAGGGGCACCGGTGGCGAGCTTCACAACGGACGGAAGCCGTCGGGTAGGGTGGGGATTTTCCCTACGGTGGCTCCCGAGCCAAATTGAACACGGGGAAGGATTCGTGGGTGTTTTAGGGAGCTACTGGTGAAGAGAGTGGAGAGGGGGAGGCCCTAATGGCGTCAGCATGAACGAGAAAGAGGCGGTGGCCATGGTTGCCGGAGAAGAAGAAGATGACCATTTCCGGTCGTGTGGCTGCTCATGGGAGATCACTGAGGGAGAGGGAGGTGTTTTGTTGTTGATCTAGGGCCTGGGGTTGCTTTTATAGCCCGAGGGAGTCGGCTCCGCGGTGCCCAGAGGATAAGCACGGCGGCCGCGATCATTACGGTGGCAGGTGAGGCCGTTGAGGTCGGCAGAGTGGCCGGTGAGGATGGTGGCGGTCTTCAGTTACTCCTGGGAGGAGCTGGATGGCTCGGGGTGCGCCACGTGTCACAGGAGGAGACATGGCCGCGCGGGACTTGTCGGGCGGCGATCTTGCTCATCGTAGATGGCGGTGGGCGGCGCTAGGTGCCAAGCGAGGGTGTTGGCGAGCTCCTGGGCGGTCGGGTTGATCTGGAGGAGGATCACGACGAGAGGGGGAGGCGGTAGAGACATGGCAGAAGCTCGATGCCAGCGGTGCAGTACGCGTGCAAAACATGCGCTCTCGTCATGCTCTAGAACCGCATAGGAGATGCTCGACGAAATGCCAGGGCACCCTAGAGGGATCTGGTGCAGCTGAAACTTAACAGGGTCAAGAGTGTGGGTGAGATGGTGTTAGTGGACATGGTGGTTTGTCCAAGTGAGCAGGTGCCCAATGCAAGTTTATAAACTTGCAGATTTCTGTCATGCACATGAAGTGTTCGATAGAATGCCAAGGCAAGCTAGAGAATTTTGTTGATGATGAAACTTGGCAGGGTGTGGTCTCTTTAGAGGGTAGAGATGATGGTGTAATTGGTTTGGCAAGAAGAGGAACTTGTTAGTGCAAGTTTTACCAGAATTCAGTTCTGGACAGAAACTTCAGTGGCTTGTTTTGTGGACTTAAAAGATGCAAATAGAGCTGATCTCCTGGAGTTAAGGTTTTGGTTGGAACGACTACAAGATGGCAAGGTTTCAGAATTAATGGAGCTAGGAAAATTAGGATTTAAGTTATAACTCAAGAATGGGGCAGAAATGAAAAGAGTATGTTTCACTCAAAATTTTCAAAAGTCACGGTTAGGTTTTTGCTCAAAAGAGACATATAGGTATCACCTGACTTCTCATAATTTTTGTGGGATTTTAAAACAATTATTCAAAATAATTGTAGTGTAACAGAATCATTTCAAGTATTGAAAATGCCTTTAAAAGAATTACTTGTGGAAAATTTTATTATGAAAACATTTCCTACTGTTATTTATGATATAAATGAAATGATTTACAAACAACCAAAGACCACAAGATTTCACAGAAATAATCTTCTATGGAGGGAAGAAATTTGGAAAACAGAAAACAGAAAAGGCTTTAAAATTAATAAACGACCTAGTATAATTCAAAATTTTATTTCTGGCCACATTTTACTTAATAAAATTTGATTAAATTTTTGGGGTGTTACAAACTCTACCCCCCTTAAGAAAAATCTCGTCCTCGAGATTTGTTAAGGGCAGAAGAACTGAATGCATAACAAATGATCAAGATCATATGCAGAATGCAATCATGGCAATGCACTTATGACATACGCCCTAAAATACAATTGAATGGTTGCATCATGTAGACTAGTGCTAGGTACAACAACAATGATCATCTATGGTTCGAAGGTGAGATCTACAGGGTCTTGTGGAGGGGTTCCCGGTGCTGGGGCACATTCTTCTTCTTGCAGGGGAAGTGAAGGAAGTAAACGAAGAACACGCCCTTCCGGAGTTGGTCATGGTGGTTCACCAATAGTGATATGGGGATTCAAGACAACAAGATAATGGAGGCAACCCATTAGTTGCTGGGTTAGATGCTCCTGGGCCATCACATGTTGAATGAGATTGGCCAGAGCTGGATCCCTCTCTATGCGTTCACAACGGAACGTGGCTTCTGCTCCAGAAGCTACGCGGCTCAGGAAATAGTAGTATTTCCTTTCACTGGCAGTGGGTACCATGAATCGAAGACGGGTGACTGCTTCATAAGCGGCGGCCTCAATAGCCATGCCTAAGGTTGTCATGGATCTCCCGGCGAAGACAACATATGGAGGGCCTTGATTTAAATCCTCTCATGGGATGTGCACCACTGCCCAGTATTTCGAGGAATCAGGGGTGATCCTCATTTTGAACAACTCATACTAGGGTGGGTGGCTGGAACCAAGTGTATTGCGGCTCAGATCCCATAAAACTTTAACGAAACTACCAGGGCTTGCGTCTGGAGTTCGTAGGTAGGATCCGGGGTGATACAAGGAAGGATGAATGGAGAAGAGCGAGGCTCAAGTGTGGTGGTGGCTGGTGTGGTGTATGGATACGACCCCTTATAAGGTGCTTGGGTCAGGAAACACGATGCGGCGCTGGTACGACTTGTGCATCGGCTGTGACATAGGGTTGTTCAAGTCAAATCCTCGAACACCACTTCTCAAAAGGAGTGTGACAAATTACTATGTGTGTCGGCAGTCACGTCTAGCATTTACTCTGTCGCCATAAGCCAACCCTTCATGTTAAATCACACATAGTACCATTAAAACAATGACACACAGGTAATTTACAAGCTTACTACACCATGCGATTGCTACCTTGAAAATACACGACAACAGGACTACTAGGATTTGATCACACTCCTAGTGGACTCAGTCCACCTCGTTGACATCTAGTCAGGCGTGTCGTGTAGATGTCGAAGCTTCTCCGTGAGCTTCAGTGTCGAAGTTGTTTGGGGTGGGATGTGGAGCTACAGTGCTAGGGTAGCGATGATGCCCCTCATGGGGTCTCATGGTCAAAATCCCGTTGGAGTAGGTTTCCAAGAGACGATGGAGTTCCTTGGGGAGGCAAAGGCATTGTCGGGGTAGATGACAGGAGCAGACCTTGGGGGCTCAACTAGCCTCCCAAGCAGCATTATCGGGGTGTCGGTTGCAGCTTCACTTCTCACGGGTGTCAGGAGAGCAAGTGTCCTGCGGGTCGCAATCAGATCATTAGTGACCTGATCGAATAGTGCCTCTTGCGCTCTCAGGTAGCGCACCAGATGCACTAGAGTAGGATCCGACTCATGGTCTCTGTTGGCGACTTGGGTCGGGCTACCATAGCCTTCACGACTAGGGTAGTAGAAGAAAGGGCGAGCACCTTCACGACTAGGGTAGTAGAAGAAAGGGCGAGTGTTAACCCTCAGCGACAAATGCCGGAGATGAACTATAACCTCTCGGGCTGCAAGTTGGATGGCTTGGGGCTCGTCGGAGGTCATCCTCCCGGTGAACCGGTAGGGGCGCTCTGATATGGTGCCCCTCCCATAGATGTGCACCGTGGCCCAGAAGTGGTGGATGGCATCACTTGTGTGTTCCTGGTACACAACATATTCTGGGGGTTCGTCTATGCCAAAAGCATGACGAGTGAGATTGGCGAGGATCGCTACAAAATCTCCAAGCTCAGATGCGGTGGTCTCGTTGCGGATGATGGGACTAGGCATCTTGGTGGTTTGGAAATCAGACTGCGAGTGAAAGTTGTGATGTGCTGAGTTCGGGAAAGGCTTCCTTTATAAGCCAGCAGAGTCTTCCATCGCACGCTTGCGGATGGGACAACTCAGGTGTCAGCCACGGGTGCACGGCCTATGGCCTAGGACGATAGGTTGGGCACCGACTGTCAAAAAGATGTTGGCTCGCCACTGTGCAGGCTGTCGGATAGGATGAGCTTGACGGTGGATAGAAAAGGATATGGACGGTGTGGAAACCTAGGGATAGTTACTAGGATAAGATAGGATTAGCTAGTGGTAAGCCTGGCTCTGATACCAAGGTTGTCGGGGCCAGATTTCCGGGACATATATCCCAGTAAACGACCCTTGTGTCATCACCAACCCCAGGATCACTGTTGCTGGTGGACATTTCCTTGACACAGAATTCCAAGCAATTACAACAGATTTGAGTACAAGACCGTAAAGGTCCAACGAAAATAACAAGGATCTCTAATGGTAGATGACGGAAGCGACTCGTGGATCACCAACGTTGATGGGACTCCATCCCCACAGGAACAGCTAACCGGGATAACTCCTATCTCGCGTGGCTGCTATCTCTGAATCCTAGGTTGAGGTGTCGTCGCAGTACTCTTCTTTGAAACATGATCTGGCCAAGCCTATAGCCAGGGACAAGCTAGTGAGTACGTTTGAATGTACTCGCAGACATGAAGAACAAAAGATATACCGAATGCATATGCTCATGATGAATTAAATTATATGCATGTGCTGACTGAGAATTAAAGCATGGCATGGAAAATATTCATATGGTGCGGAAGGATAAATAAGTAATGTTATTAGTAAATCAAAGACATGAAACGGAACATCAGGCATTGGACCGCCCTAGAGATTCCAAGAGAAATGCCAGACAGGTGTCTAAAAGAGAATCGGGCGAGATAGGACCGCCCGAGAACTCAAGCGACACCATGAGAGGTCTTGAAAAGAAATGCCACAGTTGGGTGTTTGAGCGACGCCCCATAAAGGGCTTAAAAGAAAATAGTAACATCAGTATCCAGGTGGACTAGCCATCCAAAGTGATACCCAGAGACGAAAATGAAAATGAGTACCCTGGGTAGTCTAGCCATCCCAAGAGACACTCACAGTTGCACATAAGAGGAAAAGGTTAGTCCACAACAATATTCATGTCAACAATAATATTCACAGTGGCACCAGTAGTGACAATAATTATCCTGCAGAACGAACCATGATCAATTTAATTATTTCTTACGGATACTGACACTAAGACCGACACTTGAGCAACCCAGACTGTAGTCCTTACCCATGGACATGGCTATTCGAATAGATATAACTCTGCAGAGGGTGTACTCTTTACCCACAAGTAAAGGATTTATTTAGCCAACACCGAGACGCTGACTAATTCCCGTTACGTTCTTTGGGTTGAAAATGCACTTGACCAGCACACACCATATTTACTTTCCGGATACCAGGAATCACCCAAAGCATCGTTCAAGAGAAACTCTAAGGAGGGGAGACCATCGTCTCGAGCAGCATGGGATCACTATTAACATGCGCGGATTACAAGGGGTGCCCCTCTCGGCCCAGCCGGATACACCCATGCCCCCTGGCCCGATGTCTGGCATTGCAGCTAGTACCTGGAAACCCTCATCGTGAGTAACACCCCGCATGTAACTTGCCATATTTGTATTCCAACTCTTGCCATTTCCGGCACTAAGTTATGATATTTCCTCATTGTCGGGTTTTTGTCTTCGTGTTGTTTTGTCTTTTTCATGCATCTCATATCATGTCATCACGTGCATCGCATTTGCATACATGTTCATCTCATGCATCCGAGCATTTTCCCCGTTGTCCGTTTTGCATTCCGGCGCTCCTATGTCCTCCGGTGTCCCCTTTTACCTATTTTCGTGTGCAGGTGTTAAACGTTCTCGGATTGGACCGAGACTTGCCGAGCGGCCTTGGTTTACTACCGGTAGACCGCCTCTCAAGTTTCGTGCCATTTGGACTTTGTTTGATACTCCAATGGTTAACCGAGGAACCGAAAAGGCCTCGTGTGTGTTGCAGCCCAACACCCCCCAAAGTGGCCCAAAACCCACCTAAACCCCCTCCATCATCTAGGTTGTTCGATCACGATCACGTGGCCGAAAACCATGCTCAATTTGGAGCCTCCTAGCTCCCTCTACCTATAAAAAGGCACTCCCCCGAAATTTTCAGATCATTCCAACCCTATACCTAGCCCCGCTCCTCTTCGCGCGTCGGACGTGTCCGGTCCGCGCCGGACATCGCCGCCGCCGCCAATCACGCACCGCTACCTGTCGCCACCGCCTCCTCCCACAACGCGGCCCGCCGGAGCCCGAACCGGGCCCCCGCGGCCCATCTCCGCCAACCCCGCGCCCGGTCGCGTCGCCGCCATCCCGACTCCGCCGCGCCGCCCGCGCCTCGCCCCGCCGCCGTCCTCGCCCGCCGGCGCCGCCCAGCTCCACGCTGGTGCAGGCCACAGCCGCCGTCCGCGCCCGCCGGCGACGCCGTTCCTCGACGCGGCCGCGCCACCGCGCCCGACACCGCCTCGGACGTCAACCCTCCTCGCCGGCAACGACCACCCCTCGCTGGACCACCTCTACTCCGGCAAGGCTTCTTCCTCTCCGGTGAGTTCTTCGTTTCGGCGAACCTCGGAGTGCGTGCCCGATCTGGATCTGGATCTGGGAGGTTGACTTTTGCCCTAACCCTAGCATTTTTATGCATTTTTCATCATGCTATATCTCTGCATCCGTGGTTCCGTTTTGGGCGTGTAGCATATCGAAATGTTCGTCTCGACGAGTACTTCATTTCATCTCATTGCACCATGTTCATTTGAGCTCATCTTGATGCCCTAAATGCTGTTGCAAGAGTGCTAGTTTATATTAGTTTCAGATTCATATCAGTAATTGGACTTTTGTCATTTTTGCCATGATTGATGTGTGCCTCCTATGAACTTGAGCCCTACATGAGTTTTGAAGTATGCCATGCCATCTTTACAAGGGTGTATGCCATGTATTTTTGTGATATCTGTGGTGACTAGCACAAGCATGCAAAGTAGCTCTAGTAATGTTGCTGATTTCAGGGACTTGGAATTCTTCTAAGTCATTTTCCTGATTATATTTTTATGCCATGTATCCTTGTTGCTACAGAGTGATCCATGCCTCTTTTGAGCATGATCAGTAAGGATGTTTTGTAGATATTGTTGTGCTCTATCCATCCATGTCTTTCTTTGCCTTTATGGAGCAATCTAGCTTGACTCAATCGAGCTCTACTTTTGCTATAAAATATTCTTGGCAGAATGTTTACGAGTTAAGCATTTTTGCCGAGGTTGTTGTAGTTGATCCATGCATGCTATGTTGTTGTTCTTGCCATGTTTAGCTTCTATGCCATGTCTACTTTCTGGGTGTATGCTTATTTTGTCATGCAATGCCTCATGGTGAGTGCATCGAGCTCGTAAACATGCCTACTTGATATCTGTTTTGCCATGTTCCAGTTTTCTACGAAGTCTAAATCTGTTAATGATAATTGCTATGTTCACATGGTTGCCATTGTATTTTCTGATCCCTTTTGGCTCAAGGTCAGTAAGGGACTTTTGTTGTATGCTTTGAGTAGCTTCATGCCAAGCCTTGCTTTGCCATGATATGTTCCTGTAGCATGTTGTTATATTGCTCTAAACATTGCTTCCTGATGTTAATTCCTGGCTTGTTATTTTCACTAAGTCTGTAACCTGATATCTTTTGCACTTTTGCCATGCTTGTTTGAACCTGCTATTGAGTGAATTATCCGTAGCTCAGTGTTCATCTTTTGTCAAGCATCTTGAGTGGATCCCTGCCATGTATTTTGTTGCTATGTTACAATGTTGTAGCATGTTGTTCTTGATGCATTTATATGGCCTCATGCTGTTAATCACAGATCGGTGCCATATTTGTTTTGCTTGTCATTTGCAAACCGTGCATCCGATTCCAGTGATCTTTATATCGGTTTCGACCGAAATCAACTCATCTTTCCAGTGGCACTCTTGGTTTTCCAAGTTTAGTCCAGGTTCAATCTTTCCTTTCCGAAACATGCATATGCATTGCATATCGCATCCTGCATATCATGCCATGTTTTGCATCATATTGCTTGTGCATTGCACGTGGTTGATTGTGTCTCCCTTTGCTTGTGTTTTGCTTTGGGTAGAGCCAGGAGATGAGTACGTGATCGAGGAACCCGTTGAGTATGCTTACGAGGATCAAGCTAACGTCAACTCGGAGAACTTTGCAGGCAAGATGACCATACCCACGAAATCACTTCTATCTTTGCTTGCTAGATGCTCGCTCTTTTGCTATGCCTATGCTACGATACCTACCACTTTCTTATCATGCCTCCCATATTTCCATGTCAAACCTCTAACCCACCTTGTCCTAGCAAACCGTTGTTTGGCTATGTTACCGCTTTGCTCAGCCCCTCTTATAGCGTTGCTAGTTGCAGGTGAAGAGTGGAGTTTGTTCCTTGTTGGAACATGTTTATTGTTGGGATATCATTATTATATCTTGTCTACTTTAATGCATCTATACACTTGGTAAAGGGTGGAAGGCTCGGCCTTATGCCTAGTGTTTTGTTCCACTCTTGCCGCCCTAGTTTCCATCATACCGGTGTTATGTTCCTTGATTTTGCATTCCTTACATGGTTGGGTTATAATGGCAACCCCTTGACAGTTCGCCTTGAATAAAACTCCTCCAGCAATGCCCAACATTGGTTTTACCATTTGCCACCTAGCCTTTTCTTTTCCCTTGGGTTTATGGAGCCCAAGGGTCATCTTTATTTTAAACCCCCCTGGGCCAGTGCTCCTCTGAGTGTTGCTCCGAACCGAGTAGACTGCGGGGCCACTTCGGGGCAACTTGAGGGTTGGTTTTACTCGTAGGATGTCTCATCTGAGTGTGCCCTAAGAACGAGATATGTGCAGCTCCTATCGGGAATTGTCGGAACATTCGGGCGGCTTTGCTGGTTTAGTTTTACCATTGTTGAGATGTCTTGTAACCGGGATTCCGAGTCTGATCGAATTGTCTTGGGAGAAGGAATATCCTTTGTTAACCGTGAGAGCTTGTGATGGGCTAAGTTGGGACACCCCTGCAGGGATTTGAACTTTCGAAAGTCGTGCCCGCGGTTATGGGCAGATGGGAATTTGTTAATGTCCATCTTAAACTTAACTTAATTAAAATGAATCAACAGAGTGTGTGGCTCTGATGTTCTCTTTTCGGCGGAGTCCGGGAAGAGAACACGGTCTCGAGTTATGCTTGAACGTAGGTTGTTCTAGGATCACTTCTTGATCATAGTTTATCGATCATGCCCTTGCCTTCTATTCTCACTCTCATTTGCATATGTTAGCCACCATATATGCTAGTGCTACCTGCATCTCCACCTCATACCTTTTATCCTACCAATAAGCTTAAATAGTATTGATTGCGAGGGTGTGAGATTGCTGAGTCCTCATGACTCATAGATTACTTCAAAACCAGATGCAGGGACCGATGATACCGCTCCAGGAGATTCGACTGAGCTCAAGTGGGAGTTCGATGAGGACTCAGGACGATACTACGTTTCCTTTCGAGACGATCAGTAGTGGATCCCGGTTGGGGCGATCGGGGACTTTGTTGCATTTGGGGTTGTCTTTATTTTGGTTCCGTAGTCGGACCTTGATTGTATCTGGATGAATGTAATGTCATTTATGCATTGTGTGACATGGCAATTGTAAGCCAACTATGTATCTCTTTCCTTATTCAGTACATGGGTTGTGTGAAGATTACCCCACTTGCGACATTGCTTACAATGTGGTTATGCCTCTAAGTCGTGCTTTGACACATGGGAGATATAGCCGCATCGTGGGTGTTACAAGTTGGTAATCAGAGCCTTCCCCGACTTAGGAGCCCCCTGCTTGATCGAATCGTTGGCGTTGTTGAGTCTAGAAAAAGTATTGAGTCATTTAGGATTATATATATCGGAGAGTAGGATTCTTTTTGCTCCTCAGTCCCTTCGTCGCTCTCGTGAGGCATCCTGATGTATAGTTTTGACTCTTCTCTTCTCTAATTTCACTAAAAAATTAGGATCACGCGGGTATCTTGGAATCATTCTGATGGTTTTGTGACGAGAACATTGTTCTTGGTGCCTCCTGACATTTAGGGGTTGTGGCAGTGTCCCAGGGAGTTGAGCTCTGAGGTGTTGTCGTCACAATTTTATCGTTGCAATTCTGGAATACCTGAGTTTCGCCTACATCAAAAATCTCTTTTATGCAGTTGTTGGTGAGATAACCTCGACGCCACCCAGTACTGGGGCAGGAGTTCGGGAGTATTGCCATAACTCATATAACGGATGCTTTTCGAAGGTTGAGGTAAATGATTTCCGAAGGTTTCTTGGTTATGTGTTGAAGGATGGATACAACTGGATGTAGGATTTGCTAGCTTTGGGTGAGATATTATGCTTCCCCTATATCCCCAACACCTGATTGCATAACCGGGAGAATTTCAGGAGTTTCATAGGTGGGAATTCATGTAGCTCTAGTATTTCTTCCGCGAACATTTGGTTTGTGAATGGGTAATCCTTACCAAGTATTTGTTCATGTCCGTACCTTGTTGTTTTATTCTTCTACCTCTATCTAAGTGGCTTCTCAATTTATGGAAGTGTGACCATTTCAATTGGATTTCATTCGTTCATTTTGTTCGGATGTTAAGACTATATGTTGCAGTTTTGATCCATTTGATTCAGCTTGAATATATGTCTGTCAAGATGCTAACGGATGTCACCCTCTTCAGGATGGCTCCTCCAACGCGTTAGAATCCTGAACCGCCACCACCACCTCCACCTCCGGAGGCATGGCAAGCTGTGATGGCCGCTACCAATGCAAACACGCAGCTGATCATGCAACTCTTGCAAGAGCGCAACCAAGGGAATCAAGGCCATGGCAACAATCAGAATCAGTTTGCTACACTCAACTAGTTCCTCGCAAACCAGCCAAAGACCTTCAGTAACTGTGTCGAAGTAACAGATGCTGATGATTGGCTCATGGATATCTGCAAGCATTTCGAGTGCAGCAATGTCAGGCCTGAGGACCTTGTCAAGTTTGCTTCGTTCCAACTCAAAGACCAAGCTGCAGAGTGGTATCAACAATACAAAGATTCCAGAGGAGGTCGTGTGATTACCTGGGATGAATTCCGTCAAGACTTCAAAGCTCACCACATTCCTTAGAGTGTTGTTGAGAGCAAGCGTGAGGAGTTCCGCAATCTGAAGCAAGGCAATTTGTCTGTTTACCAGTACAACATCATGTTCCAGAAGCTCGCTCATTTCGCTAAGCAAGACGTCACTAACGAGAGGAGCATGATTTATCAGTTCAGAGGTGGCCTCAAAGAAGATCTCCAACTAGGTCTCGTGCTTTTTGAGCCGCAGAAGTACGATGAGTTTTTACAACCTGGCACTGAAACAAGAGACTGCTCAGCTCAAATGCGATGCTTCCAAGAAGTGTGTCAGGGATGCAACTCCTTCTTCCTCAACTCAAGTGGCAACTAAGCAGCAAAAGTATTGGTTGCCTCCTCCTCCTCCGTTCCGTCAGCCTTATCAGCAGAAGAGCAAAGGTGGCAATGGATCTTCCCACCCACCCAACCCAGGCTTTCAGAACAAGACTTCGTCTCATGCTCCAAGATCAAGTGCTCCGTATCACCGTCCGCTCTCAGAGGTCACGTGCAACAAGTGTTAGCAGAAGGGTCACTATGCCCACAAATGCTTCAATCAGAGGCGTCTTCCTCCTCCTCCTATGAGATCTGCTAGTACCGCAGTGGTCAAGCATAACCCCAAGTTTGCAAAGGTCAACATGATGAACGCAGCTCAGGTAGAGGACTCGTCAGATGTGATTATGGGTAACCTTCCTGTTAACGATGTTCCTGCAAAAGTTCTTTTTGATACTGGTGCATAACATTCTTTCTTATCATTCCCATTTGCATCGAATCACAATGTTGACACTGAGGTTTTGCCTAAAGTCATGAAGGTTGTTTCTCCCGGAAAGCTTATGACTTCTAGTTTGGTTGCTCCCGATGTCTCTATCACGTTGGGCGACTACAAGTTTCTGTCCTCTCCAGTGGTCCTTGGTAACTCGGATATTGATCTTATTCTCGGAATGGATTGGCTTTATAAGCACAAGGCTCACCTTGATTGTGCTGCCAGGTAGATTCAATTGACACATTTGTCTGAGGATGTAATCGTATTTGCCGCTCGTGATGATACCATCCGACTGTTTTCTCTCAACGAGAATGGTGAGTTGGATGCCATATCTCAGATTCTAGTCGTTTGCGAATATCAAGACGTCTTTCCAGAAGAGCTTCCAGGAATGCCTCCTCGCCGGCCAGTTGAATTCGTCATCGATCTTGAGCCTCGCACGAAACCTGTTTGCAAACATCCTTACAAGCTTGGACCTGAAGAGTTGAAGGAGCTGAAGAAACAACTCGATATTCAAGAGCGTATGGGTCTCATCCGACCAAGTTCTTCTCCATGGGGTTGTGGTGTTCTTTCTTTCAAGAAGAAGGATGGAATGGACCGACTTTGTGTTGACTACCGTCCATTGAACAAGAACACCATAAAGAACAAGTACCCACTTCCCAACATCAATGAGCTTTTCGAACAACTCAAAGGTGCTCAAGTATTCTCCAAGCTTGATCTCCGTATGGGATATCATCAGTGTCGGTGGGAACGACACCTATGGGATCACAAGAATTCCAACTACGGTTGCGGGGTGCGGGGTCATGAGAAGAGCGGATCAAATAGATAGCACACAGTTCGTTTATCCAGGTTCAGGCCGCGGGGATGCGTAAAACCCTACTCCTGCTTTGGTAGATTGTATATCTGTGTTCTTGAGCTAGCTATGGGGCGTGAGGAGCTCCAAAAAGCCGAATCCTCCTCCTGTTCGCCTCGGGCCTCCTTTTATAGGAAAGGGGTTGCCACAGTGGCACACAGGAGCTGGAAAGGGTACAGTGATGTGAGGTTATCCCTCGCAGTACATGACAAAGCACATTTAATGCGTCTTGCCTAGGTGTCCTTGCTTTATCTCGTCCATCGCCGCTCCCTCCCGTGTTGACACGTGCCCTAGATAGCGGCGCCCGCGGTGCCATGTAGGCAGGCAGGCAGCTGAGGTGGCGCAGTGATGGGGGCAGTGGACTCAAGGGTGACTCACTCCGTAGGTGTGGGGCGAGCTGCCACGGCAAGGGTCTTGCCGGGTTTGCTAAAACCGCCTCCCGGCAAGGATCTTGCCGGGGGGGTCCGCTTCGTCCCCTTCGCTCTTTGTGGTCTTGGTCTTGGCGTCGTTCTGCTTCTCCTGAGCTTCGGCCTTACCTTGGCTCACCTCCCTTGCCTTGCTCAGTGTGGTGGTGCCTGTGGCTCAGACTGCCCGTGCACAGTTATAGGGGTACGAAAAGTGTACCCCTCTTTTTGTACACCGACAAGAGCCCCCGGGCCTGGGCCACATGTAAGCGCAATCGCGTCGTTGGGCTAGGCCCAAAAACGGTGCGCGGGCAGGCGGGGTGGTTTTTACCGTGGTAAGTCTCTTCGCGCGCTGTGCTTCCCATGCTTCTCGCGCATGGCGCGGCGTGGGGAGGCGTGTGTGACGTGGGCGGCATGCGTGGGGCTGAGCTCTGCATGCATGCGTCTTGTCGTAGTAAAGGTGGCGGTTCGCGCCTTCCCCATAACGGAGGGAGGCGCGGAGGCGTGGCCCATTTACTGAACGGGGCCGAGGCGTGGTCTTCAAGGCGTCCACTCCCCACGATCACGGGGTGGGGAGAGGTCGCCTCACCCGTCGCCTCGGTCCTGCACGCCTGCCACGTGGCTCCCATGCGCTTGGGGTGGCGAACGGTGGAGGTGGGAAACCGGGCCGCCGCGGGCTGGGGCGGCGGGTCGGTCCCAGTTCCCTGCGCCTTCCGCGCCTTGATTGGCTGAGCGGGGCGGCCGATCCCCCACCCCGTTCCTTTATAAGGAGCGGGAGGGGGGGATGGCGTCCCGCATTCCTTCATCTCCTCCTTCCTTCAGCTTCTGCTCCCCCTTCCATCCGCCATGGAGAGAGGGAATCCTGGTCCTTCAACGGTGGCAGTGAGGGTCACCGCTTGACAACGCGTCCCTCCTTCTCCTGCACCCGCGGTGGCAGAGCCAGCCACGAGGGGAAGGGGGAGGGGGCGAGGTCGTGGGCGAGGCCGAGGCGCTCGGGGAAGAGGAGGACGTGGCAGCGCGCCGGCCTCGCCTCCGCTGGCCTCGCCTCCGCCAGCAGTTCCTCCCCCCATGGAGGGCCACGTTGGGGATGACCCTTGTGAGTTCTTCGTCAGGCTGCGCCGGCCGCCTCGCCGTCGCCTTCATCTCCCGACCCCATTCGCGCGGGAGATGGAGCTGGATCCGCTGGAGTCGTTGTGGCTGCACATGAGAGGCTGCGGGATCAGTGGCACGCGGGCCCGCGTCGACTTCCCCGCCCCTCACATGATGTATCTCCATCGGGGATGGAAGACGTTTTCCCATATCCACCGCTTGACGGAGGGGCTCACTCTCCATTTTAAGCTGATGGAGGGTGGCCTTCTCTCCATCAAGGTCTTCGGGTGCTTTGGGACCCGTGCAAGGTGCTGCATGGAGAGCTCTTCTGATAGTGAAGACTCCTCCTCGGGCGGGAGTGACAAGGAGGACAGCAGCAGCGACGACGAGGGTAGTAGGCCTTAGGATGACGGGTCCGATTAGGTGTCGGGCGCCGCTCCGTGCGGCACCGGCGACCCCATCATCCGAGTCGCCGGCTCCCTGAACTTCTCGGGGTCGTCTCCTTGGGCGGCTGGCATTGGGAGGCTGCGGAAGAGGAAGAGGGCGGGCGGCAAGGCCGTCAAGTCAGAGTACGCGGGCAGCAGCGCCTTCGACGCATGCTGACGTCCTGCCGCCTCGTCTTCGAGCTCTGCTTCCGGCGCCGTCATCACCATCCAGCCTTCGGATGGCCACCAAGATGTTCTCTTGGTGTATTCTGCCACCTGTAGCTCGCCTAGGCGCCCCTTTTGCCCTTTTCGCCTCCTTGACCTGCCTCCTGAGGAGAGGGACAAGAAAGGGATTACGGACACCTTATCTCTTTTTAGTTTGTAAGCCTTCGGGCCTTAGCTGAATTTAAAACTTGTAATCCCATCATTCATGTTTTCCATTCCCTATGGACTGTACCCGAGTGGAATGTTTTTAATGAAAAAGGGATGCTTGCCGGGTCATTTGTTTGTGGGTAGAACCCACGACAAGGAGTAAATCCTTGATATCCTTAAGATAAACATTTCCTTGCCCGGCAACAGGCCTTGCCGTCTCCCCACTTCGCTCGACCTTTCTCACACCTTTGGCGGAGGCAGGGATGAGGTGGGTTCAGGCTCCTTGTTTCATCCTCTCGCTGCCGCGACTACTACCAAACCTGGCCCCAGGAACGAGCCCTAGGGCCTAGAGTTAGGGGAGCACGGTAGTTTTAGGAAAAAACGAGGTTTCACATACCTCAGTCCATAAGGGAATGCATGATAAGGGATGAAGAACTTATCTGAAGCTGTAGCCCCCGGCAACTCTGGTTTGCCGTGGGTGAATCTTTGCTCTTGCAGCCCCCGGCAATACTGGCTTGCCGGGGTCTAGATGCTGGTCTGTCCCTCTTCTCTTTTTCGTCCTCAAGTGATCCGGCAAGGATACCTGTGAGTCCTGCGAACCAAAGAAGACGAAAGAATGGCAAAGAGACGCACACTCGACCTCTAAGCTAGGGGTTAGTCGCCGCTAAGCACTATCAACCCTAACCAAGGACGAGACTCGACCTAGCATGCATGCTATAACTTAGGGCGCCAGCGCTTCATTTATTTATGCTCAGGGTCTGCGCCTGGCTTTGTACAAAGGGTTACATGCATCATCGGCAATGCTTGTACAAAAGGTGGCTTGCCGGGGGGCCCGGCAAGCCGCGCCTCACGGGTAAAACTTGCGAAGATGCTCAATGTTCCAGGAGTTACTCACCGGAACGGCATCTTCGGTCTCCAGGCGGACTGCGCCGGGCCTGGTGACTCGTATTACCCGATAAGGGCCTTCCCACTTTTGCGTCAACTTGTTGGAATTCTTGGCCGATTGAACGCGCCGAAGGACAAGGTCGCCTTCCTCAAGGCTTCGGGCATGAACCTTGCGGCTATGGTAGCGGCGCAAGGCTTGCTGGTAGCGTGCTGCTTTCACAGCCGCCCGAAGACGATCTTCCTCAAGGAGCATTGCGTCATCTTGCCGCAGTTGCTCTTGCTCAAGCTCATCATAAGCGAGCACTCGAGGTGACCCGTATATGAGTTCAGTGGGGAGAACTGCTTCTGCCCCGTATACCAGGGCAAAGGGTGTCTGGCCGGTGGCTCGATTTGGCGTCGTCCTGATCGACCAAAGAACCGTCGGCAACTCATCAATCCAGCGCCTTCCACTCTTGTGCAGCCTGTCAAAGGTCTTGGTCCTTAAGCCTCGCAGTACTTCAGCGTTTGCCCTCTCAGCTTGACCATTGCTTCGTGGGTGAGCAACGGAAGCGAAACAGACTTTGCTGCCGAGGTCTTGGATATATTGCATGAAGGTGCGGCTTGTGAACTGTGTGCCGTTGTCGGTGATGACCCTGTTGGGTACACCAAAACGGCACACTAGTCCCTTGAAGAACTTGACGGCTGACTGAGCTGTGACCTTCCTCACTGCCTCCACCTCCGGCCACTTTGTGAACTTGTCGATTGCAACGTACAAGTACTCAAAGCCCCCGACAGCGCGGGGGAAAGGGCCCAGTATGTCGAGCCCCCAGACCGAGAAGGGCCAGGAGAGAGGAATGGTTTGAAGGGCTTGAGCTGGCTGATGAAGCTTCTTTGAATGGAACTGACACGCTTCACACCTGGTGACTAGTGTCGTCGCATCCTGGAGGGCGGTGGGCCAGAAGAAGCCTTGCCGAAATGCCTTGCCGGCAAGGGCCCTTGACCCGATGTGGGATCCACATATGCCTCCGTGTATCTCCGCCAACAGCTCCAGTCCTTCCTCCCGAGGGATACACTTCAATTTCACACCGTTCGGCCTCTTTCTGTACAGGACGTCATCGACGAACTGGTACATGGTAGAGCGACGGGCTACTTTTTCCGCTTCTTCCTGCTCTTCAGGAAGTTCCCCTGTTTGGAGGAATCGGACGGTATGCTGTGCCCACGCTGGAGCCTGGGGCTCGACGGCGAGGACTAAAGGCATTTCCTCCGCTATAGGAGCGGCTGTCTCGACGGCAAGAGCTTGACGCTCCGCCGGAGCTAGCCGTCCCGTGGCGGGCTCAGTGTCCCCGGCAACATCCTTGCCGGCGGCTCCGGGGAGCTCGGCGGGAAAGTACTTGCCGGGTCCTGATTTCCTCCTCTTGTTCTGCTCTGTTGATGGATCAACGGATGGCTGAGTTAGCTGGAGCACAAAGGTACCTGGTTCCACAGGTAGCTTGAGGGCAGCGCGTTTTGACAGGTAATCGGCGATATCGTTCTCCGCTCGGGGAACGTATTCAGCCTGTATACCGTCGAAACGCTCTTCCAGCTTTCTCACTTCATCGACGTAGGCCTTCATCAACGGGCTCTGGTAGTCCTTGTTGACTTGCTTGACGACGAGCTGCGAGTCGCCCCTGACGATGAGCTTCTTGATTCCGAGGTCCGCCGCGATCCTAAGACCGGCAAGCAGCCCTTCGTACTCTGCCGTATTGTTTGTTGACACCTCCCTGGGGAAGTGCATCTGGATCACGTACTTGAGGTGCTCTCCGGTGGGCGCGACAAGCAGTACGCCAGCCCCGGCGCCGTGTAAGGAGAAAGCTCCATCAAAGTACATGATCCAACTGCAACTTGCCTCCTTGCCGGGGAGAGCAGTCTCTTGGGCTTCTTCGTCAGGCGTTGCGGTCCATTCTGCAATGAACTCCGCCAGGACTCGGCTCTGAATCGTCGAAGTACTTTCAAACTTGAGGCCAAAGCTGGACAGCTCCAGTGCCCATTCCACAATTCTTCCCGTTGCATCTGGATTGTGCAATATCCGTTGCAGAGGGAGGCGAGTGACGACAGTGATCTCGTGTGCCTGGAAGTAGTGACGCAGCTTCCTCGAGGCCATAAGAAGGCCGAAGAGCAGTTTCTGCACGCCGGAGTACCTTGATCTAGCTCCCTGCAGGAGGGAACTAACAAAGTAGACCGGGTGCTGCATCATTTTCTTCTTCGGCGGCACTTCAACTGGCTGTGTCGTCTCTGCATTGGTGGTGTCGGGCTCTGTCGCTGCCATTACCTCGTCGTCAACCTCTCTCTGCGCCACTAGTGCGGCGCTGACCACCTGGTTCGTTGCCGCCAGGTATAGCAGCAACGGCTCCTGTGGCCTAGGCGCAACTAGTATTGGCGCGGAGGAGAGGTACTTCTTCAAATCTTGCAATGCTGCTTCGGCTTCTGGCGTCCACTCCATCGGGCCCGCCTTTTTCAGGATCTTGAAAAAGGGAAGGGCGCGCTCGGCAGACTTGGAAATGAATCTGCCCATGGCGGCGACGCAACCAGCAAGCCGACGCACATCCTTGATTCGCTTGGGTGCTTCAATCTGCTCTATAGCTTTGATCTTGTCCGGATTGGCCTCTATCCCACGCTGTGACACAAAGAACCCGAGAAGCTTGCCGGACGGGACGCCAAAGACGCACTTCTCAGGGTTCAGCTTGAGATTGATCTTGCGCAGGTTTGCAAATGTTTCTTGCAAATCCGGTATGAGGGTTGCCCTGTCCTTGGTTTTGACCACTATGTCATCCATATAAGCTTCCATATTTCTATGGAGCTGGGGTTCAAAACCAATCTGGACCGCCCTTGCAAACGTCGAACCAGCACTCTTCAGCCCGAAAGGCATCCGCATGAAACAATACGTACCACATGGGGTGATGAATGTTGTTTTCTCTTCGTCTTCTCTTGTCATGAAGATCTGGTGGTAGCCGGAGTAGGCATCGAGGAATGACAACAGATCACACCCAGCTGTGGAGTCAACAATCTGGTCGATGCGCGGCAACGGGAAGGGGTCCTTAGGACAAGCCTTATTGATATCTGTGTAATCAATACACAGCCTCCACTTCCCATTAGCCTTGCGCACTACGACCGGATTGGCCAACCACGTTGGATGGAGCACTCCTCTTACCAAACCCGCTGCTTCCAGTTTCCGGATCTCCTCTGTGATGAACTCTTGTCGTTCCAAAGCTTGCTTTCTGACCTTCTGCTTGACGGGCCGCGCATGAGGACAGACAGCAAGGTGGTGCTCAATCACCTCCCTGGGAACGCCGGGGATGTCGGAAGCTTGCCATGCAAACACATCGACATTCGCCCGCAGGAAGGTGACGAGCGCGTCTTCCTATTTGTCGTCAAGGGTGGAGCTTATGGTGAAAGCCCCTCCCGTGCCGTCCTCATTGACAGAAACCTTCTTGGTTCCCGGCGGTATGGCCCTGGGCTTCTTGTTTCCGCCGGTGGAGCTCTCTGGCACGTCCTCGACGGGAGCGCTACACTCCGAAGAGGTGCGCTTGCCGGAGTGGGTGTCCGAGGTCTCACCGGTCTTCTTCTTCTTCTTCCCTCCCGGGGTCCCAGCGGCAGGAGCAAGTGCCCTAGTGGCGGCAGCTGCTGCAACTGCTTGCTGGTATAGTTGGTCAGCGCAAATCAGCGCATCTTTCTTATCGGAGGGGATGGTGATGATCGTCACAGGTCCTGGCATCTTCAGGGTGTTGTAGGCGTAGTGTGACGCCGCCATGAACTTGGCCAGCGCTGGGCGGCCAAGGATCCCGTTGTAGGGCAAGGGGATCTTGGCAACATCAAACACGATCCTCTCCGTCCTGTAGTTCAGATCGCTTCCAAAAGTCACGGGCAGCGTGACCTTTCCCTTAGGTTGGCTTCTTCCCGGGTTGACCCCCTGAAACGTGCCCGTCTCCTCGAGGTCTCCATCAGGAATCTGCAGTTTCTCGATCACGGCAGGCGAGATCAAGTTCAGACCGGCCCCGCCATCGACTAGCATCTTTGTCACCTTGAGGTTGCGTATTGTTGGTGAAACCAACAATGGCAAGCACCCGACCGCAGTAGTGCGATCAGGGTGATCCTCAGTGTCAAAAATGATAGGTGTGCTGGACCACTTCAGCGGCCTTTGGGCATCAAACGACGGCTCTGCCGCTGTAATCTCTCGCGCCCACTGTTTAAGCTGGCGGTGAGAAGTATGCAGCGAGGCGCCGCCGTCGATGCACATGGCCTCTGTAGCTTTCTGAAACTCTTGGTCGCCGGATTCGTCGTCCTCTTCGTGATCGTCGTCTTCTGGCTTTTTGTCACGGCCCCGGGCGGGCCTCTCCTGTTGTTTATCCTTGCCGCGACGGCCCGCCTGGCCGTCACGCTTCTTGCCGGACCCCTCAGCACCGTCTTGGCCCTTCTCCTTGTCCCGCCTCTCATATTCAGCCCTCTGCTTCTCAGCGAGGAGCTCAACCTGTCGGCAGTCTTGGAGAGCATGGCCTTTGGTGCGATGGATCTTGCAGTATCGCTTGTCGGAGTTCCCTGGCTTCTCGGCAACCGCCAAGGCCCGGCAGGCGACACATCCGGCAATTTCCTTGCCGGGGTCATCTGCCTTGGTTTTCTTGGTGGAGCCGGTGTCACCAGATCCCTCGACGGCAAGCACGGCTTTACCTTTGCGCTTCCTGTTGCGGCGCCGGCCCTTCTTCGCCGGGGCGGCAGTATCTTCATCTGAGGAGTCGGTTTCCACGCCGGCGTCTTCGCCGGGGTACTTCCTTCCCTCTTCAGCCCGGGCACATCTGTCAGCAAGAACATAGAGTTCTGCTACATCTTTCACCTTGTTCATTGCCAGCTCTTCGTGCATCTTGCGGTTACGCACGTTCTGATGGAACGCGCTGATGATGGCGGCAGGGTGAACATCAGGGATATTGTACTGTATCCGGCTGAACCTCTATATATACTTGCGGAGACTCTCACCTCCCTTCTGGGGAATGACGTGCAGGTCGCTCGCTTGGCCATGGGCTTGGTGGCCTCCAGTAAAGGCGCCCACAAACTCATGGCACAAATCCGACCAGGAGGAAATAGAGTCTACCAGCAAGTGCATCAACCATGACATGGCGTTGGGTTTAAGAGCCAACGGAAAGTAATTCGCAAGCACCTTATCGTCGCGGGCTCCGGCAGCTTGCATCGCAATGGTGTAGATGCTGAGGAACTCGGACGGGTGGGTCTTGCCGCTGTACTTTTCGCCCACGTCAGGTTTGAAGGTGCGGTGAGTGGGCCACTGGAACTGCCGCAGCTCACGGGTAAAAGCCAGACAACCTACCTCGTAAGGTAGGCCTCCGGGGCTCTCCGGTGTCGGGTGGTTCACAGCAGGCCCTGCTCATCTGTCTGACTGGTGGCACGCTCCGCGCCGGCGCTCGATAGTGGTTCGAGCGTCTTCATGTTCTCGTTCCCCAAGGACTTGGCGCTGGTCACAGTGGGTCCGCGGGTCGGACGACGCTATGGAGATTTCGTCGCCCGCAACATCGCGACGGGCTGGCGTCCGTGATACTGGGCGAGGAGGAGGCGAGTGCACCATGGTCGCGGCGCCGCCGGCTTTCCTGCCACTGGTGCGTGGGACTCCGTCAGAGCATCGACCCAGGGGCTCCATTGGACTCGGTTCGTCTTTGTTGGCCACTGCAACAAGGCTTCGGATAGTGGTTCTCCATTCGTCGAGTTTCCCCGTAGTGGGAGGGAAATCGAGGAGCAACTGCGCGCGCGCCAGGGCTTCTGCTGGCGTTGGTGGCAGTGAAACCTGCACGGATCGCGACGCGCTTCGACTTCTGACCATGTCAGAAGGAGCTCTATCATGACCCTGCGGTCGCATGCCATCTTCACCAGCGCCTCGGCGAGCAGGCAAGTCTTCTACCTCCCGGGAGTGGCGCTCGGGGCTCTTCCAGCGGCGACGCCCAGGGTCTTTGGCGTGATTGCGCCGTTCGTCGCACGTCTCTTGAGAGGAGCACGCCGTCGGCGCCGGCATGGGAGTCTTGGAGGCCCTCGCATCACCTTCGGGCGTGGCAGTAGCGATCTTGGAAGGCCCCGCGCCACTCGTGGAGGGCCTGGATCCGTCTTTGGATTTGGCGAAGTGCGGCCCGTTACCAGGTGCACGAACATCGCCGCCTCCCAAACTCCAGCTGCTGGGACGGTGTTGGTGTTTGGGAACGGCGCCCCGGGTCCTTTCTGCGACCGGTCCGCTGCTCGCCCGCGTCGGGACGGGATGTCCGGATTCCGACGGGCCAACCGCCA
Organism: Triticum aestivum; assembly: GCF_018294505.1. NCBI lineage: Eukaryota > Viridiplantae > Streptophyta > Magnoliopsida > Poales > Poaceae > Triticum > Triticum aestivum. The sequence goes on from NC_057800.1 coordinate 420,986,833, forward strand.
CCGTCGTCTTCTTCTTGGGTGCCATGACGATGAAGAAGCGTCGAACTAACTGCTAAAGCCGATTCTCACAACTGCGCCCCCTACCTGGCGCGCCAAAGATGTCGGTGGTAACGACACCTATGGGATCACAAGAATCCCTACTGCAGTCGCGGGGCGCGGGGTCATGAGAAGAGCGGATCAAACAGATAGCACACGGTTCGTGTAACACCCCAGATGTGATTTACCCAATATGTACTCCAACTCTTGTCGTTTCTGGCCTTAAGTTATTTTATTTTCTCGGGTTCGGGTTTTTGTCTCCGTGTGTTGTTCTCGTTGTCATGCATCTCATATCATGTCATCATGTGCATTGCATTTGCATACATGTTCATCTCATGCATTCGAGCATTTTCCCCGTTGTCCGTTTTGCATTCCGGTGCTTCGTTCTCCTCTGGTGGTCATTTCTACCTTTCTTTCGTGTGTGGGGATTAAACATTTTCGGATTGGACCGAGACTTGCCAAGCGGCCTTGGTTTACTACCGGTAGACCGCCTGTCAAGTTTCGTATCATTTGGACTTCGTTTGATACTCCAACGGTTAACCGAGGGACCAAAAAGGCCTCGTGTGTGTTGCAGCCCAACACCCCTCAAAGTTGGCCCAAAACCCACCAAAACCTTCTCAATCATCTAGAGCGTTCGATCACGATTGCGTGGCCGAAAACTGCACTTCATTTGGACTCTCCTAGCTCCCTCTATGCCTATATATAGATCCCCTCATCCAAATCCGGATCTCTCCCCATCCAAACCCTAAATTCCACCTCGTGCCGTCCGGACACGTCCGTCCCCGGCCGGATGAAATCGCCCCGCCAATCAGCCGCCGCCACGTGTCCCCCGAGGGGACCTCTTCGCCGCCAGCGCCGCCGGCCCGCCCAGGCCCGAGGCGGGCCCTCTCCCGCGCCGAACCGGGCCGCCTCTCGCCCGCGCCCGCCGCCGGCTTCTTCCCCGCGCCCGGCCGCCGCTTCGCCGCCCGGCATTCGTCTCCGGCGAACCCCGGCGCCGCCCCGCCGCCTCTTCACTCTGCCGCGCCGCCCCGGTCCCGTGCCGCCCGCCGCCGCCAAGTCGCCGCCCCGGCCACCTCCTCACCTCCTCGCCCGGAGAACCCCAAGCCCGGCAAGTTCCTTGACGGATCCAGCCAACTCCGGCGAGCTCGAGCGAAGTCCGGCGAACCTCGATCCGCGTGCTGTCCGGATCTGGATCTGAGATCCAAAACGATGGTTGACTTTCTCCCTAACCCAAATTCATTTGCTCCTGTTCATCGTGTCGTAACTCCTCATCCGTAGCTCCATTTTGGGCATATAGCATATCGAAATGTTCATCTCAGAGAGTACATCAGTTTATCTCATTGCATCATTTTCATTTGAGTTCATATTGATGCCCGAAATGCTGTTAGAAGAGTGCTATTTGAGTTAATTGTCAGATCTGCTGCTCCATTTAGATATTTGTCATTCTTGCCATGATTATTGTGTGCATGATATGCCCATGAGCTATACATATGATTTGTTAAGGGTTTTGCCATCTTTCCAGAGGTGCAACCCATGTATTTTTGTGATGTGTGTGGTGACTAGCACAAGCTTGCAAAGTGAGGCACTTGGTAATGCTGATTTTAGGGACTTAGCATTTCCACTAAGTCCTTGACCTGTTTATCTCATATGGCCATATGTTCACATTGTTTCCTAGTGATCCGTGCCTCTTTTGAGGATGATCAGTAAGGATGTTTTGTTAATCTTGTAGTGCTCTAGCCATCCATGTCTTTGTTTGAAATTATGGAGCACCCTAGCTTGAGTCAATCGAGCTCTACTTTTGCTATTTCATGAATCTGGGCAGATTGTCTACTTGTTAGCGATTTTGCCGATGATGTTGTAGTTGATCTGTGCATGCTATGTTATTGTTCTTGTCATTTCTAGCTTGCATTTTGTGTATTCTTGATGGGTGTATGCTTAGATTGTCATGACTTGCTCTGTAGTGAGTGCATCGAGCTCGTAAACATGCCTACTTGATATCTGTTTCAGCATGCTCCAGTTTTCACCAAGTCTGTGAACTGATTATGTTTTTGCCATGTTCACATGCTTGCAAATGTATTTTCTGATCCATTTTGGCTCAAGGTCACTAAGGAACTTTTGTTAAGCTCTTTGAGTAGCTCCATGCCATGCTTTACATTGCCATGTTAAGGTCCTGTAGAATATAGTTTTCATGCTCCGAAGAGTGCTACCTGATCTGAAATTCCAAACAAGTGTTAATTTCACTAAGTCTGGAATCTGTTTGTCAAATGCATTTTTGCCATGCTTGTTTGAACCTGTTAATGGATGAATTGGCCGTAGATCAGTGCTAGATTTTTGTTAAGCTTATTGAATGTTTTCCTGCCATGTATTTGTATGCCATGTTTGGGTGCTGTAGCATGTTCATCTTGTTGCATTTAGATGGCTACTTGCTGTAAATCGCAGAACGTGGTCATATTTGAATTGCTTGCCATTTCCAAACCGTAACTCCGATTCAGGCGTTCTTTATATCGTTTTCAAGCGATTTCATCTCATCTTTCCAGTGACACACTTGGATTGCCAAGTTGGGGCCAGGTTCATGCATTCCTTGTCAAATCTTGCATATGCATCCCGCATAGCATCCCGCATAGCATACCATCATTGCATCATATTGTTTGAGCTTTGCACGTGGTTGATTGTGTTCCATTTGCTTGTTTGTCTTGTTTGGGTAGAGCCGGGAGACAAGTTCGCTAACGAGGAGCCCATTGAGTTTGCTTTCGAGGATCCAGTCAACTCTGACAACTTTGTAGGCAAGATGATCATACCCTCGAAGTCACTACTATCTTTGCTTTGCTAGATGCTCGCTCTTTTGCTATGCCTATGCTATGATGCCTACCACTTGCTTTCAAGCCTCCCAAATTGCCATGTCAAACCTCTAACCCACCATGTCCTAGCAAACCATTGATTGGCTATGTTACCACTTTGCTCAACCCCTCTTATAGCGTTGTTAGTTGCAGGTGAAGATTGGAGACCGTTCCTTGTTGGAACATTATTTACTTGTTGGGATATCATTATATTGCCATGTTATCTTAATGCATCTATATACTTCATAAAGGGTGGAAGGCTCGGCCTCTCGCCTAGTGTTTTGTTCCACTCTTGCCGCCCTTGTTTCCGTCATATCGGTGTTAGGTTCCCGGATTTTTGCATTCCTTATGCGGTCGGGTTATAATGGGAACCCCTTGATAGTTCGCCTTGATTAAAGCTTTTCCATCAATGCCCAACCTTGGTTTTACCATTTGCCACCTAGCCTATTTTCCCTTGGGTTTCCGGAGCCCGAGGGTCATCTTATTTTAAACCCCCCCCGGGCCAGTGCTCCTCTGAGTGTTGGTCCACCTGTCAGCTGCCGGTGGCCACCAGGGGCAACTCTGGGCTGGCCTACCCGTACCTAGGACAATCTGAGTGTGCCCTGAGAAAGAGATATGTGCAGCTCCTATCGGGATTTGTCGGCACATTCGGGCGGTGTTGCTGGATTTGTTTTAACCTGTCGAAGTGTCTTGAAGAACCGAGGTACCGAGTCTGATCGAAACGTCTCGGGAGGAGGTCTATTCCTTCGTTGACCATGAGAGCTTGTCATGGGCTAAGTTGGGACTCCCCTGCAGGGATTTCAACTTTCGAAAGCCGTGCCCGCGGTTATGGGCAGATGGGAATTTGTTAATGTCTGGTTGTAGATAACTTGAACCTTAACTTAATTAAAATGAATCAAATGTGTGAGTTACCGTGATGGTCTCTTCTTGGCGGAGTCCGGGAAGTGAACACGGTGTTGGAGTAATGTTTTCCACATGATTTCCCTCTAGTTACTCGTTCGCGCTTTGCCTCCTCTTCTCGCTCTCTTTTGCGAACAGGATAGTCACCATATTTGCTAGTCACTTGCTGCAGCTCCACATATTTACCTTGCCTTTCCTATTAAGCTTAAATAGTCTTGATCGCGAGGGTGCAAGATTGCTGAGTCCCTGTGGCTCACATACTACTTCCAAACCAGATGCAGGGCCTGATGATTCCGCTCCAGGTGACGCGCTCGAGCTCAAGTGGGAGTTCGACGAGGACTCTCAACGATACTACGTGTCTTTCCCTGATAATCAGTAGTGGTGCCCAGTTGGGGGTGATCGGGACTGTGTCGCATGTTGGGTTATCTTTTATGTTGGCGCCGTAGTCGGGCCATGAGTGTTTGGATGATGTAATGCGATTTTATGTACTTGATTGACGTGGCGAGTGTAAGCCAACTATGTTATCTCCCCTTTATTATTTATATTACATGGGATGTTGTGATGATTGCCTAAATTGCGACATTGCTTTCAATGCGGTTATGTCTCTAAGTCGTGCCTCGACACGTGGGAGCTATAGCCGCATCGAGGGCGTTACAAGTTGGTAATCAGAGCCTTCCCCGACCTTAGGAGCCCCATTACTTGATCGTTTTTAGCGGCCGGGTTGTATCTAGAAAAATGTTTGAGTCATTTAGGAATTATATATCGGAGAGTTTAGGAATTCTTTTTACTTCCCACTCTCCTCATCACTCTGGTAAGGCATCCTGACGTAGAGTTTTGAATCTTCTCTTCTCAAATTTCACTAAATTTTTTTTAGGATCACGCGGGTATCTTGGAATCGTTCCGATGGTTTTATGATGAGAACATTGTCTTGGTGCCTCCTGTCAGGGGTTTTGTGGAAGTGTCCCGGGGAGTTGAGCTCCGAGGTGTTGTCATCATAATTCTATCGTTGCAGTTCTAGAATACCTGAGTCTAGTACGCCGACATCGAAAATCTCTTTTATGCAGTTCGTTGGTGAGATAACCTCGACGCCACCCAGTACTGGGTCGGGAGTTCGGGAGTATCGCCATAACTTGTATAATGGGTGCTTTTCGAAGGTTGAGGTAGATGGTTTCCGAAGTTTTTTCTCGGTTATGTGTTGAAGGATGGATACAACTGGATGTAGGATTTGCTAGATTTGGGTGAGATATTATGCTTCCTCTGTATCCCCAACACATGATTGCATAACCGGAAAGGTTCGGGAGTTTCATAGGTGGGAATTCTCGTAGCTCTAGTTCTTCTTCCACGGATATTTGGTTTGAGATTGGGATTTCTTACCGATTATTCGTTCTTGATCCGTACCTTGTTGATTTATTTCTCTACCTAAATTCTAAGTGGCTTCTCAATTTATGGATATGTGACCATTGCAAGAGGAATGCATTCGTTCATTTTGTTCGGATGTGAAGACTATATGTTGCAATTTTCATTCCGTTGGATTCAGCTTCATTTATCTGTCTATGTGCTAACGGTGGTCAACCTCTTCAGGATGGCTCCCGCTAAGAGCACCAATCAGAATCAGAATCAGGATCTGCCACCACCTCCACCTCCTCCGGAGGCATGGCAAGTTGTGATGGCCGCAACCAATGCAAACACACAGTTGATCATGCAAATTCTTCAAGAGCGCAATCAAGGAAACCAAGGGAACCAAGGCAACAATCAGAATCACTTTGCTACACTCAACCAGTTCCTTGCTAACGGGCCAAAGACTTTCAGCAATTGTGTTGAGGCAACTGATGCTGACGATTGGCTCGTGGATTTGTGCAAGCATTTCGAGTGTAGTAACGTCAGGCCTGAGGACTTCGTCAAGTTCGCTTCCTTCCAACTCAAAGATCAAGCTGCAGAATGGTTCCAGCATTACAAGGATTCTAGAGGTGGACGTGTGATTACCTGGGATGAATTCCGTCAAGATTTCAAAGCTCATCATATCCCTCAGAGCGTGGTTGAAAGCAAGCGTGAGGAATTCCGCAACCTGAAGCAAGGCTCTTTGTCTGTCTATGACTACAACAAGTTGTTTCAGAAGCTCGCTCGCTTTGCCAAGCAGGACGTCCCTGATGAGAAGAGCATGATATACCAGTTCAGGGGTGGTCTCAGAGAAGAAATCCAGCTAGCTCTTGTTCTCTTTGAGCCCTTGAGGTACGATGAGTTCTACAACATGGCATTGAAGCAAGAGGCTGCTCAACTGAGGTGTGATGCTTCCAAGAAGCGAGTCAGAGACACTACTCCTTCTTCCTCTACTCAAGTGGCCAAGCAGCAGAAGTATTGGCTTCCTCCTCCTCCGTTTCGTCAGCCGTATCAGCAGAAGAGCAAAGGTGGTAGTGGATCTTCCCACCCACCCAACCCTGGCTTTCAGAACAAGACTTCGTCTCAAGCTCCAAGATCAAGTGCTCCATACCACCGTACGCTTTCAGAGGTCACGTGCAACAAGTGCCAACAGAAGGGTCACTATGCCAACAAGTGTCTCAATCAGAGGCGTCTCCCTCCTCCTCCTCCTGTGAGATCGGCAAGTACAGCTGTGGTCAAGCATAACCCCAAGTACGCCAAGGTCAATATGGTGAATGCAGCTCAGGCAGAGGATTCATCAGATGTCATCATGGGTAACCTTCCTGTTAACGATGTTCCCGCAAAAGTTCTTTTTGACACTGCTGCATCACATTGTTTTATCCCGAGACCTTTTGCATCTAAGCATGGTTGGTTTTCTCAAGTCTTGCAGAAACCGTTAGCAGTTGTCTCTCCGAGTAGATGTTTGCTCGCTAACTACAAGGTTCCAGATATTTCTATCTCGATGGGTGATTTCAAGGTTCTGGCTTCTCCAATGATCCTTGGTAACTCAGATATTGATCTTATTCTCGGAATGGATTGGCTTTCTAAGCACAAGGCTCAGCTTGATTGTGCAGCCAGGCAGATTCAATTGACTCATTCGTCTGAGGATGTAATTGTCTTTGCCGCTCGTGATAATACAATCCGTCTGTTTTCCCTCAATGAGAAGGGTGAACTGGATGCTATCTCGCAGATTCCAGTCATTTGAGAATATCAAGACGTCTTTCCAGAAGAGCTTCCGGGAATGCCTCCGCACCGGCCAGTTGAATTCGTCATCGATCTTGAGCCTGGCACGGAACCAGTGTGCAAGCGTCCTTACAAGCTCGAACCTGAAGAGTTGAAGGAGCTGAAGAAGCAACTCGATATTCAAGAGAGAATGGGTCTCATCTGGCCTAGTTCTTCTCCGTGGGGTTGTGGTGTTCTTTTTGTGAAGAAGAAGGATGGAACGGACCGACTTTGTGTTGATTACCATCCATTGAACAAGAATACCATCAAGAACAAATACCCACTTCCCAACATCAACGAGCTGTTCAAACAACTCAAAGTTGCCCAAGTATTCTCCAAGCTTGATCTCCGTATGGGTTATCATCAGATTCAAATCCGTGAGCAAGATATTCCCAAGACGGCTTTCAGGACAAGCTATGGTTCATATGAGTACACTGTCATGTCTTTTGGCCTCGTCAACGCTCCTCCGACTTTCTCTCGCATGATGAACTTCATCTTCAACGCCTACACCAATGACTTCGTTTTGGTCTATCTCACGACATTCTGGTTTTCTCGAAGAACAAGGAAGATCATGCCAAGCACTTGCGTTTGGTACTCGATAAGCTGAGGGAACACCAGTTCTACGCCAAGTTCTCCAAGTGCGAATTTTGGCTTGATGAGGCTCTTTATCTTGGTCATATCATCTCTGCCAAGGGCATTGCGGTGAATCCTGAGAAGGTGTCTGCAATTGTGAATTGGGAACCTCCTCAGAACGTGAAGCAACTCCGTAGCTTCCTCGGTCTCGCAAGCTATTGCCGAAGATTCGTTGAAAACTTTTCTAAGATCGCGAAGCCTCTCTCAAATCTTCTCTAGAAGCACGTCAAGTACGTTTGGTCTCCGGAGTGTGACATTGCTTTCAACACTTTGAAAGAGAAATTGGTCACTGCTCCAGTTCTAACTCCGCCTGATAAATCCAAGCCGTACGAGGTCTTTTGTGATGCCTCTCTCCAAGGTCTCGGTGCAGTTTTGATGCAAGAGAAGAAAGTTGTTGCTTATACCTCTTGCTAGTTGAAGCCCAATGAGAAGAACTACCCCACTCATGATCTTGAGTTGGCGGCAGTTGTGCATGCTCTTTTGACTTGGAGACATCTCTTATTGGGAAGAAAAGTGGGCATCTTCACTGACCACAAGAGTCTCAAGTACATCTTCACTCAGCCTAATCTCAACCTCAGGCAAACTCGATGGGTCGAAATGATTCAAGAGTATAATCCGAGTATCGAGTATACTCCAGGCAAGGCCAATGTGATTGCTGACGCATTGAGCAGAAAGGCTTATTACAACAGTCTAATTCTCAAGCCTTATCAACCCGAGCTTTGTGAAGCTTTCCGCAAACTTAATCTGCAAGTTGTTCCTCAAGGTTTCCTCGCCAACCTTCAAGTCTCTCCTACCTTGGAAGACCAGATTCGCCAAGCCCAGCTTCTTGATGCTATGGTGAAAAAGGTGAAGATTGGGATTGCCAAGAGTCAACCCAAGTACAAGTGCTACCGCCTTGATGACAAGGATACTCTTTTCTTCGAGGATCGTATTGTTGTGCCCAAAGGTGACCTCCATAAAGTGATCATGAATGAGGCTCACAATTCTCTCCTCTCCATCCACCCTGGGAGTACGAAGATGTATCAGGACCTCAAGCAGGCTTATTGGTGGACTCAAATGAAGCGTGAGATTGCTCAGTTCGTAAATGAGTGTGATGTCTGCAGAAGAGTGAAGGCAGAACACCAAAGGCCAGCTGGTCTCCTCCAACCTCTTGCCATTCCAGAATGGAAGTTTGACCACATTGAGATGGACTTCGTGACTGGGTTTCCAAAGTCCAAGCATGGCAATGATGCTATATTCGTTGTCATCGACAAACTCACTAAGGTGGCTCACTTTCTGCCTATCAAAGAGTCAATCACTGCAGCTCAATTGGCGGAACTCTATACCTCTCGAATTGTCTCTCTGCACAGTATTCCACAAGTGATCTCTTTAGACCGTGGCAGCATCTTTACCTCCAAGTTTTGGGATTCTTTTCAAAAGGCCATGGGCACCAACATCCGCTTCAGCACAACTTTCCATCCTCAAACTAGCGGTCAAGTCGAGCGTGTCAACCAGATTCTTGAAGATATGCTCAGGGCTTGTGTGATCTCCTTCGGCATGAAGTGGGAGGATTGTCTTCCATATGCTAAATTCTCCTACAACAACAGTTCTCAAGCAAGTTCGGGCAAGGCCCCATTTGAAATTATGTATGGCAGGAAGTGCCGTACCCCTCTCAACTAGTCCGAAACCGGTGAACGTCAGCTTCTCGGAAATGACTTAATCACAGAGGCAGAGGAAATGTGCAAAGTCATTTGAGATAACCTCAAAGCAGCCCAATCCCGCCAGAAGAGCTACTATGACAGTAAGCACCGTGATTTGGCTTTCGAGATCGGAGATCATGTTTACCTCCGCGTCTCTCCTATGAAAGGTACTCGTCGCTTCGGTATCAAAGGGAAGCTCGCCCCTAGATACGTGGGACCTTTCAAGATCGTCAGCAAGAGAGGCGATCTCGCCTATCAACTCGAGCTTCCTTCAAACTTTGCAAATGTTCATGACGTGTTCCATGTCTCTCAGCTCCGAAAGTGCTTCAAGACTCCTGACCGCACTGTCAACTTCGAGGACATTGAGCTCCAAGAAGATCTCTCTTATCGTGAGCACCCAGTTGCTATTCTCGAAGAGAATGAACGCAAGACTCGCAACAAGTCAATCAATTTCCTCAAAGTCAAGTGGTCACACCATTCCGACCGTGAAGCTACCTGGGAACGCGAGGATCACCTCCGTTCTGAGTACCCAGCATTCTTTTAGTCCTAGATCTCGGGACGAGATCCTTTCGTAGTGGTGGAGTGTTGTAACACCCCGGATGTGATTTACCCAATATGTACTCCAACTCTTGCCGTTTCCGGCCTTAAGTTATTTTATTTTCTCCGATTCGGGTTTTTTCTCCGTGTGTTGTTTTCGTTGTCATGCATCTCATATCATGTCATCATGTGCATTGCATTTGCATACGTGTTCATCTCATGCATTCGAGCATTTTCCCCGTTGTCCGTTTTGCATTCCGGCGCTTCGTTCTCCTCCGGTGGTCATTTCTACCTTTCTTTCGCGTGTGGGGATTAAACATTTCCGGATTGGACCGAGACTTGCCAAGCGGCCTTGGTTTACTATCGGTAGACCGCCTGTCAAGTTTCGCATCATTTGGACTTCGTTTGATACTCCAACGGTTAACCGAGGGACCGAAAAGGCCTCGTGTGTGTTGCAGCCCAACACCCCTCAAAGTTGGCCCAAAACCCACCAAAACCTTCTCCATCATCTAGAGCGTTCGATCACGATCGCGTGGCCGAAAACCGCACCTCATTTGGACTCTCCTAGCTCCCTCTAACCCTATATATACACCCCCTCTTCCAAATCTGGATCTCTCCCCCGTCCAAACCCTAAATTCCACCTCACGCCGGCCGGACATGTCCGTCCCTGGCCGGACGAAATCGCCCCGCCAATCAGCCGCCGCCACGTGTCCCCCGAGGGGACCTCTTCGCCGCCAGCGCCGCTGGCCCGCCCAGGCCCAAGGCGGGCCTTCTCCCGCGCCGAACCGGGCCGCCTCTCACCCGCGCCCGCCGTCGGCTTCTTCCCCGCGCCCGGCCGCGGCTTCGCCGCCCGGCGTTCGTCTCCGGCGAACCCCGGCGCCGCCCCGCCGCCTCTTCACTCCGCCGCGCCGCCCCGGTCCCGCGCCGCCCGCCGCCGCCAAGTCGCCGCCCCGGCCTCCTCCTCACCTCCTCGCCCGGAGAACCCCAAGCTCGGCAAGTCCCTCGACGGATCCGGCCAACTCCGGCGAGCTCGAGCGAAGTCCGGCGAACCACGATCCACGTGCTTTCCGGATCTGGATCTGAGAGCCAAAACGACGATTGACTTTCTCCCTAACCCTAATTCATTTGCTCCTGTTCATCGTGTCATAACTCCTCATCCGTAGCTTCGTTTTGGGCATATAGCATATCGAAATGTTCATCTCAGAGAGTACATCATTTCATCTCATTGCATCATTTTCATTTGAGTTCATATTGATGCCCGAAATGCTGTTAGAAGAGTGCTATTTGAGTTAATTGTCATATCTGCTGCTCCATTTAGATATTTGTCATTCTTGCCATGATTATTGTGTGCATGATATGCCCATGAGCTCTACATATGATTTGTTAAGGGTTTTGCCATCTTTCCAGAGGTGCAACCCATGTATTTTTGTGATGTGTGTGGTGACTAGCACAAGCTTGCAAAGTGAGGCACTTGGTAATGCTGATTTCAGGGACTTAGCATTTCCACTAAGTCCTTGACCTGTTTATCTCATATGGCCATATGTTCATGTTGTTTCCTAGTGATCCGTGCCTCTTTTGAGGATGATCAGTAATGATGTTTTGTTAATCTTGTAGTGCTCTATCCATCCATGTCTTTGTTTGCAATTATGGAGCATCCTAGCTTGAGTCAATTGAGCTCTACTTTTGCTATTTCGTGAATCTGGGCAGATTGTCTACTTGTTAGTGATTTTGCCGATGATGTTGTAGTTGATCTGTGCATGCTATGTTATTGTTCTTGCCATTTCTAGCTTGCATTTTGTGTATTCTTGATGGGTGTATGCTTAGATTGTCATGACTTGCTCTGTAGTGAGTGCATCGAGCTCGTAAACATGCCTACTTGATATCTGTTTCAGCATGCTCCAGTTTTCACTAAGTCTGTGAACTGATTATGTTTTTGCCATGTTCACATGCTTGCAAATGTATTTTCTGATCCCTTTTGGCTCAAGGTCACTAAGGAACTTTTGTTAAGCTCTTTGAGTAGCTCCATGCCATGCTTTACATTGCCATGTTAAGGTCCTGTAGAATATAGTTTTCATGCTCCGAAGAGTGCTACCTGATCTGAAATTCCAGACAAGTGTTAATTTCACTAAGTCTGAAATCTGTTTGTCAAATGCATTTTTGCCATGCTTGTTTGAACCTGTTAATGGATGAATTGGCCGTAGATCAGTGCTAGATTTTTGTTAAGCTTCTTGAATGTTTTCCTGCCATGTATTTGTATGCCATGTTTGGGTGCTGTAGCATGTTCATCTTGTTGCATTTAGATGGCTACTTGCTGTAAATTGCAGAACGTGGTCATATTTGAATTGCTTGCCATTTCCAAATCGTAACTCCGATTCAGGCGTTATTTATATCGTTTTCAAGCGATTTCATCTCATCTTTCTAGTGACACACTTGTATTTCCATGTTGGGGCCAGGTTCATGCATTCCTTGTCAAATCTTGCATATGCATCCCGCATCGCATCCCGCATAGCATACCATCATTGCATCATATTGTTTGAGCTTTGCACGTGGTTGATTGTGTTCCGTTTGCTTGTTTGTCTTGTTTGGGTAGAGCCGGGAGACGAGTTCGCTAACGAGGAGCCCGTTGAGTTTGCTTTCGAGGATCCAGTCAACTCTGACAACTTCGCAGGCAAGATGATCATACCCTCGAAATCACTACTATCTTTGCTTTGCTAGATGCTCGCTCTTTTGCTATGCCTATGCTACGATGCCTACCACTTGCTTTCAAGCCTCCCAAATTGCCATGTCAAACCTCTAACCCACCATGTCCTAGCAAACCATTGATTGGCTATGTTACCGCTTTGCTCAGCCCCTCTTATAGCGTTGTTAGTTGCAGGTGAAGATTGGAGACCGTTCCTTGTTGGAACATTATTTACTTGTTGGGATATCATTATATTGCCATGTTATCTTAATGCATCTATATACTTCGTAAAGGGTGGAAGGCTCGGCCTCTCGCCTAGTGTTTTATTCCACTCTTGCCGCCCTAGTTTCCGTCATATCGGTGTTAGGTTCCCGGATTTTTGCGTTCCTTACACGGTTGGGTTATAATGGGAACCCCTTGATAGTTCGCCTTGATTAAAGCTTTTCCATCAATGCCCAACCTTGGTTTTACCATTTGCCACCTAGCCTCTTTACCCTTGGGTTTCCGGAGCCCGAGGGTCATCTTATTTTAAACCCCCCCGGGCCAGTGCTCCTCTGAGTGTTGGTCCACCTATCAGCTGCCGGTGGCCACCAGGGGCAACTCTGGGCTGGCCTACCCGTACCTAGGACAATCTGAGTGTGCCCTGAGAAAGAGATATGTGCAGCTCCTATCGGGATTTGTCGGCACATTCGGGCGGTGTTGCTGGATTTGTTTTAACCTGTCGAAGTGTCTTGAAGAACCGAGGTACCGAGTCTGATCGGAACGTCTCGGGAGGAGGCCTATTCCTTCGTTGACCATGAGAGCTTGTCATGGGCTAAGTTGGGACTCCCCTGCAGGGATTTGAACTTTCGAAAGCCGTGCCTGCGGTTATAGGCAGATGGGAATTTGTTAATGTCCGGTTGTAGATAACTTGAACCTTAACTTAATTAAAATGAATCAAAAGTGTGAGTTACCATGATGGTCTGTTCTCGGTGGAGTCCGGGAAGTGAACACGGTGTTGGAGTAATGTTCGCCGCATGATTGCCCTCTAGTTACTCGTTCGCGCTTTGCCTCCTCTTCTCGCCCTCTTTTGCGAACAGGATAGCCACCATATTTGCTAGTCGCTTGCTGCAGCTCCACATATTTACCTTGCCTTTCCTATTAAGCTTAAATAGTCTTGATCGCGAGGGTGCGAGATTGTTGAGTCCCTGTGGCTCACAGACTACTTCCAAACCAGATGCAGGGCTTGATGATTCCGCTCCAGGTGACGCACTCGAGCTCAAGTGGGAGTTCGACGAGGACTCTCAATGATACTACGTGTCTTTCCCTGATGATCAGTAGTGGTGCCCAGTTGGGGGTGATCGGGATCGTGTCGCATGTTGGGTTATCTTTTATGTTGGCGCCGTAGTCAGGCCATGAGTGTTTGGATGATGTAATGCTATTTTATGTACTTGATTGACGTGGCGAGTGTAAGCCAACTATGTTATCTCCCCTTTATTATTTATATTACATGGGATGTTGTGATGATTTCCTAAATTGCGACATTGCTTTCAATGCGGTTATGTCTCTAAGTTGTGCCTCGACATATGGGAGCTATAGCCGCATCGAGGGCGTTACAAGTTGGTAATCAGAGCCTTCCCCGACCTTAGGAGCCCCATTACTTGATCGTTTTTAGCGGCCGAGTTGTGTCTAGAAAAATGTTTTGAGTCATTTAGGAATTATATATCGGAGAGTTTAGGAATTCTTTTTACTTCCCAGTCTCCTCATCACTCTGGTAAGGCATCCTGACATAGAGTTTTGACTCTTCTCTTCTCAAATTTCACTAAATTTTTTTAGGATCACGCGGGTATCTTGGAATCGTTCCGATGGTTTTATGATGAGAACATTGTCTTGGTGCCTCCTGTCAGGGGTTTTGTGGAAGTGTCCCGGGGAGTTGAGCTTTGAGGTGTTGTCGTCATAATTCTATCGTTGCAGTTCTAGAATACCTGAGTCTAGTACGCCGACATCGAAAATCTCTTTTATGCATTTCATTGGTGAGATAACCTCGACGCCACCCAGTATTGGGGCGGGAGTTCGGGAGTATCGCCATAACTTGTATAATGGATGCTTTTCGAAGGTTGAGGTAGATGGTTACCGAAGTTTTTTCTCGGTTATGTGTTGAAGGATGGATACAGCTGGATGTAGGATTTGCTAGATTTGGGTGAGATATTATGCTTCCCCTGTATCCCCAACACCTGATTGCATAACCGGAAAGGTTCGGGAGTTTCACAGGTGGGAATTCTCGTAGCTCTAGTTCTTCTTCCACGGATATTTGGTTTGAGATTGGGATTTCTTACCGATTATTCGTTCTTGATCCGTACCTTGTTGATTTATTTCTCTACCTAAATTCTAAGTGGCTTCTCAATTTATGGATATGTGACCATTGCAAGAGGAATGCATTCGTTCATTTTGTTCGGATGTGAAGACTATATGTTGCAATTTTCATTCCGTTGGATTCAGCTTCATTTATCTCTCTATGTGCTAACGGTGGTCAACCTCTTCAGGATGGCTCCCGCTAAGAGCACCAATCAGAATCAGAATCAGGATCCGCCACCACCTCCACCTCCTCCGGAGGCATGGCAAGTTGTGATGGCTGCAACCAATGCAAACACACAGTTGATCATGCAAATTCTTCAAGAGCGCAATCAAGGCAACCAAGAGAACCAAGGCAACAATCAAAATCACTTTGCTACACTCAACCAATTCCTTGCTAACGGGCCAAAGACTTTCAGCAATTGTGTTGAGGCAACGGATGCTGACGATTGGCTCGTGGATTTGTGCAAGCATTTCAAGTGCAGTAACGTCAGGCCTGAGGACTTCGTCAAGTTCGCTTCCTTCCAACTCAAAGATTAAGCTGCAGAATGGTTCCAGCAGTACAAGGATTCTAGAGGTGGACGTGTGATTACCTGGGATGAATTCCGTCAAGATTTCAAAGCTCATCATATCCCTCAGAGCGTGGTTGAAAGCAAGCGTGAGGAATTCCGCAACCTGAAGCAAGGCTCTTTGTCTGTCTATGACTACAACAAGTTGTTTCAGAAGCTCGCCCGCTTTGCCAAGCAGGACGTCCCTGATGAGAAGAGCATGATATACCAGTTCAGGGGTGGTCTCAGAGAAGAAATCCAGCTAGCTCTTGTTCTCTTTGAGCCCTTGAGGTACGATGAGTTCTACAACATGGCATTGAAGCAAGAGGCTGCTCAACTGAGGTGTGATGCTTCCAAGAAGCGAGTCAGAGACACTACTCCTTCTTCCTCTACTCAAGTGGCCAAGCAGCAGAAGTATTGGCTTCCTCCTCCTCTGTTTCGTCAGCCATATCAACAGAAGAGCAAAGGTGGTAGTGGATCTTCCCACCCACCCAACCCTGGCTTTCAGAACAAGACTTCATCTCAAGCTCCAAGATCAAGTGCTCCATACCACCGTCCGCTTTCAGAGGTCACGTGCAACAAGTGCCAATAGAAGGGTCACTATGCCAACAAGTGTCTATATCAGAGGCGTCTCCCTCCTCCTCTTCCTGTGAGATCGGCAAGTACAGTTGTGGTCAAGCATAACCCCAAGTACGCCAAGGTCAATATGGTGAATGCAGCTCAGGCAGAGGATTCATCAGATGTCATCATGGGTAACCTTCCTGTTAACGATGTTCCCGCAAAAGTTCTTTTTGACACTGGTGCATCACATTGTTTTATCCCGAGACCTTTTGCATCTAAGCATGGTTGGTTTTCTCAGTCATGCATAAACCGTTAGCAGTTGTCTCTCCGAGTAGATGTTTGCTCGCTAACTACGAGGTTCCGGACATTTCTATCTCGATGGGTGATTTCAAGTTTCTGGCTTCTCCAATGATCCTTGGTAACTCGGATATTGATCTTATTCTCGGAATGGATTGGCTTTCTAAGCACAAGGCTCAGCTTGATTGTGCAGCCAGGCAGATTCAATCGACTCATTCGTCTGAGGATGTAATTGTCTTTGCCGCTCGTGATAATACAATCCGTCTGTTTTCCCTCAATGAGAAGGGTGAACTGGATGCTATCTCGCAGATTCCAGTCGTTTACGAATATCAAGACGTCTTTCCAGAAGAGCTTCCAAGAATGCCTCTGCACCGGCCAGTTGAATTCGTCATCGATCTTGAGCCTGGCACGGAACCAGTGTGCAAGCGTCCTTACAAGCTCGAACCTGAAGAGTTGAAGGAGCTGAAGAAGCAACTCGATATTCAAGAGAGAATGGGTCTCATCTCGCCTAGTTCCTCTCCCGCGCCGAACCAGGCTGCCTCTCGCCCGCGCCCGCCGCCGGCTTCTTCCCCGCGCCCGGCCGCCGCTTCGCCGCCCGGCGTTCATCTCCGGCGAACCCCGGCGCCGCCCCGCCGCCTCTTCACTTTGCCGCGCCGCCCCGGTCCCGCACCGCCTGCCGCCGCCAAGTCGCCGCCCTGGCCTCCTCCTCACCTCCTCGCCCGGAGAACCCCAAGCCCGACAAGTTCCTTAACAGATCCGGCCAACTCCGGCGAGCTCGAGCGAAGTCTGGCGAACCTCGATCCGCGTGCTGTCCGGATCTGGATCTGAGATCCAAAATGACGGTTGACTTTCTCCCTAACCCTAATTCATTTGCTCCTGTTCATCGTGTCGTAACTCCTCATCCGTAGCTCCGTTTTGGGCATATAGCATATCGAAATGTTCATCTCAGAGAGAACATCATTTCATCTCGTTGCATCATTTTCATTTGAGTTCATATTGATGCCCGAAATGCTGTTAGAAGAGTGCTATTTGAGTTAATTCTCGGATATGCTGCTCCATTTAGATATTTGTCATTCTTGGCATGATTATTGTGTGCATGATATGCCCATGAGCTCTACATATGATTTGTTAAGGGTTTTGCCATCTTTCCAGAGGTGCAATCCATGTATTTTTGTGATGTGTGTGGTGACTAGCACAAGCTTGCAAAGTGAGGCACTTGGTAATGCTGATTTCAGGGACTTAGCATTTCCACTAAGTCCTTGACCTGTTATCTCATATGGCCATATGTTCATGTTGTTTCCTAGTGATCCGTGCCTCTTTTGAGGATGATCAGTAAGGATGTTTTGTTACTCTTGTAGTGCTCTAGCCATCCATGTCTTTGTTTGCAATTATGGAGCACCCTAGCTTGAGTCAATCGAGCTCTACTTTTGGTATTTCGTGAATCTGGGCAGATTGTCTACTTGTTAGCGATTTTGCCGATGATGTTGTAGTTGATCCGTGCATGCTATGTTATTGTTCTTGCCATTTCAAGCTTGCATTTTGTGTATTCTTGATGGGTGTATGCTTAGATTGTCATGACTTGCTCTGTAATGAGTGCATCAAGCTCGTAAACATGCCTACTTGATATCTGTTTCAGCATGCTCCAGTTTTCACTAAGTCTGTGAACTGATTATGTTTTTGCCATGTTCACATGCTTGCAAATGTATTTTCTGATCCCTTTTGGCTCAAGGTCACTAAGGGACTTTTGTTAAGCTCTTTGATTAGCTCCATGCCATGCTTTACTTTTCCATGTTCAGGTCCTGTAGCATATAGTTTTCATGCTCCGAAGAGTGCTACCTGATCTGAAATTCCAGACAAGTGTTAATTTCACTAAGTCTGAAATCTGTTTGTCAAATGCATTTTTGCCATGCTTGTTTGAACCTGTTAATGGATGAATTGGTCGTAGCTGAGTGCTAGATTTTTGTTAAGCTTCTTGAATGTTTTCCTGCCATGTATTTTTATGCCATGTTTGGGTGCTGTAGCATGT
Organism: Triticum aestivum; assembly: GCF_018294505.1. Classification (NCBI taxonomy): domain Eukaryota; kingdom Viridiplantae; phylum Streptophyta; class Magnoliopsida; order Poales; family Poaceae; genus Triticum; species Triticum aestivum. Next base: position 421,005,036 of record NC_057800.1, read on the forward strand.
TCATCTTGTTGCATTTCGATGGCTACTTGTTGTAAATCGCAGAACGTGGTCATATTTGAATTGCTTGCCATTTCCAAACCGTAACTCCGATTCCGACGTTCTTTATATCGTTTTCAAGCGATTTCATCTCATCTTTCCAGTGGCACACTTGTATTTCCATGTTGGGGCCAGGTTCATGCATTCCTTGTCAAATCTTGCATATGCATCCCGCATCGCATCCCGCATAGCATACCATCATTGCATCATATTGTTTGAGCTTTCCACGTGGTTGATTGTGTTCCGTTTGCTTGTTTGTCTTGTTTGGGTAGAGCCGGGAGATGAGTTCGCTAACGAGGAGCCCGTTGAGTTTGCTTTCGAGGATCCAGTCAACTCTGACAACTTTGCAGGCAAGATGATCATACCCTCAAAATCACTACTATCTTTGCTTTGCTAGATGCTCGCTCTTTTGCTATGCCTATGCTACGATGCCTACCACTTGCTTTCAAGCCTCCCAAATTGCCAAGTCAAACCTCTAACCCACCATGTCCTAGCAAACCATTGATTGGCTATGTTACCGCTTTTCTCAACCCCTCTTATAGCGTTGTTAGTTGCAGGTGAAGATTGGAGACCGTTCCTTGTCTCCTTGCACGGCATTCCGCAGTTGATATCTTCAGATCGTGGTAGCATCTTCACCTCTAAGTTCTGGGATTCTTTTCAGAAGGCGATGGGCACCAACATTCGCTTCAGCATGGCTTTTCATCCTCAAACTAGTGGCCAAGTCGAGCGAGTCAATCAAATTCTTGAAGATATGCTCAGGGCATGTGTCATCTCTTTCAGTATGAAGTGGGAATATTGTCTTCCATATGCTGAGTTCTCCTACAACAACAGCTTCCAAGCGAGTTCGGGCAAGGCCCCATTCGAGATTCTCTATGTTAGAAAGTGCCGTACTCCTCTTAACTGGTCAGAGACTGGTGAACTCCAACTTCTTGGCAATGGCTTGATCGCAGAGGCTGAAGAAATGTGCAAAGTCAAATCTCAAAGCCGCGCAATCGCGCCAGAAGAGTTACTATGATAGCAAGCATCATGACTTGGTTTTCGAGATTGGAGACCATGTCTACCTCCGCGTCTCTCCAATGAAAGGTACTCGTCGCTTCGATATCAAAGGGAAGCTTGCCCCTAGATATGTGGGTCCTTTCAAGATCATTGGCAAAAGAAGCGATCTTGCCTATCAACTTGAGCTTCCGTCCAACTTTTGCAAATGTGCACGACGTGTTTCACGTGTCTCAACTCCGCAAGTGTTTCAAGACTCCTAACCGCACCATCAACTTTGAAGAGATTGATCTCCAAGAAGACATGTCTTCTCATGAGCACCCCGTTGCTATTCTTGTAGAAACTGAGTGCAAGACTCGCAACAAGTCTATCAAATTCCTAAAAGTCAAGTGGTCGCATCATTCCGACCGTGAAGCCACCTGGGAATGCGAGGACCACCTCCATTCTGAGTACCCGGAGTTTTTCCAGTCCTAGATCTCGGGACGAGATCCTTTCGTAGTGGTGGAGTGTTGTAACACCCCGTATGTAACTTGCCATATTTGTATTCCAACTCTTGCCATTTCCGGCACTAAGTTATGATATTTCCTCATTGTCGGGTTTTTGTCTTCTTGTTGTTTTGTCTTTGTCATGCATCTCATATCATGTCATCACGTGCATCACATTTGCATTCATGTTTGTCTCATGCATCCGAGCATTTTCCCCGTTGTCCGTTTTGCATTCCGGCGCTCCTATGTCCTCCGGTGTCCCCTTTCACCTCTTTTCATGTGCGGATGTTCAACTTCTCGGATTGGACCTAGACTTGCCAAGCGGCCTTGGTTTACTACTGGTAGACCGCCTGTCAAGTTTCGTGCCATTTGGACTTCGTTTGATACTCCAACGGTTAACCGAGGAACCGAAAAGGCCTCGTGTGTGTTGCAGCCCAACACCCCTCCAAAGTGGCCCAAAACCCACTTAAACCCCCTCCATCATATAGGTCGTTCGATCACGATCGCGTGGCCGAAAACCATGCTCAATTTGGAGCCTCCTAGCTCCCTCTACCTATAAAAGGCACTCCCCTGAAATTTTCGGATCATTCGCCCCAGACATGTCCGGTCCGCGCCTGACATCGCCGCCACCGCCAATCAGGCGCCGCCACCTGTCGCCACCGCCTCCTCCCATCGCGCGGCCCGCCGGAGCCCGAACCGGGCCCCCGCACCCCATCTCCGCCGATCCCGCGCCCGGTCGCCTCGCCGCCGTCCCAACTCCGCAGCGCCGCCCGCGCCTCGCCCCGCCGCCGTCCGCGCCCGCCGGCGCCGCCCAGCTTCTCCCGCGCTGGCGCAGGCCACCACCGCCGTCCGCGCCCGCCGGCAACGCCGTTCCCCGCCGCGGCCGCGCCACCGCGCTCGACACCGCCTCGGACGTCAACCCTCCTCGCCAGCGACGACCCCCCTCGCCGGACCACCTCTACTCCGGCAAGGCTTCTTCCTCTCTGGCGTGTTCTTCGTTCCGGCGAACCTCAGACTAAGTGCCCGTTCTGGATCTGGATCTGGGAGGTTCACTTGCCCTAACCCTAGCATTTTTATGCATTTTTCATCATGCTATATCTCTGCATCTGTGGCTCCGTTTTGGGCGTGTAGCATATCGAAATGTTTGTCTTGACGACTGCTTCATTTCATCTCTTTGCACCATGTTCATTTGAGCTCATCTTGATGCCCTAAATGTTGTTGCAAGAGTGCTAGTTTATATTAGTTTCAGATTCATATCAGTAATTGGACGTTTGTCATTTTCGCCATGATTGATGTGTGCCTCCTATGAACTTGAGCCCTACATGAGTTTTGAAGTATGCCATGCCATATTTACAGGGGTGTATGCCATGTATTTTTGTGATCTCTGTGGTGACTAGCACAAGCATGCAAAGTAGCTCTAGTAATGTTGCTGATTTCAGGGACTTGGAATTCTTCTAAGTCATTTTCCTGATTATATTTTTATGCCATGTATCCTTGTTGCTACAGAGTGATCCATGCCTCTTTTGAGCATGATCAGTAAGGATGTTTTGTAGATATTGTTGTGCTCTATCCATCCATGTCTTTGTTTGCCTTTATGGAGCAATCTAGCTTGACTCAATCGAGCTCTACTTTTTTTATAAAATGTTCCTGGTAGAATGTTTACGTGTTATGCATTTTTGCCGAGGTTGTTGTAGTTGATCCATGCATTCTATGTTGTTGTTCTTGCCATGTTTAGCTTCTATGCCATGTCTACTTGCTGGGTGTATGCTTATTTTGTCATGCAATGCCTTGTGGTGAGTGCATAGAGCTCGTAAACATGCCTACTTGATATCTATTTTGGCATGTTCCAGTTTTCTACTAAGTCTGAATCTGTTAACGATAATTGCTATGTTCACATGGTTGCCATTGTATTTTCTGTTCCATTTTGGCTCAAGGTCAGTAAGGGACTTTTGTGGTATGCTTTGAGTAGCTTCAGGCCATGCCTTTCTTTGCCATGATATGTTCCTGTAGCATGTTGTTATCTTGCTCTAAACATTGCTTCCTGATGTTAAATTCCTGGCTTGTTGTTATTTTCACTAAGTCTGTAACCTGATATCTTTTGCATTTTTGCCATGCTTGTTTGAACCTGCTATTGAGTGAATTAGCCGTAGCTCAGTGTTCATCCTTTGTCAGGAATCTTGAGTGGATCCCTGCCATGTATTTTGTTGCTGTGTTAGAGTGTTGTAGCATGTTGTTCTTGATGCATTTAGATGGCCTCATGCTGCTAATCGCAGATCGGTGCCATACTTGTTTTGCTTGTCATTTGCAAACCGTGCATCCGATTCCGGTGATCTTTATATTGATTTCGACCGAAATCAACTCATCTTTCCAGTGGCACTCTTGGTTTTCCAAGTCGAGGCCAGGTTCAATCTTTCCTTTCCGAAACATGCATATGCATTGCATATCGCATCCTGCATATCATGCCATGTTTTGCATCATGTTGCTTGTGCATTGCACGTGGTTGATTGTGTCTCCTTTGCTTGTGTTCTTGCTTTGGGTAGAGCCGGGAGACGAGTACGTGATCGAGGAACCCGTTGAGTATGCTTACGAGGATCAAGCTAACATCAACTCGGAGAACTTTGCAGGCAAGATGACCATACCCTCGAAATCACTTCTATCTTTGCTTGCTAGATGCTCGATCTTTTGCTATGCCTATGCTATGATACCTACCACTTTCTTATCATGCCTCCCATATTGCCATGTCAAACCTCTAACCCACTTTGTCCTAGCAAACCGTTGTTTGTCTATGTTACCGCTTTGCTCAGCCCCTCTTATAGCGTTGCTAGTTGCAGGTGAAGAGTGGAGTTTGTTCCTTGTTGGAACATGTTTATTGTTGGGATATCATTATTATATCTTGTCTACTTTAATGCATCTATACACTTGGTAAAGGGTGGAAGGCTCGGCCTTATGCCTGGTGTTTTGTTCCACTCTTGCCGCCCTAGTTTCCGTCATACCTGTGTTATGTTCCTTGATTTTGCGTTCCTTACACGGTTGGGTTATAATGGGAACCCCATGACAGTTCGCCTTGAATAAAACTCCTCCAGCAATGCCCAACATTGGTTTTACCATTTGCCACCTAGCCTTTTCTTTTCCCTTGGGTTTCCGGAGCCCAAGGTTCATCTTTATTTTAAACCCCCCCTGGGCCAGTGCTCCTCTGAGTGTTGGTCCGAACCGAGTAGACTGCGGGGCCACCTCGGGGCAACTTGAGGGTTGGTTTTACTCGTAGGATGTCTCATCTGAGTGTGCCCTGAGAACGAGATATGTGCAGCTCCTATCGGGATTTGGCGGCACATTCGGGCGGCTTTGCCGGTTTAGTTTTACCATTGTCGAGATGTCTTGTAACCAGGATTCCGAGTCTGATCGGATTGTCTTGGGAGAAGGAATATCCTTCGTTGACCATGAGAGCTTGTGATGGGTTAAGTTGGGACACCCCTCCAGGGATTTGAACTTTCGAAAGCCGTGCCCGTGGTTATGGGAAGATAGGAATTTGTTAATGTCCGGTTGTAGAAAACCTTATACTTAACTTAATTAAAATGAATCAATAGAGTGTGTGGCCGTGATGGTCTCTTTTCGGCGGAGTCCGGGAAGAGAACACGGTCTCGAGTTATGCTTGAACGTAGGTTGTTCTAGGATCACTTCTTGATCATAGTTTATCGATCGTGCCCTTGCCTTCTCTTCTCGCTCTCATTTGCGTATGTTAGCCACCATATATGCTAGTGCTTGCTTCAGCTCCACCTCATACCTTTTATCCTACCTATAAACTTAAATAGTCTTGATCGCGAGGGTGTGAGATTGCTGAGTCGCGTGACTCACAGATTACTTCAAAACCAGATGCAGGGACCGATGATACTGCTCCAGGAGATTCGACTGAGCTCAAGTGGGAGTTCGATGAGGACTCAGGACGATACTATGTTTCCTTTCCATACGATCAGTAGTGGAGCCTAGTTGGGGTGATCGGGGACTTTGTTGCATTTGGGGTTGTCTTTATTTTGGTTCCGTAGTCGGACCTTGATTGTATCTGGATGAATGTAATGTTATTTATGCATTGTGTGACGTGGCGATTGTAAGCCAACTATGTATCTCTTTCCCTATTCAGTACATGGGTTGTGTGAAGATTACCCCACTTGCGACATTGCTTACAATGCGGTTATGCCTCTAAGTCGTGCTTCGACACGTGGGAGATATAGCCGCATCGTGGGCGTTACATCGTGGCCTCTCTGTACGGTGTGTGCAGGGAAAGGGGTTAACAACTTATTGAACCGTACCCTGCCTGTGGCGGGGACAAGTGGTAGCACGAAACCAGTATGGGGGTTATTGGAACAAGACTCGATCTACGATCAACTCAGGAGGTTTAAGTTTTCCTGCAGTGGTTAGCGCAGTATAACTCCTTGGCAGTACCCAACAGGGTCACCACCTGGTATGTCCCAAACATACCCTCACTGATCATTCTCGTCAGAACGAGATTTTAGTCTCACGGTCACATTTCTTGTGACTGATTCTTCCTGCAAATTAGCCTGGACTAACACAGGCACACATGGAACATGAAAGTAACTGTACTCACTGATACTTCATGTTTAAGTGAAGATAAAACACCATCAAGGGGAATCATGCATGTATGACCAATAGCATGGAAATTTCATATGAGTTCAACATATTTGTAATACAATTCTACATGCAAACCAACAACTATGTAATCACCATATCATGTGTTCAATATGCTTGCCTTGAGCATGCAGAAATGTTGGGTGCATTCCAAAACTTTGAAAATTATATCTCCTCTCCATACTATTAAAATATTTTAATTACCACACAATTCCAAAACAGTACATAAAAGTTGTTTCGAAATTTGTGAAATAAATACTAAAATAAACTAGATGAAATTTTAGAAATAACAGAAAAACAATCAAGTCATTTGGAGTTTATATGATTTTCCTATGGATTTACTAAGCTGGAATATTAAAGGAAATGGACTATGTATTAGATCCAGCAAAAACCAGGCCTAGGAAAATTGTTCACCCTATCTACATAAATAGAGCACAATTTTAGGAGCAGGTAGAAATTTGAATCATCAAATTTGGATGTGGAATGACTGTTGTGGAATTATTTGAAATCTGCTGGAAAAGAGAAAGGAAATAGATATTACTATGATGGGCTAAGGAGAAACATGCCCTGGGCAGGACTTAGTCGTCTGGCGCTACTTGGCCAAGCCCAATCGATTGGCCGTGCGGGAGGGTTGCGATGTCGAAGGCGTATTTCGTGGAATACGTCTTTCTAATGGGAAAGCAACTTCCATGGCACTCGTCTCCACTTATCCACATGGCGGGGGTTACGGGTCACTAACCGTGGGCCCGCCTGGCCCACGGGTCAGGTTTGACTAATCGAACTGCGTGCCGTCTCCTCCGGTCGAACAAAGGCGGCGCTCCAGCGATGCTCGCCGGCAAACAGTGGCACCCCACAGTGAGCTGAGGTCACCATCTTGCTCAAGAGGCCAAGGCGGTTCGTCCGGTGGGTGGCATGACCAGCGGAGGGCACGGGGTCACAGGCGGCGAGCTTCGCAGCGGACGGCGGCCGGCGGGCAGGGTGGGGCTTTTGCCTACGGCGGCTCCCGAGCCAAATTGAACATGGGGAATGATTCGTGGGAGCTTCAGGGAACTACTGGTGAAGAGAGTGGAGAGGGGGAGGCCCTAATGGCGTTGGCATGAATGAGACAGAGGTGGCGGCCGTGGTTGTCGGAGAAGAAGAAGATGACCATTTCCGGTAGTGTGGCTGCTCATGTTTTGCTGATCTAGGGCCTGGGGTGGCTTTTATAGCCCGAGGGGGTCGGCTCCACGGTGCCCAGAGGATAAGCACGGCTGCGGTAATCATTACGGCGGCATGTGAGGCCGTTGAGGTCGGTAGAGTGGCCGGTGAGGACGGTGGCCGTCCACAGTTACTCCTGGGAGGAGCTGGATGGCTCGGGGCGCGCCACGCATTGCGGGAGGAGATGTGGTCGTGCAGGACATGTCGGGCAGCGGTCCTTGCCATCATAGACGGCGGTGGGCGGCGCTTGGGGCCAAGCGAGGGTGTCGGCGAGCTCCTGGGTGGTCAGGCTGATCTAGAGGATGATCATGATGATGGGGGGAGGCAACAGAGACACGACAGAAGCTCGACGCCAGCGGTGCAGTACGCGTGCAAAACACACACTCTCAACATGCTCTAGACACGCACGGGAGATGCTCGACAAAATGCCAGGGCACCCTAGAGGGATCTGGTGCAGTTGAAACTTAATAGGGTCAAGAGTGTGGGTGAGATGGATGTAACACCCACAATGCGGCTATATCTCCCACGTGTCGGGGCACGACTTAGAGGCATAGCCACATGGTAGGCTTGTCGCAAGAGGGGTAATCTTCACACATCCCATTTACTGAATAAGAAAGGGATAAAGAGTTGGCTTACAATCGCCACTTCACACAATACATAAGTAGTTCATACATCATCCAGAATACAATCAAGGTCCGACTACAGAACCAAAAATAAAAGAAGACAACCCCAAATGCTAGATCCCTGATCGTCCCAACTGGGCTCCACTACTGAACAACTAGAAAAGACACAAAACAACGACCAAGATCTTCATCAAGCTCCCACTTGAGCTCGGTTACGTCACCTGCACTGGTATCATTGGCACCTGCAACTGTTTGGAAGTATCTGTGAGTCACGAGGACTCAGCAATCTCACACCCGCGAGATCAAGACTATTTAAGCTTATGGGTAGGATAGGGTAATGAGGTGGAGCTGCGCAAGTACTAAGCATATATGGTGGCTAACATACGCAAATAAGAGCGAGAAGAGAAGCAACGCAATGGTCGAGAAGCTAGAAGTGATCAAGAAGTGATCCTGAAACTACTTACGTTCAAGCATAACACAAGACCGTGTTCACTTCCCGGACTCCGCCGAAAAGAGACCATCATAGCTACACACGCGGTTGATGAATTTTAAATTAAGTCAAGTGTCAAGTTATCTACAACCGGATATTAACAAATTCCCATCTGTCACATAACCGCGGGCACGGCTCTCGAAAGTTTATACCCGCAGGGGTGTCCCAACTTAGCCCATCACAAGCTCTCACGGTCAACAAAGAATATTCCTTCTCTCGAGAAGACCCGATCAGGCTCGGAATCCCGGTTACAAGACATTTTGACAATGGTAAAACAAGATCAGCAAAGCCACCCGATGTGCCGACAAATCCTGATAGGAGTCGCACATATCTCTTTCCCAGGGAACACCAGATGAGACATCCTACGAGTAAAACCAACCCTCAAGTTGCCCCGAGGTGGCCCCGCAGTCTACTCAGTTCGGACCAACACTTAGAGGAGCACTGGCCCGGGGAGGTTAAAATAAAGAAGACCTTCGGGCTCCGGAAACCCAAAGTAAAAAGGCTTAGGTTGTTAGGCAAAAGTAAAACCAAGGTTGGGCCTTGCCGGAGGAGTTTTATTCAAAGTAAACTATCAAGGGGTTCCCATAACACCCAAACACGTAAGGAACACAAAATCAAGGAACTTAACACCGATATGACGGAAACTAGGGCGGCAAGAGTGGCACAAAACACCAAGCATAAGGCCGAGCCTTCCACCCTTTACCAAGTATATAGATGCATTAATTAAATAAGATATAACGTGATATCCCAACATATCCATGTTCCAACATGGAACAAACTTCAGCTTCACCTGCAACTAACAACGCTATAAGAGGGGCTGAGCAAAAGCGGTAGCCAAACAACGGTTTGCTAGGAAGGTGGGTTAGAGGCTTGACATGGCAATATGGGAGGCATGATATAGCAAGTGGTAGGTAGCGTGAGATAGCGATAGAGCGAACAACTAGCTAGCAAAGATAGAAGTGATTTCGAGGGTATGGTCATCTTGCTTGAAATCCCACAAGGAAGAAGAACGAATCCATGAAGAAGACAAACGGACGTAGTCGAATGGGTCCTCACCAACGCAACATAACCAGAACTATCAAGAAGAAGCACACCCGGAAATAAACAAACAACATGGTAAACACACAATCATAAACATGGCATGATGCACAATCAAGTGTTATGCATGTCCGGTGTAAAAATGCATGGCATGGCAAAGTGCAACAAACAATACTACAAATTAAGTGGAGCTCAATATGCAACGAGTTGCATATTGACGAGACACCACATCAATTATTTAGTTCCCTCTCGTTTATGTACCCAACAATACTAAATGTTATAAAACATGGCAAGGGGTAAAGCATATGAAAAACTACCTATCTAAGCAATTTAAATGAGGCCGGAAACATCAACCAACAATTCTGGTAAATCCTCATGTGCATTAGCAATTTAATGCAACAACAATTTTAAACATTTTAAATGTTATTATCATGATGCAGATGACATGTGCAAGTTTTATGCAATAATTATGAAAATGTTGATAAGAGCATGATATAAAGCATTTGTCACCTTGGCGGAAACGAAAGGGGTGCCAAGGCAACGACAACGGAAATTGTGCCACGGCAACATTCCGATGATCCGGCAATTCATGGAAAGGCCCGTGCAAAAGAATAAGAGTGTGGAACATGAAAGAGTGATGGGGAGTGATCCCAGATACCGGGTTCCCATCGGTTAGTGGCATGGAAACGAGTGACAATTCAGACATGGTGCAAACATAGGATGCATCTCATACAACACATGCATACGGTGCACAGGCGGTCATCTCGGTGGTTATACCTTCGAAGAGTGCAAACGAGACGATTCTCGTTCGGTGAAAAGTAGAGGAAGTAGACGTTCTCCCCAGTTTGTAGTGGAGGTAGTCGTTCATGTCCGGGAAGCGGTAGAGGTACGGGTCTTCGACAATGGTCGTTGTTCACGCTCCGTGGTCATCAGTAGAGGTTCTCGCAATCTCGGCGAGGGTAGTGGAACACGTTTTTGTAGGTGTTAGAGTCATCGATAGCGATACTTGATGAAAGCTGAAACGGTCTTAGGCGTCTTCACGCGTAGGGGTACTTGGCGTTTTTGGGTCGTCGGTCTTGCCGATCCCGGTCTCGGCAACGTAGTTGTACAAGAGCGTCATCGGACTTGTCGAATCTGAAGTCTTCGAGGGTCGTCGTGTTACTTGGCGCTTGCGGTCTTGATAGCTCGAAGGGGTGCTTGGCGTTCTCCGTCTTGCGGGTCATGGTACTTGGCGTGGAGGTAAACCTCAGGCTGCCATTCATTGGAAACTAGCTGCACCAGGGAAGTTTAAAGGCAGCAACGGTAGCAACCGGGTTGACCAAAGGGGACGGCTCAGACAAGAGCTTCTCTTCCCGGGGAGGAGGCACAAGCGATGCAGAGCTGCAGGAGGAGCTTCGCCATGAGCAGAGGCGGACGGTCTTGGCGTGGAGATGGAACCGGGGTAGGGGTCCGACGAGGTAGGTGGGCGGACGTGGGCACGACAGTGTTGCAGCACAAGGACATGTTTTTCGAAGTGCCCAAAAATGTTGAGAATTTAGGTGAGCTCCGGAAAATGACGAAAGGATATATGGCAAAGTTAGAGGCCAAGAGTTGTGATAACAAAGGCATTGGGATTTTTGCAAGTGTGTTATGGTGAATTTCAAATTGAAGAAATATTTAATATAGCTCCCTACTATCGGGAGGATATGTTATAAAGAGAAGTCACCCTTCCCTTGATTTAAATAGATCAAAGATCTATGCATTTTATTTAGTTGAGTTTTACAAAATTAAAAGACATGATGACATGATGCAATGTGAATGATGCAATGATGACTGCAACAAACCAACAACTCACACGACGTAAGTCGGAAAACATGGAAGGCGTCTGAAGCTCCAGTCTTGGGGCGTCACAATGGAGTTAGTGGACATGCTGGTTTGGCCAAGTGAGCAGGTGCCTAATGCAAGTTTATAAACTTGCAGATTTCTGTCATGCAGATGAAGTGTTCAACAGAATACCAGGCCAAGCTAGAGAATTTTGTTGATGATGAAACTTGGCAGGGTGAGGTCTCTTTAGAGGGTAGAGATGATGGTGGAGTTGGTTTGGAAAGAATAGGAACTTGTTAGTGCAAGTTTTACCGGAATTCAGTTCTGGATAGAAACTTTAGTGGCATGTTTGGTGAACTTAAAAGATGCAAATAGAGCTAACCTCCTGGAGTTAAGGTTTTGGTTGGAAGGACTACAAGATGGCAACGCTTCAGAATTAATGGAGCTAGGAAAATTAGGGTTGGAGTTGTAACTCAAGAATGGGGCAGAAATGAAAAGAGGATGTTTCAGTCAAATTTTTCAAAAGATGTAGTTAGGTTTTTGCTCAAAAGTGACATATAGGCATCACCTGACTTCTCATAATTTTTGTGGGATTTTAAAACAATTATTTAAAATAATTGTAGTGCAACAGAAGAATTTCAAGTACTGAAAATGATTTTAAAAGAATTACTTGTGGCAAATTTTATTATGAAAATATTTCCTACTATTATTTATGATATAAATGAAATGATTTACAAACAACCAAAGACCACAACATTTCACAAAAATAATCTTCTATGGAATGAAGAAATTTGGAAAACAAAAAACAGAAAAGGCTCTGAAATTAATAAATGACCTAGTATAATTCAAAATTTATTTCTGGCCACATTTTACTTAATAAAATTTGATTAAATTTTTGGGGTGTTACATGAAGTTTTTAAGAATTAGGGAAACCGTGTTATGAGAAGAATGAAGAAGACACATGAGCTCAAGCTTGGGGATGCCCAAGGCATCCCAAGTTAATGTCCCAAGAAGTCTCAAACATATAAGCTCGGGATGCCCCAGTAGGCATCCACTTTTCTTCATCAACAATTATCGGTTAGCCTCGATTGAGCCTAAGTTTTTGCTTCTTCACATGATGTGTTCCTTTCTTAGAATTTCATTTTATTTTGTTTTTCTTGATGCTTTAATAAAATACTTAGATCTGAAACTTTTAAATAAGAGAGAGTCCTCAAATAGCTACCCATTTACATAACTACTCGCTTGATCTTCACTTATATGTTTTTGGAGTATTTTGTCGAAATCTCTCACGCTTCACTTATATTATTTTGAGAGATGAAAATTTTTATGCTCATGTTGTTAACTTAAATTTGTTTGTGCCTGTCAAAAGCAATTGCAATATATGAAATTAGTCCCAAAGTGATAGATATCCAAGAAGGATATAATAGAAACTTTCATGTAGATCATTGGATATGATAAGTTTGATTCCTTGCAATAGTTTTGCAATATGTAGATAATAATATGTGAGTCATGCTGGTGAGTAATTATGCTCTAGTAAGAATATTGGTGTTAAGGTTTGTAATTCCATATGCAAGCACGAAAGTCAATAGTTATGCAATGAAATTGCATCCTACTTGTGGTGCATTATTCGGTGTTAGTTATGCTCAATGCTTGTTTACGAGAATTTTTATTTCTTGGTTGGTTGCTTCTCAATCTATTTGCTAGCCTCCATTTGTACTAAGTGGGAATTCTACATGTGCATCCAAAATCCCTAAACCCAGTTTTGCCACATGAGTCCACCATACCTTATATGTGGTATTCCTGTGCCGCTCTAAGCAAATTTGTATGTGCCATCTCTAATTTTCAAATTAAATTTCCTTTTTGTGTGCTCGTACCGCTCATGAAGCGGCAGGTGTCATGGGAGTAAGTCTGACAGTAAGAATAGGGGGTACGTAGGAGGAGGCAAGGTCCTAGCTATGGCGAGGTTGTACACACGGGTCTTACGAGTTCAGGCCCCTCTTGAAGGAGGTAATAGCCCTACGTCTTGGTGCCCCGAGGCTTGTCAACTGGAATTCGTGTGTGAGTTACAGGGGGTGCGAACCCTGGTGCCAGAGGAGGGTGGCTTATATAGAGTGCGCCAGACCCCTCCAGCCCTCAATTACACAGGGTTCAATGTAAGTTAAGACAGGGGCGTTACTGATAATGCCTGCTATAAATGACTATTAATGTCCTTGAAGACTATGGAGTAAACGCCTGACCATTGCCATCCTGAGGTGACCTTAGATCTTCTGTTCTCCGAGTGACTCTTCGTATGGTCGAGTGGCTCTATCTTAGTCGAGTGGAATAGCTGGTCGAGTGGATTGCACTCCAAAGTGGTTTCAGTCGGTATATTTTGTTGTACTTCAAATGTCTTTGACTCTAGGGCAATGTCCTTGGGCAGAGTGTCTAGGTCAGGCCTATGACCCTACCCTAAGTACATGGCATTGTCATTAGCCCCCGAATGGATTGAGGTCTAAGTGAAGTAAGGTTGAAGTTGTTTCCGATTCGATTCCATGCTTCGGAGGAATTTCATCGGAGTCTCGAAATCGTACTGGGACTTTTAACCTTGCATTAGTTGCCTTGATCGATTCTGTAGTCGTCGAGTGAATTATGTTGTAAATCTTCGAGTGAATTAGGGTGTGAAATCTTTGGCACGATTGATCGCTCTGCGGTTCTCGGATCTCACGTGTTTTGAAATTTTGGAGAAGCGCGTGGGATGGAGCATGGCACTGTAAGCGGAATAGATAGACAGAGGCACCTCGATTTCCATGCCACCTTTTTGGCCATGTATCAGGAGAGCGTCTGCTGCGAGATGTGATAAGATCGCTTGGGTCCACTGGTCAGTCACTCGGAAGCGGCCCCATAAAGAGCGCTCAGGCCGATGCAATTTACAGTGCTCCTCATTCGGTCCTCTTTTCCTCTGATTCTCAACCGCGCATCTCTATGCTCTCGACGCTTCCGCCCAGTCTGTGTGCACTTCGCCGCCATGGGGAAGGAAAATACCGTGGCCCTGGAGCGTGTGAGGATGGTGTCGGTAGTGGCGAAAGGCAAGATGACGGCTCGGGGTCGTCGTTGCTGTCTGGTCTGCCACCTGGTTGGATCCAGGGGGATTGGATTCGCTCCACGGTCGTGCAGGAAGATCTCGAGAGGCTCGCCGAGGACGGGATGATTGTTGACAAATCTTGGAGGTTGCCGGAGGGTGAATCCAAGCCCCATCCGCGCGAGGGTGAGCGTGTCCTCCTCACCACACATGTCGATCGAGGTTTTTCCCTTCCCCCGCATCCGTTCTTTCGGGGTTTCTTGAACTTCTTTGGTGCCTTGGTTCACCATCCCCCCCCAACACAATCACATATCTTGCTGCGTACATCTCTTTGTGCGAAAACTTTCTGGGCTACCAACCACACTGGGGTTTCTTCAAACACATCTTTACTTGCCACTCCCGGACAGTGAAGAAAGCAAATCCGACTGATGAAAAGACGCACGTGATCCAGATGTGCGGGGGTTTAGGGATTCAAACTACGGGTAGAAGTGATTTTCCTAACATGACTCTTTCTGAGTCAGTCCGCGGATGGCAGTCAACCTAGTTCTACTGCAAATACGTCTCGACTCCTGGTCAGTCGACCGGTCTTCCCCCTTTCACTATGGAGCGTCTCTTCCAACCTTCTTCACTGATTGTGACCCTAGAGGAGAAAGGTGAGGTCTTCCTTTTAGTCGACCAAGTCATTAACTTGGTTCGGGAGGGTGTCACTAGCATAGATCTGTTGGAGGTGTTCCTCAGTCGGTGAATCCAGCCTCTCCAAGCCCGTGATCATCCAATGTGGATGTACTCGGGCCCTGTAGACACCGCTCGGGTCCACCCAGAGGTGGTCGTCGAGGAGATGGTGGCTCAGTGGCTGAGGAGCATTATTGGGAACAAAGATAACCCCAGGGGGTCCAGGAGGGTTCAGCCATTCAATGCCGAACATGAGCCGGAAGAGGTCAGGCTCAATATACCGAGTGTTTTCTTCTTCCGATCTGCAATTGCTCCCGAATCTGACTGATACTTGTATCTTATGTCTTGCAGATTTATACCAAGATGTATTCGATGCTGAACTGGGAGCAGCTCCAAGAGGGAGCGCAGAGTGATGCTGTGAGTACCTAATGGGAGTACGCGGACGACAACGACGAGAGGATGATGAGGACTCAAGCAGTGGCGAGGAAGTTTACTCGCCACCCCGCTCAGAGCGTCGTTCCAAACAGTCGCAGGATCCTGTGAGCGGGCGCGACAAAACAACTCCGTCAGGTACGAAAGTTCCGAAGCGCACTCGGACTTCGACTCCCGAGCCATCGGAGAAAGCCGCGAAGCAGCCCAAGGTTGCTCCACCGAAGCCCCAGAAGACCTTGCCCAAGATCAAGGTGGACGTCCCTATTGCCTCTGCGTAAGTGTTTTGTTTCTTCTCGTTGTCTTCATTTTGACTGGGGACTTCTTTCTTTTTCTGACCGAGTGAAGTCTGTATCTTTCAGCGCTGCTACTTCTGGGACGTCCATGGATACCGACAAGGAGCAGGATAATGCGGAAACGGCAGACGCGGCCACGTCTCGGGAAGGTACGACTCCACACCCAAGCTCTTACTTTACCAACTGCTTCGACGGTTGAATGCTTTGCAGCACCACATGTTATCCAACTTCCAGACGATGACGATGATGAAGAAGTGCCATGAAAGGATACAGGGAGGAGGGGCAGGACTATGAGCAAGAGGGTGTTTGCCAGCAAAGCATCTGACTGGACATCAGCATTAGAACCAGTCGATCAGCAACTTGGCGATCCAGTCCGGACTTCTGTTTCTTTTGTTGTTCCTTTGTGGACTGACCAGCCCTCGGTGTCGACTACCCAGGCCCCTGCTCTGACTGTGCAAGTTCAAGCTTCGGCTCCACCGGCCACGTCATCAATTCCATCATCTCGTTTATTTGTTACTCACCATGTCGCAGAAGACCAAGTAGGAGCTTCATACGTCTCCAACGTATCTATAATTTCTGATTGTTCCATGTTGTTATATTATCAATCTTGGATGTTTTATAATCATTTTATAGTCATTTTATATCATTTTTGGTACTAACCTATTGACATAGTGCCAAGTGCCAGTTGCTGTTTTCTCCATCTTTTTTACATCGCAGGAAATCAATATCAAATGGATTCCAAACACAACGAAACTTTACGAAGATTTTTTTTGGACCAGAAGGAACATAATGGGCCCTGGCGCCGCCTGGGGGTGCTCCGAGGAGAACACAACCCACTAGGGCGCGCCAGGAGGCCCATGCGCGCCCTGGTGCGTTGTGCCCACCTCGGGTGCCCCCCGGAGCGCCTTTTTGCTCTATAAATACACCAATATTCCAGAAAACACAGGGGAGTCAACGAAATATTGATCCAGCCACTGCAGAGTCCAGAACGACTAGATCCAATCTAGACACCATCTCGGATGGGGTTCACCACCTCCATTGGTGCCTCTCCGATGATGCATGAGTAGTTCTTTCTAGACCTTCGGCTCCGTAGTTATTAGCTATATGGCTTCCTCTCTCTCTCTTAATTCTCAGTACAATGGTCTCTTGGAGATCCATATGATGTAACTCTTTTGCGGTGTGTTTGTTGGGATCGATGAACTTTGAGTTTATGATCAGATATATCTTTTTATATCCATGAAAATTATTTGAGTTTCTTTGATCTCTTATATGCATGATTGCTTATAGCCTCGTATTTATTCTCCGATATTTGGGTTTTGTTTGGCCAACTTGATCTATTTATCTTGCAATGGGAAGAGGTGCTTTGTAGTGGGTTCGATCTTACGGTGCTTGATCCCAGTGACAGAAGGGGAACCGACACGTATGTATCGTTGCTACTAAGGATAAAACGATGGGGTCTATCTCTACATAGATAGATCTTGTCCACATCATGTCATCGTTCTTATTGCATTACTCCGTTTCTCCATGAACTTAACACACTAGATGCATGCTCGATAGTGGTCGATGTGTGGAGTAATAGTAGTAGATGCAGGCAGGAGTCGGTCTACTAATCTTGGACGTGATGCCTATGTAATGATAATTTCCTGGATAACGTCATGATTATTTGAAGTTCTATCAATTGCCCAACAGTAATTTATTCACCCACCATTTGCTATTTTACTGGAGAGAAGCCACTAGTGAAACCTACGACCCACGGGTCTCTTTCTCATATATTTGTCTTTGTGATCTACTTTTCCTTTGCATTTATTTTCATATCTATTAAACCAAAAATACAAAAATACTTTGATGCACTTTATTTTATTTGCAATCTATTTATTCAATCTACTACAACCTTCTCCTGTCCACGCACCAATTTCTGGCGCCGTTACCCGAAAGGGATTGACAACACCTTTAACACGTCGGGTTGCGAGAAGTTGTTATTTGTGTGCAGGTGATGTTTACGTTGTGTTGCTTGGTTCTCCTACTGGTTCGATAACCTTGGTTTCACATCTGAGGGTAATACATGCCGCCGTTGTGCTGCATCATCCCTTCCTCTTTGGGGAAATATCGTCGTAGCTTCAAGCGACATCAAAAGGAATTTTTGGCACCGTTGCCAGGGAGGGTCTTCAACATATACCAGGTTCCTAATCACAAATATCATCTCCTCGCAATTTACATTATTTGCCATTTGCCTCTCGTTTTCCTCTCCCCCACTTCACAAAAAATTGTCGTTTTATTCGCTCTCTTTTTCGTTCGCTATTTTTTCTGTTATCTTAAACTCTCTTCTCTATCGCCATGACCGACCATAGAGAAGCTAAGGGTTTTCTTCCGAGTTTCAATGCTTTGGATAACCCCTCTGTACTCTCTAAGCTCATAAATAATGATGCTATGGAAAGGCTTATCGGGGTTGCTAAGAAGAACTCTAACAATTTTGATGAAGATGATCCCGGATTTTTTCGTTATTTTCTTGATGAATCTTTGAAAGATGCTTGGGATAGGCTGTTGAGAATTTGAGCTAGCTATGTGCCCCAATATCAGATAGAGATATACTTGAAATGTTTTTATGTTGGTCTACCTTCTTCCTTCAAGCAAGTTTTGGATTCTATATTTGAAAACGGTATTCTTGAAGGGGATGTCGTTGATACTTATGAAAAGATGAAAGCAATATTTGGGCACCCCAAGGGAGAAAATGTTGAATCAACTACCCTTATGTGTTTTTATCAAAATGAAACAATTAAAGAGATGAAGGCTAGTTTAGATACGAATTTTGGCAACGTGCTTAATCTTTCTTCTGCTATCAATGGCCATGTGCTTTCACAAAATAGAAAATTAAATGCCATTGATAGGAAATTTTCCCTTTGATTTCAAAAGGACAAAGATGACAAAACTTAGATCCTTGCTTTATGCACTACAAAAAAAAGACACATCCGTGACATTTTGGGCCAAACGAAAAATTTTCTGTCATACTTATGACACTTCTATGACGATAATTGTGACAAAACCCGGTATCATCATAGATGTGGTGGGCTCCTACTTCTATGACAAAAAATCATGACAGAAAATGGTCTTTTCGTCCTGGGCGGGCCGGAGACGCAGCTGCATGAAATTCTTTGGGCCGTCCATGACGGAAAAAACCATGGTAGAAGCGAGGGAGAGGAAAATATCGCGGTGTTCCCGGTTACGGTGGGTGGTCGGGGCCGAGCGATGCACGCTTCTCTCGTACACGCACGCGCGTGGGTGTGTGGCGTTGGGCTCTAACTGAACCCGAGCGAGGCATTCGTCTACTGAACCTGAGCGATTGTACTACAGGCTACGCGTTACTGAACCTGAGCGATCGATCGATGGCTGTTAACTGAACCTGATCGAGCGATTCCTTCGCTACTGCTGCTAACTGAAGCCCATCGATTCCGCCTCTGGATGAATAGTGAGTGTTGCTGGGGGGTTTGGATGAACAGTTCCCGGTGGGGGTGGATGTACAGGACCTCGTGGTGTTGCCTCTGGATGAACAAGGCACCGAATGATCGAGCCGGTTGGCGCTGGATGAATAGGACCCCGTGGAGGGCTAGATGAACAGTAGATGGTGGAGGGCTGGATGAACAGTAGCCCATAGAGGGGTGGTTGAAAAGGAGCCCGTGTGAAGAGGGCTGGTTGAACAGTAGCCGGTGGAGTAGCGCACGGTGGAGGCTGGATGAACAGGAGCCCATGGATGAACAGTCGCAGGTGGAGGATGGATGAGGTCGATGGTGGATGAACAGTAGCCCGTGGAGGCTGGAGGGGGTCGACGGTGGAGATGAACAGTATCCCATGGAGTCCCGTTTTACGATACGCCACACCCCTCCCGATGAACAGGACCACCAATTCGACCATAGCACTCCAACACAAGTCTGTTTCCTCTGTTTTGCGGTACGCCACACCCCTCCCGATCAATAGGACCCTGTTTCGACCATAGGAGGTCCGTTTCCTCCATTTTGCGGTACGCCAGACTCCTCCCGATGAACAGGATCCCATTTTGAACGTGGCCGGTCGAACACAAGGCCATTTCCTCTGTTGTGCGGTATGCCAGGCCTCATTTCCATCGGCTATTCCGTCCAAGCCCACCTGATGAACACGACGACGCATTCCATTCGGACCCAACCGGTTGGCTCCCCATGAACATGACGACGACGTTGTTTCTCCGTTCTGACCCAGCCATGTACACGAGCCCTAGCCGTACGTATGTGTGAGTAGGCGTTCAAGACCATGCCTGTATGTACGTATGTGGCCGTATTTTCTTTCTTGCACATTGGCTGCTGTACGTACGTGTACATTCTACTTGTGCGCCTCTACTACGACACGTGTGCGCCTCTAAATGGACCAGTATGTACGTACACGTTCGCGGCCAGAATGACAACGCTATGTACGCTTCGACCAGGTGGGTCCCGACTGTCAGGCACTTCCTTGTGTGCGAAGGTGTAACTGTGGGTCACAGCAGTCAGGGGGGTGAATCGTTTTTTTGCCCGGACGCACTTCCTTGCATGCAAAGATGCAGCTGGTGGGTCCCAGCAGTCAGGGGGGAAAAAATTTTCGCGAAATACGGTGGCCCATCCGGTGGGTCCCCGATATCAGGTGAAGGAATAATTATTTTGCGTGTAATAAGGAGGCAATTCCTTGCGGCTGCTGTGGACCCAGCTGTCAGCCTCTCCATGTACAGTACTCTTCCGATGGAAGTCGGTCGTTGACCACATGGACGACGGCGAGGCCTAGGAAGGGGACGACGCGGAGCCGGGTAAGACGCGGCAGTGGATACCCACGCGGAGAGGAGTACGAGGGTTCACTGGTTCGGCTGCGGTATGAGGCTGCCGCCGCCGCGGAATAACAGGGGGTGTGGGTGAGTGGAAGGATGGCCTGGCCGGCGGTGGGAGTAGTAGGGGGCGGTGAGGCCTCCGCGGCAGCACAGCCGGCCACGGGAGGCAGGAGCAGGCGGCACAACCGGCACTGCTTTGGGCGGCTGGAGCAAGAAGACCAGAGGTTTAAGAAGCACGACGACCGTTGGATGGACATCGTACGGTCACTGCAGCTAGAATCGTTTATATTGACTAAGTTGACAAAGCCCTTGGTAGGCGTCAACTTAGTAGGCCCATAGGTCAGCTTCTGAAATGGTGCGCCCCAGATGTCAGGGGGAGGAATTAATTTTTGGGCGGGTGAAGCTAGAATATCCGTGATTGAAGAAGAAGCACGGCATCCGTTGGATGGACATCCAACGACAACTGCTGCTAGAACTGTGTGTTGACTATAAGTTGACAAAGCCTTGCATACGTGTCAACTCTTTTTTAAGGGACGCGTCAACTTAGTAAGGCCACAAGTTTTTGGCAGAGAACTTATAGCCCATTTGAGATTTGTAAGAATGTGCAGCCAATTTTTTAATTCTAATGGAATTTACTACGGCCCATTTACGGTTTGTTAAAAGTACAGCCCATTTCAACCAACCATTCAAAAAAGAATTCAATAAAATTTCCCACATTTTGATGGGATCCGAAATATTTTTATCCTGAAATTTCTAGTCAGATTATATATAATTTAAATATAAATTTATATCACGTAAAAATCTAACGAAACATTGCACTCGCAACAATTAATGAAATAAAAAAATTCAACATCCAAAAATAATATTTTATAAAGTAATTACGTGTTTGGTGCATTTTTATAGTTACTGCCCAGTTTTTATAATTACATGCCATTTATTATTTCTTAAACCCCATTTTCTTGTTAATCCTAATGCATCCCTCCTAGGAAAGATTTGCAACCCAGCGGGGCGGAGAATAACAACTTGACCTTGCCTGGGTATTCCTAAAAAAGTATAGCTGGGCTAGCCATTTTCATCTTCAAAAATAATAATATCTGGGGTGGATATCTGGCCTGGGCTAGACGGGCCACAACCCTCCAAGTTAATACCTGCATCGATGTTCTCGTTGTTGTTTAGAGAAGAAAAAATAATATCTAGGCTAAACATCGCTCAAGAAAAACTCTGTAGTGCTCACACCTCAAAAACACAAATACTGCTCCCAGATGTCGGCCGCTTCTTGTGCAATTCTCTCATTTATTGACTACATAGATTTACAATGGTGTGGGACTGTGATGTCAGGAAACCAGGAGGAAGCAAAAAAAATTATAGTTTTATATACTAATAAGGAGGCATTTGCGTACATGCGGCTATGGCCCTGGTAGGTCCCCACTGTCATCCTCTCCAAGTAAAGTCATCTCCTCATCCTCATGTTCGTTGACCATGTTGGCAACGCGAGACGGCGGTGCCATGACGAGCGCAACTACTCAAAGGACGACGGAGAGGGCCTCGTGGGCCCTACAGATGGTCTGATACAACGCTCGCTGCTCATTCGGGAAGCGAGGATCATAGAGCCACATGTCCGCTGATACGTCTCCAACGTATCTATAATTTTTGATTGCTCCATGCTATATTATGTACTGTTTTGGACTATATTGGGCTTTATTTTCCACTTTTATATTATTTTTGGGACTAACCTATTAACCGGAGGCCCAGCCCAGAATTGCTGTTTTTTTTGCCTATTTTAGTGTTTCGGATAAACGGAATATCAAACGGAGTCCAAACGGAACAAAATCTTCGGGAACGTGATTTTCTCACCGAACGTGATCCAGGAGACTTGGACCCTGCCTTGTGGGCCCCTCGTTGCTCCTCCGGCGTACTTCTTCCTCCTATATATACACACGTACCCCCAAACGATCAGAACAGGAGCCAAAAACCAAATTCCACCGCCGCAACTTTCTGTATCCACGAGATCCCATCCTGGGCCTGTTCCGGAGCTCCGCCGGAAGAGGGCCGTCATCATGGAGGGCTTCTACATCATCCTAGCCCCTCCGATGAAGTGTGAGTAGTTTACTTCAGACCATCGGGTCCATAGTTAGTAGCTAGATGGCTTCTTCTCTCTCTTTGAATCTCAATACAAAGTTCTCCCCCTCTCTTGTGGAGATCTATTTGACGTAATCTTCTTTTTGCGGTGTGTTTGTTGAATAATATTGTGGGTTTAAGATCAAGTCTATCTATGAATAATATTTGAATCTTGTATGAATTCTTTTATGTATGATTGTTTATCTTTGCAAGTCTCTTCGAATTATCCGTTTGGTTTGGCCAACTAGATTGGTAGTTCTTGCCATGGGAGAAGTGCTTAGCTTTGGGTTCGATCTTGCGGTGTCCTTACCCAGTGACAGAAGGGGCAGCAAGGCACGTATTGTATCGTTGCCATCGAGGATAACAAGATGGGGTTTATTTCATATTGCATGAATTTATCTCTCTACATCATGTCATCTTGCTTAAGGCATTACTCTCTTTTTAACTTAATACTCTAGATGCATGCTGGATAGCGGTCGATGAGTGGAGTAATAGTAGTAGATGCAGAATTGTTTCGATCTACTTGTCACGGATGTGATGCCTATATACATGATCATGCCTAGATATTCTCATAACTATGCTCAATTCTGTCAATTGCTCAACAGTAATTTGTTCACCCACCGTAGAATACTTATGCTCTTGAGAGAAGCCACTAGTGAAACCTATGGCCCCCGGGTCTATTCTCATCATATTAATCTCCATCACTTTGATCTTGCTTTGCTTTTTACTTTGATTTTACTTTTTACTTTGCATCTTTATACCAAAAATATTATATCTATCAGATCTCACTCTCATAAGTGACCGTGAAGGGATTGACAACCCCTAATCGCGTTGGTTGCGAGTAGCTATCGCTTTGTGCAGGTACGAGGGACTTGAGCGTGGGCTCTTACTGGATTGATACCTTGGTTCTCAAAACTGAGGGAAATACTTACGCTACTCTACTGTATCATCCCTTCCTCTTCGAGGAAAACCAACGCAAGCTCAAGACGTAGCAAGAAGGATTTCTGGCACCGTTGCCGGGGAGTCTACGCAAAAAGTCAACATACCAAGTACCCATCACAATCCCTATCTCTCGCATTACATTATTTGCCATTTGCCTCTTGTTTTCCTCTCCCCCCAATTCACCCTTGCCATTTTATTCGCCCTCTCTCTCTCTCCCTATCTTCCCTCTCTATTTGCCTCTTTTTTGCCCGTTTGTTTTTGTTTGCTCGTGTGTTAGATTGCTTGCTTGTCGCGATGGCTCAAGATACTACCAAATTGTGTGACTTAACCAATACCAATAATAATGATTTCCTTAGCACTCTGATTTCTCCTCTTACCGATGTTGAATCTTGTGAAATTAATACTGCTTTGTTGAATCTTGTTATGAAAGATCAATTCTCCGGCCTTCCTAGTGAAGATGCCGCTACTCATATGAATAGCTTCGTTGATTTATGTGATATGCAAAAGAAAAAAGATGTCAATAATGATGTCATTAAATTGAATCTATTTCCTTTTTCTCTTAGAGATCGTGCTAAAGCTTGGTTTTTGTCTTTGCCTAAGAATAGTATTGATTCATGGAACAAGTGCAAAGATGCTTTTATCTCTAAGTATTTTCCTCCCGCTAAGATCATCTCTCTTAGAAATGATATTATGAACTTTAAACAACTTGATCATGAACATGTTGCACAAGCTTGGGAGAGAATGAAATTAATGATATGTAATTGCCCTACTCATGGTTTGAATTTGTGGATGATTATACAAAAAAATTATGCCGGATTGAATTTTTCTTCTAGAAATCTTTTAGATTCGGCCGCGGGAGGCACTTTTATGGAAATCACTTTAGGAGATACTACTAAACTCCTAGATAATATTATGGTTAATTATTCTCAATGGCATACTGAAAGATCTTCTAATAAAAAGTGCATGTGATAGAAGAAATCAATGTGTTGAGTGGAAAGATGGATGAACTTATGAAATTATTTGCTACTAAGAGTGTTTCTTCTGATCCTAATGATATGCCTTTGTCTACTTTGATTGAGAATAACAATGAATCTATGGATGTGAATTTTGTTGGTAGGAATAATTTTGGTAACAACGCTTATAGAGGGAATTTTAATCCTAGGCCATATCCTAGTAATCCTTATAATAATTATGGTAATTCCTACAACAACTCTTATGGAAATTACAATAAGATTCCCTCTGAATTTGAGAATAGTGTTAAAGAGTTTATGAATTCACAAAAGAATTTTAATGCTTTGCTTGAGGAGAAATTTCTTAAAGTTGATGATTTGGCTAGAAACGTTGATATAATTTCTCTTGAGGATGATTCTTTAAAGCTTAGATCTATTCCTCCTAAACATGATATCAATGAGTTTCTAAAAGCCATGAGAATTTCCATTGATGAGTGCAGAGAAAGAACCGCTAGGATGCGTGCTTCCAAAGATGCCTTTATTAAAGCGTGTTCCTCCAATTCCTATGAAAATCAAGATGAAGATCTAAAATTTATTGATGTGTCCCCTATTAAATCTTTATTTTGCAATATTAATCTTGATGAAACTGAATATGATCTATCTTTACCTAGAAGGCGTTCTAAAAATTCGGAGTATTTAGATCTTAATGATGAAATTGACGAAAGCGGGATTGAAAGAAATAAGAATCTAGATGTTGCTAAACCCACTATATTGGATTTCAAGGAATTTAATTATGAAAGTTGCTCTTTAATTGATTGTATTTCCTTGTTGCAAACCGTGCTAAATTCTCCACATGCTTATAGTCAAAATAAAGCCTTCACCGAACATATTGTTGATGCCTTGATGAAATCTTATGAAGAAAAGCTTGAGTTGAAAGTTTCTATCCCTAGAAAACTCTATGATGAGTGGGAAGCAACTATTAAAATTAAAATTAAAGATCATGAGTTTTATGCTTTGTGGGATTTGGGTGCTAGTGTCTCTACTATTCCCAAGACTTTGTGTGATTTGCTAGATTTCCGTAATTTTGATGATTGCTCTCTAAACTTGCATCTTGCGGATTACACTATTAAGAAACCTATGGGAAGGATTAATGATGTCCTTATTGTTGCAAATAGGAATTTATGTGCCCGTAGATTTCATTGTTCTTGATATAGATTGCAATCCTTCTTGCCCTATTATTCTTGGTAGACCTTTCCTTAGAATGGTTGGTGCGATTATTGATATGAAGGAAGGGAATATTAGATTTAAATTTCCATTAAAAAAGGGCATGGAACACTTTCCAAGAAAGAAAATAAAATTACCATATGAAACTATCTTGAGAGCCACTTATGGATTGCCTACCAAAGATGGCAATACCTAGATCTATCCTCGCTTTTATGCCTAGCTAGGGGCGTTAAACGATAGTGCTTGTTGGGAGGCAACCCAATTTTACTTTTATTCCTTGCTTTTTGCTACTGTTTAGTAATAAATAAATTATTTAGCCTATGTTTTGGTTGTGTTTTTTGTGTTTAATTAGTGTTTGTGCCAAGTAGAACCGTTGGGAAGACTTGGGGAAAGTCTTGTTGAACTTGCTGTAAAAAACAGAAACTTTAGCGCTCACGAGAACTGCTGTCATTTTTATTTGATGAGTGATATTTAGTTAATTCTTTTTGAATATGATTAATAGATAAATTCATCACGTCCAGAAATTTATTTCAGAATTTTTGGGGTTCCAGATCTTGCGCTAGCTACAGATTACTACAGCCTGTTCTGTTTTTGACAGATTCTGTTTTTTCGTGTGTTGATTGCTTATTTTGATGAATCTATGGCTAGTAAAATAGTTTATAATCCATAGAGAAGTTGGAATATAGTAGGTTTAACACCAATATAAATAAATAATGAGTTCATTACAGTACCTTGAAGTAGTATTTTGTTTTCTTTCGCTAACGGAGCTCACGAGTTTTCTATTTTGAGTTTTGTGTTGTGAAGTTTTCAAGTTTTGGGTGAATTCTTTTGATGGATCATGGAACAAGGAGTGGCAAGAGCCTAAGCTTGGGGATGCCCATTGTCGGTGTCAAAACCGGCGGATCTCGGGTAGGGGGTCCCGAACTGTGCGTCTAGGCCGGATGGTAACAGGAGGCAGGGAACACTTTGTTTTACCCAGGTTCGGGCCCTCTCGATGGAGGTAATACCCTACTCCTACTTGATTAATATTGATGATATGGGTAGTACAAGAGTAGATCTACCACGATATCAAGGAGGCTAAACCCTAGAATCTAGCCTATGGTATGATTGTTGTGTATGGAGTTGATTCTGTCCTACGGACTACAACCCTCCGGTTTATATAGACACCAGATAGGGTTAGGGTTACATAAAGTCGGTTACAATGGTAGGAGATCTTGAATATCCGCATCGCCAAGATTGCCTTCCACGCCAAGGAAATTCCCATCCGGACACGGGACGAAGTCTTCAATCTTGTATCTTCATAGTCCAGGAGTCCGGCTGAAGGTATAGTCCGGCTACCCGAACACCCCCTAATCCAGTACTCCCTCAGTAGCCCCTAAACCAGGCTTCAATGACGACGAGTCTGGCGCGCAAATTGTCTTCGGCATTGCGAGGCGGGTTCCTCCTCCAAGTCCTTCATAGAAGATTTGTAAACACCAAGAGTAGTGTCCGGTTCTGCAAAATAAGTTTCCACATATTGCCATAGAGAGAATAATATTGACACATATCAAATATGCTGACGTATTCCGCAGTGCGCTATCACACTACGGCCAAGTCCTTTACTCGAATCGTTTTTACTTTTCCACCTCAGCATGTTTTGCGAGGCGGTTTCCTTGGCACGTCTTGTCAAAGTAGAGATCATGTGCCTTTTTACGGGATTCTCATCAATACGGACGTGGGTAACCCTAACCGCGCCATTTACCATGGCGCTTGGGAGGCAAGCGAGTTTTATTAGGCAGGTGGGGACGTACAACCGCATCCGCCCATATAAGGGGATAAGGATCCACCTTTTTACTTACGCCTTCTTCCTCCTTTGCCTATCCATCTCCTGCGCACTCGAGCTCCAGCGCCCAATCCCGCGCTTCCCACCTCGACCTTCTCCAGCGATGTCCGGAGCGGGAGGCAAATGGAAGGTCTCCTCCGTCACGGAGGGCGACATAAAAAAGCTAAGGAAGGCCGGATACTTGTCCAAAGACATTGCGCACCGGCTTCCCGAGGAGGGGCAGCTTCTCCCCACCCCAAGGCCCCATGAGAGGGTAGTATTCCTTCCCCACTTCCTTCGTGGACTGGGTTTTCCACTTCACCCATTCGTCCGGGGGCTCATGTTCTACTACGGCCTGGATTTCCACGATCTGGCCCCGAACTTCATCCTCAACATCTCGGCGTTTATCGTCGTGTGCGAGGCCTTCCTCCACGTCCGCCCCCATTTCGGCCTCTGGCTCAAGAGTTTCAACGTCAAGCCCAAGATGGTGAGCGGCAGCCAGGCGGAGTGCGGAGGCGCCATGGCGGGCAAGATTGCCAACGTCCTGTGGTTCGAGGGCTCCTTCGTAGAGACCCTAAAGGGGTGGCAAGCCGGGTGGTTTTACATCACTGAGCCACGCGATCCGAAATGGATCGCAGCCCCCAAGTTCCGATCCGGACCCCCCACGTGGCTCATGTCCTGGAAAGAGACGGGCCTATCACGGGGTAACGAGAAAGAGGTGAACGGACTGAAGACATGCATCCAGTCCCTGGTAAACAAGTCAATCAGGCTTGTAAATGTGGTCCAGGTCATGCTCGTTCGCCGAGAATCCTCCCGTGCCAACAACGGGACTTTACTCTGTGGGAGTTCGACCCGGCACAGCACCGAACCCTTAACAGGCTCTTCGACACAACGTATGAAGACGTCTGGAAGGTGCTAATCAAAGGCACCGAGGCTCCCGCATCCGCTTCCGAGGACCGCGAATACAACTCGCGGCGTCACGCTAGCGAGGTAAGCTATTTTCACCTTTTACAGGATGTTCAGCCTTTTTCATAGTTTAACTCTATGCGGGATCTAAACTCCCTTACCTTTAACAGGTGTGGCGAGCGGTATCCGGACCGATTAACTGTCCGGCCCCGCTGCCCGAAGACCCAGCCCCAGCTCTACTAGTGAAGCTGCTGGCTCCGGCGCCTTATGTGGTGCCGGAAAAGAAGGCCAAGATGAAGAAGACCACGGGGACTCGAAAGAGTACCCGCAACGTGGTGTTGTCGGACTCGTAATCCGACGCGTCCGAGACGCCCTCCTCTCGTGAAAGCGAGGAGGAGGAAGAAGAAACCTCTCCCTCTCCAGCGGGGGGAGGAAAGAAAAGGAAGGCCGCCCCAGTGGGGGGCCGAAGGGTCCAAGAAGAGGAAAACCCCTCCGCCGGACTACGCCCCCGACGCCGACGAGGACGAAGAGGAGTGGCCGGACAGGGCCAGGCGTCCGGCGAAATCGTAAGCATTCGGATACCAGAGTAATTCATGATATTCTTTTCGTTGCGCAACTTTCCCTAATGTCGAATATAATCATGCAGCCCGCCCCGAGCCGAACTCAACGAGTCGTCAAGCGGCTCCCTGGATTCTTCGGACGTGAACTCAGTTCCGCCCGCTGCCTCCCCCCGCACTGCAGATGACGCCGAAGTGGCGTCACAACGAGCTCCGAGGCAGGAGGAGGTGGTCCTAGAGGAGCCACAAGGCGACCTCCCAGACTCCAGGAGTAAAGGGGACAGGACCCCCCAGGGCTCCAAGTCCGGCTTTGAGCCGGACGCTGTGCCGGAATCCTCAACAATTCCGGACCGCGGCAGGCGAACTCCTTCCAAGAGGAGCAAGCCTTCCGAGCCGGTAGCCTCCGTCCAACCGGAGGCGCCGGACAATCTGCTGGAGGTGCTTGAAGGCGCCTCCATCGACGAGGAGCACCATACTATTATGAGTGTGGTGATCCAGAAGGTTCAGTCCGCCAAGAGCGGACTGAGTGAAGCTTGCGCTAGCCTCCTAACAGGCTTCGAGGTAAGTAAAAAATATGTAAAAATATTACCGCATAGACAGTAGCCCCTGATGCTCTGTTTGGCGTTCAGAAAGAAAAGCCGAATAGAGGATCTATTAAATTTCGCAGGAGTCTAACAATAAAGAGTCAATATGCGTATGTAGGCTTTGCTGCTATCCACCGCCGCACTGACTGCGGAGGTGGGTGTCCTGAAGCAGGACCTCGAGCGGACCGAGCAAGAGCTCGGCCTTGCCAAGCAGCAGCTCGAGGAGAAAGAAGGTAAGAAATACCTTACTGAAAAGGGTGCCTATAGAGAGGCGTGATTGCAAAAAATAACAGGATTGTACCGCTTATTGTAGGGGCCACGACTGAGGTGGCGACCCTCAAGCAGGCGCTATCTGAGGCCGAAAATAAAACGGGCGTGGAGCGCACCGAGCGAGAGAAACTTGGGGCTCAGGTCGGCGAGGTGCAGCAAGAGCTTCAGGCTCTCATAAAAAACATGAGAGTTTGGAGCTTGAGTCAAAGACCCAAGCGTCCGAGCTCACGACGGCCCTTGAGACTGCCAAGTCTGCCAAGGCCGAAGCCCAAAAGGCTCTCCAAGAGTTGGAGGAGGTGAAAAAGATAGCAGCGGGTAAGGCATTCTTTATGCAAAGCAGAAATATAAAAGTAAACTACTTGTTACTTACCCGAATCCGGAGTTCTCCAGGGGCATTCGCAGATCTTCCCTGCAGCGTATCCAATGCTGCCGCATTCTACCGAGATGAAGAGGGCAGCTCGACAGAGAAGGTGTTCTGGTCTCAGTATGCTGAGGCCGGACACCCTGTGCCCTTGAGCGACCAGCTGAAACAGTTGGTCGAACTCCACAAGGCGGCCGAACAGGCCATGAATACTTATGCTCTTGAGAGAAGCCACTAGTGAAACCTATGGCCCACGGGTCTATTCTCATCATATTAATCTCCATCACTTTAATCTTGCTTTGCTTTTTACTTTGCTTTTACTTTTTACTTTGCATCTTTATGCCAAAAATATTATATCTATCAGATCTCACTCTCGTAAGTGACCGTGAAGGGATTGACAACCCCTAATTGCGTTGGTTGCGAGTAGATATCGCTTTGTGCAGGTACGAGGGACTTGAGCGTGGGCTCCTACTGGATTGATACCTTGGTTCTCAAAATTGAGGGAAATACTTACGCTACTCTGCCGCGTCATCGCTTCCTCTACGGGGAAAACCAATGCAAGCTCAAGATGTAGCATCCGCGATGACATTGTCGTTCGCTTGTTCACCGGTGCTCATTGAGGAGACGGAGGTTGCAGCACAGGTCCTCCTGCGCTGGTAGCTCTTCCGCCATTAGGGCGTCGAAGTGCGACCGCACCTGCTCTATGGTGAACACGGCATGAACCGGCTTGGACAGTGGCGCCGGCTCCTGGTCGGAAGCTACGTCCATCGTCTGATTGTCGTGGCTCAGCTCGGCGAGCTAGCTGGCGAGCCAGCATGTCCGGCTGCTGGACCGACCCACTGCCAAGCACGAGTCTAACTACCCTAGCCCACCCAGACCGCCTCCCTCGCCCGCGAGTGCTTTCCGCCTGAAACGGTCAGCGCCGCCCGCCCCGCTTCCCGGTGCAGGCGAGTGCTCCACCTTCAAACGACACAAGTGTCGTCCGTCCTTCTGCCGCCCACATTAATGATACGCGGTTGCCGAGGCGGCTACTCCAGCACCACACGTCCATCCCACCGCCGCCCAACATTGCTATATAAACTGATGCGTCGGCCATAGTCGCAGTCCTCCGCATCCGTTCCCTTTCTCCTGTTCACACCACTACTACCCACCCTGGCTTCCTCGCGCTCCAGCGCTCTTCGGGACAGGCGAACGACGGACCACAAGGAGATGGCAGCCATTGCTGCCGACTGGCTCGCCGGCAGGCAGCCGGAGGACGACGACATCCCAATGGAGAACATGGTAGTCGATGATCCAGCGCCATCCCCCTCCTTCGTGCCTTCCTCGCCGGTGCATTGCACCATGACCATCGGTGAGGCCCATGCCCAATATCTGGACACGGTGAGGCAGAAGCGTGAGGAACCATTCCGGGAGGCGCAGGCCGATGCTGCCTACAACCACCATCACCTCTAGGAGCACCTGCAGCGCGGAGGAGAAGATCACCGCGGAGCGGGCGGAGCCGGAGGCGCTGCTCGACTCATACCGCTCCACCCGCGAGGGCCGCCTCGAGCACCGGCGGTACCGCATGCGGGTGGTGGAGGCTACGACCTCCTACAAAGAGGGCGATGAAGCGGGCGAGGCGCTGTTTGGCGAGACCGAGGACGAGGCAGAGGACAATGCCGGCTCCGGCGAGTCCCCGTTCTGCTGGCATCGACGAGGCCCTGCTCCGCCGAGGCCCCGCGGCGCCAACAACGAGGCAGAGGACACCGCCGGCTCTATCGAGGCCCCACCCCGTCGGCAATGAGGGGGAGGATTTCCCCCGCTCCGCCGAGGCGCTGCCCGCCGACAACGAGACAGAGGACATCGCCGGCTCCGCCGAGGCCCCGCCCCGCTACCAACGAGGCCGCGCCACACAAAAAACAAGGAAGAGTAGAACAAGGCAGGTTGCCGTCGCTCGGGTCCAAGTAAGGCCACCGCTGCTACCCTCTCGTTGCTGGCACTGAGCTGTACATCATGGAGCAATTCTATGATTATAGGATGATTGAAGAGCGCTCCGTGGTTGAGCAAGCTCATGAGATACAGTCATTTGCTAGAGAACTTGAGCCCAGATGCAGGTGGGTAGCTTCGGTTAATTAATTATACCTCCAGCGCACCCCTTTTTAGTTGAAGAATGTATTAAATGTAATGAAATCCAACATGTTTATATGAAATTTGACCTTGTATGAATGAATTTATTTCGATTAGTTCGAATTCTTGTATCACTGGCATTGGATGAACATGCAATACAATACGTACTAGCATTATTCCCAAGGTGATCACCTCATTTGCAGCAGTTTCACATGTACTCCCTCCGGTCGTTTCTAGTCTACATACAAGTTTTGTCTGCAGTCAAAGTATCTCTATTTTGACAAATCTTATAGAAAAAAGTATGCACTTCCACAATGTGCGAAGTAAAAAGGAACAGAAGGAGTACAAATAGTTTGAGCAGCTTTTTAGCATTACTACACATTGCAATCAAACACACAAGCCTGGCAATTCATAGAGAACATTCAAAATAATCGATGATTATGCATCTCAGTGATTCACATGTCAGAGCCAATATTTACTTCACAACTAAAGATTAAAGAAAAAATGGATCGACGCTGCTGACAGCAAAGGGCGTCCCATTCGAAAATATCAAACGCATGTCTTCTTGCTAAAATCAATGAGCAAAATTTGACAAGGTTGTCCCATTCCAAAATATCAAATGCCTATAATTGTGGAATGGGCAGGGTTTGCCATCAGTTTGGACATTGACATGGCACCTCGTGCTAAATAAACTAGTTGTTCTTCTTGTGCAGTTCCACCAAAATCAACCAAATTCGCTCGGCACCTCCTTTCTTGTGGTGGAAATGAATAATTCGATGTATTCATGAACATTTTGTGCAATTCCCATTCAATTCAAGCTGAGCACCCTTGTTTGCACAAATACAAAAAAAGTGATTAGTATAAAGCAAACTGTACTATGAATTGACAGTTTAAACAGGCACCTACATGGTCCATGTAGAGCACACTTTTAGAAAAATGGACCTCACCGGAAAGAATCCTAGAGCAACATTGTACTTGAGCATCACAGCAGAAAATGGAGATTTGTCAGTCCTTCTGAGCTGAAGTTAGTTTGGTCTTGTGGGGGGGTAATGTAACTATCCTTCAACTGCTCCTTCTGATGAGAAGATAGACAGGGCTTCTTCATCCTGGCATAATCGGAACTAGTCACTTCACGTACTCCATATTCTTCTTTAGAGGAGGATGACCCTGTTGTGCAAAGACAAGAGGACGACTAAATGCTAGCATCCCTGTTTTCTCGAAAAAAAGGAAATATTTAAAACAGCACAGATGAAGCACTTCTCAAGGACAATACCACTTTTTGATGATAGTATCTAAATAGTAGCACAACACCAATAGAGATGACAAAGCTCAATCATATGGATGAAATCAGTGGGCGAGTACCAACCTTTGCCAGGAGGCTTATTGTGTAGAGCATACAGATGAAGCACTTCTCTGGAACCATCTGTTGCTATCTACTATGGTGGCCATGCTTACTCTATAATCCTCGATTAGTTTAATGTTTCCAACATCTTCTTGTGCAGTTCCACTAAAATATATGGTATCTTCAAAGAAGATCCCTGTTTGCACAAGTAGAGATAATTACTTATTACATTAAGAGTGGCATCAAATCAGTGGCAAAACAATTGCTCGTTCCAGCCAAAGCAATAAATTAAGATGCAAAACTATATCATTACTTGTGTCATCATAGTTCTAGTGCTTCAATACAGCACCGGGAGTTGATTTTTGTTTTTATTCCGCTTGTTCTTCCCCTTCATCACTTGGTTCAATAAAAGATAAGCTTCGCCTTCAATGTAAGATTTGGCATGTCAATTAGGTTGCACAAGTATAGCACTAAACAATGACATTAATTTTCTGATTAAAGTGGCAAAATACAGGCCAACAGTTGTGAAATATCCTTATCTTACCTCAATGGGATATTACGGTGCACATACAGATTGGAAGTCTTGTCTCCATTTGTGCAGTTCACTAAAATCAAGCAACATTACCGTACAGGTAGCACAACATATGAAAGCACACTGCAGAATCATGTGAAAGAAGGCTAGTACCGACCTCTCATGACGCGGAATTCAAACAACTCACAAGAAGAAGATCTGAACCAAATTTGCCAACACGGATAGGAAGTAAGATCTCCTCTTATGCGGTTCCACTAAGATCAAGCAATCAAGCAACGTTGTCGGTGTGACATTTTGGTTGAACTGCACAAAACAATCTTAAAACAAAAGTGTTTTGTGTATTGCAACAAAAGGTCACAATGGCAACGAGGTGAAGTAGATAACCCTGTTTACACAGAGGTGCAAAGGAAACAACTTGTGGTCAATAATGGTGGATGACACAGAAGCCAACAAAAAGAAGCATCTACCTTATCTAAATGGGAAAGAAAGCAAGATAATAGCATTTATCAAACGGTGGCATTGATTAATATTAGCAGAGATATTATATTAACAATAAAATTCATTAAACATGTAATTTGCTTTTAACTGCGGCATTGTATCAATTTTCCAGCGGCATTATTAGAGGGTGTTTGTTTACAGGGACATTTTGGTGGAGGGACTAAAAAAACTCCGTGTCAGTCCCATCTAAACCAAACAGGAGGGACTTCTAGGGACTAAAAGTGGGCATTTGGGACTAAAGAAAGAAGACCCCGAGGGAGAGTCTTTTTGGGACTTTTTCCAACAGTTGCCCCTGCCACGCATCGCACCTTGTCTCTATTAGTTCATTACTAGGAGTAACATGGTCTTTTAGCATGTCATTTAATAACCTCTAGTCCATGTTTAGTCCCTGGAACCAAGCAGGTAGGGACTAGGGAGTTTTTAACTAAACAAGGCCTTAGATTAACAACAGCTAAAGAGTTGCACGGGACAATGGACGCACCAGCACCATGTGCATCTACCGATGTACTGGGGTGATGAACGGTGTGTTGCAACAAAGAACAAACAACCAAGGAGCATATTTGTGATGGTCCCAGTTTTGTTATCTTTAGACACCTTTCCCTATGTGAGCGCGGCAAATCTAGTCCTGCTCAAACTCTACAGCCTTGTCCCCCAAAACAAAAGATCAGTTCGTGAAAGATGTGCGTACTTCTTTTATCATTGTTTTCCCTTTTCGACCAACATAGGTGCTGGATAGCCAGCCTGTACTAGTACTTTCCCCCCTTCCCTTCCTCTTTGAACCACGTCCTAGATTTATGCTATACAACTTTCCCCACTACTTTCCCCCATTCCTTTCCTCTTTGAACCACGTCTTAGATTCATGAGATACAACTTTCCCCACTACTTTCCCCCTTCCTTTCCTTTTTGAACCACGTCCTAGATTCATGCTATACAACTTTTGCCACTACTTTTCGCCATTCCTTTCCTCTTTGAACCACGTCCTACATTCATGGTATACAACTTTCCCCACTACTTTCCTGTTTGATCCAACACCTAGATTTGAGTGCAGAAGCGGAAAAAGCCCACATGCAGCTAGAGCAATGCATGTGGAATAAGTAAATTATACCTTAAGGTTCTTGGGGTGTGGTTCGGTGGGTGACCGGAGGCCGTTCGGCCCACACTATGTACGGCGGCAAAGAAGAAGGGGTCGGAGGCCCTCCCGCGCCGCCGCTGGGTGAAAGTGAACAACTGCGCCGGTAATGGATTCCCTCCCTCGCCGATGGCGACAGCGTTAAGCCTCCTTCCCTTCCCGGTAGACGGATCCTGCTGGCTCTTTGACCAGCAGTGAGGGGAGAGAGAGAGGCCAACGAAGTCTTGTTTAGATCTGGAGAGGGTGAGAGATTGTGAAGAGAGCAACTACAAGCAGACCAGCAGTGAGGGGAGAGAGAGGCCAACGAAGTCTTGTTTAGATCTGGAGAGGGTGAGAGAGTGTGAAGA
Source organism: Triticum aestivum (assembly GCF_018294505.1). Lineage (NCBI taxonomy): Eukaryota > Viridiplantae > Streptophyta > Magnoliopsida > Poales > Poaceae > Triticum > Triticum aestivum. The sequence goes on from NC_057800.1 coordinate 421,041,286, forward strand.
GAGCAACTACAAGAAGACCAGCAGTGAGGGGAGAGAGAGAGAGGCCAACGAAGTCTTGTTTAGATCTCGAGAGGGTGAGAGGGTGTGAAGAGAGCAACTACAAGCAATGAGGCTCCAGCGTGTATATATATACCGGAGAGAGTGTGAAGCGTACAAACCCTAGAAAACAAGCGCCGAGGCTGCAGCTGATTGTATAGCTCCGTATCCATCCATTTTGAGCAGTCAAAGAATCCTCCTGGCACGGATTATGCTCAAGTGTAGTTATCGAACCCGATACCTCAAGTTTGATGAGCGAACAGGCTAACCAGCTACACAACCCTCCCGTTATGTTCAACGAGAGGAAAATAACCTTTTATACATTCCTGCATTCCTGTGACAAGCATGCCGTGTTTTTTTGTGTGGGAGTCATTGGGATTTCAATCATAATCGTGTCATGTGGCTTTGGTGGTAAGATTATCCACAGTGGTGCAGAAATAATGCAGCCTTAGTCACCTTACCTCTCTCCATGTAGTACATTGGGTCCCACCAATCAGAGGGTGAAACAAACAAATTAATAAGAAAAATTAAAAGCGCCAGCGGTGTATCTTACCTCACACATCTCGCTACTGCTCGAGAACACTGTCCAATTGATCCCTCTGTTCGCTCACATACTATTTTAAGTGAATCCTTATTATAACATGCACACAATTTTGGGCACTTGTATTCGTGCCACCGTATCTCGTACGACTCCCTCCGTCTAGGTGTAATAAGTCACGTTAGAAGGTGCAGCGGGACCAAGGTGCAAGCAGATTGGAGGAGAAGGAGAAACTTGACTGGTCATTCCTCCAATCAAAGCCCTGATTCCTGTCTCTAAATGCAATAATTAAGGATGAGGCTTGCCTCCTCCCGCGGCCTGCTCCCATCTGTGGTCCCGCATCACTTGTTTTTAATCTAACGGCTGCTTCCCGCTTTCCTCCCCTTGTCCCTTTTTTTATAGGAAAGAAAAACAAATAATTCTTGTATTTCCCTATCCCTTCCATACACAAGTCTGGACTCTAACAAATCATACGAAACCCGTGCAATCCCGGCGGCGAAGTGAGGATACAGCTTGGCGGCAAAGTGAACCGTCAAAATACAGGGCATTCGTTAGGCTCATCCCGCCGCCGCGGCGACGGCGGTGGCCACCAGGGAATGCTTGTTCTCAACCAGGGCCTTCGGCATGAGTGGGAGCTGCAGCCCGACATCGTACTGTTAGGGCATTGCCCCCACAACGTCCGCCTCGCTGCCGACGTCGTTGAGAACGGGCACCGCCTGCTGCTCATCAACATGATATTTAACCAATTCTGCACCGCCACAAGGCGTCGTGGGTGTTCGTCAACTCCTGCGAGCCATAGCATGACATGGTTGATATGCTCCCGGGCGTCGCACCGCCGCTCATCCCCGTGGGTCTTCTCGTCAAGCTCGAGAAGGAGGCCACCACCCGTGGCGGCATGATGAAGGCAGCGGACGACTACCTCGTATGGTTGGATGCTCAGGAGCCGCGCTCCATGGTTTAGGCATCACTCAGCAGTGTCATTGTGCTGCACGCGTTGGATCTGGCTGAGATGGCGCATGGGCTCGCGTCAATTGGCCGCCCTTGCCTGTTGGTAGTGCACTGGTGCCGCCGTACATCATCACGTATGCTACTTCGTCAGACGTGGCATGCTGGTGTTGTGGAGACCGAGGGACCTTGTGGTCGTGCCTGTCGAGCACGGCCATAGAGCAACTGCAACTTCACATGCATCGGCGGTGATGCAATAGCTTGCTGAGACTATGGTCCTGTCGAGCGCGGCCATAGAGCACCGTCGCTTGCACTGGCGGTGCTGCAACAGCTTGCCGAGACTATGGTGAACTCTTCTGTTTGTGCCAAGTTGGGAGATCTGCATGCATGCACGGGCTCCGTCCTGTAGACGTGTGGGAAAGACACGGAAATACAGGATTGTTTGCATTTTTTATGGAGAAAAGGGTATGGGGGAGGAAAGGCCGTTGGATGGAAAATTAGTAGTCGGGACCACCGATGGGAGCACGGGTCGGGAGCAGGCAAGCCTCGTCTCCAAACAACTAAGAGATGTCGTTTTAGCTACCATGCAGGGCCACGTATTAACTCGCATGCAAGCCGACTTTGATTTATTGACTGATCAACACGTAGTTGCGCTCCATGCATTGGTTTTCCGGGGGAGATAACAAGGCAGAGTAAAGAGCGTTTGGTTACATTGCTTAGGCTGGTCATAGTGGTGAGTAACTTGGACTAGTAACATGCATATGTTACTAGTCTATGTTACTACTATGCGAAGTTTGCCATCGGAAGCGAGCCGATCTGGCTCTCCTGACCTAGCAAGGTTTTTCTAGCCCACCCAAGCTAGCTGGCCCACAAAAGCTAACATATTTTAACAGTTCTAAACGCCTAACCTTGCCCGGCTATGCTATAAGCTATTTTGCTAAGGATCCAAATGCTCCCTAAGTAACAACGCTCGCTAGCAACGAGGCCAGGAGGGGATCGAGATGCGAAGTTAATGGACGACGCCTAAACATTTTGGGAATATCTAATTTCCGTAAGATGACTTAACACCTAGACGGAGGGAGTACTACTCCTCAGTCCAGGTTTGATGGAATATTCGTCACCTCTTCGCTTCTTGTACGTACTCCATTTGTATCTCACTTCCTGTGGCTTCGCACTTGCACGATTTTCCTATTCTATGAACCTGTGTGTGCATGTGCGTGTGTGTGTGTGTGTTTAACATCATGTGTGTGTTAGAGAGAGCGACGGATCTACCTGTTCATATAGAGAGATGGTGTGTAGTGTACGATTTTAGCCGCGAGAGTCGGTGCATCCTCTCGTTTCCGAGCGTCCGGTAGGGATAGGCGGACAGCTGCCACGCCCGCTCCTAACCAGCCTGGCCCACCCAAAGCCCCTCCATCGCCCGCGCATGCTTCCCGCCCAAAACGGTTAGTGCAGCTCCACAGAATCGGTGTCGCATTCATGCCCGAGCAGAGCGGACGCGACCTCTCACTGGCGCATGAATTGAAGGGAGAAGCGGATTCAAGAGTGATGGTTGCTTCGTTCGTTCAACTTACTGCTGGGTCTATGTGATTTGACGGCTCATTGGTCATTATTAGTGAGGTGGTAGGACTGCTGGATGTCCCACGCTTTCGGCGAAAGGAGGTACTACTAGATTACAATTTTCTCCATTCTTACGGCAGAGGAGTGCAAGAGCAGTGAAAACATGCAGGCTCAATGATTACATGGCCCACCTCACACTATCACCATATTTTCTGGACACCGTATGACACCTAACTCTTTACATAGTACTCCCTCCATTCCTAAATATAAGTCTTTCTAGAGATTCCACTAGGTGGACTACATACGGAAGAAAATGAATGAATCTACACTGAAAATGCATCTATATACATCCGTATGTGGTTCATGGTGAAATCTCTATAAAGACTTATATTTAGGAACGGAGGAAGTACTAGTATAGTACGTACTATAATTTATCAGCGAGATAGTACAATGCTATGAAGCTTCCAGCTTCTACATGTATCTTGCATCCAAGGTTGCCCGTTGCAACATTTCATCAAATACAAAGGAGACTAACATGCATGCTATTGCATCTCAATGATTGACAGATCATAGAAAATATGTACTCCCTCCGTTCCAAAATAAGTGTCTCAACTTTATGCAGGGGGTGTTTGTTTCCAGGGACTTTTTAGTGTAGGGACTAGAAAAAGTCCCTCTTAGAGACTTTTTAACCAAACAGGAGGGACTACTAGGGACTAAAACTTGCTTTTTGGGACTTAATGAAGAAGACTCTCAAGGAGAGTCTTTTTTGGGACTTTTCCAACAATGCCCCTCCCTGCACCCATTGCCCCACCGCCCCATGGTGTTGTTTGGTTGTTATTTTTCTGTATACTGGGGGTAACATGGTCATTCAATAACCTCTAGGGAGGGACTAGGGACTTTTTAGTCCCTGAAAACAAACAGGGAGGGACTTTTTAAGGAGTAGGGACTAGAAAAAGTCCTAGGACTTATGAACCAAACAGGGCCTCAATATGGACTACATACGGAGCAAAATGAGTGAATCTACACTCTAAAATACGTCTATATACATCAGTGTTTGGAGTATGTACTAGTAGTTCATATTGAAATCTACTAAAGGACATATATATTTCAAACAATATGATAATCTCTCTAACCAAGGTAGTAGAGACGAGGAGTAAACAGAGGGAGTAGTAAAATTTTCTCCTCGTCCTGCGAGCCACCGCGCGCGTGGGCGAGGGAGCGGGCGTAAGGCGTACAGTACTACTACTAGTAAGCAAGCTTCACCTCATCCTGGGAGCCATCGCGCCCATGGGCGGGGGAGACGGCGTACTAAGCAAGCTTCTCCTCGTTCTGCGAGTTGATGGGACACATCAAAAGTACTCCAGTGTATAGAGCCTTGCCTCTAAGGTAGGCCCCACATGGTTTGCCTCTTTTTTAACATAACGCGTCAAGTCACAATTTGTTTGTTCACCCGTGGTAGATGATCCTCCCTCCATCTAGTGGACAAGCAGTACACATGTCAAATTACCATGTGGGCTGCCTTTTCGTATAGAAATGAGCTCCACCGTGTACTCGCACGGGTGTTGTTGGGAAAGAGACGGGAGTACGTGCACTGTGCATGCACCTCTTCTCTTCGTGCATGTCCTCCAACTACGTGTGTGTGAGAGAGAGATACAAACCTAGACAAATGGCTTGTGCGTTCGTGAGTGTTTTTTGTTTTGGGGGGGAGGTTGATTTCGTGAATGTATTTGTGGGAATATGTGTCGATGACATCTCAAACAAAATTTTGCATGTAATGTGTGTGAAATGGAGGCCTATCCATATCATATATAGAGGGTTGGGCGATCCACGAGAAGAGAGGGAGGGGTCATAGATGTCGATAGAGACGAAGAGAGGATCTACTGGGTGGGTGCGAGATCGATGAAGAGAGCCATCGAAATTGTGTGTGTGTGCAAGTCAAAGATATAGGGCGACTGACCTATCGGAACGTCAGAGGGCCCAGGTCAAGTTTGTGTGTGGCAGGGAGACATGACTAGACCACTCGATGTATCGTTGTGTGTGTGTGGGACGGGGTGGGGGAGGGATAGGCAGAGGCCTAACTATAAAGGTAGAACGACTCATATATGTGTTGAGAAGGAGAGACCCAGCTATGTCTTGAGGGAGATCGGTCGACATCCGTACATAACTGAAGGACGGGAAATAGGATGGGACAGAGAGAGAGGAGAGAGAGGGAGGGAGAGGGGTAGAGTGCTGGATGGGTGATGGAGTTGCTTCTCGAAGATGGTGGGAGAGGCCTACTAGACAAACTGAGGGTGGAACTACAATATTATCAATAAGAGTGGGGATGTGTTTCTGTGTGTGCCTGTGCATGATAGATCTGTCTGGACGCATCCATGGATGATGAAGGGGAACCATGTGTTTGGTAAGCAAACGTAACTAGATCGGTAGATCAATTGTTGTTTGTCGGAGGAAGGGAGAGACATAACTAATGAGGTAGATCGATCGACGCGTGGGGAAAAAGGAGTTATAAGGACCTAGCTAGCTATATGTATAGCGGGAGATCGGTCGGTGTACGTCCATTTGTTAGAGGCAAATAAGGCCTGGCGAGACGGATAGACAGAGAGAATGGAGCTAGGAGGTGGTGCGAGAGGCCCAGCTACTAGCTAGATAGGGGAGGAGTGTGCGGTTGTGAGATCGATGAAAAGAGGGGCAAGAGTTTACACAAGTGTGGGACCGTATGAGAGACATGAGGCAAGGACACATAAAGAAGGAGATTGAAGGTGCGTGTGTATGTTGTAGGCAGACATCACTGGAGAGGTTTATCGATCGGTGTGTGTCGGAAAGGAGTTGTGGAGACTATGGGAGAACGACCTAAAGAAAAAAATGAATGTGCGCGATGGATAGAATGCTGAGGGAGGGGGAGGGCGAGGAGGGCGTGTGCATGCACGAGAGGAAGTTAGTGGTAGCTACAAAGGTTAGAGGATTGTGTGGGTGTAAGAGACTAACAAAGATCATAATTTGATATGAAAGTGGATTCATATATTTGAATAGGAGATCATAGTGTTTTAAACATATGCATGCATGAATATAGCGGTGATACGCGTGTTGTGGTTTTGCACATGTTATACCATAATGTGATAATGCATGGCGTTTGCAACTCACAGCTAAATGTCGAACAATCTAAACCATACTATACATCGAACAATCTCACATTTTATTTGAATTTGTGATAATGTGTGGCGTTTGCAGCTTACAACTAAATATCGAACAATCTAAACAATACTATATATCGAACATTCTCACATTTTATTTGGATTTGTGGTAATGTGTGGTGTTTGCAACTCACATCTAAATACTTGTAGGCGTAGGGGGCGGGGCACCATACATAATGTGATAAACACATTATACATATGAGACATGGTTTAGATTATGAAGATCTAGCTAGAGCTTGAAATGTACTATGATTTGAAATCAACATAAAGTGGATTCGAAAAATCGAGTTCGAGTTCATATAGTACACATAGTTCATATGTAACTCGAGACTAATCATGTGGTGTGCTGTGAAGATAATACACAAACGATGGCTTAACTTGACCATAATGATGATTGTAGATCTTATTAAAATAGAGAAACGAATTCAATTGCTTTGACTTCACAACAATCATTATTGTAGATCTTATTCAAATAGAGAAACGAATTCAAATTTGGTTCATATTGAAGCGGTAGTATATACATTTGGAATGCACTAAAACGTTCATTTGAGTAGTAGGTTGCATGCATTATACATGTAGCGAAATATTTTAATTGAACATAACATGAATTCAAAGTTTTGAATGACATTTTTAGTGCGAATTGATTTGGTACAGTACATGTTAGGCTTGTCCAGAAATTTCAACCTGTGCCTTGTTAGCCCAAAATATTTAAGATATATCTTTGTCTCGTTGTGCTTCGACAACACCCTCCATCTCAACCCGCGCCTTTCTATTCCAAAATTACAACGCGTGCGAAAACTACCACCTCTTGTGAAATCCCGACACGTGAAATGCCCATGATACCCCTGAACCGAAAGAACCACCTCAAATCGGTGGGGGTACTTTCATAACTTACCCCACATTTCGGACAAGCGCGTCCCTAAGCCATGGTTCCCAACTCCCATCCCATCCGTCCACCCATTCGTACATCGAGGCGAGAAAACCCGTGAAGCCCCACACCCTCCTTCGTCCGCCACCCAGCCGAAGCCTCTTCCCCGACAACCTCATCCATAGCAACACCTTGACATCCCTCATCCACCGTACCGGATGAGGATCCGTCGTCGATCTGGTCGTCCCGCCGGTTCAACCACCCCGTCCTCCACCTCCAAGGAGTTGCCTCAACGTTCCCCTTGTCTTTCGCGCCACCTCTATTCCCACACCGCCGTCTTCACCTGCACCACCGGAAGAGAATTATCATCATGGTTTCCTTGGATGAAGCTGCGGCCTAATCGGCGCCACCAAAGAGGTTTTACACTAATCGCCTCATTTTCTTCTTGATTCGATCTCACGGTGCTGCCGGCGCTCGGTCCAGAGCCGACACGGCGCGGCTCCATCCACGGCGGCGTCGCCGGCCACTTCCTCCATGGCGTCGCTCCCTCGGCGGCGACGTCCACATCAATAGGAGTTGCTGTTGCTTTAGCTCTCGCTCGCGCTGCTACTCTGCTCTTGCTCTTGGTCCCCTGCCTTGTCTGCTCTTGCTCTTGCTCTTGCTCGCACTGCTGCTCTCGTTCTTGCTCTTGCTTGCGATGCTGCTCCAATTTAGCTACACTTTAGTCGACTGAATCGACTTTTGGGTCAGTCGATTTTCAGGGGGTGGGGGCTCGCCGGAGTTAAGGAAGAACCAGCCGTAGCGGGGAGGGGGGCTCACCGGAGAGGTATCCCACTATCTATCTTATGGTTCAGGGTGCGGGCGGTGGTCGCCGCGGTGGTGGGGCAGTGGCATGGTGATCGCCAGAGAAAAAGCTCAGCACGGGGGGGCCTAGAGGGATGGCCGGGGCGGCGGCGGACCAGCGTGGGAGTGTTTTCGGGGCGGGCGGGGCGGTGCACCACCGGTCGCGGGCGGCGGGGGCGGCTGTTTGGCCGGTGGTGGCTGGTGGCTCAGGGGGTGGAGGTTGAAGATGAACTGCAGGCCCTTGATTTCGTATCCAACGGCTGCAAAATCGACTGACCAGAGATGAAAAAGTCAGTCGACTGACGTGTAGCCTCACCTCTAGTGCATTCAGTTTCGATAGTAAAATTCAGTTTCGACAGTTAAGTTCATTTTCGACAGTTAAATTCAGTTTCAACAGTTAAGTTCAGAGATGAGCGGCTGATGTATTTTACATCTAGCACTTTGTGGTTATGTATTTTACGTCATCTATTGGAGATGCTATTAGAATTCCACTCAGGTTAACGTTGTCTCTCTTGTCCTGCTTCAGCCTTGGCGTCATACAACTCACCGGAGCTGCTCCAACGACGAAACCCTCCATCACAGCGGAGCAGTACCTCGGGCTCCATCTCGAGACACCTAAGATCTTCTTCCCCTCCTCCGATAGCCAAGTTAGCTGGAGCATCCTCACCGGCCAACCCAATCACGCTGAGATCGACATGGCTTCGCCAAAGAGGTTGTACACTTATTGCATCTCTTTTTTACTCTACATGTTATATATATTGTCCACTGAGCACATGGAGTAACGGGAAATACGATTATTTTATCCTACTATATGACAAGCAGTGAGGTACCAGGCAACTTAGCTATCCGTGATGGACTCTCTTGAACGCCATCATTATTTATCTCTGCGCGTTTGAGCTGTGCATTTGTCGATGGCCCTGGGAGCTGAGCTAGTAGGGCAGTGGCCTGGGTCCAAAGTAATAGAAGTAGCACAAAAACATTTTTTTAGTGTAGGCTTTTCCTTGCTCAAGCCTGCCTACTAGAATCGCCAGTGCTTGAAAGGAAAAGTGAATGAAAAACATAGGAATTGGAAAGTTTCATATGGTACTACTTTTCATGAATTTGGTGCAAAGGAATGGAGCAAAGGAAAATTTTAGGATTTGTTCCTTTAGTATCTCCTTGAAAGAAAAACCGTAGGAATTTTAATTTCCACTTGTCCTCCTTTTCAAATTCCTATTCATGAAGCACAAGACTAAGAGATAGTAGCATAATAGCATTATAACCGTACATTTTCTTGTGGTTTGACTTAATCTCACCATGCTTCTTTGCATCATGTGTTCTTCCAATTCTTGTCAACCAAACACCCAGATTGGCAGAAATCCTATGTTTTTAAATTCTCTATTTTGCACATGCATTCCTATCCTATTCCTGTCTATTTCCTATCCCTGCATTGTTAGAATCCTCAAATTCAAACAAGCTCTTACACAATTACTTCTGTTACAGATATGTGTCAAAGAAAATCTTGTGTGATTTGTCCTGCTCTTGCGGTGCTGTGTTCCACCCTAGCTCAGCTGCTCCAACGACAGAAGGGTTCACCACAGCAGGGATCCGCTCTCCAGACTGTCTTTCGCCGCCCCAGATCTTCTTCCCCGCCGCCGGCAGCCACGACAACTGCATTACCATCATCAACTGAGCAGATGACCTTGAGGACTACACGGGTCCGCAAGAGAGGTCGAACTCTTCCATGTCTGCTTACGTTATGCATCGCCTAATATGATGACATGATACTTTATCGTCGTGTTCACCTATTAGACTCCGAGTCAGGTCCAAACTTATGCTGAAACTTGAGTTTTTAAATGGTTGTGGGGTACATATTGGGGCAGCAATCAGTACTATCAATCTACTATCTGGTTAATCTCGGGTGTCTACTATGAGTTTCATGTTGGGTGCAAACAAACATTAAAGGAGCCATTATCTGTATTTTTTAACTAAAGCTATTATCTGCCTGCTATCATTGGTTTTGGGTCTATCCATAGTTTGCCACCATCACTCTGGATTTGTGAATGCACTCATTACATAATCTCACTATGTTTTATTCCTATGCATGTCAGTTATTGTACACAATGGAACTGAACATGTAGAGCAAAAGAGCAGAGCCTTGCATTGCAATAAAATTTCATGCAGACGTCGCTCCATGGTGGGCGCAAAGGAAGCCCCCCTCCACCCATTTCGGATCGTAATCAATAGGAAGATAACTGTTCTAAGGGGGATTCAGAAGCAGAAGACCACTCGTATTTACCCCATGAGGTCTTCGCTCTAACTTGGCATGCTGATGTTGGTAATATCATGCATATGGTGCCTTGCATTGCTTACTGTATACATCAAAGTTGTCACCTGCTTAGTTCAGACATGCTTTGTGTCAATGCCATATGTTTAGTTTCTTTATCTTATATGTGAATCATGCAATGCCATCTTGTTTAGCTAGGCATTATATATGTGACTTTTGCAATGCCACCCTGGTTAGCCAGTCATCTTATATGTGAATTATATCATGACATCATTGTCGGTGTTCTGGGAATGCGGGTCCCCAGACTTGCCTGCCTGCGGCCCATGGCGTGGCTTCGCTAGCAGGCCTGTACGGCCCATCTTCATCAACAAGGCATTCAAGACCTTCGCGAGGGGCCAAGCCTCGCGAGGCGGATGACGCAAGACCTCCTCAGGAGCAGCCTCGCCAGGTAGGCTCGCGAGAGGCGGAGAGTTCAAGGCCAGGTAAACCTCGCGAGGTTCTCGTGACGTGAGCTGTGACGATCCAGACCAGGCGGGCGCCAGCGCGTGCAGCGTCCCTGTTTCCTCTTTGGTGCTAAGGGGGCAAGCGCATGCACGGAGTACCAAGGCATCAAGCAAAGGTTTCCATATCGGTGCAACGAGACCAAGACCAGCAGGACGGCAAGATGGAGGTCACCATGAAGCCCAAGGCGGCGTCACCACCAGAGCCTTTTGCAGGCGAAGACCACTTTTGTCAGGATAAGTTGTACTAGTTTTCCCCTTTCAAATTGGCCATTGTTGGCTCCCTTCCCGCTCAATATTTGGGAAGAGGACCAGGGCCTCTATAAATAGTAATAGCCACCACCATCACTAGGGGAGAAAATCATATCCTCACACACACAAGTTCGCCAAGCACAAGAACACCTCAACCTCAGGAGGCTGTTCTTCCCCTTGTACTGTTCATCATCAGCCCCAGAGGCAATCCACCACCACCACACTGGAGTAGGGTATTACACCACAACGGTGGCCCGAACCAGTATAAATCTTGTGTCCCTTGCGTTGCGAGTTCTTCGAGTTAGTTCGTAAGATCTCAACTGAGTTAGGACGCGGATCGGTAGGGGGGAATCTTCGTGTGCACCCCAGTGTTCGAACCTTAAGGGTTTAGCCGGAACCCGTGATCCGACATTTGGCGCGCCAGGTAGGGGTGCGCCGAAGCTTCCCTTCCGTCGCTCCGTATCACGCCACTTCATCGTCTCCATGGCGGACACACGCCGTGCTCGAGCCGAGCGCCGGGCTGCCCTCGCCACCCGCGTTGCTCAGACGGCCCCTGTCGGCGGGCCACTCCGTCGCTCTCCGTCGCCTGCCGCCAACGCCACCACCGGCCCGGTGGGGAACGAGCAGCAAGCATCCTCGCTGCACCCTTCAGTGCGACAGGACGGCCGCACCGCCACTCCATCACTGACTCCCGCTGGTTCATCGTCTCACGCTCGTCGCGTTCCCACGGACGCACGGGCCGCGCTCCTCATGGCGCACGAGCTGCTGCGCTACCGCCCAGTCGACGACCTCTATGAGGACGGGCTTGACCGCATCACCGAGCTTGTCCGTGCCGTAGGGGGCTCCCCTGCGCCGTCCCACTCTCTGCCTCGCCCTCCGCTAGCCATGGGAGACGCAGCTCACGAAGCACCTCCACCACCTCTGCACCAAGACGGCACCCTAGCGCCAAGGCACGCGGCTCCACGGCACGACCCACCGTGTCCAGCGCCCGCGTGTGAAGAAAGAAGCTGTAAAGAAGTCCCTCAACCACAAGTGAATGCTCCACCGCTCCTCGCACCGCCGCGCCAAGATCATTTGCTGCAGCAAGGCCCCGCACCGCTTGTCGTAGCGACACGCGGGCGCCAAAACCAAGTTCCGCCTCCAAGGCAGGCCCCGGCGACCACGGTCGGCTGTCGCGCCTTCACCCCCGAGCTGCGTAGCGTCGCCTGGCCGAGAAAGTTCAAGCCAGATCTGCCTCCTCGCTATGACGGCACCCCTGACCCCACGGAGTTCCTGCAGCTCTATGAGCTGAGCATCAAGGCGGCCAACGGCGATGAGAAAGTCATGGCAAACTGGTTTCCCATGGCCCTCAAGGATGGCCCCCGCTCCTGGCTCCTGAACCTGCCTCCAGGCTCGATTTCCTCCTGGGACGAGATGCGCAACCACTTCATCGCCAACTTCCAGGGCACTCGTGACCGCCCCCAGTCGCGGGTGACCTGCGCCGCATCAAGCAACAACTACGAGAGACCCTGCAGAAATAAATCCAGCGCTTCAACAGTGCGTGAATCAAGATCCCCATGTGACCGATGAGGCCATCATCTTAGCGTTCTCCGCCGGAGTCCGTGACATCAAGATGAAGGAGGAGCTCGCCATCCATGAGGAGCTGTGCATGACCTTGGAGATGTTCAACATCATGACCAAGTGTGCAAGAGCTGAGGAGGGGCGCCTCTCCCTCCTCGAGCTCCCTACTGGGGACCCAGAGGAGAAGAAGACCAAGGCCAAGGACGTGAAGCACAAGGGAGCAGTCGTCCTTGCGGCGGAACCAGACACCAAGCGCGGCAGAGACCAGCCCGAGTCATCCAAGAGCAGCCGACCGTTCTGCGCCTTCCATAACCTGCATACCCACAACACAAGTGACTGTCAAGAGCTCAGAGCCATTTGAGAAGGACACTTCGGTCGTCTCCCCAAGTGCATCGACTGGGTCTACGGTCGAGGAGGAGTACGTGGTGGCGGACGCTGGGATGACTGTGGCCCATGCCGGAGTGGCGCGAACGGCCTCGTGAGGACCGCTAGAAAGATCAGCCTCGCGAGGGCACCTGGAGGGACCAGCCTCGTGAGGATCGTCCTGAAGGCAACGCTGGCCTTCCTCCACTACCGCCACCACCCAGAAGGAATGACGACCGCCATCAAGACGAGGGGGCTATGGGTTTCCAGGAGCCGCGCGCTATCGCTTGCATCTTGGGCGGAGCTCAAGCCCCGGCCTCGTAGTGTATCTTCAAACAGTTTGCTCGCGAAGTGAATGTAGTTATCCCCAAGCTCGAGGCCACACGTCCGCTCAGATGGTCCAGGTGCCCCATCATGTTTAGTTCGGCAGATCAACTCAAGTGCGCAGCTACTGCAAGCGTCCTCCCAATGCTTTGTTCACAAGTCATCAGCAACGTGCAAGTTACCAAGACCCTCATCAACGGCGGCGCAGGGCTCAACGTCCTGTCCGTCGACACATTCGACGGCCTCCAAGTGCCATATGACCAGCTTCAGCCTACCAAGCCTTTCTCAGGAGTGACCGATAGCTCTACTACACCGATCGGGCAGGTCCGCCTCCCGGTTAGCTTTGGAGAACGCAACAACTACCGCACCGAACTCATCAGCTTCGATGTTGCCTACATCCGCCTGCAACGCCATCCTCGGGTACCCAGCCCTGGCCAAGTTCATGGCGGTGACCCATCATGGCTATAATGTCCTCAAGATGCCGGGAAGCGGCGGAATCATCACAGTCCCGTGCAAGGAAAGAGATGCGGTGTGCTCCCTCGAGCGTGCCTTCCAAGCTGCAGCAATCGACGACCCCGACAGCCAGGGCGAGCGCCCTCCTGAGGCCACCCCCAAGAAGAAGAAGCAGTTGTGCCACGCAGGGCCTTAGGCAAGCAGCGCCTCGTCAGGATCGGCGCCCGCACCTGGGGCGCCTCCCTCCATCGCATAGGAAAGCGCACCCAGCGCCCCCCTCGGGCATGGCTCGGGGGCTCTCTTCTAGAGGGCCTCAGACTTTGCCAACGTCACGAGGGAGGCACTTGGGCACCACTTGGAGGCATGCTTTGTGGCACGTTTCCCTCAGGAGAGCACAAGGCAAGGAGTGCCCACCATTCAGGAGTTCGTCACCGAGACCATTCAGGAACTGCAAGACGCAAGGGCCATGCGCGTCGGCCACCGCTCACCAGGCGCAGCTCCCCAGCCAGGCGAGGATGCCAGGTTGCGCGTCTGCATCGACGTCACAGGGCTCAACCGGGCCGCCTCTTAGGAGCTTTTCTGGCCTTCGCACGTGGTATGCTGCGAGGGCCCACCTCACACCTATGTTCGCATGCCTTTTGGCCTGCCGAGCGTGGCGACCGCCTATCAGCGCAACCTGCGGAGCGTCCTGGCAGCTCAGGAGGCCAGGCACCTTGTTGTGCTCATGGAGATGTAGACGGTCCTCAAGGAACCCCCTAGACCCCAGAGCCTCCCGAGGCTCAGAGCCGCAGCGGCTCATGAGGAGCAGCCCCCTCGCCGCATACCTTCAGCTGCCCCAACTCTCCTTCATCAACAGAACCAGGTGACATTTTCCAAGTTCATTCAGCTGGGAGCGCCCCCAGGGATGCATCATTCCCAGGCCGCGTGGGTCCGTCCCTGTGGCATGTATCTTTCCTTTTATGTATTTAGCTTAACTTGTTGGGGGCGCCCCTCGGGCTGCATCATCCCCAAGCCGCTCGGGCATGACCTAGTGGCGCATATCGTTATGCATTTACATGAGCTAGGTTGCCTTTCATGCTTAATCTATCCATGACTATCACCTGCTTGATCGCCACCCACCATGGGAGCCGCGCGCCGGCCGTCTTTCTTCAGGACCCTTCGCGTTGTCTAACCATCTCGCAAGACCAAGATAGCGAACAAGAACCAAGACCAGGTGCAACCCGCCTTGAGGTAGGGCCTTGTGAGTCCCGCGCTGGCTCACGAGTGTCCAGACACACCTCGTCTAGCCCTGCCGTGCAAGCCATGTGTTAGGGAGGGGATGTACATGCCCCGGGGGTTCTCCGCCGTAGGGAGTCCCCTCTCACGCGCCAGAAGCAAACCAGCAATCACCACGGCGACCGGTGCCCTTCCTCGCGCTAACTTGCAGGAACTTCCTGAGGGCCGTAGCAGGCGGTACCACAGACTCTCCCTCTTCTCTCATGCGATTCGCTTGCGCGTTAAAAGGGGGGGTCCTGAGCATCGCCTCAGGAGCTCTTACTGGCTCTCCAGCCCTCACCCCCTAGCCTTGACCATGGCACGCGACCTGGCATACCAGCGGCGGCTGAGCTCGCTCGAGGGCCGGGACCTGAGGACGCAGAGCACCAAGAAGAACATGAAGGGGAGGGGGAGACCCGCACGGGCCTGACCTAGCTACACTATGGTAACCGGCGTGCGAGTACGGCATGACTCGAGGAGCCGACCCCGGACAGGCAAGATAAGTTCTCGCTCTGGATCGACCAGTCGCTGTGGCACAAGACCCTCGCTCACTCCCTTCGCTGCCCTGCTGCGGCAATGTTTTCTTCCTTTCCCATCCTAAGACAGCTGCTTGCGTGCTAAAGGGTGCCTCTTAAGCATCGCACCTCAGGAGCTCTTACTGGACCTCGGGCCACTCACATCCTGGCCTTGACCATGGCACGCGACCTGGCATACCAGCGATGGCTGCAGCCTGCCTGGGGACCAGGACCTGTCAGCGTAGAGCACCAAGCTGCCGCGGGATTTAAAAGGGGAGGCTGAGCCTCGGCAGGATATGCGCATGCAAATCTTCATAATGAGGGCTATGTTGACAAAAGGCCTTACAGACGCTTTACACGCCCCACGGGGTTCATTTCTTGATTCCTCGCAGGGAACAAAAGGGAAGGAATTACTAGGAGTTCTATCTACATGCACCAATGTCTCCCACGCCATCATCAATAGTGGGCCACGTGAGGCCGGTGCCAACCCCATCCAGATCAGCGGCGACGGCGGCTGGACACCGCAGCCCTGCTCCGGGCTCGGCGGGAGCTCGAGGGCACCTAGCCGTCATCGCTCGTCTCCGGAGACTCCGCGAGCTCAGGAGAGTCGCTGGACCACCAGGAGTTGCCGATGTCGCTGGAGGAGCTGTAGGCGAGACCTGTGGCGGGCCCAGCGCCCGCTGCAGCGTCGTCCTAGCGACCTCCTTCAGGGCAGCACTCTAGGCGGTGGCCTTCCTCGTCGAAGACCTTGAAGAACAGCATGGAGGCGCCGTCGTATTCGAAGTGGATTGTGAGGGCGCCCTCCGCACGGCAGACTCAGGCAATCTCGCCCCAGCCTTGGGTCATGAAGATCTTCTCAGAGGCAACGACTCCAATCTCCGCTCCAGTCACTGGGGCGTCGCAATCGGCATGTTGCAGCGAAAGCTCGCGAAGGCCTCTCAGCGGCATCTTGGCGACGAAGAACTATGGGAGGCGTATCCAGGTGCTCGGGGTCATCGCCGCCCACAACACGAACTCGCGTGAAGAGTCCGCAGCGTGGACCCCTGGGGCGACGGCGTGCACCTCCGCGGCACGGCGACCACGGCCCTGGCGCGGGCGGCGCCACTCACTACTCCTCCCTCTGGAATCGTCGGCATGACCGTACAAGGGCAACGGGTACCCAGGAGGCAGCCTCTCATACCATGGCCGCGACACCACCGGCCTCACGACCATCTCACGGTGATGAGACCTCCTCTTCTTCGGCGGGAGAAGCTCAAGCTCGTTGAGGGGGGTCTTCCCCTTCTCCGCGGCAGTGAACCTCCTCGACGGCGCCATTGGTAGCAGGAGAGGAGCAAGGAAGGAGAAGAAGTGGGAGAGGCAGAGGAAAGATGGGCGACGGGGGCTCCGCCCCCTTCCATTTATACCAGGAGAAGGCCAACCAGTGCCCCCCACAATCACATGTAATGATGGTTTTCCTTGCATGTCGCGGGGACTTGTCAAGTCGGGCAGTTACCAAGGGAGCGTGGGGAAGCAAAGACGCCCACGTCCAATCAACTGACACGCGTTGACCGATGTCGCAGGCTATTGGGGCCCACGGCGCTCTACACTTGACCCTTGGCTTTGCCTCAAAGCCAAGCCCGAGCGCGCCTTGGGCCCGGGGGCTACTGTCGGCTTTCTGGGAATGGGGGTCCCCAGACTTGCCTACCTGCGGCCCACGGCATGGCTTTGCTAGCAGGCCTGTACGACCCATCTTCATTAACAAGGCATGCTAGACCTTCGCGAGGGGGCCAAGCCTCGCGAGGCGGACGATGCAAGACCTCCTCAGGAGCGGCCTCGCCATGCAGGCTCGCGAGGGGTGGAGAGTTCAAGGCCAGGCAAACCTCGCGAGATTCTCATGACATGAGCCGTGACGATCGAGACCAGGAGGGCGCTAGCGCGCGCAGCGTCCTTGTTTCCTCTTTGGTGCTAAGGGGGCAAGCGCAGGTGCGGAGTACCGCAGCATCAAGCAAAGGTTTCCATATCGGTGCAATGAGACCAAGACCAGCAGGACGGCAAGATGGAGGTCACCATGGAGCCCAAGGGGGCGTCACCACTAGAGCCTTTTGCAGACGAAGACCACTTTTGTCAGGATAAGCTGTACTAGTTGGCCCATTTCAAATTGGCCGTTGTTGGCTCCCTTCCCGCTCAATATTTGGGAAGAGGACCAGGGCCTCTATAAATAGGACTAACCACCACCATCACTAGGGGAGAAAATCAGATCCTCACACACACAAGTTCACCAAGCACAAGAACGCCTCAACCTCAGGAGGCTGTTCTTCCCCTTGTACTGTTCATCATCAGCCCTAGAGGCAATCCACCACCACCACACTGGAGTAGGGTATTACACCACAATGGTGGCCTGAACCAGTATAAATCTTGTGTTCCTTGCGTTGCGAGTTCGTCGAGTTAGTTCGTAAGATCGCAGCTGAGTTAGGATGCGGATCGGTAGGGGGGAATCTTCGCAGGCACCCCAGTGTTTGAACCTTAAGGGTTTAGCCAGAACCCCTGATCTGACAATCATTTTTTATTACGTGTTAAATTTTTCAACAATTTTAGTACATTCAATTACTCTTCATGTGCATCAGCCATTCGGCACGGTCATGGAAAAATCTAGAATGGAAACAAGGTCTTCAGTGCAGACAATGCAATCTGACGAAGCGCATGTCTTGATGGTTATAGATAGCTCCTCAGAGGAGGATTCAGAGATAGCTGACCAGTCGTATCCCCCCGCCCCCGAGGTGCATGCTCTAACTTGGCAGGGTTATGTTGCTCATATCGTGCGTATGGTATCTTGCGCTGCTATGTCATTTGCTTAGTTTAGACATGCTTTGTGTGAATGCCAACTGTTTAGTGTCTAATTACCATATATGTGAATTATGCAATGCCATCTTGTTGCAAGACATTATATATGTGAATTATGCAATGCTATCTTGTTGCAAGGCATTATACATCTGAATTATGCAATGCCATGCTGTTTAGCCAAGCGTCATATATGTGAATTATATCATGCCATCCTTTTTTTGTATTTCTCATTGCTTTTATCGACAATGTTTGTATATTCAACTGCTCTTCCTGTGCATCAGCCATTTGAATTGGTGATGGAGAAATCTAGAGTGAAAACAAGGTCTTCAGAACAAACAATGCTACCTGCTGAAGCAGATATCTTGCTGGTTACAGATAGCTCTTCAGAGCATGATTCAGAGGCAGATGACCAGTCCTATTATCCCCCTGAGGTGTATGCTCAAACTTGGCAGGGTTATATTACTCATATCATGCATATGTTGTATTGCAATGCTTAGTTTTTACATCATATACACGATATTGAATGCCATCTCCTTAGTTGACACATCATATATGCGATTGCCCTCTACTCACTTCCTTAGTATATAAACCATATATTTGAATTATATCATGCCATGATGTTTACATAGAAAACATGTATTTGAATTACGGCATGCCAACACATTTTATAAAGAAATAATATAGTTATATCATCTCATCCTATTTACATAGTCATCATATTTTGAATTATGTCATTCTATCAGTGAATTATATCATGCCATCATGTTTCCACTGACGACATGTTTGTGATCTATGGCATGCCAACCACTTTAATAGACACATTGTATAGTTATACCATGTCATCCTGTTTACATAGTCATCATATTTTGAAGTATGTCATTCTATCCTCTTCAGTTAGCCATCATACATGTGAAATTGTGTCATGCTATCCTATTTAATTAGCCATCATATATGTGAAATTATGTCCTGCTATTCTGTTTGGTTAGACCACATAAATGTGAATTATTTCATGCCATGTTTTCTTCCTTACTATCCATTGCACATGTCTATCTTACAATGTCTATACATTCAATTACTTTTCTTGTTTATCAACCATTTCAATTGGAGGGGGTGATGGCAGTATCTGTGGGAGTAAAAACACGATCTTCAGAAAAGATCGTGCTACCTGTTGATGGAGATAGAACCACAGTTGTACTAGCCCAAGAACCAGCCCCACCACACATAACCCAGACTCACGCAGATTGTACCCCTACCCAGTTGGACAGAGAACCAGCTACACCCTTTCTAACCCCAACCCCAGCAGATAGTAAGCCAGTTCCAGTTGACACAGCACCATCTCCACCACAGAGCACCCAAACATGAGCAGTTAGTAAGGCAACTGTAGTGCCCAAAGCACGAGGACCACCACTCAGAACCCCAAGTCAATGCTTAAAGCAGAAGAGGAATTGTTCTCAGGTCAGGTTCCTGTGATGTCTTTGTTTGTTTCTCTTTTAGAACGCGGATAAAATATTGGAGAAGAGTACCCCGTTATGCAATGGTAAAGGAAGTAATGCAGATAAGGTTCAAGATAGTGAGACATCCCGGTTGGTCTCCAAGAAAGCTGATAAAATCTATATTAAAGACACTGAGACACCCCATAGTCCTGCCTTGATGTAGTGTTCGAGTACTGGCTACTACTGTTGGCACCAACTCTTTGAACTCGCTGCCTGAATCAGTTCGGCTTCTTGAGTCTCAACTTCAAGTTGAAAGACATCGATCAGATGTTATGCGACAGGAAGCCAAAGGACTGAGGAAGTCCCTGCAGAATTCAGATGCATACTTTCTGGTGCAACAGCAAGTGATCGAGGATTTAAGCGCCAAACAAGAGAAAGTTAATAAGCTTGCTAAGCATCTTGCCTGCATTATGGGTACCCAGGATATTGTTTCTTGAGCTCTTCTGAAGTGGTTTTAGTTCTGGACTGGTTTTGCTGCGGAGTTTATATGCTGCTTTGTTCCCTATATTTGCACTGGTGGAGAACTTTGATGCCCAGTGGATGTAATATGTGTAATAGTCGTGATAGCCTAGCATAAGTTGCTTGCTAATTTATTTCCTTATTGTCTTGTTTATTTGTTTTCTTGTAGTTAGTGCAGTTCTTTTTCCGCGGTTTGCTAGCGGCCGCAATAACCTATTTTTTAAACTAGGCCAGAATAACCATGGGCTACATATTTACTGTAGTTAACATGGGCCTCCTACGGGCTGTAGAAACAATGGGCCTTCTACGGGGCATAGAAACAATGGGCCTTATACTGGCCGTAGACACAATGGGCCTTCTACGAGTTGTATCATCAATGGGCCTTCTTAGGGCCGTATGATCGGTTGGTCAAACATGGGCCAATAACAGACCACATTATGGCCGTAAATGGGCTAGAGTTGAAATCGCCCGTTCAAGGGCTGACCATAAACGGGCCATCGTTAATTAGCCGTATTTGATGACGCTATGAAAACGGCCCAACGTATTAACGGGCCACAAACGGGCCGACTGTACTCACGGGCTGAATTTGGCCCACAAGTAGAAAATGACAGTAACGGGCCATAAGTAAACGAATGCTGGAAATGAGCCCAAGAATAAATGGGCCCTGTGAAGGCCGAAAGATAACATGGGCTAGAAACGGCCCAATAAAATAATGGGCCATTAATGGGTATAAAGTGATACACTATTCATTACGGGCCAGTTTCCCCACGTGTCGTTAATGGGTATAAAGTGATACACTGTTCATTACGGGCCAGTTTTACCACGGGTCATTAATGGGCCAAGAGTTACTAAGGGCCTCATACGGGCCGAAAGACGTCATGTGCCATACATGGGCCCAAAGTTAAAACAGGCTGGAATTATATTGGACGGCCCAGATGACGCTACTGGGCCTAATTCAGATAGGCCGTAAACGGGCCCTGGGTTAGCGGGCCGTAAATGGGCTATATGCAAACATGCCGTTAACAGGCTTGCCGTGGGCCGGCCGGCCACCTTTTGACCAAGTCAAATGGGTCGGCCTTTTCATAGGAATGGGCCTCTGTTGGGCCATGCCACGTGTTGACATATCATAGGCGCTTTGGGTCCAATGAGTGGATGACATCTGTCCCAACGGTGAGCCGACACGTGTTTCCTCCAGCCAATGATGATTTTACACGTGGAAAATCCCCATTGGTCGGGGCTGTTAACAGGTTATCGGATCCAAAACCGGACCCGATAGCTTAAGGGCGTTCCGTTACGGTGGATGCCACGTGTCGGTCACCCTTGACGAAAGCACTTCTGTGACGCGCGATTTATCGTCATGGAAGTGGACACTTCCGTGATGATGATTTTGGTAATGTCATGGAACACTTCTACGACAGCACAGGTATGACTATCTTGATTCTGTCATAAAATTGTCATGGATGTACATGCATGACAGAAAACGTGACCTACTGTGACAAACACGTATTTTTTTGTAGTGATGCCTAGCTAAGGGCGTAAAACTATGGTGCTTGTTGGGAGGCAACCCAATGAATAAAATTTATTTTTACTTTTTTCTTCCAGTTCTTGAGTGTTAGCACTATTATGCTACTGTTATGATTGTGTTTTTATGTTTTAATTAGTGTTTGTGCCAAGTAAAGCCTTTAGGATCTTCTTGGGTGATAGTTGTTTGATCTTGCTGAAAAAACAGAAACTTTTGTGCTCACGAAAATAATTCTCATTTTTTACCAAAGAGCGATAAAATACCCATTCATTTTGAAGTAGATCAATATACAGATTGCTCAGGTCATCCTAATTTTTCAGAATTTTTTGGAGTTGCAGAAGTATTTGAAATAGTCAGATTGCTACAGAATGTTCTGTTTTGACAGATTCTATTTTCTTTACGTTGTGTGCTTATTTTGATGGTTCTATGGTTTTCTTTGATGAGTTTTTGCCATAGAAAAGTTGGAATACAATAGATATAATGCAAGAAAAATATGAATTGGTTTGATACAACACTTATAGTAGTGATTTATTTTCTTATACTAATGGATCTCACGAAGGTTTTGTTGAGTTTTGTGTGATTGATGTTTTCAAGTTTTGGGTTATCTTACGATGGATGAAGGAATAAGGAGTAGAACATCCTAAGCTTGGGGATGCCCCGGCATCCCAAGCTATTATCAAAAAATGAGCAACCAACTAAGCTTGGGGATGCCCTCGAGTGGCATCCCCTCTTTCTTCTAATGACCATCGGTATTTTACTCGAAGCTATATTTTTATTCGTCACATACTATATGTTTTGCTTGGAGCATCTTGTATGATATGAGTCTTTGCTTGTTTTATTTTGTGTTTGAAGTCTTGATCCCTTGCTGGACACACCTATTTGAGAGAGCCAAAATTATGTCATGACTTGTTAGAATTGCTATCTTTGCTTCACTTAAATCTTTTATGAGCTATGGACTTGCTCTAGTGCTTAACTTATACCTTTTTGAGCATGGTGTGCGTTAGTATTTTTGAAGAAATGCTCTCTTGCTTCACTTAGATTTATTTTAGATTTAGTAAAATTTTCAAGAAATTCTCTCTTGCTTCACTTAAATTAATTCGAGAGAAAGAAATATTATGCTCATGATCTTCACTTATATTTGTTTGAGCTTATGGAAAGAAACACATAAAATTAGTCCCAAAGTGATAGATATCCATGAAGGATATAATAAAAACTTTCATGAAGATCATTGGACAAAATAAACTTGATTTTTAGCAATAGTTTTGAGGTATGATGGTGTCATATGTGAGTCATCTTGATGAGTAATTATGCTTTAGTAAGAATATTGGTGTTAAAGTTTGTGATTCCCTATGCAAGCACGAAAGTCAATAGTCATGCAATGAAATTATATCCTACTTATGGTGCATTATTCGTTGTTAATTATGTTTAATGCTTGCTTATGAGATTATCTGTTTCTTGGTTGGTCGCTTCTCAATCTTTTGCTAGCCTTCATTTTGCACTAAGTATCATCTCTACTTGTGCATCCAAAATCCTTTAAACCAGTTTTGCCACATGAGTCCACTATATCTACCTATATGCGGTATTCTTTTGCCGTTCTAAGAAAATTTACATGTGTCATCTCTAATTTTCAAAATAAACTTCTCTTTTGTGTGTTCATTTCGCTCGCGGAGCGGTGAGGGGTGGCTAATATTTTCCATGCTAGATGTGTTACTCTCATGATGACTGTTTATTCACTTGTCATTACACGAGAGTAAGGCAAAGGTATTAGGGATTCCCAGTCCCGAAATGAAAAAATGAATTTACTTTATGTTGTCAACTAATAAATTCCTTAGAAATTGTTGGTATGGAAGGCACCCGTGGATACGGTTAGCCATGGAAAGTGAAAGTATGGTGGAGAAAGGAATAAACTTTATTTTCTGATTGGGAACCGCCTATGATATATCTAGCATGGAAAGTGTTGGGAACTCTAAGTCATTTTCGTTGGTGCGAAGGATACACCTCCCAAAATGTTTTTATCTCTAAGTTTTTCGCTTTGAGCTCTGGCACCTCTATAGATCCCTACTTCCCTCTGCGAAGGGCCTTTCTTTTACTTTATGCAATTTCTATTTTTGAATTTGAGTCTCCATCTTCTCTTATAAAAGCACCAACTAGGAGGCAATATGATCGTACTCGAGTATTGGGTGTAGCTAATATAAGAGTGTGTTTCATGAATGGATCAATGATTGAGCATGATCGGGTAGGGATAACTTATTTTAGCGTTGATATTTTGAAAGACATGGTTGCTTGTTGATATGCTTGAGTATTTAAATTATCATGTCAAAACTAGACTAATGCTTTGAATCACATAAAAGTCCAAATGTCCATGCTATAAGGAAAAGAATATGATATGACATGTTAGGCAACATTCCACATCAAAAATTCTGTTTTTATCACTTCCCTACTCGAGGACGAGTAGGAGTTAAGCTTGGGGATGCTGATACGTCTCCAATGTATCTATAATTTTTGATTGTTCCATGCTGTTATATTATCAATCTTGGATGTTTTATAATCATTTTATAGTCATTTTATATCATTTTTGGTACTAACCTATTGACATAGTGCCAAGTGCCAGTTGTTGTTTTCCATGTTTTTTACATCACAGGAAATCAATATCAAACGGAGTCCAAATGTAATGAATCTTTATGGAGATTTTTTTGGACCAGAAGGAACATAATGGGCCATGGCTGCACCTGGGGGTGCTCCGAGGAGAGCACAACCCACTAGGGCGTGCCCTGGTGGGTTGTGCCCACCTCGGGTGCCCCGGACCGCCTCTTTGCTCTATAAATACCCCACTGTTTCATAAACCCTAGGGGAGTCGACGAAATATTGATCCAGCCGCCGCAAAGTCCAGAACCACCAGATCCAATCTAGACACCATCTCGGATGGGGTTGACCACCTCCATTGGTGCCTCCAGTGATGCGTGAGTAGTTCTTTGTAGACCTCCGGGTCCATAGTTAGTAGCTAGATGGCTTCCTCTCTCTATCTTGATTCTCAATACAATGGTCTCTTGGAGATCCATATGAGCCCTTTGCGGTGTGTTTGTTGGGATCGATGAACTTTGAGTTTATGATCAGATCTATCTTTTTATATCCATGAAAGTTATTTGAGTTTCTTTGATCTCTTATATGCATGATTGTTTATAGCCTCATATTTCTTCTCTGATATTTGGGTTTTGTTTCGCCGACTTGATCTATTTATCTTGCAATGGGAAGAGGTGCTTTGTAGTGGGTTCGATCTTACGGTGCTTGATCCCAGTGACAGAAGGGGAACCGACACAAATGTATCGTTGCTACTAGGAAAAAACGATGGGGTCTATCTCTACATAGATAGATCTTGTCTACATCATGTCATCGTTCTTATTTCATTACTCCGTTTCTCCATGAACTTAATACACTAGATGCATGCTGGATAGCGGTCGATGTGTGGAGTAATAGTAGTAGATGCAGGCAGGAGTCGGTCTACTAATCTTGGACGTGATGCCTATGTGATGATCATTGTCTAGATATCGTCATGATTATTTGAACTTCTATCAATTTCCCAACTGTAATTTGTTCACCCACCGTTTGCTATTTTTCTCGAGAGAAGCCACTGGTGAAACCTATGGCCCCCGGGTCTCTTTCTCAGATATTTTCCTTTGCGACCTACTTTTCCTTTGCATTTATTTTCAGATCTATTAAACCAAAAATACAAAAATACTTTGCTGCACTTTATTTTATTTGCGATCTATTTATTCAATCTATTACAACATTCTCCCGTCCACGCACCAATTTCTGGCGCCGTTACCCGAAAGGGATTAACAACCCCTTTAACATGTCGGGTTGCGAGAAGTTGGTATTTGTGTGTAGGTGTTGTTTACGTTGTGTTTCTTGGTTCTCCTACTGGTTTGATAACCTTGGTTTCACATCTGAGGGAAATACCTAACGCCGCTGTGCTGCATCATCCCTTCCTCTTTGGGGAAATACCAACGTAGCTTCAAGCCACATTGGAGTTGCCAAGGAGACCATGCTTCAAGCAGGTCTAATGATGGACTGACTAAAAGTGGTGTATGAAAACAGCAAGGCCGCCTATGACGCCATCTCCGCCCTCCAAGCCAATGTCCGAGTACGTGGGATTGTAAGTTGATTTCAATTGGTTTCCAGCTTGACCTTTGCTCTGTTAGGCTATGCTATCTAAAAAATGTTGCTTTATTATTCGTAAGATGTCCGTCAATGAGCATTTTCGAACCTTATCTGCATCTATCATCAATTTGCACCTTGCATCTGTTCACCCACTTGGTGTTTGTCTTTTGATTTGTAGCTCTTTCACTTGAGTCGACCAGGTCGTGTCAAGTGAACTCTTGAACCAGTGGGGGCACGCTGAGTGCACCCACTGGGTGTAGTCCCCGAGACCCCCGTCGAATGTTTGATTCGACGGGGGTCTTTGCAAAATGTTTGTTTGTCGTACTTCCACCTGATTTAGACAGGTCGTGTCGAGTGAGAACCGAACCAGTGGGGGCACGCTAAGTGCACCTACTGAGTGTAGTCCCCGAGACCGCGGTCGACTGCGGGCAGTCGGTGGTGGTTTGAGAACAGATGTTGTTGTTGTGTGTGTTTTCTTACTCCTTCCACTCGTGCTACGCGGACCATGCCGAGTGAGAAATCAAACCAGTGGGGGCACACCAAGTGCACCCACCGGGTGTAGTCCCCGAGACTGCTGTTGAATGTTTGATTCGATAGTAGTCTTAGAACTCTTTTTCTCATAATAATCTGACCTTGCAGCTTATCACTCGGAAGTGACTGATCCTTGTTTCTGTCGATTGACGTGTCTTGTTGTTGATTGTAGAAATCTTGTGAACTTGGAACCAAATTTGCCGATCTAGAGAAGAAGTAGATCGAACTCAACCTCGATCTAGAATTGGCCAAGAAGAATCTGAAGGAAGCCCAGGATGAAGCTGCTGCCATGGGAGGTAACAACTTGTCAATTGCTCGCCTTGTAATCGTTTTCCTTTCATCCTTTGAACCAAGTGATTCCACTCGAGCAGATGTGCATAGTGAAAACCGTCAACTCCAAGCTCGTCTGAAGAATGTTATTTCTCTAGACAAAATGAAGCAGGCTCTAGAGCAGAAGGACCTTGACCTTGCAGTGGCACAGAAGACGACGCGACAGAAGATAGAACTTGCTGACAAGAAGCTGGCTTCAGTCGAAAAGTTGGAAGACGCGAACGCCAAGTTGAGAACTGTTGTTGATGAAGCCAAGAAGGAAGTCGTGCAGCTGAAGGAGGAGAAGGTGGCCTTGGTGGACAGAGTTGAAGTTCTCACTCGGAAGAGAGATGAGCTGGAAACTTATCTGGGAAGTCTCGCCAAGAAGATGTTCCTCATGCTTGAAGGTACTTTTCTCTGTCCGACTGAGTGCACAGAACTTTTCCATTATGTTACTGTCACTTCAACACCTTTTTGTGTATGCAAAATTTTGTTAGAACTTCAAGGAAGAGACTGGGCGGATTGAGATAGGCCTGGACCCCATCAACTCTCCCGTCAAGAATGAAGCTGCAATGAACGTGTTGCGACTGGAATCTCGCCTTGTCAGTGTCTTGGGTTACATCGCTCGACTGAAGGTCACGCTGTCCCGGATCGACAAGGAGTTATGCATAGGGGATGTGCTTCTGAACGACCTCGAGTCACTGATGACTCGAGTCAACAACATCTCGAACCGAGTGCATGCATAGAAGAAGTCAGCTGCTCCTGTGGTGCTGACGTGGCTTTGTCACTCGTCCGCATTCATTTCAAGGAAGTCAAACAAGAGAAGCTGGCGGATCTTAAGGTTTCCAACACCAAGAAGCTTCAATTCCAATCCTTGACGCAGCTACTCGTATTATGGACGACATTGACCTAGACAGTTTTGTCAAGCCAGCAAGTCCTTCTCCTGCTGAGTGAAAAACTTGATAACTTAACTTCATTTGTCTCAGAATGCTGAGTGATTCTGTAATCATTAAACTCTTTCAGGCTGGGTGATCGACTACTTCTTCTGGCGACCTTGAACACTTGCTGGATTTATCTGAACTTGGTTGCTTCTTTTGAATGCAGTTGCTTTGCCTTTACCATCTTCAGATTTCTTGACTCGGGCGAATTTAGAATCGCAGTTGAATCTCCGAGTGAGAGGATCGCTCTTCACTCAGCATAGACGTTGTACTTGTGGCGCAACTCAAAGTGCAACCATACATTGTACTTGTGGCGCAACTCAGAGTGCAACCGTACATTGTACTTGAGGCGCAGCTCCAAGTGGAACCATACGTTGTAGTTCTGGTGCAGCTCAGAGTGCAACTGTATGTTGTACTAGGCGTTGCTCTTCACTCGGAGTATTTTTTGTAACTTAGGTTAATGCGGGATCGCGACTAAGTCCCTGAGTGAGAGGGTTGCTCTTCACTCGGAGTGTTTTTTGTAACTTAGGCGAGTGCGGCATCACAGCTAAGCCCTCGAGTGAGAGGGTTGCTCTTCGCTTGGACTGTTTTTTAGTAACTTAGGCGAGTGCGGGATCGCAGCTAAGCCTCCGAGTGAGAGGGTAGCTCTTCACTCGGAGTGTTTTTGAGTAACGTAGGCGAGTGCGGGATTGCAACTAAGCCCCGAGTGAGAGGGTTGCTCTTCATTTGGAGTGTTTTTTGTAACTTAGGTGAGTGCGGGATTGCAACTAAGCCCCCGAGTGAGAGGGTTGCTCTTCACTCAGAGTGTTTTTGAAACTTCGGCGAATCGGGTTCGCGGCTAAGCCCCCGAGTGAGAGGGTTGCTCTTCACTCAGAGTGTTTTTGAAACTTAGGCAAATTGGATTCACGGCTAATCCCCCGAGTGAGAGGGTTGCTCTTCACTCTGAGTGTTTTTGAAACTTAGGCGAATCGGGTTCGCGGCTAAGCCCCCGAGTGAGAGGGTTGCTCTTCACTTGGAGTGTTTTTGAAACTTAGGAGAATATGGTCGCGACTAAGCCACCCACTGGGGGATTTGAACACACATGCTTATGTGAAAACAATCATTTAAGATACTACAAAAATCATGTCTTTGATAAGCAAACTGAAGGATTCTTATTACAACTCGTCAATCTGAGTGTTTAGGTATAAAATCGGCAGAGCAGGTCCGCATTCCACAAGCGTGGCTCATCTTCTTTCTTGGCTACATTGTAGAGGTGATACACCCCATTGTGGAGCACCTTGGTGATGATGAAGGATCCTTCCCGGGCCAGAGCGAGCTTGTGAGGTCGCTTTTGGTGCACTCGGAGCACAAGGTCTCCTTCCTGAAATGCTCGACCTCTGACATTTCGGGCATGGAATCGACACATGTCTTGTTGATAGATGGTCAACCGGATCATAGCCATCTCTCGTTCTTCTTCTAGGAGATCAACTGCATCATGGCATGCCTGTTCCGCGTTGGCTTCAGAAAAGAGTTCCACTCGGGGAGCATTGTGTAGCAAATCACTCGGAAGCACAGCTTCAGCGCCATATACCATGAAGAAAGGGGTTCAATTAGTCGGCCGATTAGGAGTCGTTCTAAATCCCCACAAGACAGATGGCAACTCAGTCACCCAAGCTCCAGCGGCATGCTTGAGGTCATGCATCAATCAAGGTTTTAGTCCTCGAAGGATCAAGCCATTCGCTCTTTCAACCTGTCTGTTTGACTGTGGATGCGCAACAGATGCGTAATCGACCCGAGTGCCTTGGGAAGTGCAGAATGCTCTGAACTCATCAGAATCAAAGTTGGAGCCGTTATCTGTGATAATGCAGTGAGGAACTCCATATCGGAATATCAGATCTCTGACGAAGCTAATGGCAGTGCTTGAGTTAAGATTGTTGATAGGCTTGGCTTCGATCCACTTGGTGAATTTGTCGACCACCATGAGCAAATGAGTGAAACTGCTTTTGCCAGTCTTGAAGGGTCCAACTATGTCCAACCTCCAAACTGCAAAAGTCCAGACGAGTGAAATAGTCTTCAAGGCAGATGCAGGCTTGTGAGACATATTTGAATAAAACTGGCAGCCTTCACACTTGTCGACTATATCTTTAGCCATCTCATTCGCTCGCGGCCAGTAGAATCCTGCTCAGTATGCTTTGGCCACGATGGTCCAAGAGGACGCGTGGTGACAACAGGTCCACGAGTGGATCTCATTTAAGATCAGTCGACCTTCTTCCAGAGAGTTGCAATGCTGAGCTGCTCCGACAACACTTTGTCTGTAAAGTTGTCCACTTATCATCGTTGTTGCGATCCGGCCTCAAATGGTCGAATCTCTGTGCATAAGTGTCATCACTGGATCGATAATGCTAACACACACAGTACTTCGAAGGATTTATAGAAGAGTAGCAGTCACACACTTATTACATCGGTAGTATCAAGAGAGAACTTAATACAATAATGTGGCTTAAGGCCATCTAAATACGATAACAACGGAATGCTTGGAAGATAAAGTGAGTCCATCAACTCCAACAGCATAGCTGAGTGCACGACAACGACCTAGCGCACCTTACTCTTCATTTGAAAAGTCTGCAACATGATATGTTGCTGCCCGAAAATGGGCCACCACATGGAATATGCTGGCAATATAACACAGTAGAGCAATGAGACAAGTAAATGCTATCACTACATGCATATATGGCTGGTGGAGGCTCTATGGTTGTAATGTCTTTGTGAAAAGCCAATTTTTCCCTACAACAAAGGAATAAATTTTATTTAACTATCATGGTACTTGTTAAACATTGAGAAGGTTCCTCCAATCCAGTCCCCATTAAACAGTATTAACAACCCAAAATATTAATTTAGAGTGATGGGATCAACATGATAATCCAGGAACCAGATACTCAAGATGTCCATAACCGGGGACAGGGCTAACCATGATTAGTTTGTACACTCTGCAGAGGTTTGCGCACTTTTCCCCACAAGACTCGATCTCCTCTGTTGTATTTCTCGCACTTCATGGTGTTTGAGAAACGGATGACCGAGACACAGTCTTTCAGAAACATTAACTCTTTACTCTGGGTAGACAGTTACACCTACTTTCCCCTACATCTGCTAGCCC
The DNA here is from genome assembly GCF_018294505.1 of Triticum aestivum. NCBI lineage: Eukaryota > Viridiplantae > Streptophyta > Magnoliopsida > Poales > Poaceae > Triticum > Triticum aestivum. The sequence continues at coordinate 421,072,117 of NC_057800.1, forward strand.
ACCACTTAAAGAGGTCATGCAACATACTCAACTATGCTAGAGCCCATAATAGCTTGTGGCTACACACGGAAGTTTCTAGCATGAATAATCTTATGATCCCCTTGAGCCTGGGTGGCGAACCATATGATGATCACACGGGTACTCCGGGATATCCTAGGACAACACTGGATTCTCTAGGTGCCCGCAACCAATCCACCCAGATGTGTATTTAAGTAGCCACCTTAAGTTAATCATTAATTAAGAATCTCACATCTGTCATGGATACACTCAAACCCAAACCACGTCTACGAGCATAGCATGACAATATAAGCATAACGTAGAAGTAACTCCCAACGGTTTGATAATAAAAGGGCAATAGGTTCTACCTCATCATCTACTTCCCAAACCCACATGTTAAGAGATCCTACTCATGCAATGTTTGAGGGTTGTAACAAATGCATAAAAAGTAGGTAATAAAGGGGTATGATCAATGTGTTACTTCCCTTGCTGATGATCCGCAAAACCTAGTGACTCGTAGTAGCACGCTGCGCACTCCGGGAATTCTATCGCAAACAATAGCATACATAAGCACTCAAGCAAAGATGCATGGGTAAAACTTCAAATAAGAAGATCAAATCTGAAAGTCCAACTGAAGAGGTTCGATTTGCAAAAAGAATCAAACAAAACGGAGGTACGGAACTAAAACTATGGTCAAAGGAACTTCGAATACAAATCTGCTTGCAACCAAATTTTATTTTGTCAAAAACCTTGTTCAAGTTGTTTAAATAGAAATAGGGGTTCGAGACGAAGATTTTGGCGTTGGTTTCACTAGATTTGGACAAACGGTTAAGAAACGGCGAGGGTTTGAAGATCAGGGGCTAATCTACGTTAAAAATAATCGCGGATAGGTCCCTGGCCGAAAATAAAAAAAAGAAAAGACTAACGAGCGAACGTTCGCTGTCTGAACCTAACTGGTGAACAACGTTTGTTAAAACGAACAAATGGACGAACGTCCGCTAAGTAAATAAACCGGCGAAAAACCGATCTAAGAAAATAAACCGGCAAACTAAAAAACCCTGGTTAACCGAGAGAAAACCGACCGGTCAACGGGGTCAACGGCGGCAGCTCCAGCGAGATCCAGCGTGGCGGCGGCGGCGTGGTTGGGTTAGGGCGGCGACTGGTGGGCTGGGGGCGGCCTCAGGCCTTGCCTTATAAAGGCATGGCCGGACGAAGTCCGGCTCGGGCACGACCCGTAAGTCGCTTCGTTTTTTTAAAACGATTCCCTCGAGAAAAACTCTAATAAAATAAATAAAAATATAAAAATGCCAAAACAAACTTTCACCATCTAAATAAAAAATTTAGAACAAAGTGAACATTTTCTTGGCCTAAAAATGTAATTTTTTAAAAAATGCATATTTTTCTAATTCAAATAAAATAGCAACAAAATTCAAATCAAATAATTTATTTGATTTTAACATTTTTCCTCCAATATTTCATTTATTTTGGAGAAGTCATATTATCTCCTCTCATATATTTTTAATATGAAATATTTTCGGAGAGAAAAATAATAAAACCAAAATGATCCACTTTTCAATATTTGAGAAAAATTCAAGTATGAAAATAATAAAATCCCCAACTCTCTCCGTGGGTCCTTGAGTTGCTTAGGATTTTACGACCACAAAACCAAAATGAAAATAAAATATGATATGCACATGATGACCTATGTATAACATTCCAAATTGGGAATTTGGGATGTTACAAACCTACCCCCTTAAGGTGAATCTCGCCCTCGAGATTGGGGTTGGCTAGAAAATAGGTGTGGGTGGTCTTTGCGTAGCTCTTCCTCCCGTTCCAAGGTGGCTTCGAAGGGTGCCATCTTCAGACTGGCTTGGTAACTGTTGTTGTATGAGAACGTAGGGCAAATTATCATCCCAACTAGATCCATAATCTAGCGCACAAGCCCTCAACATGTCCTCCAGAATCTGATTGACTCTCTCGGTCTATCCATCTGTCTGCGGATGAAAAACTATACTGAACTCTAGCCTGGTACCCAAGGTCTGGTGTAGCTGGTGCCCAAACTTTGAAGTAAATTGTGTTCCCCTATCTGATACGATAGTCCTTGGAACTCCATGCAGACATACGATCCTGGTCATGTATATCTTGGCCAACTTTGCACTCGTATAGGTGGTTTTCACGGGAATAAAGTGGGCCACTTTGGTCAAACAATCCACTACTACCCAAATAGAATCATATCCCGATCAAGTTCTGGGCAATCCAGTGATGAATCGGGAATCGGCACAGGTTGCAGTAATCCTGCTGGCTTCTGATGTTCTACCTTCACTCTCTGACATACATCACATACGGCTACATACTCAGCAATATCCTTCTTCATACCAGTCCACCAGAAACGCTCCTTCAAATCCAAATACATCTTAGTGTTTCCGGGGTGTATCGAGTATGGCGAGTCATGAGCTTCCTGAAGTATCAACTTCCTGGTCTCTGTATTATTGGGTACATAAACACGGTCCTCAAACCACAAGGTGTCATGCTCATCCTCATGAAAACCCTTGGCTTTTCCTTTGCTAATCTTCTCCTTTATCTCGGCAATTTTCTTATCATCCTTCTGAGCTTCTCGAATTTTCCCCAATAGTGTCGACTAAATTTCTAATGTTGCAACAAATCCTCTAGAGACTATCTCCAAACGTAGCTCCCTAAGATCTTCGGTTAACTCCTTTGGAAACCCCCAACTTACAAGGGTATTGGCGTAACTCTTCCAGCTCAAGGCGTCTGCTACGACATTGGCCTCGCCTGGATGATAGTGCAACTTCATATCATAATCCTTTATGAGCTCCAACCATCTCCTTTGCCTGAGATTCAGCTCCTTCTGTGTGAAAATGTACTTCAAACTCTTATGATCCGTGTACACGTCACAATGATTCCCAATAAGGAAATGTCTCCAGGTCTTGAGTGCATGCACTATAGCTGCTAACTCCAAATCATTCGTGGCATAATTCAACTCATGCGGTCGAAGCTACCGTGAGGCATACGAAACAACTCTTCCGTCTTGCATAAGTACGCCTCCAAGTCCTAAGCGAGATGCGTCGCAATACACTTGGAAATCCTTGCGTATATCCGGCAGAATCAGTACTGGGGCTGTAACCAAATGTTTCTTCAACTCCTGGAAACTTGCCTCACATTCATCTGTACATTTGAACTTGGTGTCCTTCTTCAACAACTCCGTCATAGGCTTCGCAATCTTAGAGAAATTCTCAATGAATCACCGATAATATCCCGCGAGTCCAAGAAAACTACGGATCTCTCCAACTGAGGTGGGTGCCAACCACTCAGTGACTGATTGAACCTTAGTAGGGTCTACTACTATACCTTCTCCTGATATAACATGCCCAAGGAATCCAAATTCCTTCAACCAAAACTCACATTTACTGAACTTGGCATATAACTGATGTTCCCTGAGCTTCTCAAGAACTAATCGCAAATGCTCCTTGTGTTCCTTTTCATTCTTCGAGTATACCAATATGTCATCAATGAACACCAGAAAAAAATTATCCAAGAACTCCATGAACACCTTATTCATCATACTCATGAAATAGGCAGGGGCGTTGGTCAATCCAAATGACAGAACCATGTACTCATATAGTCTGTACCTTGTGGTGAAGGCTGTCTTAAGTATATCCTGTTCTCGGATCTTCAGCTGGTGGTATCTTGATCGAAGATCGATCTTGGAAAATACTTTACCTCCTTGCAGCTGGTCAAACAAATAATTGATCATCGGCAGTGGGTACTTGTTCTTGGTCGTCACCTCATTCAATGCACGATAATCAACAACCATTGTCAAGGATTTATCCTTCTTCTCAACCAAGAGCACTGGGGCTCCCCATGGTGACGAACTTCGGCGAATGTAACCTTTCTCCAATAACTCCTTAATCTGTTTCTTAATCTCCTCTAGATCATTCGCGGGCATCCGGTATGGTCTATTCGATATTCGTCCGGTGTCTGGCAACAGCTCTATCAAAAACTCAATGTCTCTATCCGGCAGCATGCCTGGTAGCTCCTTTGGAAATACATCCGGGTAATCCATAACTACAAGCACTTCCTCCTGAACAACTCCCGTGAGAGAATTTACGTGGGTCCTCTTTGGTGTATGTCGGGATACATACTTAATCATTTGTCCCTCCGGTGTGGTGAGTAGAATTGACTTACTGGCGCAATCGATGTTTCCTCCATACATCGATAGCCAATCCATTCCCAATATCACATCCAATCCTTGTGACTCCAAAATTATCAAGTCGGAGGGGAAAACATGCCTACCTATCATTAATGGCACCTGAAAACATCCTTGGCTTGCCATGTGCTCCGCTCCTGGCAAGCTTACTAACATAGGTGTCCTAAGAACTTTGGTGGGTAACTTATACTTATCCACAAATCCCCTTGAAATGTATGAATGCGATGCACCAGTATAAAAAAGAACGATTGGAGTAAATGACTTAATCAAAAACTTACCTATTACTGCATCGGGCTGCTCTTCAACCTCCTCCACGTTCACGTGGTTCACCTGCCCCCTATTGAAAGGGTTGGGCTTCTTCCCAGAGCTTCCATTGCCATTTCCATTCTTTGCTTCAAAACACTCAGTGGCGTAGTGTCCAGTCGTCCCGCACTTGAAACAAGTGATGTGACTTAAATCCTTCTTGGCGGGCGTGCTTGGGTTAGAGTGGATCGAGTTGCTGCCTGCTCCATTCCTGTTTCCATTCTTGGGGCCATTGTGGTTATGCGAAATTCCTCCATTGTGGGTATGGCCTCCATGGTTATGGGTAAATCCTCCCGAGTTCGGGGTGAAACTGGGCTTCTGCTGAGCTCCTGAATTGTACTTCCCTTGTCTATACTTCCTTTTGCTGCTCTCAATTTGCTGCTACTTTCCTTCAATCATGATGGCCTTATCTACCAATTCCTGGTAGTTGTTAAATGTTGCCACCATCAACTGCACACTCATTTCGCCATTCAACCCTTCCTTAAACTTCTCTTGCTTCGCGGCATCTGTGGCCACATCATCCGGGGCATAGCGAGCTAACTTGCTAAACTCCTCCATGTACTGCCCTATAGTACGGTTGCCCTGGCGTAAGTTGCGAAAGTCATGCTTCTTCATGCTCATAGCTCTAGTTGAAACATGAGCAGTGCGGAATGCTTGTTGAAACTGCTCCCAAGTAACATTGGCTATAGGGAAGGTGGATGTGTAATTCTCCCACCATGAGGCTGCAGGTCCATCCAATTGGTGTGCGGCAAAACGCACCTTCTCAGCATATGTGCAACCTGCAGTGGTCAACTCCCTTCCAATCATGCGTAGCCAGTCATCTGCAACTATGGGCTTAGTGCTACTGGAAAACACCAGCGGTTGTAACCTCAGAAAATGGGCTAAGTTGTCAACTGGTGGTGGTGGCGGTGGGTTGTTGTTATTGTTGTTGTTGTTGCCTTGATTCTGAACCAACAACTACATCAGTGTATTATGTTGTTGAATCAACTGAGTGAGCTCCGGTGGGAAAGCAAATCCGGGGTCACGTCTCGGAGACATCTGATGGGTTTAGAGAGGAGAGAATTAGAATAGAATGAGGTCTAGTGAGAAAACACTACCCATATGCACATGAGACAAACACAAACATATCACTCCAAAACAATTTCAAACAAGGGCATATAATCGATCTAACTATCGTTACAGTGCTCGGACTACTCATATATACTTGGGGAAAATACTACTAATAATATGGTGGTCTACTAGAAATTTTGATCGCTATAAGACTCCATGATATCTCCTCCAGCTTCGTCTTCATAGTCATCATCACTGGGGTCGGAGTCGGTGTCGTTGATGATGATGTAGTCCTTGGGATGGTCGTCATCTCCTCGTGGCGCAGGGTCTCCCATGAATACTCCTAGCTTCCTTGTTAGGTCGTCATTCATCTCCACTAGTACGGTGATTTCCTCCTTGTAGCCGTCGTGTGTAGACTTGAGTTCCTCTTCCATCTCCATGTTCCTAGTCATCAACTTCTTCAGGTCTATCATGCTTGCGCACATTTGGTTTTCCTGGCGTCGAATGTGCTGGTTTAACTCCTAGATGTAAGCTGCAATGGACATGTCCTTCCTGGTGCTGATCATCTCCCATTGCGCATCTTGGCGCCCACATATCTGGTAGATAGTGTCCTTAAGATCCTTGTGATAAAGTTCGCCAATGTGTCCTATGGCGATATGGGCTGCCATGCTCTTTCCTAGACTCCAGGTTGGTGAATCAAAGGAAAACTCAATGGGCTCAGTTACTGGCGTGAATGTCCTTCCTGGAAATTCAACTCGAATCATCCAATGTTCCTCTTCTGGTAAAGTGGCGGTGTAGGTCCCGGTGAAGCTCGGTATTCCAATGTTCAGGTACCTAGTGACTTCCTTGAAGTGTCGTCCAAAAGGTGTGTCTTCATCCGGTTGTGCAAACTTGTTCCTCATGTCTGCCATCCTATATAGTAGAAATGGAGAGAAGTCAGAAATGAGTAGAGAAGAGTGACCTATGGCTCATCTTAGTGGTCGTGTCCTATATTCAGCATGTGCTCTAATACCATCTTGTAGTGATTCGACCTCAAACAGTCAAATCTCTGTGCATAAGTGTCATCCCTGGATCGGTAATGCTGACACACACAGTACTTCGAAGGATTTATAACAGAGTAGCAATCACACACTTATTACATCGATAGTATCAAGAGAGAACTTAATACAATAATATGGCTTAAGGCCATCTAAATACAATAACAGCGGAATGCTTGGAAGATAAAGTGAGTCCATCAACTCCAATGGCATAGCTGAGTGCACGACAACGACCTAGCGCACCTTACTCTGCATCTGAAAAGTCTGCAACAAGATATGTGGCAGCCCGGAAATGGGTCAGCACATGGAATATGCTGGCAATATAACACAGTAGAGCAATGAAATAAGTAAATGCTATCACTACATGCATATATGGCTGGTGGAGGCTCTATGGTTGTAGTGTTTTGCAAAAAGCCAATTTTTTCCTACAACAGAGGAATAAATTTTATTTAACTATCATGGTAGTTGTTAAACATTGAGAAGGTTCTTCCAACTCAATCCCCATTAAACAGTATTAACAACCCAACATGTTAATTTAGAGTGATGAGATCAACATGATAATCCAAGAACCAGATACTCAAGATGTCCATAATCAGGGACACGGCTAACCATGATTAGTTTGTACACTCTGCAGAGGTTTGCAAACTTTTTCCCACAAGACCCGATCTCCTCCGTTGTATTTCTCGCACTTCATGGTGTTTGAGAAACGGATGACCGAGACACAGTCTTTCAGAAACATTAACTCTTTACTCTAGGTGGACAGTTACACCTACTTTCCCCTACATCTGTAGCCCACCACTGAAAGAGGTCATGCAACATACTCAACTATGCTAGAGCCCATAATAGCTTGTGGATGCACACGGAAGTTTCTAGCATGAATAATCTTATTATTCCTTTGAGCCTGGGTGGCGAACCATAAGATGATCACACGGGTACTCCGGGATATCCTAGGACAACACTGGATTCTCCAGGGGCCCGCAACCAATCCACCTAGATGTGTATTAAGTAGCCACCTTAAGTTAGCCATTAATTAAGAATCTCACATCTGTCATGGATACACTCAAACCCAAACCATGTCTACAAGCATAGCATGGCAATATAAGCATAACGTAGAAGTAACTCCCAAGGGTATGATAATAAAAGGGCAATAGGTTCTACCTCATCATCTACTTCCCAAACCCACATGTTAAGAGATCCTACTCATGCAATGTTTGAGGGTTTTAACTAATGCATAAAATCTGAGCAATAAAGGGGTATGATCAACATGTTACTTGCCTTGCTGATGATCCGCAAAACCTAGTGACTCGTAGTAGCACGCTGCGCACTCCGGGAATTCTATCACAAACAAACAATAGCATACATAAGCACTCAAGAAAAGAGGCAAGGGTAAAACTTCAAATAAGAAGATCATATCTGAAAGTTCAACTGAAGAGGTTTGATTTGCAAAAAGAATCGATCAAAATGGAGGTACGGAAGTGAAACTACGGTCAAAAGAAATTCGAATACAAATCTGCTTGCAACCAAATTTTAATTTGTCAAAATCCTTGTTCAAGTTGATTAAACAGAAAGAGGGGTTGGAGACGAAGATTTTGGCGTTGGTTTCACTGGATTTGGACAAACGGCTAAGAAACGGCGAGGGTTTGAAGATCAAGGGCTAATCTACGATAAAAATAATCACGGATAAGTCCCTGGCCAAAAATAAAATAAAAAGAAAAGACTAACGAACGTTCGCTGTTTGAACCTAACCGGCGAACAACGTTCGTTATGAACAAACGGACGAACGTTCCTTAAGTAAATAAACCGACGAAAAACCGTTCTAAGAAAATAAACCGGCAAACTAAAAAACCGGACGACGGCGGTGGCGCGGCGCGGCTAGGGTTAGGGTTAGGGCGGAGGCTGGTGGGCTGGGGACGACCTTGGGCCTCGCCTTATAAAGGCCTGGCCGGACAGAATCCGGCTCGGGCACGGCCCGTAAGTCGGTTCGTGTTTTTTAAACGGTTCCGCCGAGAAAAATCCTAATTAAATAAATAAAAATCTAAAAATGCCAAAAACAAATTTTCACCATCTAAATAAAATATTTAGAACAAAGTGAACATTTTCATGGCCTAAAAATACAACTTTTTTAAAAAATGCATATTTTTCTAATTCAAATAAAATAACAACAAAATTCAAATCAAATAATTTATTTGATTTTAATATTTTTCCTCCAATATTTCATTTATTTTGGAGAAGTCATTTTATCTCCTCTCATATATTTTTAATATGAAATACTTTCAGAGAGAAAAATAATAAAACCAAAATGATCCACTTTTCAATATTTGAGAAAAATTCAAATATGAAAATAATAAATCCCCAACTCTCTCTGTGGGTCCTTGAGTTGCTTAGGATTTTAGGACCACAAAACCAAAATGCAAATAAAATATGATATGCATATGATGACCTATGTATAACATTCCAAATTGGAAATTTGGGATGTTACAATCGTGAAGGCTTTGGATCCGCGGACGATCTGGCGGGCCTCTTTTTCATCCTCTGGGAGCTCCTGCCTGAGCAGATATGCCATATAAGGCACCTTCCAGTCGGGAGTGATCACTAAAACCTCCATGATAAAGTAGACTACTGCTGGAACTTCAATCTCAGTCGGATTGGTTGAGCTTATCGGTTGTGAGGGCTCCTCTGTAAAAGGATCTTCTTAAACTGATGGGCTTCCTAGTGGAGCCTATCTTCGCCAGATCATCAGCTACTTGATTCTTGAGTCGGGGTATATGGTGGAGCTCCAACCCTTCAAACTTCTTCTCTAATTTTCTCACTTCATTGCAGTAACCAGTCATGGCAGGGCTCCTGATGTCCCACTCGTTCATTACCTAATTGACCACAAAATCTGAGTCGCCGTAGACCATCAGGCGACGGACGCCAAGTGAGATGGCCATACACAACCCATACAGAAGTGCCTCATACCCAGCTTCATTGTTGGAAGTGTCAAAGTGAATCTGAAGGACATAACTGAGCTTATCGCCTCTCGGGGACACCAGGACCACTCCAGCACCAGATCCGTTCAACATCTTGGACCCATCAAAGAACATAGTCCAATGTTCTGAGTGAATTTGAGTCGGTTGCTGCTGCTCGATCCACTTGGCCAAAAAATCTGCTATTGCTTGAGACTTGATTGCTTTCTTTGCTTCGAACTTGATATCCAAAGGAAGGCGTTCGATCGCCCATTTGGCCACTCGACCAGTTGCATCTTGATTGTTCAGAATCTCTGATAATGGAGCGTCGCTGATGACTGAAATTGAGTGGTCTGCAAAGTAATGTGCAACTTTCTTCGTGGTCAAATAAATCCCGTAGACAAGCTTCTGGTAATGCGGATACCTTTGCTTGGACAGAGTCAAGACTTCAGAAATATAGTACACTGGGCGTTGAACTTTGTAGGCTTTGCCTTCTTCTTCCCACTCGACTGTGAGCACTATGCTGACAAGTTGCCTAGTGGCCGCAATATATAATAATAGAGGCTCTTTGCTAACTGGTGCGGCAAGCACCAGCTGGGTGGAAAGCAGGGCTTTGAGCTCTACAAACGCTGCTTCGGCTCCGGGAGTCCACTTGAACTTGTCAGACTTCTTCATCAGTCGGTTAAGAGGCAATGCCTTTTCAACGAGACGAGAGATGAATCGGCTCAATGCAGCCAAACAACCAGTAAGCTTCTAAACATCATGCACATGCACAGGGCATTTCATTCGGAGAACTGCTCCAATCTTTTTTGGGTTTGCGTCGATCCCTTGTTCGGAAATGAGAAAACCGAGTAACTTTCTGCCTGGGACTCCGAATGTGCACCTTGACGGATTGAGCTTGATATCATATCTTCTTAGGTTGGCAAATGTTTCAGCGAGGTCAGTCAGCAGGTCAGAACCTTTACATGACTTGACCACGATATCATCCATGTACGCTTCCATGTTCCGACTGATTTGAGTGAGCAGGCACTTATGAATCATGCGCATGAACATGGCGCCAGCATTCTTGAAGCTGAAGGGCGTGGTAATGTAACAAAAGCACCGGAATGGGGTGATGAAGGTCGTTTTTATCTCATCGGGTCCATACAGTCAGATCTGATGGTACCCGGAATACGCGTCCAAAAAAGATAAATGCTCACACCCCGCAGTTGAGTCAACAATCTGGTCGATGCGGGGGAGAGGGAAGTGATCTTTCTGACAGACCCGATTGATGTGCTTGAAATCAATGCACTTATGAAGTGAATAATCTTTCTTGGGGACCATGACGACATTAGCGAGCCACTCGGAATGGTATATCTCGCGGATGAACTCAACTGCCAAAATCTGAGCCACCTCTTCACCAATTGTCTTCCTCTTCTCCATGGCGGACCGACGGAGGTGTTCCTTGACAGGTTTTGCTTTCGGGTCAACACGCAAACGATGCTCAACCAGTCCCCTGGGTACACCGGGCATGTCATATGGTTTCCATGCGAAGATGTCCCAGTTCTCATGGGGGAACTAAATGAGCGCTTCTTCCTATTTACTGTCGAGTGTTGTTGAGATGTGAGTCGGAGCAGCATTGGGGTATGTCGGGTGAATGTGAACGGGGTTTGTTTCTCTAAGCGACTAAAATGTGGACTATGAGGCAAGCTTCTTGGCCCGCAACAAATCACTTGGATCTGCATTCTTCTTATATTCTTCCATCTCTACTGCTGCCATCTGTTCGTCGGCAATCTTTGAGCCTTTCTGAAGACATTCCTCCGCCCTCTACTGATTCTCTGTGACTGTGATCACTCCTCTGGGCCCTGGCATCTTCAACTTAAGATATACATAACATGGTCCAGCCATGAAACGAGCATATGCGATTCTGCCCAGAATTGCATGATATGCAGTGTGGAAATCTACCACCTCAAATATCAACTTCTCCTTGCGATAGTCCTTTGAATCACCGAAAACCACATCAAGAATGATCTGACCGAGTGAATCTGCTTTCTTTCCTAGGATGACTCCGTCGAATCGCATGTTGCTCTCACTGAGCTTGGACATCGAAATGCCCATCCCTCGGAGGGCTCAGCATACAAAATGTTTAATCCACTACCACCATCCATCATAACCTTGGTCAGTCGGGTGCCCCCAACGACTGGGTCGACCACCAACGCTTGCCGCCTGGGGGTAGCAACGTGCACTGGATGATCGGACTAGTCGAATGTAATGGGGTTTTTTGACCACTTCAAATACGTTGTGGTTGCCGGAGCAACCATATTCACTTCTCTGTTGATAACTTTCAGTCGACTTTTGCTCTCTAGATCAGCAAAAATCACCAAAGTAGCATTCACATTGGGGTAACCATCATCTTCTTCCTTTTCTTCATCCTTATCAATCCTTCTCTCGGGGTTGACCCTCTTTGAACTGTTGAATCAAGAGCCGACACTGTCGAGTGGTATGCTTGGGTAGAATCAAGTTACCCTCTACATCTTTTTTCGTGTGTATGTGACATGGTAAATCGAGGATGTCGTTACCGGCCTGATCCTTCACCTTCTTGTGATTCAGAACTGCAGCCTCGGCAGGACCTGCAACCTCAGCCTTGCGCTTCTGCTTCCGACCAGAATTTCCACCTCCGGTGTCCTGGGCGACTGGTTTTCCTTTGCCGCTGCGGAGTTTGTCTTCCTCTTCGCCATTAGCATACCGAGTGGCTATTTCCATCATTCGGGCCAGAGTCATGTCTCGAGACCGACCGAATTTTAGGTTGAGCTCTCTATACCGGACGCCCTCTTTGAAGGCACAAACTGCCTCGTGCTCTGACACATTTTCCATAGTGTGAGGAAGGGTAGTCCATCTGTGGATGAAGTCCCTCAAAGTCTCATTCTGCTTCTGAATGTAGTGCTGCAATTCAGTCAGCCCAGCAGGTCGCTTGTAGGTGCCTTCGAATGTTTTGATAAACACTCAAGCTAATTCTTCCCAACAGAAGATACTCCCAAGGGCCAATTGATTCAACCAAGCTCTGGCCGAACCCTCGAGCATCAGGGGTGTTGGGGAACGTAGTATTTCAAAAAAATTCCTACAATCATGCAAGATCTATCTAGAAGAAGCATAGCAATGAGCTGGAAGAGTGAGTCCATGTACCCTCGTAGACCGAAAGCGGAAGCGTTTAATGACGCGGTTGATGTAGTTGAACGTCTTTGCGATTCAACTGCTCCAAGTACTGAATGCACGACACCTCCATGATCTGCACACGTTCATCTCGGTGTTGTCCCTCGAAATCTTGATCCAGTTGAGACCAACGGAGAGTTTCGTCAGCACGACGGCGTGGTGACGGTGATGTGAAGTTACCGACGCAGGGCTTCGCCTAAGCACTACGACAATATGACCGAGGTGGAAAACTGTGGAGGGTGGCACTGCACACGGCTAAGAAAAATCTTGGAGTGCCTTTGGGGTGCCCCCTGCCCACGTATATAAAGGAGGGGGGAAGAGGAGGCCGGCCTAGGGGGGGCGCGCCAATAGGGGGAGTCCAACTAGGATTCCCAATCCTAGTTGGAGTCCCCTTCCTTTTCCAAGAGGGGAGAAAGGGAAGGAGTATGAGAGGGAGAAGGAAAGAAAGGGGGGCGCTGCTCCCTCCCTAGTCCAATTCGGACTTGCCATGGGGGGGCGGCCACCCCTTGACGCCCTTCTCTCCATTCCCGTATGGCCCATTAAGGCCCACTACTTCCCCGAGCGAATTCCCGTAACTCCCCATACTCTAAAAATACCCGAATCACTCAGAACCTTTCCGATGTCCGAATATAGCCTTACAATATATCAATATTTATGTCTCGACCATTTTGAGACTCCTCGTTATGTCTGTGATCTCATCCGGGACTCCGAAAAACCTTCAGTACATCAAATCACATAACTCATAATACAAATCGTCATTAAACGTTAAGCGTGCGGACCCTACGGGTTCGAGAATTATGTAGACATGACCGAGACACATCTCCGGTCAATAACCAATAGCAGAACCTGGATGCTCATATTGGCTCCTACATATTCTATGAAGATCTTTATTGGTCAAACCGCATAACAACATACGCTGTTCCCTTTGTCATCGGTATGTTACTTGCCCGAGATTCGATCGTCGATATCATCATACCTAGTTTAATCTCGTTACCGGCAAGTCTCTTTACTCGTTTTGTAATGCATCATCACGTGACTAACTCATTAGTCACATTGCTTGCAATGCTTATAGTGATGTGCATTACCGAGAGGGCCCAGAGATACCTCTCCGACAATCGGAGTGACAAATCATACTCTTGATCTATGCCAACTCAACAAACACCATCGAAGACACCTGTAGAGCATCTTTATAATCACCCAGTTATGTTGTGACGTTTGATAGAACACTAAGTCTTCCTCCGGTATTCGGGAGTTGCATAATCTCATAGTCATAGGAACATGTATAGGTCATGAAGAAAGCAATAGCAATAAAGCAAACGATCATAGTGCTAAGCTAACAGATGGGTCTTGTCCATCACAACATTCTCTAATGATGTGATCATGTTCATTAAATGACAACACATGTCTATGGCCAGGAAACTTAACCATCTTTGATTAACGAGCTAGTCTAGTAGAGGCATACTAGGGACACTCTATTTGTCTATGTATTCACACATGTACTAAGTTTCCGGTTAATACAATTCTAGCATGAATAATAAACATTTATCATGATATAAGGAAATATAAATAACAACTTTATTATTGCCTCTAGGGCATATTTCCTTCAAGGGGGAGGTGAGGGAGTCCAGGATTATGGGGTCCTCGGGCATCCGGGCTATGTGACATGGGCCGGACTAATGGGCCGTGGAGATACAAGACAGAAGACTTTCCCCCGTGTCCGGATGGCACTCTCTTTTGCGTGGAAGGCAAGCTTAGTGTGCAAATATGAAGATTACTTTCTCTATAAACCGACTCTGTACAAACCCTAGTCCCCTCCGGTGTCTATATAAACTGGAGGGTTTAGTCCATAGAGACAGACACAGTCATAATCATATAGGCTAGACATCTAGGGTTTAGCCATTACGATCTCGTGGAAGATCAACTCTTGTAACCCCTATACTCATCAAAGTAAATCAAGTAGGATGTAGGTTATTACCTCCATTAAGAGGGCCCGAACCTGGGTAAACTTCGTGTCCCCTGTCTCATGTTACCTTCGATCCTTAGACGCACAGTTCGGGACCCCCTATCCAAGATCTGTCAGTTTTGACACCAAACTTGCTGCTTTCATTGAGAGTTCCACTGTGCCGTCGTTGAAAAGCTCGATGGCTTCATCAATCATCTACAATAATGCTACCGCGAAGGAGACTTTTCTCCCTGGCCAGATCTTTGTATTCGGCGGCTCCGCACTGCGGGCCAACTCGGTTGGCCACCTGGAGCAGATTGACAGCTATGCCCCTGGTCACTAGATCAGTTTTGGAAACCTGAACTATGTCGCTGATATCCGAGGAGACTTGATATTCCAAGGGTTCGCGGCCTCCACCGCTCGGGCCTTAGATCCGGAGCACGTCATCAGGTCCGAAGACGGGAGTCTAGAGCCCGCCGGACTCTCTGGGGCCTTAGAGCACAACACCGAAAGAATAGCGTCTCCGGCAATCATTGCAAGGCCGGACTCTTCTCCGGATACTACTTCCGAACCCTGGAGGCCCGTGTCATGCGAGCTCGGCCCAGAAACTTCGGACCATATCCAAACCCCGCTCTTAAACGAGGCTTTGGATCTAATGCGATCCCTCGTCATCACAGAGAAACCGCTTCTGAATCACGCCCAGCCCAGGCTAGGGGCTGAAAATAGGGAATTTTACTTCCCACCCACCACCCACGAAGTGCTTGATTATGCCTCCGAAGACATCGACGGTATGGACAACGATGCCGGAGAGGAGCAGGCCCAAAACCCGTCGGTCACTGGATGTTGGACGGCCACCTCCTCGTATCACGTATACATGGTGGATACACCTAAAAACGGCGACGGTGATTGAGGGAGTCCTGGATTAAGGGGTCTCTGGACAGCCGGACTATATGCTTTGGCCGGATTGTTGGACTATGAAGATACAAGATTGAAGACTTCGTCCTATGTCTGGATGGGACTCTCCTTGGCGTGGAAGGCAAGCTTGGAAATACGAATATGTAGATCTCCTCCCTTGTAACCGACTTTGTGTAACCCTATCCCCCTCCGGTGTCTATATAAACCGGAGGGTTTAGTCCATAGGATAACATACAATCATACCATAGGATAGCTTCTAAGGTTTAGCCTCTTCCATCTCGTGGTAGATCAACTCTTGTAATGCTCATATCATCAAGATCAATCAAGCAGGACGTAGGGTATTACCTCCATCGACAGGGCCTGAACCTGGGTAAACATCGTGTCCCCCTCCTCCTGTTACCATCTGTCTTACACGCACAGTTCGGGACCCCCTACCTAAGATCCGCCGATTTTTACACCAACGGCGATGATGAGAAAACCCCAGTCGAGGATGAACCTCCTAAGATACCGCCGAAACGTTGACGTCAGCGACGCCGCTCTAAATCGCGTCGCGGTAAGAATAGCGACACCGGCACCGGAGATAATGATACTCCGGAGAATGCCGAAGACCAAGAAGCCCCCATCGGGCCAACATCCGAACAGGACGATCAGGAGGACGGGCAAATTGATCCCGACGAGCAAGCGGGGAACGAAGACTCGGAAGTCAGCAACTATCTGCCACTCTCCGAGGACGACGTGAGCCCCGGCGATGAAGATTTTATCATGCCAGAGGAACCCCTCGAGCAAGAGCGCTTCAAGCGTCGGCTAATAGCCACGTCTAGAAGCCTAAAAAAGAAACAGCAACAGCTGCAAGCTGACCAAGATCTGCTCAACGATAGATGGGCTAGTGTCTTGGCAGCTGAAGAGTACGGCCTCGAACACCCAACAAAAAGTTATCCGAAGCGTAAACTGCTACCCCAATTCGATGACGAGGCGCTGGAGCCCATACCGCCCACACATAACGCGGCTGACGGACCCAACCGGCCACCACGTGGCCAGGGCAGAACGGCAACTCAGGCCGAACACCAGCCCGCTCCACATCGCCGTAAAAGCAAAGAAACAACAGCTCGGGGTATACATATGACCTGCGACAAGACCTGGAAAGTAGAGCAGGTCAAACCAGATCAATCTATGGATCGCGGGGGCACACCCCGGCGCGAGATGATGGTTACCAATCCCGGTGCGGCAAGTATAACCACGCCCCGGCCGAAAACCGCATATGGACTTCATCCGAACTGTGCCTTGATACAGCCTGCTATAGGGGTGCCGCACACCCCCTATGCTTCACCGGTGAGGTAATGGAGCACCAGTTCCTAGAAGGGTTCAAACCCATGAACATCGAATCATACGACGGCACAACAGATACCGCAGTAAGGATTGAAGACTTTCTTCTCCACACTCACATGGCTCGCGGTGACGATCTACATGCCATCAAAGACCCTCCCCTCAAACTTAAGGGACCAACACGACACTGGCTGAACAGTATACCAAAAAATTCTATTGGTAGTTGGGAGGACCTGGAGGATGCATTCAGACACTTCGAAGGTACCTATGTTCGGACCCATATGCCAATGACCTTAGCCACATAATCCAGCAACCCGGGGAATCGGCCCGATAGCTTTGGACAAGGATCCTAATCAAAGTGAACCAGATTGTGGAATGTCCGGACGCAGAAGACCTCACGGCCTTCAAACAGAGCGTCCGAGACGAGTGGCTCGCCCGACACCTTGACCAAGAAAAGCCGAAGTCCATGGCAGCCCTCACCGCACTTATGACCCGTTTTTGCGCGGGAGAAGACAGCTGGCTTGCTCATAGAAGCAATAGCATCAGTGACCCCGGCACCTCCGAAAACAGGGATAGCAATGGCAAGCCACGACGCGATAAGCATAAGCGTCGAAACAATAATGAAGGAACGCAAGACACGGCGGTGAACGCCAGATTCAGTGGCTCCAAACCCGATCAATGGGAAAAGCCATTCAAGGCCAGCAGAGATGGCCCATCCAGTCTAGACAGAATACTTGATCGGCCTTGTCAGATTCATGGCACCCACAATAAACCCGCCAATCATACCAAGAGAAATTGTTGGGTCTTCAAACAAGCCGGCAAGCTTAACGCCGAACACAAGGGAAAAGGGTCGCCAAGCAAGAGTCTCGTCAACCGAACACAGGGGGACAGAAGCAATTTCCCCCCGAGGTAAAAACGATGAACATGATATATGTCACACATGTCCCTAGGAGGGAGTGCAAACACGCACTATGGGACATCTACGCCATAGAGCCGGATGCCCCCAAATTTAAACCATGGCCGGCTTGTCCGATCACTGATACGTCCATTTGGCATCATCCTTTTATATCGATATTTATTGCATTATGGGCTGTTATTACACATTATGTCAAAATACTTGTGCCTATTGTCTCTTATTTTACAAGGTTTACATGAAAAGGGACAATGCAGGCAGCTGGAATTCTGGGCTGTAAAAGGAGCAAATATTAGAGATTGATGTTGCACAACTCCAAAAGTCCTGAAACTCCATAGAAGTCAGTTTTAGAATATATAAAAAATATTGGGCGAAGGAAGCACTAGAGGGGGGCCAACTACCATCCACGAGGGTGGGGGCGCGCCCTACCCCCGTGGGCGCGCCCCCTGCCTCATGGGGCCCCTGGCAGGCCTCCGGTGCCCATCTTTGGCTATATGAAGTCTTTCGCCCTAGAAAAAATCATAAGCAAGCTCTCAGGATGAAACTTCGCCGCCACAAGGCGGAACTTTGGCGGAACCAATCTAGGGCTCCGGCGGAGCTGTTCTGCCGGGGAAACATCCCTCCGGGAGGGGGAAATCATCACCATCGTCATCACCATCGATCCTCTCATCGGGAGGGGGGCAATCTCCATCAACATCTTCACCAGCACAATCTCATCTCAAACCCTAGTTCATCTCTTCTATCCAATCTTTGGTCCAAATCCTCAGATTGGTACCTGTGGGTTGCTAGTAGTGTTCATTACTCCTTGTAGTCGATGCTAGTTGGTTTACTTGGTGGAAGATCATATGTTCAGATCCTTTATGCATATTAATACCCCTCTGATCATGAACATGAATACGATTTCTGAGTAGTTACTTTTGTTCCTGAGGACATGGGAGAAGTCTTGCTATAAGTAGTCATGTGAATTTGGTATTCGTTCGATATTTTGATGAGATGTATGTTGTCTCTCCTCTAGTGGTGTCATGTGAACGTCGACTACATGACACTTCACCATTGTTTGGGCCTAGGGAAGGCATTGGGAAGTAATAAGTAGATGATGGGTTGCTAGAGTGACAGAAGCTTAAACCCTAGTTTATTCGTTGCTTCGTAAGGGGCTGATTTGGATCCATATGTTTCATGCTATGGTTAGGTTTACCTTAATACTTCTTTTGTAGTTGCGGATGCTTGCAAGAGGGGTTAATCATAAGTGGGATGCTTGTCCAAGGAAGGGTAGTGCCCAAGCACCGGTCCACCCACATATCAAAGTACCGAACGCGGATCATGTGAGCGTGATGAAAACTAGCTTGACGACAATACCCATGAGTCCTCGGGAGCGCTTTCCTTTATATAAGAGTTTGTCCAGGCTTTTCCTTTGCTACAAAAAGGATTGGGCCATCTTGCTGCACCTTATTTACTTTTATTACTTGTTACCCGTTACAAATTACCTTATCACAAAACTATCTGTTACCGCTAATTTCAGTGCTTGCAGAGAATACCTTACTGAAAACTGCTTATCAGTTCCTTTTGCTCCTCGTTGGGTTCGACACTCTTACTTATCGAAAGGACTATGATAGATCCCCTATACTTGTGGGTCATCAAGACTCTTTTCTGGCGCCGTTGCCAGGGAGTGAAGCTCCTTTGGTAGGTGGAATTTAGTAAGGAAAATTTTTTATAGCGTGCTGAAATTTACTGACACTTGTTACTATGGAAAGTAATCCTTTGAGGGGCTTGTTCGGGGTATCTTCACCCCGACCAGTAGAGAAAAGAGTTACTCCTCAACCTACTGAACCTACTGAAAATGTTTACTTTGAAATTCATTCGGGTATGATAGAGAAACTGCTAGCTAATCCCTTTACAGGAGATGGAACACCCGATTTGCACTTAATCCATGTGGATGAAGTTTGTGGATTATTTAAGCTTGCAGGTATGCCCGAGGATGTTATCAAGAAGAAGGTCTTCCCTTTATCTTTGAAGGGAAAGTCCTTGACATCGTTTAGGCTATGTGATGATATGGGATCATGGAACTACAACCGACTGAAATTGGAATTTCATCAGAAGTTTTATCCTATGCATCTAGTTCATCGTGATCGTAATTATATATATAATTTTTGGCCTCGCAAAGGAGAAAGCATCGCTCAATCTTGGGGGAAGCTTAAGTCAATGTTATATTCATGCCCCAATCATGAGCTCTCAAGAGAAATTATTAATCAAAATTTTTATGCTCGGCTTTCCCTCAATAATTGCTCCATGCTCGATACTTCTTGTACTCGTTCTTTTATGATGAAGACTATTGAATTCAAATGGGATTTATTGGAGAGAATTAAAGGCAACTCTGAAGATTGGGATCTCGAGAAGGTAAGGAGTCAGGTATAACCCCTAAGTTTGATTGTGTTTAATATTTTATGGATACCGATGTTTTCCATGAATTTAGCACTAAATATGGACTTGACTCTGAGATAGTAGCTTCTTTTTTGTGAATCATTTGCTACTCATGTTGATATCCCTAAGGAGAAGTGATTTAAATATAATCCTCCCATTGAAGTTGAAGAAAATACTATCACTTACAATGTTGATCCTATTGTTCCTACTGCTTATATTGAGAAACCACCTTTCCCTATTAGAATGAAGGATCATGCTAAAGCTTCAACTGTGGTTCCTAAGAGTAATACTAGAACACCTACACCCTCTGAGAAAATTAAAGTTGAACCTAGTATTGCTATGGTTAAAGATCTCTTGGCCGATAATATTGACGGGCATGTTATTTACTTTTGTGATGAAGCTGCTAGAATTGCTAGACCCGATACTAAAAACAAACATAGACTTGTTGTAAGCATGCCTGTTATTTCTGTTAAAATAGGAGATCATTTCTATCATGGCTTATGTGATATGGGTGCTAGTGCAAGTGCAATACCTCATTCCTTATACAAAGAAATTATGCATGATATTGCACCTGCTGAGATAGAAGAGATAGATGTTACAATTAAGCTTGCCAATAGAGATACTATTTCACCAATTGGGATTGTTAGAGATGTTGAAGTCTTGTGTGGGAAAGTTAAATATCCTGCTGATTTTCTTGTTCTTGGTTCCCCACAAGATGACTTTTGTCCCATTATATTTGGTAGACCCTTCTTGAATACTGTTAATGCTAAGATAGACTGCAAAAAGGATATTATTTCTGTTGGTTTAGGGGATATGTCTCATGATTTTAATTTTGCTAAATTTCGTAGTCAAAAGAATTGCCTAGTAAATATGAAATTATTTGTCTTCCTTCTATTGCCGTGCCTCCTAATGATCCTCTAGAAGAATATTTGCTAGACCATGAAAATGATATGTTTATGAATGAAAGAAGGGAAATAGATGAAGTATTATTTAAACGGGGACCTATTTTGAAACACAACTTGCCTATCGAAATTCTAGGGGATCCTCCTCCACCCAAGGGTGATTCCGTGTTTGAGCTTAAACAATTACCTGATACTCTTAAATATGCTTATCTTGATGAAAAGAAGATATATCCTATTATTATTAGTGCTAACCTTTCAGAGCAAGAAGAAGAGAGATTATTGAAAACTCTGAAGAAGCACCATACAGCTATTGGATATACTCTTGATGATCTTAAGGGCATTAGTCCCACTCTATGCCAACACAAAATAAAATTGGAGAAAGATGTTAAACCAGTTGTTGATCACCAATGACGGTTAAATCCAAAGATGAAAGAAGTGGTAAGAAAAGAAATACTAAAGCTTCTAGAGGCAGGTATAATTTATCTTGTTGTTGATAGTCAGTGGGTAAGTCATGTCCATTGTGTCCCTAAGAAGGGAGGCATTACTGTTGTTCCTAATGATAAAGATGAATTGATCCCACAAAGAATTGTTACAGGCTATAGAATGGTAATTGACTTCCGCAAATTAAATAAAGCTACTAAAAAGGATCATTACCCTATACCTTTTTATTGATCAAATGCTAGAAAGATTATCCAAACATACACATTTTTGCTTTCTAGAAGGTTATTCTGGTTTATCTCAAATACATGTGTCAAAAGAGGATCAAGAAAACACCACCTTTACTTGCCCTTTTGGTACCTTTGCTTATAGACATATGCCTTTTGGTTTATGTAATGCACCTGCTACCTTTTAAAGATGTATGATTTCTATATTCTCTGACTTTTGTGAAAAGATTGTTGAGGTTTTCGTGGATGATTTTTTCGTATATGGAACTTCTTTTGATGATTGCTTAAGCAACCTTGATCGAGTTTTGCAGAGATGTGAAGAAACTAATCTTACCTTGAATTGGGAGAAGTGCCACTTTATGGTTAATGAAGGCATTGTCTTGGGGCATAAAATTCCTGAAAAAGGTATTGAAGTTGATAAAGGTAAAGTTGATGCTATTGAAAACATGCCGTGTCCTAAGGACATTAAACGTATAAGAAGTTTCCTTGGTCATGTTGGTTTTTATAGGAGGTTCATTAAAGACTTCTCAAAAATTTCCAGGCCTCTGACTAATCTCTTATGAAAAGATGTTCCATTTGTCTTTGATGATGATTGTGTAGAAGCATTTGAAATAGTTAAGAACGCTTTGATTTCTGCACCTATTGTTCAGCCTCTTGATTGGAATTTACCCTTTGAAATTATATGTGATGCTAGTGATTATGCTGTAGGTGTTGTTTTAGGACAAACAGTTGATAAGAAATTAAATGTTATCCAATATGCTAGTAAAACTCTAGACAGTGCCCAAAGAAATTATGCTACTACTGAAAAATAATTTTTAGCAGTTGTATTTACTTGTGATAAGTTCAGACCTTATATTGTTGATTCTAAAGTAAATGTTCACACTGATCATGTTGCTATTAAATATCTTATGGAAAAGAAAGATGCTAAACCTAGACTTATTAGATGGGTTCTCCTACTACAAGAATTTGATTTGCATATTTTATTGATAGAAAGGGAGCTGAGAACCCCGTTGCAGAAAACTTGTCTAGGTTAGAGAATGTTCTTGATGACCCACTACCTATAGATGATAGCTTTCCTGATGAACAAATAGCTATCATAAATGCTTCTCGTACTGCTCCATGGTATGCTGATTATGCTAATTACATTGTTGCTAAATTTATACCACCTAGTTTCACATACCAGCAAAAGAAAAAGTTTTTCTATGATTTAAGACATTGCTTCTGGAATGACCCACACCTTTATAAAGAAGGAGTAGATGGTGTTATTAGATGTTGTGTACCTGAGAATGAACAGGAATAGATCTTGCGCAAGTGTCACTTTGAGGCTTATGGAGGACACCATGCTGGAGATAGAACTGCACATAAGGTATTGCAATCCGGTTTTTATTGGCCTACTCTCTTCAAGGATGCCCGTAAGTTTGTATTGTCTTGTGACGAATGTCAAAGAATTGGTAATATTAGTATACGTCAAGAAATGCCTATGAATTATTCACTTGTTATTGAACCATTTGATGTTTGGGGCTTTTATTATATGGGACCGTTTCCTTCCTCTAATGGGTATACACATATTTTAGTTGCTGTTGATTACGTTACTAAGTGGGTAGAAGCTATTCCAACTAGTAGTGCTGATCATAACACCTCTATTAAGATGCTTAAAGAAGTTATTTTTCCGAGGTTTGGAGTCCCTATATACTTAATGACTCATGGTGGTTCACATTTTATTCATGGTGCTTTTCGTAAAATGCTTGCTAAGTATGATGTTAATCATAGAATTGCATCTCCATATCATCCACAGTCTAGTGGTCAAGTAGAACTGAGTAATAGAGAGCTTAAATTAATTCCGCAAAAGACTATTAATATATCTAGAAAGAATTGGTCCAAGAAACTTGTTGATGCATTATGGGCCTATAGAACTGCATACAAAAATCCTATGGGCATGTCTCCGTATAAAATGGTTTATGGTAAAGCATGTCACTTACCTCTCGAACTAGAACATAAGGCATATTGGGCCATTAAAGAGCTCAATTATGATTTCAAACTTGCTGGTGAGAAGAGACTATTTGACATCAGCTCTCTTGATGAGTGGAGAACCCAGGCATATGAGAATGCCAAACTGTTTAAAGAAAAGGTTAAAAGATGGCATGACAAAAGGATACAAAAGCATGAGTTTAATGTAGGTGATTATGTTTTGTTATACAACTCTCGTTTAAGGTTTTTTGCAGGAAAACTTCTCTCTAAATGGGAAGGTCCTTACGTCATCGAGGAGGTCTATTGTTCCGGTGCCATAAAAAGCAACAACTTCGAAGGCACAAATCCAAAGGTGGTGAACGGTCAAAGAATCAAACATTATATCTCAGGTACTCCCATAAATGTTGAAACCAATGTTATTGAAACCGTAACCCCATAGGAATACATAAGGGACACTTTCTAGAACGTTTCAGACTTCGAAAAGGAATAGGTATGTGGTACGGTAAGTAAACCGACTCCAAAACAGTTCTAATAGCATTTTTTATCTATTTTGGAATATTTAAGAAAATAGGAAAATAAGAAGAAGTTCGGGAAGGACACGAGGGTGGAGGGAGCGCCCTACCCCCTGGGCGCCGCCCTGCTTTGTGGGCACCTCGTGTGCTCTCCAGACTCTATTTTCTTGTGCGATACTTCTTTTGGTCGGTAAAAATTCATTATATAACCTCCCGAAGGGTTTTGACCACCGTATCATGCAAATATCTTTTGTCTTTGTTTCGAGCTATTTTTTTGACTGGTCTAGATCGCCATGACGTCTTCAAGTGCCCCCAAGGACAAGTTCTTCGAGAAGGTCATCAGCCCCTTCCTCGCAGAGGTGCTGCAACACCCTCAAACCATTGAGATGCGTGAGGGGTTGCTGCACATCCGTGATGTTGAGGGACCAAGGAGGACGGGAAGCGTGGAGACAAGACTCGAAGCAATGGAGCAACAAGTTTTCAAGTGCCAGGAAATGGTGGAACGTGGACTCGACGCCAACCACATAATGATCACGGAGTTCACCAACAACACCAAGCTAGATGCCAGGAACATCGGGGAGACCATCTTCAAGCTTCAAGAGAAAATCGAGCATCTCCAAGCCCAGATCTATGACGTGCAAGACCAAAATTGTGAGTATGAATATAGATTCAAGATGATGAGTTTGGCTGCAGATTTGAGGATCCCGGAGACTCGATCATCCTTCTATGATGGTGAGTCTATGCCTTGGAAGATGGACGACAAGCCTACATCATCAACAACTCCATCATCACCACCTCCGAGGAAGGAGACATAAACACATGGGTATGGGCACTCCCCTTGGCAACTTCCAAGCTTGGGGGAGTTCCTGGTATCGTATCACCATCACACTTTTATCTTTACCGTTTTTCTTAGTTCGATCCTTTTGGTAATATCTTGTTCTAGTAGAATAAAGTTTTAGCATGATCTAGTTTGGAGTTTTGCTTTATGATCCTTTTTATGTAATCGAGTCTGTGAGCTATATATAATAAAGATTAGTGTTGAGTCAAGGGCTTTCCTATCTTGCTATGATCCTGAGAATAGAAGTAAGAATAAAAAGAAATAAAGAGATCATATTGATCTTATGGAGAGTAATGACTTCATATATAAAGAGTATGATGAATAAAATTGTTGAGAGTTGACAAACATAGTTTTGGTCATCG
Source organism: Triticum aestivum (assembly GCF_018294505.1). Lineage (NCBI taxonomy): Eukaryota > Viridiplantae > Streptophyta > Magnoliopsida > Poales > Poaceae > Triticum > Triticum aestivum. Next base: position 421,097,621 of record NC_057800.1, read on the forward strand.
TTGCAATTAATAGGAAGTAATAAATAGAGAGAGGTTTTTACATATAAATATACTATCTTGGACATCTTTTATGATTGTGAGCACTCATTAAAATATGACATGCTAAAAATTTGATGTTGGACAAGGAAGACAACGTAATGGGTTATGTTTTCTTATATCCGAAATAAAGTATATTTTCATGGATCATCCAACATGTTGAGCTTGCCTTCCCCCCTCATGCTAGCCGAATTCTTTGCACCAAGTAGAGATACTACTTGTGCTTCCGAATATCCTTAAAACCCGGTTTCGCCATGAGAGTCCACCATATCTACCTATGGATTGAGTAAGATCCTTCAAGTAAGTTGTCATGTTGCAGGCAATAAAAATTGCTCTCTAAATACATATGTTTTATTAGTGTGGAGAAAATAAGCTTTATACGATCTTGTGATGTGGAAGCAATAAAAGTGACGGACTACATAATAAAGGTCCATATCACAAGTGGCAATATAAAGTGACGCTCTTTTGCATTAAGATTTCATGCATCCAACCATAAAAACACATGACAACCTCTGCTTCCCTCTGTGAAGGACCTATCTTTTATTCTTGTCTTATACTTCATACAAGAGTCATGGTGATCTTCACCTTTCCCTTTTACATTTTATCCTTTGGCAAGCACATTGTGTTGGAAAGATCCTGATACACACACACACGCATATATATATAGTGTTACTATTCATCAACCAGGGTGCAGAATAAGTTATTCTTCACCCGAGGTAATCTTATGATCATTTCATAATTAAATTACATTTCGAATTCAAATAGTTACATTCCTATTGATTCACTACGTAAAATTTGACATAAGAAAATAAAAATATAGGTCATAAGACAAGAAAATTTACAGTTTATGTGTATTTTAGAATATGTTTTTATGTTTGTAATTTTACATAACATAAAATATTTTTTACGGTGATTATATATTTTCTTACGGTCCCTTTTTGCGTCGGAAATAAGACAAAACTTACGGAACGTAAATTTATGGTGCATTGATGGTAAAATAGAGGGGGGTGAAGAATAACTATGCTTCACCCAGGGTGATGAATAGCGCGACCCTATATATATATATATATATATATATATATATATATATATATATATATATATATATACACATATATATATATAGGGAAAATACATCCTACCATATAGTGGTAGTTACCTCCACCTTCCCGACCACAGGATTCTTTAAGATACGTGCTTTTTCTAAACAGGTCATTGAGCTAGCATTTTTTGTGAACCCGTTTGGCAGCAACAAACTCTACTATTTTCGTGCCTTGAAACCACAAGTATATAATCCTCAACCAACGACTCAATGCATGGAATCGTCGTTAGTAACATGGCCGAGCGGCCGCCGCGGCACGTTTGGAGGGATCACGAGCGGTGGGAAGATTTGATCAGGTGAAATGTCCATTACTACTATGTTCTGATCCATCATTCACTAATTTCTGGAACAATGTTTCTTTTCTGTATGCATATGCATGATCTAGACTAGAACATCTGAAGTTAATGGCTTCTCTCTCTACATATCCGGTTAGAAATTTTGGCGGCGCATTGGATCGTAATGGAAAATCCAGAGAAGGGGCAAAAGACTCAATGGAGATCCGCTGGCGTAATTTTCTTTAGCGTCTCCCATCGTGATTCCAGGCACCAGCCATCCATTATAGGCATGCACGTGCAGCAGCCCCGACGACGGCGTCGTAGCAACACGTACGCATCCATGCCTGATGCGTGTGAAGTTGTGCCCACGATTGTTGCATCACGTATACATGTATTGATCATATTTAATGTCCCCAAAAGGTGTATTATATATACTGTAGATGGATTCTTCATACTACTTCCAAAATAAAGTATATACCCCTACTTTTGCAGGAAAACGTATATAGACTTCATACTCCCTTCCAAAAAAAATATATTCTTTTTTATGAGGGAAAAAATGTATATTCTACATACTCCCACAAGCCTAAAAAAATATTAAAGCCACCACTTCATAGTTGGTTCAAAGAGATGTTTATATGAATGTTTCTTTTTTAGAACAAAAATTATATAGTATCGGTAAAAAAAATACAGATATACTCCTGAGTAAAAAACTGTACATATGCTCCATACTACACAAAGAGTATGTATGCTTGCTCCATACAAAAGATGAACTATATACTACATACTAAACACTTTTCCCTTTGCAAATATACTAAACACTACTTTTGAGGGGCATGGAGTCGTTCACCAAGATATTTTCTTGCAAAAGATGTTTATACTCCATACTCCCTTTATAAAATGGCATACTCCATTTATAAAATGTTAATACTCCATACTCCATACTTATGTTTTATGTTAATACTACATACTTCATACTACAATAATTATATGTTAATACTCCATACTCCAAAAAAACTCCATACTCCAAGTACACAGGTATACTTCATGCCTGTCTAAAAAAGGGATTATGCTTCATGCGGCTTGAAAAAGCAATATATTTTGTACAATGTTTTAAAAACCTAGAAGAGTCGTAACGTTCATAGTATGTAACCCTATACTGCAGTACTTATTTCTAAAGAAAATAACGTACTTGCTTAGACTAATTGCTTTGCATCCACATCAACAAGAAAATAAGTGTCACGTTTCGTGTGCCTATCCGATGAAAGGTTAGTTATATTCGCAGCCAGAAATTAAGGAGGCAGTTGAACTGATCACTCGCCGGATTATTTTATTTGAAAATAGACAAGTTGCTGTCTAATGGATTCCTCGGCACCCGTTAACCCAGATCCCATACCTGGTTGACCTAATGTTGTGAGGAGAGACACGTGGAGGCCAAGGAATTAGGTGGTAACTACCACTGCTTGTAGATAAAATTTATCCTATATATATATATATATATATATATATATATATATATATCCAATTGAATGTAAGTTATCATGAACTATTATTGTTGACATTACCGTTGATGTAAAAGGTTGGGAGGCAACACTATAAGCCTCTATCTTTCTATGTGTCCGATTAAAACTCCATACCCATAAGTATTGCGTGAGTGTTAGCAATTGTGAAAGACTAAATGATAGTTGAGTATGTGGACTTGCTGAAAAGCTCTTATATTGACTCTTTCCGATGTTATGATAAATTGCAATTGCTTCAATGACTAAGATTATAGTTTGTTAGTTTTCAATGAAGTTTCTGATTTATACTTGAAATTGTGAATGAATTGTTACTTTAGCATAAGAAATCATATGACAATATATATATATATGTTGTTGTTCTAAGAATGATCATGATGCCCTCATGTCTGTATTTTATTTTATCGACACCTCTATCTCTAAACATGTGGGCATATTTTTCGATATCGGCTTCCGCTTGAGGACAAGTGAGGTCTAAGCTTGGGGGAGTTGATACGACCATTTTTCATCATGCTTTTATATCGATATTTATTGCATTATGGGCTGTTATTACACATTATGTCACAATACTTATGCCTATTCTCTCTTATTTTATAAGCTTTACATGAAGAGGGAGAATGCCGGAGCTGGAATTCTGGGCTGGAAAAGGAGCAAATATTAGATACCTATTCTGCACAACTCCAAAAGTCCTGAAACTCCACGGAAGTCAGTTTCAGAATATATATAAAATATTGGGCGAAGGAAGCACCAGAGGGGGGCCAACCACCATCCACGAGGGTGGGGGGCACGCCCCCCTGCCTCGTGGGCCCCCTGGCAGGCCTCCGGTGCCCATCTTTTGCTATATGAAGTCTTTCGCCCTGGAAAAATCATAAGCAACATCTCGAGATGAAACTCCGCCGCCACGAGGCGGAACCTTGGCGGAACCAATCTAAGGCTCCGGCAGAGCTGTTCTACGGGAAACATCCCTCCGGGAGGGGGAAATCATCACCATCGTCATCACCATCGATCCTCTCATCGCGAGGGGGTCAATCTTCATCAACATCTTCACCAGCACCGTCTCATCTCAAACCCTAGTTCATCTCTTGTATCCAAACTTTGTTCCAAAGTCTCAGATTGGTGCATGTGGGTTGCTAGTAGTGTTGATTACTCCTTGTAGTTGATGCTAGTTGGTTTACTTGGTGGAAGATCGTATGTTCAGATCCTTTATGTATATTAATACCCCTCTGATTATGAACATGAATATGATTTGTGACTAGTCACGTTTGTTCCTGAGGACATGAAAGAAGTCTTGCTATAAGTAGTCATGTGAATTTGGTATTCGTTTGGTATTTTGATGAGATGTATGTTGTCTCTCCTCTAGTGGTGTCATGTGAACGTCGACTACATGACACTTCACCATTGTTTGGGCCTAGGGGAAGGCATTGGGAAGTAATAAGTAGATGATGGGTTGCTAGAGTGGCAGAAGCTTAAACCCTAGTTTATGTGTTGCTTCGTAAGGGGCTGATTTGGATCCATATGTTTCATGCTATGGTTAGGTTTACCTTAATACTTCTTTTGTAGTTGCGGATGCTTGCAAGAGGGGTTAATAATAAGTGGGATGCTTGTCCAAGGAAGGTCAGTACCCAAGCACCGGTCCACCCACATATCAAATTATCAAAGTATCGAACGCGAATCATGTGAGGGTGATGAAAACTAGCTTGACGATAATTACCACGTGTCATCGGGAGCACTTTCCTTTATATAAGAGTTTGTCCAGGCTTGTCCTTTACTACAAAAAGGATTGGGCCATCTTGCTGCACCTTATTTACTTTTATTACTTGTTACCCGTTACAAATTACCTTATCACAAAACTATCTGTTACCGCTAATTTCAGTGCTTGCAGAGAATACCTTACTCAAAACTGCTTATCAGTTCCTTCTGCTCCTCGTTGGGTTCGACACTCTTACTTATCGAAAGGACTATGATAGATCCCCTATACTTGTGGGTCATCAATCACCTTCGATCGAAAGGACCACCCAACCAATATCCATCACGGAGGTTCGGCGGCTCTAGCCCTCGATCCAATCATCAGCAGATTCCACCTTACGCGAGTCCTCATGGATGGCGGCAGCAGTCTCAATCTACTTTATCAAGACACTGTCTGCAAAATGGGCATTGATCCATCAAGAACTAAGCCCACTAGAACTACCTTCAAGGGAGTAAAACCTGGCAAAGAGGCCTGCTGTACGGGCTCAATCACACTAGAAGTAGTCTTCGGCTCGCCGGGCAACTCCTAAAGCGAAGACTTGATCTTCAACATCGTCCCCTTCCGTAGGGGCTATTACGCACTGCTCGGACAAACTGATTTTTCCGCTTCAATGCGGTCCACATTATGCCTATTTGAAGCTCAAGATGCCCGGTCCACATGGCGTCATTACAATAAATGGAAACATGTAGCGCTCGCTCCGTACAGAGGAATGACAGTGTCCTGGACTAGGGGGTACTCACCGCATCGTCTCCCGACCAGGTGGATCGGGCCGAGGACCCCCATGGCGGTTCACTCATGGGCCACTTCGGGCAGCCCATGCCGCATACAAGGAGTATTCCACAAGACTTGGTGATCAAGACAAGGACTCCTCTCCACCAATGTATTCGGCTAGGACTCTTGTTATCCTAGGCCTCTGGTGCATTATATAAGCCAAGGCCAGGCTAGTCGATATATCATTACCACAATCATACATGCTAGGCTTTAGGGTTTTGCCATCTCGATATGGTGGTAGATCAACTCTTGTAATACTCATATTCATCAAGATCAATCAAGCAGGACGTAGGGTATTACCTCCATAGAGATGGCCCAAACCTTGGTAAAACATTGTGTCCCCCGTCTCCTGTTACCATCAATCCTAGACGCACAGTTCGGGACCCCCTACCCGAGACCCGCCGGTTTGGACACCGACATTGGTGCTTTAATTGAGAGTTCCGCTGTGTGATCAGCAAAGGATCAATGGGTCGACTGTAGATCAACTGCGACGTTGGCATCTTCGTTGCCGGCTCGACTGGTCACCTTGGCTTGATCGAGGACTGCGCCCTACCTCCGCCCGTCATGTTCGGATGAGGGCCTTCAAAAAAATCAACTCCGATCTCTATCAAGATCATGGAGGAATCATCCATGGAGCTCAGGGGCTCAACGTCAACATTACCCTCAGGCGACCGTGCTGTTTTTCTGGACAACGAACTTGTATCCTCGAGTCTACAACAATCCTGGGAAATTTCGTCGAGTTCTGATGGAGGAATCTCTGGCAATCTACGATATACCGGAGCCCAATCAAATCTGGACGGGAATCTGGATGAGTTTAGTGCGTGATCACCAGAGCCCAGCCCGGTGGTCCTTTGCAAGATCCAACCGTTCATCTGTTGTGGAATTCCCATATCTACCATCCCTCAAAATTTCAGCTCGATCCGACCGTCCAAACTCTGGAAACCATCCAATTAGTGCATCACTTTTCATATCTGTTTTCTGCGCGAGAACGAATCCGACCTGAGTTCATCTTTTTTATGAACGGGATTTCGGACATCCTTTTTGAAGGAAGTTTTGTATGGGGTATTGTGTTTTGTTCCTAAACACATCCCGCTAAATTTAAAGTAGTTTCCAATATGATCTTCACCATCGCGCCGGTGTCAAACCAGCCCGACAACGTTGCTCTACGGCTGTCGACCTGCACTAGACACATCGTCACTTTGTTGAGCTGAGCCCAACTTCTTCAGATCATCATCTCTGCGAGCCGAACAAGAGTTCGGCATCGCGAAGGATAAATCATCACCAACATCGCTGCCCCATGGACTACACGGAGCGGGCACACCGGCATTGCCGCAAGTCACTTCATCAAGCTGGCATTGACCATGTCACGAGCTATGACCTGCATCGGCATGGCCGCACTGTTGCTTCTTCAAGCCGATATCCATCACGCCGACCTACTTCGACACCTCGGCTGGACCAGGGGCTCCGCTATTTCTTCGTCAACCTACTCCAAAGACTTTGGAGTCACCAGCCGACCAGCTTCATTACGTTAGCTGAACCGGGGGCTTTGCCTCGGTGAGACAATCTTTGCCAGCATCGCCGTTGATGGTGTCCTGGACTAGGGGGTACTCACCATGTCGTCTCCCGATCAGTTGGATTGGGCCGAGGACCCCCAGGGCCATTTACTCATGGGCCAGTTCGGACAGCCGATGACATGCACAAGGAAGATTCCACAAGACTTGGTGATCAAGGCAAGGACTCCTCTCCACCGGCGTATTCGACTAGGACTCTTGTTATCCTAGGCCTCTGGTGCATTATATAAGCCAAGGCCAGGCTAGTCGATAGATTATTATGACATTACTCATCATACCTGTAGGGTTTAGACCACAACATACGATCTCGAGATAGATCAACTCTTGTAACCCCTATACTCATCAAAGTCAATCAAGTAGGAAGTAGGGTATTACCTCCATCAAGAGGTCCTGAACCTGGGTAAACATTATGTCCCCTGTCTCCTGTTACCATCGATCCTTAGACGCACAGTTCGGGACCCCCTACCCGAGACCCGCCGGTTTTGACACCGAGAGCCATGCCGTCGCTTCATCACCCATCAAGCAATGGGTGCACGGATCGAGTCCCGATTTTGGGAGTAACCTTTCTTCGGACTGTTACAACAAATAAACCAGGTGCTATTAATCCTAGCAATTTTTGTTTGTTTGGGTTTATCTTTTCCAAGGAATTATTACTCTGGTTTGTTCCATCATCTGTACACAGGTCTATCAAATGGTGGTCGCGTCGTGGTTCGTTCAGTTTCCGTATATAGTTCGGCGAATGCCGCATCCAGAGCTCGGACCGACCTGTGAATTCGGCTTTGCCATGCCTTTACCGCATCATGCCGACGCCCTGCATCGACATTGACTTCGGCGCCAGGCCACATATCTTTAAATAAATTATTTTTACAAAAAGCAATTATGCAAGGATTATATATATATATTATTTGTTTTGGACCACACTATTTTATGTGTGTAGGTGATCGACTTCGAGTGCGTCACGCAGTCACTTCGGCAAGCCAACGTCATTGTGCCAATTGGCATAAATCGGCTCGCATGATCATCTTGTTGGTTGAATTGCCATACCGACATGTTCGGTTTCCTCGGGGACTTCGGCATCATCAAGAGGGTCCTACCTCGTCGGGTGTTTAGCGCACGGGCCATATTTCTTTTATTACTCACTTTGCATGAATTATTAATCATGCAACCTTTTTTATTACTGTTATCTCCATCTTGCACTATCTTCTATGCACAGGTAAATGATCCGGATTGGGCAGCGCTGTCACCTCGGCTGGACCGAGGGCTTTGTCATCACTTCATTAACCCATGCCAGGGACTTCGGCGTCACTCTGCCAGCCTACATTGGCCGAGCCATGTCACTACCTCGGAGTGCCGAACTCCTTGCTCGGACACCTCGGGCTTGGAGGCTGGGACCTCGGCCATGCCGAGGACTGCGAACCTTGTCGGATCTGTCACAGATCAATGGGCGTCCTCGTCCCGCCATAAGACCGAATCGCGTCATCAACACCAAGCACAATTAACCAGCTAAGTCGCGTTCATGCTCAGAAACTTTCAGTTTTAAATTTTGTTCGGTTCGACCAAGCGTTTACTTTTTGGCAAAAAGTTGTTTGTGACAAAATTCCTTGTCGAAACTTTGTTTGTGACACACAAATTCAAATACCCCGTTTATTTAGGGGCTTCCTTTATGAAGCCTTTCCTCTTGCATATGATTATACTTGTACGGCTTCGTTCCTTGTTCGTGTATTACGCCACAATATGCACCATGTTGACTTAAGTGTTTCGCAAGCTGGGTTGCCTGGCTCCTGTGCTTACCCCTACGTTCCCGATTCTTCGGCTAGGCGGTAAAGGGAGCACCTCTGTGATTGTTACTACCGGGTCATCCGAGTTAGTACCTCAGACTGGGTGAAGCCGAAAGCTAGTGCTCTTATTGTTTTCGATCATGGTCGGCACACAACGGAACTCATGAGCACAAAAATTCTGTTGCACAAGTATCATAGTAACAATGAGCAACCGAAGAAAGGTATCGGTAGGGTACTATTTTCTTCGAAGATTCTTCTTACACTTCATCAGTAATATAGCATAAGTTCCCAAAGCGCACTTTGTCTGTTATAGTCTTATGGACTGATTGCTTGGTTATCGGAAACATCATCGATATTCTCGACAGGTGGAGTACATAACACTTTTCAGCCCTTGACCGAAGAGGGACAAACCGACGGTCAGTTAAGACGTGTTTAAAGTTCGGGTGAACACAGATATGATATAAGTACTTCAGTACATACAATCATTATACACAAAATTCTCTTACCCGAGTCACTTGGGGGCTCTTAAAGTTTATATGAGTTGTTTTATAGTAAATGTGTTTTATTCTTGGTCGTTGCAATTTTTTTTCTAAACTGACCTCAGAGAAGTACTCCGCCTTTGGGATGAGGAGCTTGAAGCCGTAGGCGGACCCGCATGAAGTCTTGAGATCGGATGTGGCATGTTAAAGCACGACAGAAGCAAAAAAAATTCCAATTTTTGGATTGGCACCGAACACCTGATCTTGTTCGGACGCCAAGTTTTTACGGACGTTTTTTTGGTTTTCCAAGCTTATGGCACTTTTAAACTATTTGTGTGTTTCCAGCATAAGTCTCGCAGTGCAACGCCGGACACCTTTAGAGATTCGGCAAAAACATTCTAGGATATTGCTATATATGCATCGGTTTCAAATTGTGTCTTCGGACAAATAGTTGGGTTGCCCGGCTCCTGTGCTTGCCTCCTACGTTTCGCTTTGTTCGGCTAGGTGTGCAAAGGGAGAACCACTGCGATTGTGCTTCCAGCTCGCATGGTTAAGCACCTCAGTGGAGAAAGCTGCAAACCGACTGTCACAATAAGTATAAACTGGTCAGCGATCTAATGACTATGTTAAATGACGGGCCGTTCATAACATTGGCCGAAGTGTTTACGACTTGACCTTGGCTGTCGCCAAACACTAATCGGGGGCTCGTGGCCAGCTTCCCTAGTTTAAAGCTCCCATGACTAAGTGAAAGTTATAAAGACCGCATATTTGATTGCCTCTTTTCCGCTAACAGAACCGCCTTCGGGCACCGAGACGTCGGCTAAGGGTTGTCTTCTTATTGTGGAGACACCCTGCATAGTATTTACAAAGGGATAGAAGCCGACGATGGGACACTTTCAACTGATAAACGGTCGCAATGGAGTCAAAATAAACATATCATCATCATTTGTATTTAATATACAAGGGCTGCCTTCCGTAATCATCGTTATAAAGCCATAAATATGCATCAATTTGACTTAAGATTTTTGCCAAGCTGGGTTGCTGGCTCCTGTGCTTACCCCTACGTTCCTGATTGTTCGGCTAGGTGGTAAAGGGAGCACCTCTGTGATTGTTACTACCGGGTCATCTGAGTTAGTACCTCGGATTGGGTGAGGCCGAAAGCTAGCGATCTTAAAGGATCACATTGGTCGGCAACGACGGAAGTGAACATTTTGGCTCATTAATACCATAGAGTTCAGGAACTTTTCCCGAACTAAATCCTCAATATTGTCCTCCCACATTGATCAGAGGTGAGGTTTCATGATCATGATAAGCATGACGACCCAAAGAAAGGAACCGATAGCGGGACTATTTTCCCTGGAAGATGTTTCTTAATATCACATATCTCTCCGCGTACCTTTGTTTATCAAACGTATGACCGGATTGCCTTGTTTGTCGTAAATCTTTGCTCTCATGAAGGCTTTATAAAGAAGGACAAACACTCCCCGGCTGCTGGCCGAGGAGGTGGAAGCCGATGGTCAGTCAACAAAGTTTTGTACAATGCGGATCCGAGCATTAATGATGTAAAATACTTGGATACATAGGATCATAAATTGCGAGTAAAGTCAATTTATTGCAGCTCATCTTTTAAAGACCAAGCGAGCAACTTACATGAAGCTCCCCTAAATCCCAAGTGGCATCGATTTCCTATCTATTAAGCCCCTTGGGGCCAACCTTGGCAAGCCCAGCTTTCGCTGGCTCTAGCTCCTTTAAGAGATCTTTATTCTCTTTTCGAGAAGTTTGTGTTAAACACAACAAATTTTTTTCACACGGATATCGATCCTTAATTCGGCCACCCATGCCCACATTAAGGCTCGGGGGCTACTGGGCTTCGCGCTGACTATTTATAAATATTAAAGGGGTCCATTGATCTGGTGTTGCCACCCGACCAGTGTCTTGGGGGCTACTGCATTGCCTGTTCAGTGCAGAAAATTCAAAGTGACTAGTGTTCGGCTTGATCGAACTATGGGCAAACGCGTCTTCGGACAACAATTGGTACCATCTGGACCTATCTGGCATCAAGCTGATATATTGCGGCAATTTCTCAAAACCCTCTCTCAAGGGCTCGTTCGCCGATCACTGTTATCTCTAATATATTACACTGCGTTTCTATTCCTACGTATGCTATCGAGCCAGGAGTTTATCCTCAGGCCGATTTCGCAAATCGACCTGAGTCTCAGGGGCTACTAGGATCAGTAGTTTTATGTTTTCCTTCAGGTGCACCTTGGGTTTAGATTGACACACACCTTGAGGGCTACTGGATATACATATACTGGCTATATATCTCGGCAGAGAGTAAATTGCACCAATAAAAAATATTCACAAAAATCAGCCCGCGGTCGGGGTGGTGCACCACCTCGGAAGCAGTCCGTCATAAAGCTCGGGCGCTAGTGGCTGGCTCCATAGAGGGCATTTCCGGCATTAAGCTCGGCTGAATTCGTTCAATCTTTTAAAAGACCAAGGTAGTTTACGACACCTCGGACGCTGACCATCGTTGGAGCTTGGATATAGTCCGGCGTTGGTGCTTGGCTGCAAAAGATATCTCGAATGTTGTCCGACGTTGGAGCTCGGATGCAAGAGGACACCGTCGCACGGGAACAACTTCAAACCCGAGGTGTGGTGTAAAAAATAATCCTAAGGCATTGATAAAGGCCAAGAACTTAAATGGGCTCCTCGAATACCCAATGTGTAAACCCTTCGGATTCACTTCTGTGATCCTCAAGATCGAAGACGAGAAGATTTGTTGAACCAGTTTTCAAGACCGACGACCGAAGATGAAGAACAGTTCGGAAGGATTGAGGAGCGTCCCCAACTTGAAGACCGGTTCAGGGGGCTACTGACGGTATCCTGGACTAGGGGGTACTCACCGCATCGTCTCCCGACCAGGTGGATCGGGCTGAGGACCCCCATGGCGGTTCACTCATGGGCCACTTCGGGCAGCCCATGCCGCATACAAGGAGTATTCCACAAGACTTGGTGATCAAGACAAGGACTCCTCTCCACCAACGTATTCGGATAGGACTCTTGTTATCCTAGGCCTCTGGTGCATTATATAAGCCAAGGCCAGGCTAGTCGATAGATGATTACCATAGTCATACAGGCTAGGCTTTAGGGTTTAGCCATCTCGATCTTGTGGTAGATCAACTCTTGTAATACTCATATTCATCAAGATCAATCAAGCAGGACGTAGGGTATTACCTCCATAGAGAGGGCCCGAACCTGGGTAAAATATTGTGTCCCCCGTCTCCTGTTACCATCGATCCTAGACGCACAGTTCGGGACCCCCTATCCGAGATCCGCCGGTTTGGACACCGACAAGGAGCACACAGCGGCCATTGCGGCCGAAGTACAAAGCGGCCCTATCAAGCCGCACATCCCCTTGGCTATTAGGCCATCGGGCTTCTTCACGCAGGATCGGGCAGTTATACATACCGGTTGTCCAGCAACTTCAGGGATGGATTAGCAGCCTAGCCTTCATCGACCGCCACGTACATCAGCAAAATTCGTACTGTGCGTGCACAATTATGCACTCAAAATACCTTGGGCATCGGCAAAGGCAATATACGGACCGGCCTATACAAAGGTTCGGCCTTACATGGCCTTGCCCTTTCTTTAATGATCTTTTCCTTTTTTTACCACAGGTGAATCAAAACCTACTCATTCTTCGGACCCGCGAGGACTCTTTCCGAGCCCGGTTCCGTATACATGGCCGAAGACCATCCCTTTAAAGAAATCTTTCTTATTTGGGCAAAAGCGACGCAGACGTGCGGCAGGAAGCTGCAAAGCATTTTTGCAGACCACAACTTCGCTCAAGAACCTGTATAGAGCTTTTTCCTTAGCCCTAGACCCCTGGCATGTAAAATGGCCTTCGTTATTGGTACCTTCTATAAGATTACGTTTTGATGTATCAATCAGATTTTAGTGAAACAAAATTCTTATTCGGTATCTTTTTTATTCCGCATGTTAAGTAGTCTCACGTACACACCTCGGCATAAAATTGACAGGGGCTCTACACGGCAACATATGTGTTGCCAAACAAAAGTCCAAACAGTTTTGCAGCACAATTCGGCATCCCGAGCTCGGCATTATATACATCAGCTCTGAATCATGTCTTTGGTCAATAGTTGGGTTGCCCGGCTCCTGTGCTTGCTGCCTTACGTCCTGTCTAATTGGCTAGGGTAGTAAAGGTAGAACTACTGCAATTGTGTTTCTGGTTCATCCGGTTAAGCACCTCAGTAGAGAAAGCCGAAAACTGACTGTCATGATGCGGCGAGAGCTAGTCAGCCACTCGGCGATTCACTACAATCCTTAGAGATTTTTCCTTATTATATGAAGGACCCTTTCCCGGTCACATATGTAACACATCTGCATCAGGGTAGCCACGTACATACTAGGGGCTACCTAATAGACCCATTGTCAAACTCCTATAGCTAAGTGAGAGCAATAAAACCGAATAATCTGATTGTCTGGTTTGCCGCACTAACACCTCCTTCAAGGACCAAGACGTTGGGTTAAGTGTAGTTATGTGCAATTCCGTACACCCTAGTAGCATCTATATGGGGGCTGAAGCCGACGACTGGGAACTCTCAGATACAATAAAACGGCTGCACATGAGGATAAAAACTTTTCATCAAGGAATGAATATATTACAAAACACTTCATTTATAACACGAATCCCGGACAATTCAGACTCTTTTATTCGAACACTACGTCCTTAGAGCATTGGCCCTCTATAAGGCAAGCTCCTTTTAGCATGTCCTCAAAATAGCGCTCTGGTGTGCGGTGGGCCTTGCTTTCGAGAGGACCCTCGACCCCCACCTTTTCGGCATTCATTTTCACCCAGTGCATCTTGACACGGGCGAAAGCCATACGCGCTCCTTCCATGCAGGACTACCTCTTAACAGCGTCAATCCGGTGCAGCGCATCAATGAGACGCCGCACGAGGCCGAAGTAGCTGCCCGGAACGGCTTCAGCAGGCCACAGCCGGACTATGACGTCCTTCATGGCCACGCTAGACATCTTATGTAGCTCCGCCCATTGTGACATCTGGTCATTTAGCAGTAGGGGACACTCCTGCTCCACAAACTGCGACCAGAAAAGCTTCTCTGACTTGTACCCCTCCTGGACCTGGAAGAATTGGGCGGCGTCCGTAGCACTCGTCGACAGATCCGCATATGCGTCTGGAGAACTCCACAGTCGATTAAGCAAGGCATGCTTCCAGTCCCCAAATTTAGCCTGTAAAAGAAAAGGCTTACCAGTTGCTATCTGACCAGCTTGACGGATTTCCTCGCGCGCTGCATGGGATTCGGACCGTGCCTCCGAAGCATCTTGAAGGGCCTTGGTGAGTTCGGTCACCTACGCTTTATTTTCCGTTTCCAGAGACTCGCACTTGGCGGCAGTCTCCTTGAGCTTTTGCTCCATCTCAGTGGGAAAGTATCCTGTGCTCCAGTGGAATGAGTGCTCCGACTGCACCGTACAAACTAGAGCCGTTAGATACAGAATATAGGGACAAGATGGAACCCAAACTTCCCACCCTTCGAATTTTGCTGAGAAGCCCCCATACAAGTACAGAATACCTGTAACGTTTCGATTACAAGATGTGCCGTTTGGAACAGAAAGAACACGACTGTACTATCGCTTGGAGGTTCTGGCGGCTCAGGTGTGCCTGGACTGTCAACATGTCAAGACGTCTTAATGTACAATCTCCGGGACAGGTTTCGCTTCCAAGCATTTTCTGAAAATGCGCCATTGAGTATCAATTGTAACTAAATGTGTAATTTCTGTCCAGCATGTGCGTTCACTTTGTCTGCAAACAAATGAAAAGATCTGTTCTAGTATCTAGTATAGACAGATACAAATGTTATATAAAGAAACTTAATGTACCAAAGCTCAACTCGAATATGACCAGGAGCGTGTGCAACATCAAACAAAAAATTCTCACTGGCTGCTAGGAAAGCACTACATTCAAAAAACTTAAACTGATATCCACACACACAAAAAAAAACTTGAATTCCAGAACGAAACACAGGAGCTCCTAATTGCTTTCACCTTCGCCCATCACATATAAATATTGTACAGATAGTGTCATGGAGTTTCCAAGGTGGTATAAAAAAGAAACATATGTTCCACAGGAAGTGCACATTTTGAAAAACAAACGTTCAAGAGTAAATGAAGAGTCTAGCCAAGATTTTAACTAGTGAAATCTGCACCACAAATGAGAAGACAACAGTGTCAGGTGTATGAAAAGTTGAAAATCCATGTCAGATTAGAAAAGGATCAATCAACAACCATCCATTGGCATTCCACGACCTTTTAATCCATCTTCAAGTCATATCGCTGTAGTTGACCTGACACTTGGAGCAATGCATGCTTTTCATTGACTCCATCCTTCCCTGCTCGGTGCAGAAAAAAGTGTTAGACATTACATATTTACATTCAACAACAAAGAGTTAGATTCTCACGAGAGACGTAGCACATCAAGGTCTAAATGAAACAACAAATCCCATGCTAAAGCAGCGAAGAATGAAAATGTGTATGGAATGCATTGGCATTTAGATGTACTAAGGAAAAGAGTGTTTGTGAAAATGGTCCTGAGTACAGCAACATAATTTAGCATGTGAGGCAGAGCTCGGCGACGGTGTGGCATCCGCCGTCGTGGCAGAGCTCGGGCGGTGCTGCAGAAGTGGGCGCAGAAGGGGTGGTGCTCGGCGGCGGCGTTGTTGTAGGTGTCGCCGCTGGTGCCCGCATCTGGTTCAAGATGAGCACGCGCTCCGCCATGTACCACGCCTTCGCCTCGTCGTCCACCGTCGCCGTGTCACCTCTCATCAGGAACGCCAGATCAGTGTTCCTTTTCTTGGCCACGACATTGGTCTTGAGAAGGTCGAGCTTGACCTTCTGTTTCTGCAGAATCACCGTCCACCTCGCGTCGGACTTCTCCTTCCTCATGACGGCGCGGTCACAAAACTTGCGCTCGTCGGCGACTTCACCCTGCTCCAATAGTTATCGGAATAGGCGAGCTTTCGTAGGGGACGTTGAGGTCGGCACTGAAGGCGGAAGGGCCACGCAGAGGAGGGCAGTGCGGGAAGGCGATCTTGGGGTTGAAGCCGGCTGGGAGGATTTCGCTTCGCCGGCGGAAAAAAAGGGCTCCTCGGTGGGCTCTTGGGGGAACGGCTGGAGATGCCCTTATGCCATAGCAAAATATCATACAACTGGACAAATTATTCAGCAAAATATCATAGAACAACAACCTGTGGACCTCATGTTCAGGACAAATTATTCAGAAAAATATAACAATGTAAGAAGCCTTAAATCTTCAAGCAGAATCTCACTCTTGTGCCAACAACCACTTCATGTTCAGGACTTGAACAGGTAGATGAAATTACTTGGTACTCATGTACACTGTCAGACCATAAATTGCTGAAATTTTGCTATCAATTGCTAGAAATGTAGTATAAGCAAAATATAGCAATTTCATTGATTAATTTTGCCGCGCCCCCTATACAGAGAGATATAAACATATATTCTACTGAAAATAGAATTGGCCACAACTCACAAAATCAGCACAAACGGAACAATGTATTAGAACCAAAATACATAATAATAACACAAACTAGTAACATCCAAAAGCATACCTGAAGACTGGGGGTTCTCTTCTCCGGCGTCGGCGGATGGTGGAGCTGGGCGCTGTGTGTGGCTGTGGAGGGGGTTGCGCCGACTTGGAGAAGGGCGGGCAGGGGTGGGGCTAGTTGTCCGCTGGAAGTCGGGGGACAGTACATCCGTACTGTGGCGAACTTTTTCCGCCGCAGCGCCCACGGCGAGGTCCGCCGGCTGACCGCCGATGCCCTAGTCTGTCTGTGTTCTTCCTGTTCCAAACTGGGAATAGCACAACCAAGTGACGTGCACATTACAGCTATTTCTTTGCTTACATGGGGCTTTTTGGCAAAATTCAAAGGGCTCGGGGTTCGCGTTCTATCTTGTCCTTGTATTTTGTATCTAATGGCCCTGCTGTGTGCGGTGCAGCCGGAGCACCCAATTGATCGGAGTACAGGATACTTTCCCCCATCTCAGTCACCCGTTCCTCAAAGCGGCGCTGAGCTGCCTGTTTGGCCTTTAAGTCCACAGCCGCCTTGTCAGCAGCCGCCTGGCTTACCCTTGCCTGCTCCTTGGCTTGATTAAGCTCGCCCCGAAGGGTCTCCACTGCGGCGGCACCATCTGTACAACCATGCATAGTAAAGCTCTTCAACTTCCACAAAAGCATGGAAATAAACAGGCATACAACGCAAGATGTATCTTATACCTTGCACTTGGTCGAGCCGCGTGTTAACAATGTCTAGATCCTCATCGGCTCGCTCCAGTTTCCGCTTGAGTTCAGAAATCGCACCTGACTGGGCAGTCGCCGCTAACAAAGAGGTCTGTTTTGAAATTCAAATAAAATAACATGTTACCACCTGACAACTGATTATTGACCCTCTGCTCGCTTTTCTTTTAGAAAACCGAACAGAGTCTCAGGGGCTACTATCTATATACGGGCATATTTCTCATAAAAGATAAAAAAATATTACATTGCGTACCTCGAACCCTGCTAGCAGGCTGGAGAAGGCTTCGTTCAGTACGCTCTTGGCAGACTGAATCTTCTCAGACACCGCACTCATAAGGATGCGGTGCTCTCTAGGACGGATGCACTTTAAAGAGCGTCCGTCGTGGTATTCGGCACCTCCAGATTAGCAGAGGTCGCCGCTCCCTTTTCTCCCGCAGGGGGTCGTTCACTAGACGGGCCGTATTGGTCTCCGGAGCAGTCTGCGGCTGGGGGATGGATTGACCAGGGCCCTCGTCGCCGGTCTCCATGAGGACCGTCCTCCCCGGCCCTTTGGCAGCCGAGGTATTACCCTCTTGCACTGTTAAATCGCCCCCCCCCCTCCGTGTCTCTTCAAGGCTTGGGGAGGGCCTATGAGACGACACCTCGGCATCATCCGCCTTAGGCGGCGGGGAGGCTAATGGAGGTGACCCACTCTCCATCATCTCTGGTGGCAGATCCCCCGAGGACGAAGATAATGGGGGAAGATGACGGGGCCGGACTAAAAGACAGAACTTAGAGTTACCATCATAGTCCATTAATTGACTAAGTGCGAAAAATCCCGGACCACTTACGAGTCGGCTTGGGGCTTAGTCCGGCACCGATGCTTCGGGACAACCTCGGCGTTTGACCCCGAGTCGTCGGGGAGGGTAATTTTGTCCCTCTTGGACGCTTCGGCTTCCAAGACTTCGGAGGCCACTCTCTTTTTACCCTTGCGGGGAGGATCTTCTTCCTCCTCCTCCTCCTCGTCGTCGTCGTCGTCATCACCCTTGTGAGAGGACTGGGAATCAGCATCTCCGGACATTGCGTCCGAGGTGTTCTCCTTCCTTTTCTTCTTCTTGTCCTTCTTTGTCAGCGCCTGGTATGGCGTCGGGACCGGCATCCTCATTAGAAGAGGATTGGATGGGTCTTCGGGGAGCGGAGCCGGATGAGGGAGTCCTGGACTAAGGGATCCTCGGGCGTCCGACCTGTTATCTATGGGCCGGACTGATGGGCTGTGAAGATATGAAGACGGAAGACTGTACCCGTGTCCGGATGGGACTCTCCTTGGCGTGGAAGGCAAGCTAGGCGAACAACTATGAATATTCCATCTTATGTAACCGACTCTATGTAACCCTAGATCCCCCCGGTGTCTATATAAACCGGAGGGTGTAGTCCGGAAAGGATATACTCAATACCGTAGTCATATAGGGTAGACTTCTAGGGTTTAGCCATTACGATCTCGTGGTAGATCAACTCTTGTAATACTCATATTCATCAAGATAAATCAAGCAGGAAGTAGAGTATTACCTCCATAGAGAGGGCCTGAACCTGGGTAAACATCATGTCCTCTATCTCCTGTTACCATCAACCTTAGACGCACAGTTCGGGACCCCCTACCCGAGATCCGCCGGTTTTGACACCGACATTGGTGCTTTCATTGAGAGTTCCTCTGTGCTGTCGCTGAAAGGTTCGATGGCCCCTTCAATCGTGAATAATGCCGCTGTCTGTGGAGAAACTTTCCTCCCCGGACAGATCTTCGTGTTCGGCGGCTTCGCACTGCGGGCCAACTCATTTGGCCATCTAGAGCAGATCGAAAGCTACGCTCCTAGCCATTAGGTCAGATTTGAGAGCTTGAACTATGTCGCGGACATCCGTGGAGACTTGATCTTCGCTGGATTCGATACCGCGGTGGCCGCTCCCGGTCACCCCGATGATCATAACCTAAATCTGTCATCGGACCGCATCCAGGAGATCGCTTCTGTAACCGCTCTGGCCCTAGAGTTGGAGCAGGACGCGCCATCCAAAGACGGGAGGATTAACCCCACCTCGGAGGCCACAGATTCCACGGCGTTGGAGCCGCACATGGACCTGGTCTCACACGATGCCTATGCCACCGGAATGCCAGGCTCGTCTCCGTTCGTAGGTTCTGAACCGCACGAGCCCGCGGACGCCGAGCTTGATCGTTTATTGATCTTCAAATTCAGCGCCGCAGACATCTTCCAGTACTCGCCTTTGGGCGATGTGCTAAACTCATTAAAAAAACCTGTCCTTGGCGGAGGACTCTCAGCCGAACTATATCCGGCTCGAACAAGGGGTTGACGATGGAGAATTTTACTTCCCACCCGGCACCCACTTTATAGCCACGATTGAGGATTTGACCGACGAACTTGATTACGACTCCGAGGACATCGATGTTATGGACGACGATGCCGGAGAAGAAGAGGCCCAGAACCCGCCGTTCACCGGACGCTGGACGGCCACTTCCTCGTATGACGTATACATGGTGGATGCACCAAAGGAGCACATCGGTGACGATAAGGAAGACCCAGTTGAGGATAAACCTTCCGAAATACAGTCCAAGCGCCGGCGTCAGCGGCGCTGCTCCAAGTCACGCCGCAGTAAAAATAGCAACACTAGCACAGGAGAAGATGACACTCTGGAAGGTGCCGAAGACAACAAAGACCCCGTCGATAAAGCAAACAAACAAGATGAACGGGAAGATGAGCAGGTTATCCCTGTTAAACAGGCCACGCATGAAGATTCGGAGGACGATAATTATTTTCCGCTCTCTGAAGATGAGGTGAGCCTCGGCACCAAAGACTTCATCGTGCCTGAGGAACCTCTTGAGCAGGAGTGCTTCAAGCGCCAGCTAATAGCCACGGCAAGGACCCTGAAAAAGAAGCAGCAGCAGCTTCAAGCTGACCAAGATCTGCTCAATGATAAATGGACCGATGTCCTAGTAGCCGAAGAATACAGCCTTAAGCGCCCAACCAAAAGCTACCCAAAGCGCAAGTTGCTACCTCAGTTCAACGAGGAAGCGCCGGAGTACATACCACCATCGCACAATACGGCCGACCGACCACCACATGGTCGGGACAAAACGGCAACTCATGCCGAACACCAGCCCGCCCCGCCTCATCACTCAGGTAGAGGTAAATTAGCCCACGACCATACATATGACCTCTGACAGAACCTGAACAATAAAGAAGGACATACCAGATCAATCTACGGATCACGAAGACGCGCCTCGACACGCGACAACGGCCACCTATTCGTACATGACAAACTCAGTCATGCGTGGGCTAAACACCGCAGATGGACTCTATCAGAACCGCGTCATGATACAGCCCGATATAGAGGCCCCGCACACCCTCATTGCTTCACTGATGAGGTCTTGGATCACGAATTCCCAGAAGGATTCAAGCCCGTGAAGGAACCACGGGCCCCGCGGTGTGGATCGAGGACTTCATTCTCCACATCCATATGGCCCCCGGAGATGATCTCCATGCCATAAAATACCTCCCTCTAAAACTCAAAGGGCCAGCTCGGCATTGGCTAAACAGTCTGACTGAAAATTCCATTGGCAGCTGGGAGGACTTGGAAAAGGCTTTCCTAGACAACTTCCAAGGTACATATGTTCGACCTCCGGACGCTGATGAGTTAAGCCATATAGTTCAACAGCCCGGAGAGTCCGCCAGGAAATTCTGGACAAGGTTCTTAACTAAAAAGAACCAAATTGTCGACTGTCCGGACGGCGAAGCTCTAGCGGCTTTCAAGCATAGCATCCGCAACGAATGGCTCGCTCGCCACCTCGGACAAGAAAAGCCAAAATCCATGGTGGCCCTCATGGCATTCATGACCCGCTTTTGTGCGGGCGAGGACAGTTGGTTGGCTCGTAGAAAAAACAATGCAAGCAACGCCGGCACCCCCGAAGTTAAAAGCAACAAAGACAAGTCCTGACGCAATAGATACAAGCGCCGAAACAATAGTGACAACATCGAGGATATGGCGGTCAATGCCGGATTCAATGGCTCTAAGTCCGGTCAGTGGAAGAAGCCGTTCCAAAAGAACAATTTGGGCCCATCCAGCTTGGACCGCATACTTGATCGTCCATGCCAGATTCACGGCACCCCCGACAAGCCTCCTAATCATACAAATAGAGAGTGCTGGGTTTTCAAACAGACCGGCAAATTAAATGCCGAGAACATGGAAAAGGGATTGCAAAGCGAGGACGATGACGAAGAGCCACGATAACTGAACACAGGGGGACAGAAGAAGTTTCCCCCTCAGGTCAAAACGGTGAACATGATATATGCTACCCACATCCCGAAGAGGGAGCGCAAGCGTGTGCTCAGGGACGTCTACGCGATAGAGACAGTCGCCCCAAAATTCAATCCATGGTCGTCATGCCCGATCACATTTGATCGCCGGGATCACCCGACCAGTATCCGTCACGGAGGCTCAGCCGCACTGGCCTTAGACCCAATAATTGATGGGTTCCACCTGACTAGTGTCCTTATGGACAACGGTAGCAACCTCAATCTGCTCTATCAGGATATAGTGGGAAAATGGGCATTAACCCATCAAGGATCAAGCCTACAAAGACCACCTTTAAAGGAATCATTCCAAGCGTAGAGGCCCATTGTACGGGCTCAATCACATTAGAGGTTGTCTTCGGATCTCCGGACAACTTCTGAAGCGAGGAGTTAGTCTTCGATGTCGTCCCATTCCGCAGCGGCTATCATGCACTGCTCGGACGAACTGCATTTGCTCGATTCAACGCAGTGCCACACTATGCTTATCTCAAGCTCAAGATGCCCGGACCACGCGGCGTCATAATAGTCAATGGCAATACGGAACACTCTCTCCGTACAGAAGAGCACACAGCTGCCCTAGCAAGAGAAGTACAAAGCGGCCTTCTCAAGCAGAACCTTCATTCGGCTGTCGAGCCCTCGAACACCCTTAAGAGGGTCTGAACTACTCTGCATCAGGAGAGCTCGGCTTGTCAGGAGCTCGACTAGCAATCCGGCTTCCGTCTCAGTCCCGATCAAGCGGTGGCATGCGCGCCGCGCGTACATAACTATGCACTCAAAATTCCATGGGCATCGACGGAGGCATAGCTAGCTTGTGATCCACGGCACGGCTCAACCGACATTAGATACACACATACTTTCACTTTTTATTGTTTTCTTACAAGTTTTAATCCTACAGGCCCCATCGGGTGGTCTCGTTATCAGTCCTCTTGAAGGATAAATAAACCAAGATGGCGAGGAGCGTAGACATACGGGGACTTTTTAGGTGATTCCGTTAACGATAACTCTACCTGTCTTCCAAGACCCACATGCAGCTCTCCCCTGGTTTCGGCATGTTAAATATCTTGTTGCTTATTGCACTACTTGTATCAATGCGCCTGGCGTACTAATTACATTACAATGAAAACAGTTTGTAGCTGGAGCTGTAGGACCGCAGCTTTTTACCTTTACATCTTTTCTGTTTTCTTTCTCTCTTTTCTTTTTTTTCAGTTTCCCTATGGATAACCCCATCAGGTAGCACCCGTACACTTTGGTACGTTTTGATGTTTGACACGGGCTTTATAGCACCCCACATTACGGCAACAAAAGTCCGAACACTTGTTATAAGTATAGTTTGGCACCCCGAATTTAGCATTATATGCATTGGCTCCGAATCATGTCTTTGGTCAATAGTTGGGTTGCCCGGCTCCTGTGCTTGCTGCCCTACGTTCCGCTACATCGGCTAGGGTAGTAAAGGGAGAACTACTATGATTGTGCCCTGGTCTAAACCGGATGAGCACCTCAGTAGAGAAAGCCAAAAACTGACTGTCATGATGCGGCGAGAGCCGGTCAGCTATTCGGAGGTCTCAAATCGTTGGAGGTTTTTCCGCATTTCACGAAGCATCGTACTTCCCCATCAGACGCTGACAGCACTTTGGTTCATATACCAGGGGATGCGCCTATGTTTTATTATAAAACTCCTATGGCTAAGTGAGGGCGTTCAAGCCGTATAGTCTGGTTGCCTGGTTCATTGCGCTAAACAACTACTTCAAGGACCATATAATTGGATCAAGATTGTTTAGATACCATCCCGAACACCTCCGTACTACCTACATGAGGGCAGAAGCCGACGACTGGCCAACCCTCAGATTTCATACAACACGGCCGCACAGGAGGACACAATCAAAACATAAATTATATTACAAAAGCAGATTTGTTGTCATCATACAAGACAAAATACGAGTGTATTCACTCGACAATAATGTCCTGCCTGCACTGCATGGCTACAATATGAGACCCCTCTAGGACATCCGCAAAATAGCGCTCATGTGTACGGTGCCCCTTGCCCTTCGGCGGCCCCTTGGTCAGCTCGACGGCGTCCATCTTCGCCCACCACATCTTGCAGCGAGCAAAGGCCATCCGGGCACCTTCAATACAGACCGACCGCTTTACGACCTCAAGCCACGGGCAGGCACTAACAAGCCGCTTCACAAGCCCGAAGTAGCTGCTGGGTACCGGCGCGGCAGGCCATAGCCGGACTATCAGGTCCCTCATGGCCAGCTCGGCCGCCTTGTGCAGCTCGACCGACTGTTTCAGCTGGTTGCTGAAGGATACCAGATGTTCTGGTCCAAGATATTGAGACCAGAACAGCTTCTCCGTCGAACTCCCTTCCTTGGCTCGATAAAATTCAGCAGCATCGGATACGCTGAGCAGCAAATCCATAAACGCCCCTGTAGAGCACCAAATTCGGGTAAGTAAAAGGAGCGTTTCCTTCACAGTCTTGCTTTGCATAATGAAAGCCTTACCCGCCGCAATCTTCTTAGCCACCTGGAGTTCCTAAAGGGTGCTCTGGGCCTCGGCTCGAGCCTCTTGTGCGCTCTGGCGGGCCTTCGTAAGTTTGGACGCCTGCATTTTAGAATCACGCTCCAGGGACTCGTACTTCTTGACGGCATCTTGACGCTCTTGATGAACCTCGCTGACCCAGGCCTTGTGCTTTTCACGTACATCGTGTTCCTTGGCCGCTTTGTCCTCGGCCTCGGCTAATGCCTTCTTGAGGGCCGCCACCTCGGTCGTGGCCCCTAGCATAGTCCATGACACTTTAGTCAGCACGAAGTATTCATCCTTCCTAACATACACGCACAGGTTACTGCATACCTTGGCTGTCCTCCAGCTACTTCTTCACAAGGCTGAGCTCTTCCTCGGCCTGCTCCAGGCTCCGCTTCAGTTCGGAGACCTCCGCAGTATGAGTGGCAGCAGCCAGCAGCGACGCCTGCTTATTTACATAGACATCATATGTTAGACTCCTGCGAAAATTGTTTTGATCCTCTGTTCGGCTTTTCTTTCCGAACACCGAACAGAGTATCAGGGGCTACTGTCTATGCTGTGATATTCTTTCTACAATTATTATTACCTCAAAGCCTTTTAAAAGGCTAGTGCAGGCTTCGGTCAGCCCACTTTTGGAAGACTGAACCTTTTTGATCACCGTACCCATAAGGACACGGTGTCCATCTACAATGGAAGCGCCTTGCAGTGCTTCCAGCAGATCATCCGGCGCCTCTGGTCGGACAGAGGTCACCAGCGGAACAAGCACACCCCCTCCTTTTGGGGAAGGCCGTTCGCTGGACTCCAGAGCCGTGAAGGTCTCCGAAATGATATTCGGCTGAGGGCCGAATGGAACTCGGCCCCCACCATCAGTCCCCATGGGGGCTTCTTCCCCCATGTGTCCGGCGGCCGTGGAGTCATCCTTGGACGCCGCTCTGACGATCTCCGTAGCCTCCCCTTGGTCGGGAAAGGCCCTTTGGGACACCACCTCGTCATCGCCTTTGGGCGAGGTAGAGTGAGCAGGTGGCGGCGACATGCTAGCCATCTCCTTTGAGTCTAGCGAGCCCTCTATCGAGGATTGTGGAGAACTATCGCGGGTCGGACTGCAATAGCATAAACTAAACATATTAATATGGCAAAGGGGAAGGGCCATACATTTGGACGAGCATAAGGTCTTTGGTACTTACGAAGCGGCCCGAGGTTTGGTCTGGGGCATTCGATCCGGACTGCTATCGACATCCCACGCGGAGTTATCCGCGAGGGTGCCCTTCCCCCTCTTGGGTGCCTTCGCCTCCAGGTTCGTGGAGGCACCCTTTTCTTCCTTCCCCCCTCAGGGGGGAGTTGTCCTCTTCCTCCTCCTCCTCGTCGTCTTCGGCGATCGAAGGGTCAGTCTTGTCTTAGGACGACATGTCCGAAGTATCCTTCGACGAAGGTCACTCCTGGTCCCCTTGGCCGCCTTCTCAGTCTTCTTCTCTGGCATGTCATAAGGCACCGGGAAAAACATCTTCGTCAGGAGTGGGGTCTCTTTGTCTTCGGGTAGCGGGGCTGGACAGTTAATCCGCCTCACTATGTCGGTCCAGGCCTAAGGAAAAAATTGATAGGAGAGCTTAGACTTCTTTCTCACAATACGCTAGTAAAGATTATGCTTTGAGAGCGTGAAAGAACTTACCGAATTGGCTTGGCGCTTTGAGCTAAGCCCAAGATCCTTGGTTGTAGGCGGTGGCGTCTCTGTCAGGACCCCGATTCTAAGTCACATCGATCTAGCCTGTAACACGTCATATCACTTTGCGGCCTCACGCACGGTATTCTCACGGGTGCCACCTTACCGTTTGCGCCTTTTGGCTCACGTATATGACAGTGTCGCTAGTATCCATATGATAGAGAACCCGGGCCAACATGACTAGTCATGAACCCAAAGTGGCACTAACTTACGGGGACAGGCATACATGACCCATCCTCGAACGTGTTGTTCATCAGCGTGTGAATCCGGGCTATAGCAACTGGGCTATCAAGACTCCGAGAGTCACCGCATGACATTTCCCCAAAGGGACAGACACATGAACGAAGTGGAACACATGTCGGCCAGTCTAAGTGTTCCGGAGCAGTAGTAACTGGGCTAGCAGGACTCCGATAAACCGGGCTGTAGCAGACTACCATGGCTCAGTGGAAGCACTAGACTACATTTCCCCATAACAGAGGCTACCAAGGATAGACAACTAGGTTGTCAGATCCCACACATACCAAGCATTTCAATCATACACACAATATGCTTGATATGTTTAAATACAACATGGCATCACAACAAAACTCTACGACTCAAAGTATTTATTCATTAGGCTCCGAGGAGCCAAGTATTACAAACATGAATCTCATGACCCAACATACAGAGCATACAAGCAATAAGCACATGCGGAAGCTTAACTTGTCTGAGTACAGACAACTACAAATGGAAAAGGCTGAGAAGCCTGACTATCTACAAGACCCTCCCAAGGGTACAAGATCATAGCTGAGGTAACAAGCTAAATGTCAAAGTCCACACGGAACTACTAGCGAGACTGAAGTATCTCTGCAAAAACATAAATTAAGCAAACGTGAGTACAAATGTACCCAGCAAGACTTACATCAGAACTAGCTACATATGCATCATTATCAACAAAGGGATGGTGGGGTTTACTACAGCAAGCCAACTTTGACTCAGTGGCTAACCTGAACTACTACTACAAGTAACTATTTTGAGGTGGCGCACACGAGTCCACATATTCACGAATCAATACACCACTATGGATCCGCTCCCGTCTCCCTACGAGAACGCCATCCATAGCACTCATGCTTATCTTGCGCATTTTAGAGTATCCACTTTCACTTGTCTATGAACTATACAGGCAACCCAGAAGTCCTTTACCGCAGACACGGCTATTCGAATAGATGATGTTAACCCTGCAGGGGTGTACTTCACACACGCTCTCGCCACTTACCACCATGTACACGTCGTGTATCTCGACAACCTTCAAGCGAAAGCCTGGCGAGGGAGTCGTCCATGACCTGACTAACCAGACAAGTCTCTAGTCCAGGTTTATCGCCTATTCGGGTTCCATCCGCAAGGAGATCCGGCCGGGGTTTCGCTCAGGGCCCCAAACAATGAGAGCAGGGTTCCCGAGGCACCAAACGGGCGTCCCGGTACACCATGCCTTGTGTCTCTACCGCATCATAGCCCACCCCTAGGGTCAGCGCTACGCACGTCCCCCAATACATATCCTACAAACACCAGAAACTAGTTGCAACTCCTGGACAGAGATCGAGGAGATTAATAAGTCGAGAGGGGCACTTAAGAATTCCAATGTGTGGTAGTAGCTGATCATGGATCACAAACACATAACTCAGTTCCTGAGGATGGCTGCAATGAGACAACCCACCATGTATTCCTACATGGCCTCCCACCGGTACCTTTACCAAATCATGTTCACACACTTAGCTCTCAACAGTAGGACATGTTCACCACATTCCAATCCATCCCCCGATGAATCAGACCTGACTCAACTCTAAGCAGTAGCAGGCATGACAACAAGCATGAATGAGTAGGCACATCAGGGCTCAAACAACTCCTACTCATGCTAGTGGGTTTCATCTATTTACTATGGCAATGACAGGTCATGCAGAGGAAAGGCGTTCAACTACCGCAACACGTACAGTTGAATCATTGTTGTCCTAATGCAGTAAAAGAGAGTAGGAGCGAGAGAGTGAGATTGTATCGGAATGAAAAAGTGGGTTTGCTTGCCTAGCACTTCTAAAGATAGTATAGTTCTTCATCGGTGTCATCAAACTCATCGTCGGAACATACGTCTACCGAGGGGGAACAACCACCGGCAAACACAAAAGAACACAATCAATACAATGCACAATATTATGCATGATCATGACACGTCGATATGCTGTGATTTGAGCTAATGCAGCTAAGAATAGAAGGGTCTGAGTTGATTTGAACCAAAGGTTCAAATTCAAATTCAAACTAAGAACCTATAAAGTGCATTATCATGTTTTTATCTAAACAGCAAGGTTAAGTTGTTTAAATATGCATGGAAATGGTACATATGGGTAGATTGGATTTTTTTGATCATTTTTCATATATAATTTATCTTATTCGGAGTTATAGATAATTTTCTATGATTTTTAGAAGTTTAGGACTTTTTCTGAATTTCCTGAATAAACTTAAATCCAGAAAATGCTTTACTGCGTCAGCATTGCACAAGGCTGATGTCAGCACATCAACTGGGTCGGTCAGGTCAAACCTGACCAGCGGGACCCATTGGTCAGTGACTTAGGGCTGGTTTGGGTGAATGATAGGTGGGACCGGTCAACGCTGACTTGGCCAAAGTCAAAGCTGATACGTGGGGTCCATAGGATTAGCACTAATCTAAACATATAATTTAGACTTACCTAATTTGGCTCAGGGACCCACACGTCAGTGGCTCGAGAAGGGTGATTAGCAGGCTCATTAGCCGCTAATGACGTTGCCTCGTCAGCGGGTTAGTGCCGGCGATAACCGGAGCACGGCGGCGTTCGCCGTCCGGCCAACTCCGGCGTCGGGAGGAAGCGCGGCTGGTCTCGTCGGAATGACCGCGATGTGGCGCGTCTAGCGGTGGCCGTGGATGCGGCTGGGGTGGTCGGTAGCGGCAACTGCGACCAGCGAGGCGGCGGCCGGAGCTTGGCCTCGAGCGGCTAGGGGGCTACGGTGCGGCTACGGATGAGATACTAGGTGCGTTCGGCTCCTGGGAGCGAGGTAAGGAAGATGACGCACTCGGGCGCAAGCTGCAGCATCCGTAGAGGCGGCGGCGACAAGGTCAGCGGCGGCTGGAGTTCGGCCGCGACAGAGCTATGGCCTAGAGCTCGCAAACGTGAGGGGAAAGAGAGGTGTTCTGCACGGATGCTCAAAGCGAGTCTGTCAGCGACAACGGCGAGGCCGGGGAAGCGCTGTGGTCGGAGAATCGACGAAGGCAATGGCAAAGCAGAGGTGGCGATGGAGACGACGGGGGCGGTGCTCTGCTGCTACTGGTGTTGCGTGCGTCGACGAGGAGATGAAGAGCGGGATGGCAGGGCATCTGGACCAGTCGGAGAAGTGAGGGGGAGGCGGTGGATGCGGCAGTGCTCGTCGGTGTTCTCGGGCGCGAGCGAGGAGAGCGGGGGAGAGAGACATAGGAGAGGTGAGGACGAGGGAGAGGTCGAGGGGGTCGAGGGGAATTGTGTGGCGTCTCCAAGGGGGTCAAGGCGCAGGCAGGCAGCTTGGAGGTAGCCACACGTTCGCCACCAAGCTGCTTCGGGGCGAGGGGGAGGAAGACGATAGGGAGGAGGAGGTGGGCTGGGCCAGCCACTTGGGCCGCCAGGTGGGCTGCATAGGTAAGTTAGGTAGGTTTCCTTCCTTTTCTATTTTTCTTCTGTTTTCTATTTTCTGTAACTTGTTTCTGATTTAGTAAAAATACTAAATCACTTTATAAAATCCAGAAAACTTTTGTGGCCACTATATGATTTAAACCAGAGGCCCTCACCAAGTTTCAGAATATTTGGAGCTACCAAATATTTTATAGGAATTTATAGCTCCACTTCAAATACAATATGATTTAATTCAAAGACCATAAATGCCTTGGAAAAATGTGCATGACCAGTGGTAAAGGTTTTAACCTCTTTCCATAAATAATGAACATTTTTGAAGGGCATTTTGGATTCAATGAAAATATTTTTATTTTGATCCTAGTTGCATTTCATTTGGTGCTAGGGTTTGAACATCCCCATTTCAGGTTTAAGAAAATTTAAACATGATGCAACAATCAAGACTAGTCCACAACAAGGCTGAAGCTAGGGCTGTGACAGTCTCGTCGGCCTTGAAGAGCACTTTCCAGATATGCTCGTGTGTTGTGCCGAAGAGCTCTAGCAGCGTTTGGTGCTTGGCCGGATCGAATTCCCACAAATAGCAAGTCCGGCGTTGGCACGGGAGGATTCGGCGGATGAACATAACCTGGATCACATTGACAAGCTTGATCTTGTTGGATATCATGTTATGGACACACGTCTGGAGCCCTGTCATCTCGCCCAGAGAACCCCAAGTTAGGCCCTTCTCTTGCCAGGAGGTGAGCCGCATCGGAACTCTGGATCAGAATTCGGGGGCCGCCGTCTAGTTGGTGTCGCGCCCGCTCGGTGATGTAGAACCACCCTGATTGCCACCCCTTCACCGTTTCCATGAAAGAACCTTCGAGCTAGGTGACGTTGGGCATCCTACCCAACATAGCTCCTCCGCACTCTACCTGTTGACCTCTCACCACCTTCGGCTTCACATTGTAGGTCTTCAGCCATAGGCCGAAATGAGGTGGGATGCGGAGAAAGGCCTCGCACACGACTATAAATGCCAATATGTTGAGGATAAAGTTGGGGGCTAGATCATGGAAGTCTATCCCATAATAAAACATCAATCCGCGGACAAACAGGTGGAGAGGGAATCCCAGCCCGCGGACAAAATGCGTAAGGAACACCACTCTCTCATGAGGCTCAGGGGTGGGGACGATCTGTCCCTTGGCCGGAAGTCGGTGAACGATCTCCTTGGCCAGGTATCCGGCCTCTCAGAGCTCCTCTATGTCTTTCCTCATAACGGAGGAGGCCATCCACTTGCCATCAGCTCCGGATCTAGACATGGTTGGGTGTTTGTTTGAATGGGAACGAATGAGGACTTGGGCATTGGAGCTCAAGAACAGAGAGGCAGGAAGAAAGCGTGGGAGAAGAAAGGGGAATCTTATCTCCTTATAAGGGCGGTGAATATCGAACGGCCCACCATTCGCCTTAAAATTCGCCTGCTCCCAAGGGCTGTGTAAACGGCACGGTCGGGTTACCCACGCCCATGTTGATGAGAATCCCATAATAAGGGGGCACGATCTCTGCTTTGACAAGACGTGCCAATGACAACCGCGTCTCGAAACATGGGGCAAAAAAACGGTCTGAAATTATGACCGGACAGGCGTGACGTCACATTACTAAAGTTGTCACCAGATTGGACTCGTGTGTTATTATATTCTCTTTGTGGTTGTGTGCGGTGTGTGTTACAGGTCCGGGCACGATCAATTCGTCTGGAGACTATTTGGGAGTTCGGAAGGAGGAACCCTCCTTGCAATGCCAAAGACAGCACTACGCGCCGGATAACTTATCATTGAAGCCAGGTTCAGGGGCTACTGAGGGAGTCCTAGACTAAGGGGTCCTCGGGCGTCCGGCCTGTTATCTATGGGCCGGACTGATGGGCTGTGAAGATATGAAGACCGAAGACTGTACCCGTGTACGGATGGGACTCTCCTTGGTGTGGAAGGCAAGCTAGGCAAACAACTATGAAGATTCCATCTTATGTAACCGACTCTATGTAACCCTAGACCCCCCGGTGTCTATATAAACCGGAGGGTGTAGTACGGAAAGGATATACTCAATATCATAGTCATACAGGCTAGACTTCTAGGGTTTAGCCATTATGATCTCGTGGTAGAACAACTCTTGTAATACTCATATTCATCAAGATCAATCAAGCAGGAAGTAGGGTATTACCTCCATAGAGAGGGCCCAAACCTGGGTAAACATTGTGTCCCCTGTCTCCTGTTACCATCAACCTTAGACGCACAGTTCGGGACCCCCTACCCGAGATCCGCCGGTTTTGACACCGACACCGGACACCAGATCTGCTCCGCCTTTTTAATCCAGAACTATAAGGGGATGGACTACTTAGCACCTCTCCCTCAGGTTGTTAAATCCTATTGGGGTTCAGAGTTTTTTTAATTTACCTGGGAGGACGGATGGTTGTAGTGGAGGCCGGTGTCGTCTGAGGACCTTGGCCATGATTTCTGCTTATTAAACAACAGCTTCCAGATCCCCTTATGCGTTGTGCCGTAGAACCTCTAGGGTCCACAGACCTTCCGTATTGAACTCCCACATCTTGAGAGGCCGCCTTTGGCAGGGAAGTACTCGGAGGATCAGCATCACTTTGATTACGTCGGCAAGGGTAACGTCCTTCGCTATCATGCTCTTGACGTGTTTCTGTAGCAGCAGCACCTCAGGGACCGACCCCCAGTCCCGACCCTTGTTGGTCCAGGATGCAAGCCTCAACAGGGGTCCAGATCTAACGGCTGGTGCGGCTGCCCATTTGGAGCCACGGGGTTCAGTAATATATAACCATTCTTGTTGCCATATTTTGACGGTGTCCACAAATACTCCCATTGGTCAATTGACTTTGGGGAGCTTGCTCACCATGGCGGCACCACAGTCCACGTGTTGCCCATTGACCACCTTTGGTTTCACATTAAAAAACTTGAGCCATAGGCTGAAGTGTGGAGGGACACGGAGGAAGGCTTCACACACGACGATAAACGCCGAGATGTGAAGGAACGAATTTGGGGCCAGATCTTGAAAATCCAGCCCATAGTACAACATGAGACCCCTTACAAAGGGATGAAGGGCGAATCCGAGTCCACGGAGGAACTGGGGGATAAACACCACCCTCTCACCGGGCCCTGGAGTGGGGATGACCTGCACCGGATCGGGAAGCCTGTGCTTGATTTGCGCAGTCAAATACCGTGCTTCCACGCCGCTCCTTGATTTCTCCTCCATGATGGTGGAGGGCACCCACTTGCCTCGAGAACTGGCCATGGTCGAAGGAGTTTTTGGGAAGGGAAGAGCTTGGAGTTTGGGCGCTGGAGCTCGGGGATGGAGAGGCAAAGAGAATGAGGCGTGGGGTGGAACAGATGGGTTCTATCCACTTATTTGGAATGCGAATATCAAGCGTCCCCTCCGTCGAGCCTTAAAACTCGCTTGTTCCCAAGGGGTCACGTGAACCGCATGGTTAGGTTACCAAAACTTGTATTGATGAGAATCCCGTAATAAGGGGGCGCGATCTCTGCTTTGACAAGACGTGTCACCGGAGGTTGCGTATCAAAGCGCGAAACGGGAGGCTAAAAAACGGTTCGAAGTAATAAAGCGGCTGGATGTAACGTCTCGTCCGTGAAATCATTAGAAGACGGAATTTATCTGTATTTTACCTTTATGTTTAAGGATGGTGACTATTGTACAGAGCCGGATATAAGTACTGATGGTCAACTGCTTTGAAGTGTTTGGAGGAGGAACCCGCATTGCAATACCGAAGACAATCTGCGCGCCGGACACATCATCATTGAAGATAGGTTCAGGGGCTACTGAGGGAGTCCAGGATTATGGGGTCCTTAGGCGTCCGGGCTATGTGATATGGGCCGGACTAATGGGCCGCGGAGATACAAGACAAAAGACTTCCCCCGTGTCCAGATGGGACTCTTCTTTGCGTGGAAGGCAAGCTTAATTAGTGTGCGAATATGAAGATTCCTTTCTCTATAAACCGACTCTGTACAAACCCTAGTCGCCTCCAATGTCTATATAAACCGGAGGGTTTAGTCCGTAGAGACAGACACAATCATAATCATATAGGCTAGACATCTAGGGTTTAGCCATTACAATCTCGTGGTAGATCAACTCTTGTAACCCCTATACTCATCAAAGTCAATCAAGCAGGACGTAGGGTATTAGCTCCATTAAGAGGGCCCGGACCTGGGTAAACATCGTGTCCCCTGTCTCTTGTTACCTTCGATCCTTAGACGCACAGTTCGGGACCCCTACCCGAGATCTTCCGGTTTTGACACCGACAGGAGGTGCTTCATGGCTACCTCATCGTTGCCTCCCCCAATCTGCACAACCACTCTGTAATATTCTACCAATGTGTCGGGCTTTGATTCACCGGTGAACTAACTTACTCGTGTCACCAACTTGAAGTTGGGGCGAATCTCAGCAGCTCGGATGGCTCTGCCGAAACATTCGGGTCCAGAAACAAATGCTCGGCCTCCAGTCGGACGGTCTCTGTCTTGTCCTTCTCTGTGTGCTCTGCCTCTGTCGACCAAACCTTGTACGAGGAGTGATCTCACATCGAACCCAGGCTTTCTTGGGTCGACTGGAGCCCTCCGCTCATGTAATGCCCTCGATGCGGCTATATCTCCCACGTGTCGAAGCACGACTTAGAGGCATAACCGCATTGAAAGCAATGTCGCAAGTGAGGTAATCTTCACAACAACCCATGTAATGAAATAGGGGAATAAGAGGTACATAGTTGGCTTACAATTGCCACTTCACACAATATATGAATAAAGCATTACATCATCCAGATACAATCAAGGTCCGACTATGGAACCAAAATAAAAGAAGACTACCCCAAATGCTACACAGATCCCCGATCGACCCCAACTGGGCTCCACTACCGATCAACTAGAACGAAGCAACACAAAGGACAAGATCTTCAATGAGCTCCTCCTTGATCTTGGTTGCGTCACCTGCTCGGTAACATCGGCACCTGCAAATTGGTTTTGGAAGTATCTGTGAGTCACGGGGACTCAGCAATCTCACACCCTCGTGATCAAGACTATTTAAGCTTATGGGTAAGGTAAAGGTATGAGGTGGAGCTGCAGCAAGCGACTAGCATATTTGGTGGCTAACATATACGCAAAAGAGAGCGAGAAGAGAAGGCAAAAGCACGATCGAACAACTATGATCAAGAAGTGATCCTAGAACAACCTACGTCAAGCATAACTCCAACACCGTGTTCACTTCCCGGACTCTGCCGAGAAGAGACCATCACGGTTACACACGCGGTTGATGCATTTTAATTAAGATCGACTTCAGGTTTTCTACAACCGGACATTAACAAATTCCCATCTGCCCATAACCGCGGGCACGACTTTCGAAAGTTCAAATCCCTGCAGGGGTGTCCCAACTTAGCCCATCACAAGCTCTCACGGTTAACGAAGGATATTCCTTCTCCCAAGACAACCCGATCAGACTCGGCATCCCGGTTACAAGACATCCTCGACAATGGTAAAACAAGTCCAGCAACACTGCCCGAATGTGCCGACAAATCCCGATAGGCGCTGCACATATCTCGTTCTCACGAGACACTCAGATAGGTCAAGCTACAAGTAAAACCATCCTTCGAGTTTCCCCGAGGTGGCCCCACAGGCTGCCCGTTTCGGACCAACACTTCGAGAAGCACTGGCTCGGGGGGGGGGGTTAAAATAAAGATGACCCTTGAGTCTGCAGAACCCAAGGGAAAGAAAAGGCTAGGTGGCGAATGGTAAAACCAATGTTGGGCATTTCTGGAGGAGTTTTATTCAAGGCAAACTCCCAAGGGGTTCCCATTATAACCCAACCGTGTAAGGAACGCAAAATCCGGGAACATAACACCGATATGACGGAAACTAGGGCGGCAAGAGTGGAACAAAACACCAGGCATAAGGCCGAGCCTTCCACCCTTTACCAAGTGTATAGATGCATTAATTAAATAAGAGATATTGTGATATCCCAACAAAATATCCATGGTTCCAACAAGGAACAAACTCCAATCTTCACCTGCAACTAACAACGCTATAAGAGGGGCTGAGCAAAGCGGTAACATAGCCAAACAACGGTTTGCTAGGACAAGGTGGGTTAGAGGCTTGGCTTAACAAAATGGGAGGCATGATAAGCAAGTGGTAGCTATCGCAGCATAGGCATAGCAAAAGAGCGAGCAACTAGCAAGCAAAGATAGAAGTGATTTTGAGGGTATGGTCATCTTGCCTGAAATCCCGCAAGGAAGAAGAACGAGTCCATGAGGAAGACAAATGGACGTAGTCGAACGAGTCCTCACAAACGCGACATTAACGGAACCAACCCGAATAAGCAACACCGGAAAGAAGCACACAACATAGTAAACAACCAACACACGAACATGGTATGATATGCGGGATGCAGTATGCGGTGCATATGCATGATTTGGAAAGGAATGAGTGATCCTGGTCTCAACTTGGAAAACCAATAGTGCCATTGGAAAGAGGAGTTGATTTCGGTCGAAATCGATATAAAGATCACCGGAATCGGATGCACGGTTTGGAAATGGGAATCAAAATGAATATGGCACCGGTCTGCGATAAACAGCAAGTAGCCTTCTAAATGCATCAAGATAAATATGCTACAACACTCAAACATGGCAACAAAATACATGGCAGCGATCCACTCATGATTCTTGACAAAAGATGAACACTGAGCTACGGCTTGTTCACTCAATAGCAGGTTCAAACAAGCATGGCAAAAGTGAAAAAGATAACAGGTTTCAGACTTAGTGAAATTACCACAAGTCTGGAACTTATCATCAGGAAGCAATCTTTAGAGCATGATAACTACATGCTAAAGGAACATAACATGGCAAAGCATGGCATGGCATGAAGCTACTCAAAACATATAACAAAAGTCCCTTAGTGACCTTGAGCCAAAAGGGATCAGAAAATACAATTGCAAGCATGTGAACATGGAAAAAACATAAAAAGATTCAGACTTAGTGAAAAACTGGAGCATGCAAAACAGATTAACAAGTAGGCATGTTTATGAGCTCTATGTACTCACTACAGAGCATGGCATGACAAACCAAGCATACACCCATCAAGAAGACATGGCATAGAAGCTAGAAATGGCAATAACAATAACATAGCATGCACGGATCAATAGCAACATCCTGGGCAAAATCGCTAAACATGTCAACAATCTGCCATGATCATTTTATAGCAAAAGTAGAGCTCGATTGACTCAAGCTAGGGTGCTCCATAAATGCAAACAAAGACATGGATGGATAGAGCACCACAATATTACAAAACATCCTTACTGATCATCCTCAAAAGAGGCACGGATCACTAGGAAACAACATGAACATATGGCATAAAAACAAAAACAGGACAAGGACTTAGAGAAATTCTAAGTCCCTGAAATCAGCATCAACGATTACACTACTTTGCATGTTTGTGCTAGTCACCACAAAGATCACAAAAATACATGGCATACACCCCTGTAAAGATGGCATGGCATATAAAAAACACATGTAGAGCTCAGGATCATGGCATGCACACATTAATCATGGAAAAAATGACAAAAGTGCATTTGCTGAAACAGATATGAGATAATCATCACATAGCCCTCTTCCAACAGCATTTCAGGCATCAAGATGAGCTCAAATGAAAATGATGCAATGATATGAAATGATGTACTCTTCGAGACGAACATTTTGATATGCTACACGCACGAATTGGAGCTACGGATGCAGAGTTGTGATGCATTGAAAAATGCAAAATATTACTGGGACTTGGTGGAATTCTCACCCTGCGAGATCTAGGGTTTGCACGGTTTTCAAAGCGGCGGCAGATCTAGCCGGAGTTCGCCGGAGAAGGCACGGGGAGGCGGCCGGAGTTGGAAGGAGAGGTCGCCGGAGTCGCGGTGAGGTGCGGGGTCGCCGGCGGGAGATCTCCGGGGCGGCGCGGCCGGCCAGCGAGGTCCGGTGGGCAAGGAGGCGGTGCGGACCCGGCGTGCTGCAGCCAACGCGGCCGGAGGCGAAGACGAGCGACGCAGCGGAGGAGTCTCCAACGAAGGCGGCGGGCACGAGATCCGGTGGAGAAGACGGCGGCGCTCGGGCGTGGGCCTCGCGCAGGCGGCGGCGATGCAGTTTGGGCCCCGCGGGAGTGGTGGCGGCGAAACGTCCAGCCGGACCGGATGTGTCCGGCCGCGCGGAGGGAGTTGGATCTAGGGTTTGGGGTTGAAGAGACCCGAAAATTTCGGGAGGAGGCCTATTTATAGAGGTAGAGGGAGCTAGGAAGCTCCAAATGTGGTGCGGTTTGCGCCCACGCGATCGTGATCGAACGCTCTAGATGATGGAGGAGGTTTAGGTGGGTTTTGGGCCACTTTGGAGGGGTGTTGGGCTGCAACACACACGAGGTCTTTTCGGTCCCTCGGTTAACCGTTCGAGTATCAAACGAAGTCCAAATGGCACAAAACTTGACAGGCGGTCTACCGGTAGTAAACCAAGGCCACATGACAAGTCTCGGTCCAATCCGAAAACGTTTAATGCCCGCACACGAAAAGAGGTAGAAAGGGACACCGGGTGTCATAGGAGCGCCGAATTGCAAAACGGACAACGGGGAAAATGCTCGAATGCATGAGACAAACATGTATGCAAATGAAATGCACATGATGACATGATATGAGATGCATGACACGCAAGCAATGACAAGGCAACAATAGCGAATACTGGAGGACACCTGGCACATTGGTCTCGGGGCGTTACAACACTCCACCACCTTGAGAGGATCTCGTCCCGAGATCTAGAATGGCACCGGAGGGAAAACGGAAGAGAAAGAGAAGAGGTAAAACTAAGTTGCTTCTTTGACAAACGAGTGAGACCAAAGAACCTTGAAAAAGGTTGAGCAAAATGAAAGAAAGAAAGCAATGGAGAAGAACAAAGTTGAAAACACTCCGTTAGTAAAGAGGAACAAGGAAGAACAACTTTGGGCAGCACTCCGATTGAAAAGAAAAGGAATTGAATAAGAACTTGGTAAGATGAGAAGATACTTGATGAAATCACAACACACTGCCTCCAGAGCTATTGAATGAATGGAACAAGGGGTAAGAAGGATCTCAGATAGCACTCCGGTTGAAAAGAGATGCAAGGCTTGATAAGGCGAAAAGAACTTGAGCAAAAGGCACAACACTCCGGGTAAATGGATAGGCATGAAAAGAACATGATCTTTGACAAAACGAGATGATGGGTTGAAAAGAGCAACATGACAATGCCTCCGGAACAAAAGAATAGAAGATAGATAATTGAAATAGGAGAATGGAGAAGAAAAAACCAACTTTTGCCACAAAAGAGCTTGAAAAGGCATCTTTACGAGAAGGGTCGAACAGAGTTGTTGGAAAAACAACAACGAAAAGGATAAGCTTGATATGGACTTATAGAAGACATCTCAAAAATTATGAGGTGACAACTTGCCACTCACGGAAAAGATTTGATTGGATTGATATGAACAATGAGACGAGAAAGTATTTCACCGGGAGGGTAGATGGAGAACTTGGGTCATATATTATAACCATTAATAGCATTAATCCTTAGGGAAAGCTTTAGGTGAAATATAACCCCAGATAACTCCAATGACGAGATTGATGGATTTAAAATACCTCATTCTTAACAACATGTGAATCATGAGACATGAACTCAAATTATCAAGAATGACATAATACCACCTCGAATTATACGGTTGAAAGAATTGCACTTTGAAATGCAAGATAAAGAATACTTGAACTCCTCTGAAAAGAATGTTGATGAACACTTCGAAAAGGAAATACGTCCTTGATGGACCAACATGTAGAGCCTCCATGAATAACACCGGTAAACAAAAGGATAACAAAAATATAGAGAAGTTGAAAACAGAAGGTGAACCTTGTAATGATTTAGATGTATCTCCGTGATGATATAATTGCAAGAGCTTGGAACTCCGGAAAAGAAAAGATGAAACAATTGAAACCACGAAAGAAAAGATGAAACAATTGAAACCAAGAATTTTTGATGAGGCTCAGGAATAAGGAATTGAATTTACTTCATGAAACAAGAATAAGAATTATGTTATGCTTATCCTTCACCAATTAGATTGATGACAAACAATGGATTTGGCACACTACTTATTCTCGTAGTAAGGATTAAGCGAGATATAGCGCAAACTTGAGAAGGTCTTCAACGACCCACCGAAAGGATTGAAACAAGGAATAAATTGATATGATAACCAAGGAAGAGAACTCTTGAATGAGCCACCGTAAGAATTGAAAAACGAACGAAATAAAGGAATGGATCACCGGTAAGAATTAGCAAATGAACGAAGATGTTTGAGAGAAATTAGATCCATGAGAACGAAGAGATTACGAGCTGATTAGAGAGTCCTTGATTTAAACACCGGTATGATTTAGAGTATGAGAGCTGAAAGCTGGAATGAATAAACCTGAATTTATGGACTTCGGATAATCCAACTGAGAAGGCTCTTAAATTGCTCCGGATAGGTGAAAAGAATTCTCACACTCAAAAACAATTATGAGAGGATGGCATCAAGCTAGACCCATGAATCTTGAAGAGAATGGAGCAAGATATGGAGGAAAATTCTTCTTCGGTCTTCAAAAGTTGAGAATGACAACGAGAAACACCGTCATGAATTATTGAGATACTCCGGGAGAATGAAAAGCGAAGAGGTTGAGCCAATGATTAGAAAAATTATAAGATCTTGGAGAAACCGTCTGACTGATGACAATTCATTCTTACGTCAGACTTTAGAAAAGAATTTGAAAATCTCCAAGAAAATTAGAAGAGTCAGGTAAGATCCTGGGAAAAGACCTGTGGGTTAGAGCCCACTCAAAAGAAACACCGTTCAATGGTTTAAAAGAGAGAATGCACCAGTTGAGTTAAATGGCTTGAATGATATAACAACCTCGAAATAGGTTGAACTGATCTTGAATGAAAAGACGAGCCTTCTGAGATATCTTGAGCACTCCGGGACAATAGAATAGCGAGAGGTGAACGATTAAGAATTGCACCGGCATGAGAAAGCCTTGAAATGAGGAAAAGGGTAAAGAATCACCAAAAGCTTGAATTGAATCCACCGGAGGAGAAAATGGAACGAAGAATGATGAACTTGAAGCTCCGTTAGGATCTTCATGAGAAACACCGGGTAAGAACATTGAAAGAAAAGAAAGAAGAGACTTCAGATGAATAAGATGGATACTTGATGAAGAAATCTGAATCCTTCAAGAAAAACAAGGGTGGGAGGGGGAAAACAAAGACAACTTGGAACGGAAGAAACAAACGCTGTTGAGAAGAACTGATAATCGATCTTGCGAATGTTGAAGTGATCGGATCCACTTGAGGAGAGACACACCGGTTGACAAGAAATTGAAATGACAAACTCGATGATCGAGAAGGATTAGTATTCACATAGAAATATGAGAACACCGCTTAGGAAAGGTATGGAATCAATAATTGACTTTGAAGCAACTCGAATACCACAACTCAAAACAAAAACAAAGGATTGGCTTGCAAGATAAGCCAGAACAAACATATGATAGAGATCTCGTCTGAAGTTTTCGTGGTGGGGCCTACACGGGTTCGATCGTACAACACCATCATGTACAAGGCAGTGCACATGACATACGAAGCGTCCCTGAGTCAGCATAGCCAAGGACTCTTTAAGACACAACGAGACCACTGTAAAACCAACCGTGGATAGGCGGACCACTAGACGTCGAACCCCAATATCATATCATACATCTGTCAGAAGGATATCCTAAGAGCTACTTGAATTCCCACTTATAAACTCCCGAAATTTTCCGGTTATGCAATCAGGTGATGGGGATACAGGGGAAGCATACTATCTCACCCAAAACTAGCAAATCCTACATCCAGCTGTATCCATCCTTCAACACATAACCAAGAAACCTTCGGAAATCGTTTACCTCAACCTTCGAAAAGCATCCGTTATACGAGTTATGGCAATACTCCCGAACTCCTGCCCCAGTAATGGGTGGCGTCGAGGTTATCTCACCAACAACTGCATAAAAGAGATTTTTTATGTCGGCGAAACTCAGGTATTCTAGAACTGCAACGATAAAATTGTGATGACAACACCTCGGAGCTCAACTCCCCGGGACAATGCCACAACCCCTAAATGTCAGGAGGCACCAAGAACAATGTTCTCGTCACAAAACCA
This sequence comes from Triticum aestivum, assembly GCF_018294505.1. NCBI lineage: Eukaryota > Viridiplantae > Streptophyta > Magnoliopsida > Poales > Poaceae > Triticum > Triticum aestivum. The sequence continues at coordinate 421,139,731 of NC_057800.1, forward strand.
TCAGAACGATTCCAAGATACCCGCGTGATCCTAAATTTTTTTAGTGAAATTTGAGAAGAGAAGAGTCAAAACTCTACGTCAGAATGCCTCACCAGAGCGACGAAGGGACTGAGGAGTAAAAAGAATTCCTAACTCTTCGATATATAATTCCTAAATGACTCAAAACATTTTTCTAGACTCAACAATGCCAACGATTCGATCAAGCAGCCTAAGGTTGGGGAAGGCTCTGATTACCAACTTGTAACGCCCTTGATGCGACTATATCTCCCACGTGTCGAAGCACGACTTAGAGGCATAACCGCATTGAAAGCAATGTCGCAAGTGAGGTAATCTTCACAACAACCCATGTAATGAAATAGGGGAATAAGAGGTACATAGTTGGCTTACAATCGCCACTTCACACAATACATGAATAAAGCATTACATCATCCAGATACAATCAAGGTCCGACTACGGAACCAAAATAAAAGAAGACTACCCCAAATGCTACACAGATCCCCGATCGACCCCAACTGGGCTCCACTACTGATCAACTAGAACGAAGCAACACAAAGGACAAGATCTTCATCGAGCTCCTCCTTGATCTTGGTTGCCTCACCTGCTCGGTAACATCGGCACCTGCAAATTGGTTTTGGAAGTATCTGTGAGTCACGGGGACTCAGCAATCTCACGGTCAACGAAGGATATTCCTTCTCCCAAGACAATCCGATCAGACTCGGCATCCCGGTTACAAGACATCCTCGACAAGGGTAAAACAAGTCCAGCAACGCCGCCCGAATGTGCCGACAAATCCCGATAGGAGCTGCACATATCTCGTTCTCAGGGCACACTCAGATAGGTCAATCTACGAGTAAAACCAGCCCCCAATTTTCCCCGAGGTGGCCCCGCAGGCTGCCCTTTTCGAACCAACACTTAGAGAAGCACTGGCCCGGGGGGGTTAAAATAAAGATGACCCTTGAGTCTGCAGAACCCAAGGGAAAGAAAAGGCTAGGTGGCGAATGGTAAAACCAATGTTGGGCATTGCTGGAGGAGTTTTATTCAAGGCGAGCTGCCAAGGGGTTCCCATTATAACTCAACCGTGTAAGGAACGCAAAATCCGGGAACATAACACCGATAGGACGGAAACTAGGCGGCAAGAGTGGAACAAAACATCAGGCATAAGGCCGAGCCTTCCACCCTTTACCAAGTGTATAGATGCATTAATTAAATAAGAGATATTGTGATATCCCAACAAAATATCCATGGTTCCAACAAGGAACAAACTCCAATCTTCACCTGCAACTAACAACGCTATAAGAGGGGCTGAGCAAAGCGGTAACATAGCCAAACAATAGTTTGCTAGGACAAGGTGGGTTAGAGGCTTGGCTTAACAAAATGGGAGGCATGATAAGCAAGTGGTAGGTATCACAACATAGGCATAGCAAAAGAGCGAGCAACTGGCAAGCAAAGATAGAAGTGATTTCGAGGGTATGGTCATCTTGCCTGAAATCCCGCAAGGAAGAAGAACGAGTCCATGAGGAAGACAAATGGACGTAGTCGAATGGGTCCTCACAAACGCGATGTTAACGAAACCAATCCGAAGAAGCAACACCGGAAAGAAGCACACAACATAGTAAACAACCAACACACGAACATGGTATGATATGCCGGATGCGGTATGCGGTGCATATGCATGATTTGGAAAGGAATGAGTGATCCTGGCCTCAGCTTGGAAAACCAAGAGTGCCACTGGAAAGAGTAGTTGATTTCGGTCGAAACCGATATAAAGATCACCGGAATCGGATGCACGGTTTGGAAATGGGAAGCAAAACGAATATGGCACCGGTCTGCGATAAACAACAAGTAGACTTCTAAATGCATCAAGGTAAATATGCTACAGCACTCAAACATGGCAACAAAATACATGGCAGGGATCCACTCATGATGCTTGACAAAAGATGAACACTGAGCTACGGCTAGTTCACTCAATAGCAGGTTCAAACAAGCATGGCAAAAGTGAAAAAGATAACAGGTTTCAGACTTAGTGAAATTACCACAAGTCTGGAATTTACCATCAGGAAGCAATCTTTAGAGCATGATAACTACATGCTACAGCAACATAACATGGAAAATCAAGGCATGGCATGAAGCTACTCAAAACATATAACAAAAGTACCTTAGTGACCTTGAGCCAAAAGGGATCAGAAAATACAATTGCAAGCATGTGAACATGGCAAAAACATAAACAGATTCAGACTTAGTGAAAAACTGGAGCATGCAAAACAGATTAACAAGTAGGCATGTTTACGAGCTCGATGCACTCACTACAGAGCATCACATGACAAACTAAGCATACACCCATCAAGAATACATGGCATAGAAGCTAGACATGGCAAGAACAATAACATAGCATGCACAGATCAATAGCAACATCCTGGGCAAAATCGCTAAACATGTCAACAATCTGCCAGGATCATTTTATAGCAAAAGTAGAGCTCGATTGACTCAAGCTAGGGTGCTCCATAAATTTAAACAAAGACATGGATGGAAAGAGCACAACAATATTAACAAAACATCCTTACTGATCATCCTCAAAAGACACGGATCACTAGGAAACAACATGAACATATGACATAAAAACAAAAACAGGACAATGACTTTGAGAAATTCTAAGTCCTTGAAATCAGCATCAATGATTACGCTAATTTGCATGCTTGTGCTAGTCACCACAAAGATCACAAAAATACATGGCATACACCCCTGTAAAGATGGCATGACATATAACAAAACACATGTAGAGCTCATGATCATGGCATGCACACATTAATCATGGCAAAATGACAAAAGTGCATTTGCTGAAACAGATCTGACATAATCATCACATAGCCCTCTTCCAACAGCATTTCGGGCATCAAGATGAGCTCAAATGAAAATGATGCAATGTGATGAAATGATGTACTCTTCGAGACGAACATTTTGATATGCTACACGCATGAATCGGAGCTACGGATGCAGAGTTATGATGCGTTGAAAAATGCAAAATATTACTGGGACTTGGTGGAATTCTCACCCCGCGAGATCTAAGGTTTGCACGGTTTTCAAAGCGGCGGCGGATCTGGCCGGAGTTCGCCGGAGAAGGCAACGGGAGGCGGCCGGAGTTGGAAGGAGAGGTCGCCGGAGTCGCGGTGAGGTGCGGGGTCACCGGCGGGAGATCTCCGGGGCGGCGCGGCCGGCCGGCGAGGTCCGGTGGGCGAGGAGGCTACGCGGCGGCGCGGACCCGGCGTGTTGCTGCCGACGTGGCTGGAGGTGAAGACGGGCGGTGTGGCGGAGGAGTCTCCGGCGAAGGCGGTGGGCACGGGATCCGGCGGAGAAGACGGTGGCGCTCGGGCGTGGGCCTTGCGCAGGCGGCGGCGATGCAGTTCGGGCCCCGCGGGCCGGATTTGGGCCGTACGGGCCCGCGGTGGCGCGCGGTGGTAACGGCGGTGGCGCGACACTTGGTGGCGCGATAGTGGTGGCGGCGAAACATCCTGCCGGACCGGACGTGTCCGGCCGCGCGGAGGGAGTTGGATCTAGGGTTTGTGGTTGAAGAGACCCGAAAATTTCGGGAGGAGGCCTATTTATAGAGGTAGAGGAAGCTAGGAAGCTCCAAATGAGGTGCGGTTTGCGCCCACGCGATCGTGATTGAACGCTCTAGATGATGGAGGAGGTTTAGGTGGGTTTTGGGCCACTTTTGAGGGGTGTTGGGCTGCAACACACATGAGGCCTTTTCGGTCCCTCGGTTAACCGTTCGAGTGTCAAACGAAGTCCAAATGGCACAAAACTTGACAGGCAGTCTACCGGTAGTAAACCAAGGCCGCATGACAAGTCTCGGTCCAATCTGAAAACGTTTAACGCCCGCACATGAAAAGAGGTAGAAAGGGACACCGGGTGTCATAGGAGCGCCGGATTGCAAAACGGATTACGGGGAAAATGCTTGAATGCATGAGACGAGCATGTTTGCAAATGAAATGCACATGATGACATGATATGAGATGCATGACACGCAAGCAATGACAAGGCAACTACATCGAATAAATGGAGGACACCTGGCACATCGGTCTCGGGGCGTTACAGCTCATCACCATACAGACGCATGTCATCATACCGCCAAGGCGCGTACGACCCGCCCCTCGGAGGGGCAAAGGCACTGGACGATGGTCATCACGGGCATATCGATGATCATATTGTTCGTGGTCTCGCCACAGGTAGTGGTCCTAGTGGCGACAACAACCGTCATGCCACAGAGGCGATCTTGGGCTATGTGCCGACAGAACTTTGTCTACAACCACGGATCTGCTATGAATCCTGTTGCGCGACTGAGAAACAGCCGAGTTTAATTCACCCGTTGCCCGAAGCAGCACTCGGATCTACATCAAACCTCTACTAACTTATGAACAAAATGGCTGAATTGACTCTGCTATATGTGTTGCAGCTGTAAGATTCTAGATTGGAGTGCGGTATGCCTGAGGTTCAGGCAGAAACAACTGTCGCGGTCGCCGACTGGATTTGGGGATCTGCCGACGAGCACGTTCATAGAGTGAGCGTTGGAGATTTTCTAGACACGCATGCTCAGCTAAGGTAGCTAGGCGCGTAGCTTCCAAGGACCGAGCCTCAAAAGTCTCCCCAATGATGGAGGTATGGATCGCCTCCATGTTGGGGTGATGCCGCTCTCCTCTCTGCTCTGAAGTGAGGGCTTCGGGACGATATTCTTCGTGACCATGCGACGGGCCGCTGATACGTCTCCAATGTATCTATAATTTTTTATTGTTCCATGCTATTATATTATCTATTTTGGATGTTTACGGGCTTTATTATACACTTCTATATTATTTTTGGGACTAACCTATTAACCCAGAGCCCAGTGCCAGTTTCTGTTTTTCCTTGTTAAAGAGTATCACAGAAAAGGAAAGTCAAACGAAGTCCAATTGACCTGAAACTTCATGAAACTTATTTTTGGACCAGAAGAAGCCCATGGAGTATCGGAGATGGACCGGGAGAGTCCCGGGCTGCCCACAAGGGTGGGGGGCACGCCCAACCCCCCTAAGCACGCCCCCCTGCCTCGTGGACAGCCCGGAGATTCACCGACATACTTCTTCCTCCCATATATACCCATATACCCTAAAATTCGACGAGCAGAATTGATCGGGAGTTCCACTGCCAGAAGCCTCCGTAGCCCCCGAAAACCAATCTAGACCCATTCCGGCACCCTGCCGGAGGGGGGAATCCCTCTCCGGTGGCCATCTTCATCGTCCTGGCGCTCTCCATGACGAGGAGGGAGTAGTTCTCCCTCGGGGCTGAGGGTATGTACCAGTAGCTATGTGTTTGATCTCTCTCTCTCTCTCTCTCTCTCTCGTGTTCTTGAGGTGATACGATCTTGATGTATCGCGAGCTTTGCTATTATAGTTGGATCTTATGATGTTTCTCCCCCTCTACTCTCTTGTAATGGATTGAGTTTTCCCTTTGAGGTTATTTTATCAGATTGAGTCTTTAAGGATTTGAGAACACTTGATGTATGTCTTGCGTGGGATACCTGTGGTGACAATGGGGTATTCTATTGATCCACTTGATGTATGTTTTGGTGATCAACTTGCGGGTTCCGCCCATGAACCTATGTATAGGGGTTGGCACACGTTTTCGTCTTGACTCTCCGGTAGAATCTTTGGGGCACTCTTTGAAGTTCTTTGTGTTGGTTTGAATAGATGAATCTGAGATTGTGTGATGCATATCGTATAATCATACCCACGGATACTTGAGGTGACATTGGAGTATCTAGGTGACATTAGGGTTTGGTTGATTTGTGTCTTAAGGTGTTATTCTAGTACGAACTCTTGAATAGATTGATCCGAAAGAATAACTTTGAGGTGGTTTTGTACCCTACCATAATCTATTTGTTTGTTCTCCTCTATTAGTGACTTTGGAGTGACTCTTTGTTGCATGTTGAGGGATAGTTATATGATCCAATTATGTTATTATTGTTGAGAGGACTTGCACTAGTGAAAGTATGAACCCTAGGCCTTGTTTCAACGCATTGCAATACCATTTACGCTCACTTTTATCATTAGTTACCTTACTGTTTTTATATTTTCAGATTACAAAAACCTATATCTACCATCCATATTGCACTTGTATCACCATCTCTTCGCCGAACTAGTGCACCTATACAATTTAACATTGTATTGGGTGTGTTGGGGACACAAGAGACTCTTTGTTATTTGGTTGCAGGGTTGCTTGAGAGAGACCATCTTCATCCTACGCCTCCTGCGGATTGATAAACCTTAGGTCATCCACTTGAGGGAAATTTGCTACTGTCCTACAAACCTCTGCACTTGGAGGCCCAACAACGTCTACAAGAAGAAGGTTGTGTAGTAGACATTAGTTACTTTATGCACCTCTACAAATATTTTTACCTCTGAATTTAAACTTTATTTATCTATTTACTTTATGCAATTTTTATTTTTATTTAAGTCTCCATCTTCTCTTATAAAGCACCAACTAAGGGGCACTATGATCGTACTTGAGCATTGGATGTAGCTAATATGCGAGTGTGTTTCATGAATGGATCAATGATTGAGCATGATGGGCTAGGGATAGCTTTCTTTAGTGTTGATATTTTGAAAGACATGGTTGCTTGTTGATATGCTTGAGTATTGATGTCCTCATGTCAAATTATAGACTATTGCTCTGAATCATTCAAGTCCAAATGTCCATGCTACAAAAGAAAAGAGCTTATGATGAATATGATAGGTAGCATTCAACATCAAAAATTTTGTTTTCAATTGCTACCATATCATGATGAGTTTTATGAGAAAGAGTTGTTGTCATGATGCTAGGAAAAGTGATTAAAATTATCACTGATCAAACTTATGCAGTTTGCTAGCATTCACACTTCATAAATTATTTCTTTTATCATTTACCTACTCAAGGATGAGCAGGAATTAAGCTTGGGGATGCTAATATGTCTCCAAGGTATCTATAATTTATGAAGTATTCATGCCATGTTTACAAAAAAATTATATGGTTTTGGTATGATTTGCATGGAACTAACCCGAACTGACGATGGTCTTAGCTGAACTACCTTGGTGTTGTTTTTTGTGCAGAAATGGAAGTTCTCCAAATGAGTTGAAACTTTCTGATGATTTTTTGGAACAAAAGAGACCCCCGAAGCTTCATGGAAGGACCAGAAGGTGAAGGAGTATGGCACAAGACACCGGGGCGTGCCAGGGGGGCAGGCGCATCTCGGTGGGTTGTGCCCACCTCGAGGCCCATCTTTGCGTGAAATCGACGCCAAAAAATCCTATAAATAGAGAAACCATCAGAAACAACCCTAGATCAGAAGTTCTGCCACTGCAAAGCCTCGGTAACCATGAAAAACCAATCTAGACCCCGTTCCGGCACTCCCCCGAAGGGGGAAATCATCACCGGTGGCCATCTTGATCATCCAGGCGGGCACCATGATGAGGAGGGAGTAGTCCACCCTTGAGGCTGAGGGTTTGTACTAGTAGCTATGTGTCTAATATCTCTTTCTCTCGTGTTCTTGAGATGTCACGATCTTGATGTATCGCAGGCTTTGTTAATATAGTCGGATCATATGGTGTTTTCCCCTCTCTATCTTGTTGTAAATTGAGTTTTCCCTTTGAGATTTCATTCCTATCAGATTGAATACTTTTATGGATTTGAGAACACTTGATGTATGTCTTGCTATGAATACCCATGGTGACAATGGGGTATCATATTGATTCACTTGATATGTGTTTTGGCACTCAACTCGCGGATTCCCGAGGTGACATTGGGGTAATCTATGCATAGGGGTTGATGCATGTTCTCGTCTTTTGTTTCTCCGGTAGAAATCTTGGTGCACTCTTTGAGGTTCTTTGTGTTGGATTGAGTATTATGAATCTGAATTGCTTTGGTGTTATTTTAGTACGAACTCTTGATAGATCGATCGGAAAGAATAACTTAGTGTTATTTTAGTATGAACTCTTGATAGATCGATCGGAAAGAATAACTTGGTGTTATTTTAGTACGAACTCTTGGATATATCAATCAAAAAGAATAGCTAAAAACAATTTCTTCTTATGTTCTCTTATAGAATAGAACTTTGGAGTGATTCTTCATCGCACTTTGAGGGATGGTTATATGATCCAATTATATTAGCATTGTTGAGAGATTGCACTAGCGAAAGTACGGACCCTAGGCCTCATCTTCAAGCATTGCAATATCGTTTGTGCTTCATTTTATGAATTGCTACATTGTTGTTTTTATTGTTACTATTACAAAAATCAATATCTACTATCATTACTACGCTTGTATTACCATCTCGTCGCCGAACTAGTGCACCTAAACAAATTACTATTGTATTTGGTGTGTTGGGGACACAAGAGACTTTTTTCTATTTGGTTGCAGGATTGTTTGAGAGAGACCATCTTCATCCTACGCCTCCCACGGATTGATAAACCTTAGGTCATCCACTTGAGGGAAATTTTCTGGTGTCCTACAAAACTCTGCGCTTGGAGGCCCAACACGAGTCTACAAGAACAAGTTTTATAGTAGACATCACTTCACAAAGCTCTTTATGGTCTTAAACAAGCCCCAAGAGCTTGGTATAAATGTTTGACTAAGTTTCTTATTGAGAAAGGTTTTGAAATTGGGCAAATTGATTCAACTCTTTTCACTAAAAGGGTTAGTGGAGAATTATTTGTATGCCAAATTTATGTTGATGATATCATATTTGGTTCTACTAACCCCTATTTTAGTGAAAAGTTTGGAAGGTTGATGTCGGAGAAGTTTGAGATGTCTATGATGTGTGAACTCAAATTTTTCCTTAGTTTGAAAATCAATCCAACTAAGGAATGTACCTTTGTCTCACAAACAAAGTATACCAAGGATCTATTCAAGAAGTTCAACATGCAAGAAGACAAAGGTATGAAAACACTCATGCCTACTAGTGGACATCTTGTCTTGACTAAGCATGGCAACCCGGTTGACCAAAAGATTTACCGATCCCTAATTGGTTCCCTATTATATCTTTGTGCCTCTCGTCTTGACATTATGCTAAGTGTGTGCATGTCTGCACGGTATCAAGCTGCTCCAAAAGAATATCATCTTAAGGCCGTGAAAAGGATAGTGAGATATTTGATTCATACACCAAATTTTGGCATTTGGTACCCTAAGAGGTAATATTTTTATCTTGTTGGCTATTCCGACTCGGACTATGCCGGTGACAAGGTTGATAGCAAATCCACTTTGGGTACAAGCCAATTTCTTGGTAGATCTCTTGTTTCTTGATCCTCCAAGAAACAAAACTGGGTATCATTATCCACCGCCGAAGCAGAATACATTGTTGCCGGCTCATTTTGTGCTCAATTACTTTGGATGACCCAAACTCTAAAAGATTATGGAATACAAGTGAGACATGTTTCATTGCTATGTGACAATGAGAGTGCTATTAAGATTGCACGCAATCCCGTGCAACGTAAGTGTCTAAGAAGTTTGCCCTAAAGGCATCCTCAAGAGCTTCAACTCTCGATGGAGTGAGGAGGCAGGCTATTGAGCCAATTCCTCACCGGACCCTTTAACTTGAGGGGCAAATATTTGATAGCATGGAGGTCATCTCCATTCGCCATGTGTATATGGAGAAGAAAATCTTCAATCCATACCGCTGGGTCAGTCGTGCCATCATATGATTCTATGTTAATGGGTTTAAACCCATCCGGGGACTAGTGTTCCATCACCCTATATGTAAAACAGACCGAGTGGGCCGGACCTCGGAACCGAGCGGTTTCGCGCTGGACATCGGAAGATAGCCACGTGTAAGCTTGATCTCGAGCTCGGCCATTCCTGTCCAACCAGTCATCATAGTCGTCAAGTCCAGTTGGCGTGCGTCCTCTTGATCCATAGATGGATCGAGGTGGCACTTGGTTTACCTCTATCTGGCGTCGAGCATCATGAGGCTCCAAGTAATCAACAGGATCCTTGCCGTGACGGCGTGGCGCTGTTTGAGTATGGCAATTTTCTTACACGGGCTTGTCGCACCCTCTACAGGGTCGATCAAGATGATCTATCCACCGGGTGTTAAGGGAACGTCATCGGTTAATCCTTCATCAAACTCGGGCAACAGACATTTGCGCGGGTAAGATTTGGGTGCACTAAGGCGTTGTTCTTCGAGATCTTGCTCGGCCGAGAATATTTCGACCCACTTGCCGTTCAGGGCGTCTTCGTCCACCTGCAGCCGCCGCTGCTTCCATTTCATACTTCGGTCGGTGGCCACGAGACGCTGCAAAGCGTTCATGCACGATGGGGTCCTCGGGGACTATATAGTCCTTGGTACCAAGGCTCTCATCCAACTCGGATTCAGGTAAGTAGTTATCATCCGCACATTCGAAAAGGTTGTTGGGGTCTATGTCCTCGGGGATTCCTTCGGGGTTGGCATGGTGCTCTGGGGAGGCTTGAAAATCCTCTCCGAGATCGCCAGCCCTATCGGCTGCTGCGCCACAGACATTGGTGGAAGCGTTGTTCCCGCTGGTGTTCCCTTTCACTACAAAAGACACATCCGTGACATTTTGGGCCGAACGAATTTTTATTATGTCATACTTATGACACTTCTATGCCGATAATTGTGACAAAACCCGGTATCATCATAGATGTGGTGGGCTCCTACTTCTATGAAAAAAATCATGACAGAAAATGGGTTCGTCCTGGGCGGGCCGGAGACACAGCTGCTTGACATTCTTTGGGTCGTCCATGACGGAAAAAACCGTGGTAGAAGCGAGGGCGAGGAAAATATCGGGGTGTTGCCGATTACGGTGGGTGGTCAGGGCCGAGCGATGCACGTTTATCTCGTACAACACGCGCGTGGGTGTGATGCATTGGGCTCTAACTGAACCCGAGCGATTGCACTGCAGGCTACATGTTACTGAACCCGAGCGATCGATCGATGGTTGTTAACTGAATCCGATCGAGCGATTCCTTTGCTACTGCTGGTAACTGAAGTCGATCGATGCTGCCTCTGGATGAACAGTGGGCGTTGCTGGGGAGGTTTGGATGAACAGTTCCCGGTGGGGTGGATTAATAGGACCCTGTGGTGTTGCCTCTGGATGAACATGACCCCGATCGATCAAGCCGGTTGGGGCTGGATGAACAGGACCCCGTGGAGGGCTGGATGAATAGGACCACCCCGTGGAGGGTAGGATGAACAGTAGATGGTGGAGGGCTGGATGAACAGTAGCCCGTGGAGGGGTGGTTGAACAGGAGCCCGTGGAGAGGGCTAGTTGAACAGTAGCCGGTGGAGTAGCGCGCGGTGGAGGCTGGATGAACATGAGCCCGTGGATGAACGGTCGTAGGTGGAGGCTGGAGGAGGTCGACGGTGGATGAACAGTAGCCCGTGGAGGTTGGAGGGGGTCGACGGTGGAGATGAACAGTATCCTGTGGAGTCCTGTTTTGCGGTACGCCACACCCCTCTCGATGAACAGGACCCCCGTTTCGACCATAGCGCTCCAATACAAGTCCTTTTCCTCCATTTTGCGGTACGCCACACCCCTCCCGATCAACATGACCCCCGTTTCGACCGTAGGAGGTCCGTTTCCTCCGTTTTGCAGTATGCCAGACCCCTCCCAATGAACAGGATCCCGTTTCGAACGTGCCGGTCGAAAACAAGGTTGTTTCCTCCGTTCTGTGGTACGCCAGGCCTCGTTTCCATCGGCTGTTCCGTCCAAGCCCTCCCGATGAACACGACGACGCATTCCATTCCGACCCAGCCGGTTGGCTCCCCATGAACACGACGATGACACCGTTTCTCCATTCCGACCCAGCCATGTACACGAGCCCTGGCTGTACGTATGCGCAAGTAGGCGTTTGAGACCCTGCCCGTATGTACGTACATGGCCGTATTTTCTTTCTTGCACACTGGCCGCTGTACGTACGTGTACATGCTATGTGCTCGCCTCTACTATGACACATGCGTGCCTCTACATCGACCAGTATGTACATACACGTTCGTGACCAGAATGACAACGCTACGTACGCTTCGACCAGGTGGGTCTCGACTATCAGGCACTTCCTTGCGTGCGAAGATGTAGCTGGTGGGTCCCAGCAGTCAGGGGGGCGAATCATTTTTTTGCCCAGACGCACTTCCTTGCGTGTGAAGATGTAGCTGGTGGGTCCCAGCAGTCAGGGGGAAACATTTTTTTCATGAAACATGGTGGCCCGTCCGGTGGGTCCCTGCTGTCAGGTGGAGGAATAATTATTTTGCGCGTAATAAGTAGACACTTCCTTGCTACGGCCGTGGACCCAGCTGTCAGCCTCTCCATGTACAATCCACGTCTGATGGAAGCCATTCCTTGACCACATTGACCACGCTGCACCGAGAGCACCAGGGCGGTGGACGACGGCGAGGCCTAGGAAGGGGACGACGCGGAGCCGGGGAAGACGCGGTAGTGGATGCCCACGCGTAGAGGAGTATGAGGGTTCACTGGTTCGCTGCGGTGTGAGGCTGTCGTCGCCGCAGAATAACAGGGGGTGTGGGTGAGTAGAGGGATGGCCTGGCCAGCGGTGGGAGTAGTAGGGGCGGTGATGCCTCCGCCGCATCGTAGCCGGCCACGGGAGGCAGGAGCACAAGGCATGACCGGCGCTGGTTTGGGCGGCTGGAGCAAGAAGACCAGAGGTTGAAGAAGCACTACGTCCATTGGATGGACATCGTACGTTCGTTGGAGCTAGAATCATGCATATTGACTAAGTTGACAAAGCCACCGTCCCCGTCAACTTAGTAGGCCCACAAGTCAGCCTGCCACTATACTGGGTCCGAGCTAGCAGGGGGAGTATTCATTTTTTTGTGCGTAATAACGAGGCACTTCCTTGCGTGCGAAGATATAGCTGGTGGGTCCAAGCTGTCAGCGGCAGTAACATTTTTTTCACGAAATATAGAGGCCCTTTCGGTGGGTCCCAGATGTTAGGTGGAGGAATCATTATTTTGCGTGTAATAAGGAGGCATTTCCTTGTGTGCGGCCGTGGACCCAGCTGTCAGCCTCTCCACGTACAGTCCACTTCAGATGCATGTCGGTCATTGACCATGTTGACTAGGCCGTGCCGAGAGCATCAGGGCGGTGGACGATGGTGAGGCCTAGGAAGGGAACGACACGGAGGTAGGGAAGACTCGGCGGTTGTTTCCCACGCGGAGGGGAGTACGACTGTATGAGGGTTTACTGGTTCGTCTGTCGTCGCCGGAGAATAACAGCAGGTGTGGGTGAGTAGAGGGATGGCTAGGCCAGCAATGGGAGTATGGTGGGGCGGTAGGCCTGCATGGCAGCACAGCTGGCCGCGGGAAGGAGGGAGCAGGCAGTCCCGCCGGCGCTTGTTCGAGCGGCTGGAGCAGGAAGAGCAGAGATTGAAGAAGCACGACGGTCGTTGGATGAAAATCCAACAGTCACTGCTTGTGCGTCAAACTTTTTTTAGGAAAGCCTCAAATCTGTGGAAAACAGCATACAACCCATCTGCCATTATTTCTAATAATTTACATCCCATTTGTTAATTCTTAAGGTTTTTTTGGAGCCCATATTCTTTTTGTTAGCATTACAGCCCATGTTGTGGCCACGGTTAAAACATTATACGAAATTTTGCATATTTTGATGCGGTCCGAACTGTTTTTAATCCCGAAATTTCGAGTCACATTCAAACTGATTTTAAAAATAAATGTATATCAATATAAAATCCAACAAATTGTCCACACATAAAAATCAATGCAATTTAAAATCTCAAAATGAAAAAAAGAAATTTGAAACTAATTGCCGGTTTGATGTGTTTTAAAAATGTACAGCCCATTTCTCATTATTGATAGGCCATTTTCTCGGCCAGCCGAATGAAGCTCTCCTCGTCTCGAAAGATTTGCAGCCCAACAGGCCTGACAAAGCGACTTACTTGGCAAATCACAAGAAAACTGGGTTGTGGCCGTGGACCAAGCTGTGGCGGTCGACCCAGCTGTCAGCCTCTCCATGTACAGTACTTTTTCGATAGAATTCGGTCGTTGACCACATTGACCACGCCGCGCCGAGAGCACCAAGGCGATGGATGACGGCGAGGCCTAGGAAGGGAATGACACGGAGCCGGGGAAGGCGCGACAGTGGATGCCCACGCGGAGAGGAGTACGAGGGTTCACTGGTTCGGCTGCGGCGCGAGGCTGTCGTCGCCACAGAATAACATGGGGTGTGGGTGAGTAGAGGGATGCCCTGGCCAGCGGTGGGAGTAGTAGGGGCGGTGAGGCCTCCGTGGCATCACAGCCAGCGACAGGAGGCAGGAGCACGCGGCACGACCGACGCTGCTTTGGGCGGCTTGAGCAAGAAGACCAGAGGTTGAAGAAGCACTATGGCCGTTGGATGGACATCGTACGATCACTGGAGCTAGAATCGTTCATATTGACTAAGTTAACAAAGCCCTCTGTCCCCGTCAACTTAGTAGGCCCACAAGTTAGCCACCCACTATGGTGGGTCCCAGCTAGCAGGGAGGTATTCATTTTTTTATGCGTAATAAGGAGGCACTTCCTTGCGTGCGAAGATATAGCTGGTGGGTCCGACTTGTCAGCGGGGCGAACGTTTTTTTCGCGAAAAACAGAAGCCCTTCCCGCGTACAGTCCACGTAGTACATGCGTAATAAGGAGGAACTTTCCTTGCGTGCGGCCGTGGACCTCGTGGGTCCTAGTCGTCAGGCTCTCCACGTACAGTCCTCTTCCGATGACTCTCGTATGTTGACCACTCCGCGCTGAGCGCACTAAGGTGGTGGACGACGGCGAGGCCCCAGACTGGAACGACCTGGAGATGGGGAAGACGCGGCAGTGGAGTCGCAGATGGAGAGGAGTGGGAAACTTGACTAGTTTGGGTGTGGGGTGGGCCTACACTCGGTAGAGAATAACAGGAGGTGCGGAGTGGAGGGATGGCTTGGCCGTCGGCGGGGTAGCGTTTTGCTGAGGAGCGCAAAACAACGCCGCTCGACGCTGGAGGCTGGAGCAGGTGGTCCCGGCAGCGCTAGGGGAAGAAGACGAGAGATTGAAGAAGAATGCCGGTCGTTGGATGTAAATCCAACGCCTTCTTAGGCTTCGACCTACTGGCCCACATGTCAGCCAGTCCATTTGTTTTTTAAGTCCATTTAGTGGGCTGGGTGAAATAATGATGCAGCATCTATGCAGCCTATTTATATATATGGTAGAATTTAAAGCCCATTTGCATTTTTCTCGAAATCCACGGACTTGCTGGGCTGGGTGAAAATATCATGTTGGGCTAGACGGAGAAATGTTATAAAAACATAAACACATGATTGCACGTCTATTACTGCATTGGTCAGTAAAATCTTTGCAAGCTTATGTACGCAATCACTAGGAGTTAACTTGCCAAGTTATATATAAACAATTATTATTATTATTTTGTAAGAACTTTCAACTTACGAAATAAAATATCATTTAAATTTGATGTGTTAATAGTACGTGGGGTATTATTATTTTTTTAGGCTAGACGTGGGACAGTTGAGTTGGTTCTAGGGAAAAGTACTGGGAAAAAACTCAGTTTACATTGAAAAAGAAAGTGGGAGAAAATTCAGATATAGGATTAATGAAAACGGAAAATAAAGGAAGTGGGAAGGTCTATAAAATGGTTGGACGAACGACGGGTTTAACGGAAACGTATGTTGTTTCTTATATATATATATATATATATGTGTGTGTGTGTGTGTGTAATAAAATAAGATATAAATATAGGTTCAGTTTTGCATTCTTATAGAAAACAGGTTCAGTTTTGCATTCTTATAGAAAAATAGAATTGAGTTGTGCGTCGTCTTGAAAAAACAAACATAACTTGGGCTGCTGATGTTATAGACAAGCTAGGTTGGGAGGCCCAGAGGCCGCTTGATACCTACTGGATCCAAAAAATGTTGAAACATGTCGTGGGCAGCCCATGTTAAGCAACAAAACCTAGGCCATGGACCTGGTGGGCCCGGGACTGTCAGCCTCTCAACGAATAGTTGTCTCCCGATTCCTCTTGTTTTGCTGACCATGTTGGGAACGACAGACGGCGGCGGCGCGGCTAGAGCACCAAGGCGGAGGACGACATTGAGACCTTGGACCGAACGAACCAGAGCGGGCGAAGACACAGGCGGAGGGGACTACGAGGGTTGACTTGTTCAAGTGCAGGGTGGGATGGTGGAGCTGCTGCCGCCGGACAATGTGTGGTAGTAGAGGGATGTCCTGGCCAACGCCATAGGCCATGATGGCCAGCCGCTGTATAGGAAGAGGATGAAAGATTGAACAAAATAAGGAAATACAAATGGATAGGTGGTTGGTCCCATATGTCTGTGTACGAGACCTACTGGGTCCACCTGAGGAGGGGAATATGTTGGGAGGAAGGAGATTCAAAGAACGGCAGCCGAGTGAACTAGTTTTTTTAACGGACAAGTGAACTAGTTACATACATAAGCAAATAGCCACTAAAAAGCAAACAGGTTAATGGGTTCTTAAAAGAAATATTTCGGACAAAACAGATAATTACGACACATATGCTAATGCATGAAACACTCAGATGATAAAAGTGCTTATAAACAGATAAAGTAAAACATCTAGACCTTCCTGGCACGCTTGATCATGACGCTGCGGCTGTCTGTGTACTCGTTGGTTACGGGAAGCAGACACGCCCTCATGTCCAAGATCTGACTGTACATGTCGTAGCATGCATATGCGTCCTTGGCCGCGTAGGTTATGTAGGCTAGATTCAGAGGTACCTCCCACGTGTTCAGGTCCTTGGTATCATTGTCTTCTTTCATGTTGGCGTATCAGGGGTCGATGATGGTCTCGGCGAGGTCAACCACTGAGTCCTTCTCCTGCCCATTGCTGATGATCTTGTATTGCTTTTGGATGTCGACAAGCTTGTTGCACCAGATGGCCGAATCGTCGCGGTCTTCCTTCTCTCCACCGTAGCGAAGGTGCAGTCGGCGCTGCCGATGAAACGGGCGAATGCTCCAGAACCTCTGATGGCCCTACAGAAGTGGTAGATGAGAACCTCGTCCCACACACATACCTGGGCGACGGCGATCCGCTGGTCCCTGTCAGGAGACGAATGGATGGGCACAAGGTCTAGTCCTGCAACCTTGTGCTTTCTCGTCCTGTAGGTACTGCTTGAACTCAGCGAGGCAAAGCTTCACCGAGTCCGGATCGTTGGTGTACATCACATTCAACTTGGTGCAGCCATAGGACTGAACGGCGAACTCAAAGGGGAACTCCTTGCTGAAGTCCATATCCAGCAGGCTCACCCCTCGGATCGCCATTGGAGTCTCTTCAAGTGAACGAGTGTGTAGGTGGCGGCAGCAGTTTGTTTTTCAGCTCTTGGGGAACTGGATTCAATAGTAAACTGAGTGTGTACAGACGACAACAGTTACTACCCCTCCCTCGTCTACTGCACGCCCGGCAGAAGATGCACCCTCGGCGCATTCAAATCCCTCCATTAAGAAACCTACTCCGGCCACACGTTGGTTCACGAGCGGGTCTGTATTGGTACTATAATAACAGGAGTTAGTGGTCACTTTACTTAAATTTAATTAGCTTTAATAGAAATTTATACTTAAAACAAGAAATGCACTGGCTCGTTCTATCAGTGCCACAGGATCAACATGTAGAACAATTAGAATTATTATTCTCAGGACGCACACGATCAGCACATTTGTCACACTTTCACAAAGATAATACTACCAAGTTTGAACTGTTTGTTATGGTTGTTGTCCTCTGCATCATCATGCCGTGTTTCTCAGCTTGCAAGATTCAGAACCAACAAATAAGATCCAAATAATAAGTACAACAAAGATGCCTACACATCTCATTGATTCCCAGCTTGCAAGATTCAGAACCAACAAATAAGATCCAAATAATAAGTGCAACAAAGATGCCTACACATCTCATTGATTCCCAGCTTGCAAGATTCAGAACCAAAAAATAAGATTCAAATAATAAGTACAACAAAGATGCCTACACATCTCATTGATTCCCAGCTTGCGAGATTCAGAATCAACCCATTAGAGCCTTTTGATAAAGTGGATATCGAGATTAAATCAATCTTGGCTAGCCATGTCATACAATCGAAGAACTTGCCGAATGCTCTTGACCGTCACAACATCTATAGTTGAGTATTCCTGTTTGCACAGCACAAACAAGAAGAGCATGATTTCACTTTAATAGTGGCCTCCTTGAACTCAAGTAGCAAGAAGTACTTGCTCTCGTGACCTGGCAGGTTCTTCTTTAGTAGTTGCACTAAAATTGAGGAACAATAAGGTTGGCTGTCTAGCTCATGTAAGGTGCAACTACAATTTTCTTATCCTTTTGTGCAGTTCCACTAAAATAAAGTGCCATTGTGGTGACAGTGATGGCTCATCTTGCAAAGGCTAATAAAATGTTGCACAAGATTACCAGCAGAACTTGACGGAGATTTTGGAAACTCCAATCACCATTTTGTGCAGTTCCACCAAAATTGAGAGATGTTGCCCACGTGACATTTTAGTTGAACTGCACAAGACACTCATTCCAAAAAAAGTGTTTTGTGCAGTTCACCAAAAGGTCACAATAGCAACAAGGTGAAATGGATATCCCTATCTGCACAAAAAGATAGAAAGTAAACAGTTGCTGGTCAATAAGAATATACGAAATATATACGAAATGAAAAGAAGCATCTTAATTATGTTCATGGAAATCACGCAAGGACAATAGAAATTTTAAAACGTTAGCAATGCTTTATGTTACCAGAAGCATTACGATCAACAATGAGATTCCTCAAATATGGGATTACTTTAATGGTGGCATTGCTTGTTTACCAGATACAGTAAATCAACAGCAGCTAAAGAGTTGGTTTAAGGGCATGGGACCGTGGGGACACCAGGACACTCAGCAGTGTAAAGGAGCAACTTACTTATCATACTGGGGAAAATAGCAGGAGTGCCATTTGTAACACAGTTTAATTGCATCTTATCACTAGAGGCATTAGATTAACAATAACACTGGTTAGACATGTCCCTAAGGTAACAGTGTGATCGCTTCATTTTACATGTGCCCTTACATTAACAATAGCAAAAGGTTGGTATAAGGACATGCGACAGTGGACGCATCAACACAATGTACCTACAAGGAGGCATAAAGTGGTGATGCCGAGTTTGTTCATGCTATGTGAGGGCAGCAAATCTAATCCTGGAGACCTTTTATTATGTGAGGGCAGCAAACCTAATCCTGGAGACGTTGTACTATGTGAGGGCAGAAAATCTCATCCTGGAGACCTTTTACTATGTGAGGGTAGCAAATCTAATCCTGGAGACCTTTTACTATGTGAGGGCAGCAAATCTAATCCTGAGACCTTTTACTATGTGAGGGCAGAAAATCTAATCCTGGAGACCTTTTACTATGTGAGGGTAACAAATCTAATCCTGGACATACTCTGTTGACTTGTCCACCAGCCGCCACTTCCTATCCTTTTTTCAACCAATAATAGATATGTTCCTTATCCAGTTTGCACTGCGTTTTCCCATTATTTCCCTTTTCAACCAAGAGACCGGGTATCTGGTCTCCACTACTTTCACCATATTATTTCCTCATTGAATCAAGTCCTAGGTTCATGCTACAACTTTCCCCCCTTTCTTCATTGTTTGAACAAAGCCCTAGATTCGAATGCATGAAGTAGCTTTACCTCTAATAATACTAAAACTTTAGGTGGCTTTGGAAGAGCTGATGGGAGTAGAAAAAGATGCACATGCAGACACGTGGGGAGCTGGGGCAGTAGAGCAAGGCCGCTTTCTAAGAACTTATACCTGAGGGTGATCGGGATGTCGACGGCGGCAGGTCGGATCTGCGGACAATACGGCAGGGAGGAAGAAGGGTCGGAGGACCTCCCGAACCGGCGCTGTACCAGAGAGAACGACACGGGCAGAGGATCGGGCCCCTCTGGCAGATGTGGGTTTCCTCCCTCGCCGGCGATGACCGCGTGAACAATGCACCTAGTCCTCTACACACACCAGCCGAAGGGATCCGGCCGGATCGGTGACCAGCGGTGAGTAGAGAGAAAATGTCGCTATCGTTGTCTTGTTTATATCTGGAGAGGATGAGAGAATGAAGAGAGCAACCCTAGTAAAGCAAGCGCTCAGGCCCCTCCATACATATATAGTGGAGTGATTATCTTTTTCTCTCCATAACAAGCGTTTCAATTTGTGTACGTGGCATTAAAGAAAAGAAACTCTCTATTTAAGGTGACTACCTGTACGACTCCTACTTACTACTACTAGTAGTAGTATTGTTCACTTGTGCTCCCCGGCCCTCCATTCATTGAACAACCCCACGAGTGAATAAACATACAATACTACTCTCTCTGTTCCTAAATATAAGTCTTTGTAGAGAGTATACTATGGACCACATACGGATGTATATAGATGCATTTTAGAGTCTAGAGTCACTCATTTTGCTCCGTATGTAGTCCATAGTGAAATCTCTACAAATACTTATATTTAGGAATGGAGGGAGTAGTATTTATATAGAACGAACAAGCTCGAACTATTTTCGCGTAGTTAAAAGCTGAGGGTGGGGCTTTTCCCGGGCAGTACGCGCGACAGTTTTCGCGTAGGCGGTTTGACAGAGAGGCGAGGAGGGTGAGGGAGCAGCGGATTCAACTTACTTACTGCTGGAAAGGTCGTGTTGTGCGATTTGACGGCGCGTTACTATTTGGATCCATGTGTTAGAGTTAGTTTGGGTTAGTTTGAACTCAACTAACCCAAAAATATCGAAACAGGAGGATTAGTTTGGGTTACTGTTTGGATCCATGTGTTAGAGTTAGTTTGGGCTAGTTTGAACTCAACTAACCCCCAAAAAATCTAACCCACCCAAGAGGTGCTTATTTGGGTTAGTTCTTCTCAGAGAACTAAAAAACACATTTTTCTCTCGCTCTCCCCGCAGCAGATCCCTCCCCACTTCCTCGAAGCTTCTCGTCCTCTCCCTCCCTCCCTCTCGCACCGCCCATGAAGGCACCTCACCGTATTCACGCTCCATCTAACCCTGTCATCCAAACACCTCTTTCGCTAGAGTGACTTCAGGGTTAGTTCAGGATTAGAATCTAACTCTAACCTTTAACTGAGTTAGAGTATCCAAACAGGGCCAGGCGGTACGACCGGGGTAATGCCCCCTTCCATTCTGCACTCTAATCTGGTGCATGACACATATTACGTCGACCCGGATGCTGCTGGCTGTCCCACATGTCGGCGAAGTAGTACGTAGTAGTAATAAGCAAATAATCATGCGGTATAAGTCGTTCTAGAGATTCCAACAAGTGACTAGACTACACCACGTGCAGTATATCAAATCTCAAACCTCAAATCTCCCTTCCGGTTTATTGGGCTCAAATCTCAAATCGCATCAACCAAGGCATTTTTTGATTGGAGGAATGTATCTTGTACTTTACAAAAGTACCCTAATTAAACTCATGCATTAATTATGTAGTTCTCTCATTTTCCTCTCCGCCTTGGTCGCGGTGCACAATATTGACCACTCCTATATGACTAGCCTCTCTATCTACATGCGGGACATCAAAGCATCCGGGCCGCGTGCCATCCACCAAATCACAGCGAGGTGCTACAGTCGAAACTCACCGGTCACCCCGGTGTGGCCATCATGACCCGTCATATCACAAAACCCACACCTTTACCAGCAGTGGTAAAGTGGCCTCGAAGTTGGACTGGATGAATCAACCATCATTTCACTGGAACACTCGTTGAAGCCCTATCTCCCCTTTCTTGAAGAAAACCTCACTCCAGGCTACTCACTTCTGCCATTTTTCTTCTGTACCGACGAAGGAAAGGTGGGCGAATCAGTGATGCTGCTATACTTTCATTCCAAGAATCTTCTTTTTGCGAAGCACCGACCGATTCTCACAGCCTATTCTTTTCCCGTTTGCATTGTGATTGTGGTTTCCTTTCGATTGCTTTTTGTTTGCCAGTTCATTGATGGATCCTGGAGCACTGGGCAAAGAGTTGCGGACGGACAACCCACTGGAGACAGCGATCTCCAGGAAGCGAGCACCGACCAACGAGTTGACCATGTTGGCGGGCCAACCCATGGAGACGAAGAACTCCAAGAAACAAGCACTGGCCAAAGAGTTGACGACGTTGGTGGACGAACTCCTCAAAGAAAGTTGAAAGAACAGCAGGGGCCCCACCGTGCCTACCCCAGAAACTCTGATGGCCACCTATGCGAGGCTCAAGGCCAAGTTTGAGGAGATAGTCGCCGTTGAGAAGCAGTATTCCCCTGGCAAGGTGATGGCCCCATCGAGGACGAGGAGATGGCCCCCGGAGGGATGGGATCCCCCGGTGAGCTGCACAAGGTAAAAAATAATGGATTATTACCAAAAGTTGTGGTTTTTGATTATTTGCAATGTGCTTGCTAACATGTTAGGGTTGTGCAGGTGCCGGTGGACGTCCTTGATGATTCCGATGCCGCGGCCCGTCCTATGGACAACGCCCCAGAGATCGTTTTCGATGTCGCGGTCCGTCCTGTTGGCATCGCCCCGGAGATCTATTCCGATGCCGCTGTCCATCCTATGGACATCGCCCCAAAGATTGATTCCGATGTCGCGGTTAGTCCTGTGGACATCACCCCAGAGATCGATTCCCATGTTGTTGTCTGTGCTGTGGTCATTGCCCGAGAGATCGTTGACAAGAAATAGTTGGTCGCGCTAATCCTTCAGGGTAGTTTGCATTGCCATGTGTTTAATTACCAGAAGGATGCGTGTTATCAAACCATCTTAGGGCTAGTGCACTGTATTGTGTGGGCGGTACTTGCTACTTTTGTTTGATATTGAATCATGCGAACCCTCTCCAAGTTATGGAAACAGATGTATCCTCACCAGCTTTTGATGTAATATATGGCATGCTTAGATGTAAGTTTGAATTGTTTATCATATCAGCAGGGCTTATTTGATGATTCTTAGTGTTAGTAGGCTAGCTACTGTGCGAGCTATAGTACTTGCAAAACACTCATCGAAGAGAAATGTTGGGGCTGATGAGCTCGTGGTACGCTTATACTGATCCGTTGTCGATCGGCCAATAGCCCAAGCTCCTAAAATTGTAGGCTTAGCGATCAATCAGACAATAGTCGACACAGATACATTCAAGCCTCATTTGGTTCATAGGGTAGGAAAATCGTAGCAAAAGTACAGAGGCGTACAACACAAAATCATAGCAGTACAGAGACGTCCCTCCGTTCCAAAATAGATGAGTCAACTTTGTACTACTAACTTTGAAATGGAGGGAGTACAAATCCTAGGAGGGCTAGTTTGGCCTAGTGGGTTTTAGTGATATGACGTGGTACAGTGCCGTCCAGTCTTTGCGTGTGGTAGCAGTATTGCGGGTAGAGTAAGTTTTCACGAAGAAGCGGAATTCAACGAAGTCATGATGGTTCCTTTGTCCGACTAACTTTGTGCATGGTAGGTGGACCAGGATAATTTTGTGCATGGAAGGTGGACCAGGATGGTCGACGTCCCACATGTCGGTGAATGAAACTATTCTTTCCGATATAGTGGATGAGCAACGAGTATTCATGTTTATTTTTGATGAAACCTATTGTCTCCACTGTTACGACGGAGGAGTGTGAAACACGGCAGCCTAGTGAACTTGGCATGTGCACCACTCCCTCCTTCCTCATGTAATACTACCAAAGTGTTGACTATAAGGTTACAACTTTTTCTCACTCTCCTATTTTTTTAGAATTAGTTTTTTTATACCTAGGAGCAGGTGTAGAGATGGGCTCCTGCAGATCCCACTCCTTGACTTTGTCAATGTCTCTCTCTCCTGCACATAAGCAGGCTTGTCGAGAAGACAAGAGATGATCTCTTAGCACAATATGTTTCACCATGTTTTTAGGAATAACTAGTTATTGAAGATAAGGCTAAGAGATGATCCATTGTACACATGTTTTTTTGTCATCTCTAAATTACATGCAAGACTTATGATAAGACTATCTTATCAACCATTGTACATGCCCTTTATAGCCCAGAATTTTACTGGTACTACTTGCTATGAATGCGGGCAGCTAGCCTCTAAGGGGGAGCGCGCGGGGGGAGGTGGTGGGGTGGGGGAGGGGTTTTGGTGGGCCAGGGCGGTAAGAAGCAGGCTTGGAAGCGGTGCGGACTCCCGCATGGCCCACCTCACATTATCACCACATATTTCTTGGAGTCCGTGCATGGTGGGCAGGCGATCTGTTCTCCCTCCCCCGTCTCTCTCCTCTCAGCCGATGCCCGCTGAGCGATTAGATTTTGGCTATCGACGGTTTATTTAATTGCAGTCCCACATGTCAGTGAAAATGCAAGACAACGCACGTCCCCTCTGGTGAGCGGCGTGCGAGCCGACTGTCGGGGGTGCGACGTGAACGCGACGTGTACGAGTTGTAAGTGTGCCGCCTTTTCCTTTTGAACTTGCGAAGCGTAACATTTTTGTGCGATCGATTGATAGAAATCCAGAACAAAATGATGAGGGCGGTGCTTTCCCGCGCGTTAGGCGGGCTAGTTTGAGTGATATGACGTGCTACAGTGCCGTCCAGTTGCTCCATTTTTATGTAAGCAGGAGTCTACACTCTTACGTGGGAGGAGTGCGAAACACAGGGGATCTGATTTTGATCAAGGGATAACTGTTCCCTACGAAATAATGGAGCACTTTTAGCGATTATAGCATGATAGTTAGGGCATCTCCAGCACTGGCCCTCAAATTTACACCGGCATCTGTCCGAGGACACTGATGGATGCCATCCAATGATGCCCGCATACCTTTCGACAACTATATGAACTAACCAGACGAAATTCGTGCAAACAAAGTAAATTTCAAATTGACCGGATGAAATTCATTACATTTCGAGAACTTTTCATATAAACTAGACGAAATTCATTACATATTTTGCACAAAACGTACTAAAACCTACTGTAAACCTAATCTAAACGATCGTTGGGCCCCGACGACCATGTCCGGCCATGAACCCAAGAAAGCCGGCCATTGCCTTTGCCTCCTCCTTATCCGCCTCGATAACCTCCTCCTCTGGAGCACAAGGTTATGAAGATTTCTACCTCCACGTCACCATCAAGCGGCTAATCGGCTACCGATTTTTATCCCACCAAGCTTGGCATCGACTGAGTGGAGGAGCGGTGGCCTTCTTGAGACCAGAGCAGTGGCGACCTACCATGTACTACTCTTCCTCGCTGTTGGCTGCGCCCGCGCACGCGCGCCGGCTTTGTGGTCGTGGCGGCGGAGGGCGGCCGGAGAGGGAGCCGGCGATCTCCTTCATCTGCTCCTGTGAGAGTACGTCCAAGAGAGCTTTGGAGCGCGCTCGGAGCGGAGCCACCGATGTCCTTCGTCTGCTCCTGCGACAGTACGTCCAAGAGAGCTTTCGAGTGTCCGGAGGCCGTGGTTGGAGTGGTTCCAACAGAAGGTAGGGACCGGAGGAGAATGAGTGTGGGTCTTTGGCTATGGCTGGGAGCTGGGGCTCAAGTTAATATGGTGGGTGAATGGCAATGAGCCGTGGCAGACGAATGGACGTCTCGCACCGGAGTATGTTCATCGGCAGCCGTGGTGTCATTAACGCGGAGCAGTCGCTTGCACTGGGATGCCGCGCGGGTGGCGCTCTCTTGGCCGCCGCACTGCTGCAATGCCGGCGCCAGTGAGAGGTCGCGTCGGGCATGAATGCGGACGCTGCTTCAGTGACTTAACCGCAGGTGCGTTGTCTCACTTACATGTGGGCCCAACGGGCATCAGGCCCTCATGTCAGTGACACACCAACTACACCTGCAGTTAAGGCCAGTGAATGCGGCATTGACGTTCTGGAGAGATGGTGATCGTTTCAGGTGGGAAGCGCGCGCTAGCGATGGAAGGGGTTTCGGTAGGCCAGGGCGGTCAGACGCTGGCGTGGTGGTAAAATGTGAACGCATGGATGACGAGCCTTTGAAGCATATGCGGCACGTATTGACAACTAGGCGTCCATGCAGCCGCTCTTGTCGCCAACTAGCATTCGACGACCACCATTAGACACCACACAACCATACATAACTTACGAATAATGGACGAATCGATCAGACACACACTCGTTTGCAATGGCACTATGATCGGTTGCTCACGATAGTACATACTCCGCACCATAGTACCCTCTCTAGCTAGGCTGTTTTATGGATTGTCGTTGTGATGGACGATATACATGAGCAAGGAGCCGAGTCATGAGTATGACCGTTGGTGTTGAGCAAGGTGAATACATGTTCGGTGTTCGTGGAGGCCTCCAGCAAACGTCTAAACAGTAATGTCACATACGCATAATTTTGGTTTTTATTTCTTTCTCCACTGACAGGTAGGCCCACATAGATAGACAGGTAAAGAACACGAGCTGATGAGGCACATGCGGACTGTTTGTCTGGTCAACCAGACAAATACGGAGCTATACGATGTGTCAGTGACCGTATAATCACCATATCTCGTATACAATGATCAAAGTGAACTATCAAGACAAGTTCAATGACCGCCAATGCATTTTACCCGGTAATAAATGATCGGGATTGAAGAGGCATACAAATGTCCTTCGTCTTCTGTCCTTGAGCTCTTGACAAACCAATGCACTTTACGGTTGTCCAGCCGCTCCACCCTAGAGCTGTCACCAAGCATCGTTCATGCCACCGCGCCACACACTAACTGGTATGGAAGCAATGCCATCCCACCGCGCCGAGTTCCTCGCCGCCCATGACTGCACACAGAATGGTACGCAAGCGGTGGCATCCCGCCGTGCCGAGTTCATCACCGCTCGCGACCTCACACCTATGTGGGCGGAATTTGAAGCTGCCAAGGCCAAATGGGCGGTAGAGCAAGAGGCCGCCAAAGCCGCACAGAGGGAGCAGAAAAGTCAGAAAGCACTCAAGAAAAGAGAGGTCCGCCGCCGCAAGAAATAAGAGGACGCACGCGCTTCTATGGAGAGGTCGGCAGAGATCCAAGCACGGTGGGGTGTCGCCAACAAAGCCAGGAAGGAGAACGACGACGTCTGGCCAGCATGTGAGAAGTAGTAGTACTAGTAGTTAGTGTGTGTGTGTGTGTGTGTCTGTGTCGCCCGTACGTTTTTTTAAATAATTACGAGCATGTAACAGTACTACTAGTTACTATTGTAGTTTTTAGAGCAAATTACCAGTACATTAGCCTAGACTCAGTGGAAAAATTCCTATCCTATTGATACGTCTCCAACGTATCTATAATTTTTGATTGTTCCATGCTATGTTATATTCTGTTTTAGATGTTTATTGGGCTTTATTATACACTTTTATATTATTTTTGGGACTAACCTATTAACGGGAGGCCCATCCCAAATTGTTGTTGTTTGCCTATTTCAGTGTTTCGAAGGAAACAGATATCAAACAAAGTCCAAACGGAATGAAACCTTCGGGAACGTGATTTTCGGAACAAACGTGATCCAGAGGACTTGGAGTCTACATAAAGCAATCAATGAGGAAGGCACGAGGCAAGGGGGCGCGCCCACCTCCCCCAGGCGCGACCTCCACCCTCGTGGGCCCCTTGTTGCTCCACCGACGTAGTTCTTCCTCCTATATATACCCATATACCCTAGAAACATCATATACGGAGCCAAAACCTTATTTCCACCACCACAACCTTCTATACCCGTGAGATCCCATCTTGGGGCCTTTTCCGGCGCTCCACCGGAGGGGGCATTGATCACGAAGGCTTTCTACATCAACACCATAGCCTCTCCGATGATGTGTGAGTAGTTTACCTCAGACCTTCGGGTCCATAGTTATTAGATAGATGGCTTCTTCTCTCTCTTTGGATCTCAATACAAAATTCTCCTCGATCTTCTTGGAGATCTATTCGATGTAATCTTCTTTTGCGGTGTGTTTGTCGAGATCCGATGAATTGTGGGTTTATGATCATGTTTATCTATGAACAGTATTTGAATCTCCTCTGAATTCTTTTATCTATGATTGGTTATCTTTGCAAGTCTCTTCGAATTATCTGTTTGGTTTGGCCTACTAGATTGATCTTTCTTGCAATGGGAGAAGTGCTTAGCTTTGGGTTCAATCTTGCGGTGTCATTTCCCAGTGAGAGCAGGGGCAGCAAGGCATGTATTGTATTGTTGCCATCGAGGATAAAAAGATGGGTTTTATATCATATTGCATGAGTTTATCCCTCTACATCATATCATCTTACTTAAAGCATTACTATGTTCTTATGAACTTAACACTCTCGATGCATGCTGGATAGCGGTCGATGTGTGGAGTAATAGTAGTAGATGCAGAATCGCTTCGGTCTACTTGTCTTGGACGTGATGCCTATATACATGATCATACCTAGATATTCTCATAACTATGCTCAATTCTATCAATTGCTCGACAGTAATTTGTTTACCCACCGTAATACTTATGCTCTCAAGAGAAGCCACTAGTGAAACCTATGTCCCCCGGGTCTATCTTCCATCATATTAATCTTCCAACACTTAGCTATTTCTATTGCCGTTTATTTTACTTTGCATCTTTATTTCTCTTTATCATAAAAATACCAAAAATATTATCTTATCATATCTATCTGATCTCACTCTCGTAAGTGACCGTGAAGGGATTTAAAATGCCTTTATCGCATTGGTTGCGAGGTTCTTATTTGTTTGTGTAGGTGTGTGGGACTCGAGCGTGATCTCCTACTGGATTGATACCTTGGTTCTCAAAAACTAAGGGAAATACTTATGCTACTTTACTGCATCACCCTTTAATCTTCAAGGGAAAACCAACGCAGTGCTCAAGAGGTAGCAAGAAGGATTTCTGGCGCCATTGCCGGGGAGATTCGCGCCAAGTCAAGTCAATATTTGACTCCCGACAACGAGCCATTTCTGTCGCCGTTGCCGGGGAGATTCGCGCCAAGTCAAGTCAAGATTTGACTCTCGGCAACGAGCCATTTCTGGCGCCGTTGCTGGGGAGTCTACGCACAAGTCAAGACATACCAAGTACCCATCACAAACTCTTATCCCTCGCATTACATTATTTGCCATTCGCCTCTCGTTTTCCTCTTCCCCACTTCACCCTTGCCGTTTTATTCGCCCTCTCTTTTCTGCTCGTCGCTTTCTTGCTTGCCTTGATGTTATGGCTAGTCCCTTATCTTCTTTGTTGTCTCTCAAGAATGAAGTTCTTAATTTTAAGCAAAGGGAGGGAGAAAATCTAAAAGATGCTTGGTATAGAATTTACAATGCTCAAAATAGATCTACCAGGAAACAATCTACTTCTGTTTTTCTCCGCAATTTTTTTGTAGGCGCTACTCCTTGGTACAGATATATTCTTGATACCATTACCGGAGGGAATTTCTTGGGTAGCCATACTTTTGATTCTTCTAATGCTATGATAGATTTGTTTGGCTCACCACCCCTTTTGGTTAATGGAACTATGTTGACTTTGGAACATGTGATGCAAAGGCTTGAAATTATTGAAAATAAAGTTGCTACTGTAGAGTTGATTGAGAATTTGGATAAAATGATCCACAACCAAATTACCCTATATGGATCTAAGGTGGGAGTTACTCTGAAAAGTTTTAAGGAAAAAGAACCCATAGTTAATGAAAGAATAGATCAAGATTCTACTAGAATTGATAAACTTGAGGGAATTATCACCAACTTGGGGTCCACTTTTTCTTCCGTTAAAAATACTCCAAATCCCCCTACCAAAATTTCCAAGCTTGTTTATGTTCTTAAAAATAAGGGTGAATCCTCTAGTAAGGAAACTGCGGATTTAAAATCAAAAAGTGTTCATCCCAATCTTTTTGCTATCATTAAGGAACCATTTGCTACAAATGATTTTTTAGATTTTGTGCCTAGGAGTTTGATAATTAAAAGAAATAAAGAAACTCCTAGGGGTTCTTGGTGTCTTATTGAAGAATTGCCCACCAAAGATGGCAATACTTAGATCTATCCTTGTTTTTATGCCTAGCTAGGGGCGTTAAAGAATAGCGCTTGTTGGGAGGCAACCCAATTTTATTTTTATTCCTTGCTTTTTGCTATTGTTTAGTAATAAATAATTTATCTAGTATCTGTTTTTGTTGTGTTTTTTGTGTTTAATTAGTGTTTGTGCCAAGTAGAACCGTTGGGTAGACCTGGGGAAAGTCTTTTTGATCTTGCTGTAAAAAACAGAAACTTTAGCGCTCACGAGAATTGCTGCCATTTTTATTTCAAGAGTGATATTTAGTTAATTATTTTTGAAGATGATTAATAGATAAATTCCTCACGTACAGAAATTTATTTTAGGACTTTTGGGGTTCCAGAATTGGTCGAAACCTCCTGATTACTACAGACTGCTCTGTTTTTGACAGATTCTGTTTTTCGTGTGTTGTTTGCTTATTTTGATGAATCTATGGCTAGTAAAAGAGTTTATAAACCATAGAGAAGTTGGAATAAAGTAGGTTTAACACCAATATAAATCAAGAATGAGTTAATTACAGTACCTTGGAGTGGTGTTTTGTTTTCTTTCGCTAACGGAGCTCACAAGATTTTCTATTAAGTTTTGCGTTGTGAAGTTTTCAAGTTTTGGGTAAAGATTTGATGGATTATGGAACAAGGAGTGGCAAGAGACTAAGCTTGGGGATGCCCATGGCACCCCTTATATAATCTAAGGACACCAAAAATCCAAATATTGGGGATGCCCCGGAAGGCATCCCCTCTTTCGTCTTCGTCCATCGGTAACTTTACTTGGAGCTATATTTTTATTCACCACATGATGTGTTTTGCTTGGAGCGTCTTATATGATTTGAGTTTTTGCTTTTTATTTTACCACAATCATCCTTGCTGTACACACCTTTCGAGAGAGACACACATGATTCGGAATTCATTAGAATACTCTATGTGCTTCACTTATATCTTTTGAACTATATAGTTTTTGCTCTAGTACTTCACTTACATCTTTTAGAGCAGGGTGGTGGATTTGTTTTATAGAAATTATTGTTCTCTCATGCTTCACTTATATTATTTTGAGAGTCCTACAAAACAGCATGGTAATTTGCTTTAATTGTGAAATGAGTCCTAATATGCTAGGTATTCAAGATTAGTAAAAACTTTCTTATGAGTGTGTTGAATACTAAGAGAAGCTTGATGCTTGATAATTGTTTTGAGATATGGAGGTAGTGATATTAAAGTTGTGCTAGTTGAGTAGTTGTGAATTTGAGAAATACTTGTGTTGAAGTTTGCAAGTCCCGTAGCATGCACGTATGGTAAACGTTGTGTAACAAATTTTAAACATGAGGTGTTCTTTGATTGTCCTCCTTATGAGTGGTGGTCCGGGACGAGCGATGGTCTTTTCCTACCAATCTATCCCCCTAGGAGCATGTGTGTAGTGCTTGGTTTTTGATGACTTGTAGATTTTTGCAATAAGTATGTGAGTTCTTTATGACTAATGTTGAGTCCATGGATTATACGCACTCTTAACCTTCCATCATTGCTAGCCTCTTCGGTACCGTGCATTGCCCTTTCTCACCTTGAGAGTTGGTGCAATCTTCGCCTGCGCATCCAAACCCCGTGATACGATATGCCCTATCACACATAAGCCTCCTTATATCTTCCTCAAAACATCCACCATACCTACCTATTATGGCATTTCCATAGCCATTCCGAGATATATTGCCATGCAACTTTCCACCGTTCTGTTTATCATGACACGTTCATCATTGTCATATTGCCTTGCATGATCATGTAGTTGACATCGTATTTGTGGCAAAGCCACCATGCATATTATTTCATACATGTCACTCTTGATTCATTTCCCATCCCGGTACACTGCCAGAGGCATTCATATAAAGTTATACCTTATTCTAGCATCGAGTTGTAAATGAATAGAAGTGTGATGATCATCATTCATAGAGCATTGTCCCAAAAAAAGAGAAAGGCCAAAAAAGGCCCAAAAAAGAAAATAAAAAGGGGCAATGCTACTATCTTTTTTCATACTTGTGCTTCAAAGTAGCACCATGGTTTTTATGATAGATAGTCTCTTGTTTTGTCACTTTCATATACTAGTGGGAATTTTTCGTTATAGAACTTGGCTTGTATATTCCAACAATGGGCTTCCTCAAATGCCCTAGGTCTACGTGAGCAAGCAAGTTGAATGCACACCCACTTAGTTTCTTTTGTTGAGCTTTCATACATTTATAGCTCTTCATAGCCCGTTGATTAGCCACGTTGATGTGAGACTTTCTCCTTTTTTTTGTCTTCTCCGCATAACCCCCATCATTATATTCTATTCCACCCATAGTGCTATATCCATGGCTCACGCTCATGTATTGCGTGAAAGTTGAAAAAGTTTGAGATTACTAAAGTATGAAACAATTGCTTGGCTTGTCATCGGGGTTGTGCATGATGAGAGCATTCTTGTGTGACGAAAATGGAGCATGACCAAACTATATGATTTTGTAGGGATGAACTTTCTTTGGCCATGTTATTTTGAGAAGACATAATTGCTTAGTTAGTATGCTTGAAGTATTATTACTTTTATGTCAATATTAAACTTTTATTTTGAATCTTTTGATCTGAATATTCATACCACAATTAAGAGGGTTACATTGAAAATTATGCCAAGTAGCATTCCACATCAAACATTCTGTTTTTATCATTTACCTACTCGAGGATGAGCGGGAATTAAGCTTGGGGATGCTTGATACGTCTCCAATGTATCTACAATTTTTTATTGTTCCATGCTATGTTATATTCTGTTTTAGATGTTTATTGGGCTTTATTATATACTTTTATATTATTTTTGGGACTAACCTATTAACTGGAGGCCCAGCCCAAATT
Organism: Triticum aestivum; assembly: GCF_018294505.1. Classification (NCBI taxonomy): domain Eukaryota; kingdom Viridiplantae; phylum Streptophyta; class Magnoliopsida; order Poales; family Poaceae; genus Triticum; species Triticum aestivum. The sequence goes on from NC_057800.1 coordinate 421,172,573, forward strand.
GTTGTTTTTTGTCTATTTCAGTGTTTCGAAGGAAAACGATATCAAACGGAGTCCAAACGGAATGAAGCCTTCGGGAACATGATTTTCGGAACAAACATGATCCAGAGGACTTGGAGTCTATGTAAAGCAAACAACGAGGAAGGCACGAGGCAGGGGGCGCACCCACCTCCCCCAGGCGCGCCCTCCACCCTCGTGGGCCCCTCGTTGCTCCACCGACGTACTTATTCCTCCTATATATACCCATATACCCTAGAAACATCAGATACGGAGCCAAAACCCTATTTCCACCGCCGCAACCTTCTGTACCCGTGAGATCCCACCTTGGGGCCTTTTCCGGCGCTCCGCCGAAGGGGCATTGATCATGGAGGGCTTCTACATCAACACCATAGGCTCTCCGATGATGTGTGAGTAGTTTACCTCAGACCTTCGGGTCCATAGTTATTAGCTAGATGGTTTCTTCTCTCTCTTTGGATCTCAATACAAAGTTCTCCTCGATCTTCTTGGAGATCTATTCGATGTAATCTTCTTTTGCGGTGTGTTTGTCGAGATCCGATGAATTGTGGGTTTATGATCAAGTTTATCTATGAACAATATTTGAATCTCCTATGAATTCTTTTATGTATGATTGGTTATCTTTGCAAGTCTCTTCGAATTATCAGTTTGGTTTGGCCTACTAGATTGATCTTTCTTGCAATGGGAGAAGTGCTTAGCTTTGGGTTCAATCTTGTGGTGTCCTTTCCCAGTGACCGCAGGGGTAGCAAGGCACATATTGTATTGTTGCCCTCGAGGATAAAAAGATGGGGTTTATATCATATTGCATGAGTGTATCCCTCTACAATATGTCATCTTACTTAAAGCATTACTCTGTTCTTATGAACTTAATACTCTAGATGCATACTAGATAGCGGTCGATGTGTGGAGTAATAGTAGTAGATGCGGAATCGTTTCGGTCTACTTGTCTCGTACGTGATGCCTACATACATGATCATACCTAGATATTCTCATAACTATGCTCAATTCTATCAATTGCTCGACAGTAATTCATTTATCGACCGTAATACTTATGCTCTCGAGAGAAGCCACTAGTGAAACCTATGGCCCTCGGGTCTATCTTCCATCATATTAATCTTCCAACACTTAGCTATTTCTATTGCCGTTTATTTTACTTTGCATCTTTATTTCTCTTTATCATAAAAATACCAAAAATATTATCTTATCATATCTATCAGATCTCACTCTCGTAAGTGACTGTGAAGGGATTGACAACCCCTTTATCGTGTTGGTTGCGAGGTTCTTATTTGTTTGTATAGGTCTGTGGGACTCGGGCGTGATGTCCTACTGGATTGATACCTTGGTTCTCAAAAACTGAGGGAAATACTTACGCTACTTTACTGCATCACCCTTTCCTCTTCGAGGGAAACCAACGCAGTGCTCAAGAGGTAGCACCTATGTATCAAATGGCATCTCTTTCTCTATAGGAATTGAGATGCATGTCATCTCACTTCCTATGATTTTCATATTCCTATAAAATTCCTATCCTATGAACCAAAGGAGGCCTTTGCTGGAGTAACTACTGTAGCTAGCAGTACTGCTGGTACAGTAGTTTTCTTCAAGAAGCGGAATTCAACAAAGTCATGATGGTTCCTTCATCCGAGCAACTTCACAGTGGGTAAGGTTGGGCCTGTGATTTGATGGCTCATTAGTAATTACTACGGTGCGGCGACCGGGGTGACTCTCCCTTGGAGTTCTGCGGGCATGGCAAGTGGACCAGGATGGTCGACGTCCCACATGTCGGCGAGCGGAAGTATTCTTTCCGATATCGAGGAGCAAGGAAACCACGTGGTATAGTATCACTGGTGATTTATATTTATTTTTTATTTCTAATGAATGCTAGCGTTTCAACTCTTATGACAAAGGAGTGCCAAACACAACGCACGTGCTGGATGTCGCACACGTCAGTGAAAGGAGTGGGACATGAACAACGTGGTAGAGCGTCTCCACTTCTGGGTCGGAGACCACACGTAGTAGTACTACTGTACTAGTGGTATGAACGATACAAAGTGCGACCCGGAGAGAAAGACACGTCTAGTTGGAAGGTCTCGAGGCATACACGCAAACAAATATAAAACCTAATATGTGCCTCCAATTAATATAGTAGTAGTAGAGTACTTAGTCACGTACTCCATAACATCACCGGGCATTGCACATACAACATTTAGTGGTAGTAAGAGACAAATGCCTACATGCCATGCATGTTCTTACTATTTGTGCCTTTCTACTTCACTTACTATGCTACATTACACAGGTTCACACGTCCACTCCTGGGTACATGTCCATCTTGTAGTTCCAGTCCCACGTGTTCTTCATATAGATGGAATGATCCTTGCATAACACATGCACCTTGATGCTAGATGTGTTTCGTGTTGGCAAAAGGATGAACAAAGCTCACGCAAGAAATAGAGTGGAAGAACATAGATTCCCGACGACCGAGGGGTGGAGCGTCTTCCACTCATAATATTTTATATTATTCAGTGATATAAAATCAACAAATCATCTCCACAATGGACTAGAAGAGTATGAAACACGGCAGCCCAATGTAGTTACATCATACTAGTACATGGCTAACCCACGCTATCACCATATTTCTTGGCTTCCGTGCGACACCTATCTCTAGTAATCCAGCAGCCCGTAGCGCTTCTCCCTCCTCGTCTCTCTCAAAGTGCGGCGGGCTGGCGTTTTTGCCGTCTATTGAGGTAGGTTAACTCATCACATGTTAGCGACATGCCAAGAGCATTCTAAAAAAGTTTCCTTTCATGTTCCGTTTTCAAAAAGAAAAAAATCCTTTCACGTACGAATTTGACCGTATGCTTTGAGAAACTTGCATGTCATATACTGCTCCTGTTTGGATACTCTAACTTAGCTAGAGGTTAGACTAACTCATGACTAACCCTGAACTAACTGTAGCCAAAGAGGTGTTTGGGTGACAGGGTTAGATTGACAATAAATGCACTTGATGGAGAGAGAGAAGTGATTTTTCAGTGGTCCCAATGAGAACTATCTCCAGTTAGCACCTCTTGGGTGGGATAGTTTTTTTGGTGGGTTCGGTGCAACTTGCTCCAATTTAAACTCTCATGCTTGGATACTTTAGGGCTATTTGAGCCCCAACTAGCTCAAACTAACTCTAACCCATGGATCCAAACAGGGCCTATGGCCAGCCTCGACGCGGAGTAGTTGGTGCACCGGGAAGCGGCGCTCTCTCGACCGTCACGCCGCTTCAAAGTCGGCGCCAGTGAGAGGTCACCTCCGCTCTGGTCGGGCATTAATGCGGCACTGACACTCCAGGGCGACGCTGACCATTTCACGTGGGAAGCACGCGCTGGCAAGGGAGTATAGGTTTTGAACCGTTTCATGTGTAGTACTGGTAGTTTGCAAAACTACTCAATTATTGCACTCAGTTTCCTAAGAAATTGTGGTAAAAAACGTTACTCCACAGCCCGCTTCCCTTCTCCTTCCTCTTCCACCGCCCGCGCACGTCTGCGTGAAGCGACCGGTCAACCCTTATATAGGAGTGCTAGCACAAAAAGATGCATGCATGACCACTAAAATTTCCAGATTAAAGAGCCGCTCCGGCGGGAGTATGGCCTATGTTGTTACCTTCGGCCGGGCCATGGCTATCGAGCGACGGCGACTAGAGAAGAGGCGGTGGGAGGGGAATGAATGCAGCTACTGTTTGGGTTCGTCGTCCGACTTAAATAAATGCGCAGCATCACGTGTACCCACGGGTGCACAAATTGTAACATATGTGTCTGCTAAGTGGGCATCACGTAACTGGTGTGTGTGTGTGTGTGTGTGTGTGTGTGTGTGATTCTGAGAGACAGAGTGCGTGTGTGTGACTCTACTCTTCGGACATGTACTCAACCTTTTGCATCGGGATATAAGTATAATGGTATTTACTTTAGCTAGTGATTTACGTGGCCATGTTAACGTGGTTGTGTAAAAAAATGTCACTTCCTGCTCATGATTTGCGTTATATAATTACAAGCAAGATGCTCATGCATTGCACGGAACATCAATATGCATTTTTTTACAAAACACATGTTGTGATTTACCCATGCAGGAGTAATCCCATGTGTAAAAACTAATGATATTTCGAGAGTTTTATCGGAAAAACTGGTATCTCGAGAATGTCATCGAAAAATGAAAGATGAGAGATAAGGTGAGGAGGAGTGGAGCGTGGTGGTGACTGGTGGTCAGAATGGGCGGAGGCATGGGGATGGACGGCGCCGGCAGGCGGCAGCGGCCACCATGCTAGATTGTTCCAGAGACTTTCTTTTTTAATTGCTCAGCAATGAGGTATGGGAGATAAGGATGTGGAGAGAGGTGCGGCTATCTTTTGTAAAATTATCATAGTTTGCTTTCTATCCATCAGATATAGATCAGACGGTCTATATTACAAGATGGCAGGCACACCATCATCGCCAACTCGGTTTTTTATAAGGGTACAGATTATAAGTTTGCTAACTAGTAAAGTAAAGTGGAATTTGTCCATGTTATACAAGTAAATTAAGGTGATTGTTTATCATACGGGTAAGGGTGGATGAAGGGTGGTAGGAACAAATGCTCCGCCTAGAGCATGTGTGTGTGAGATGGAGTCTGTGTTTGTCTGTGTGTGTGAGAGGGAGAGAGAGAGATGGAGTCTTAGTGTGTGTGGGGGGGTGCGTGGGTGGGTGGGTGCGTGCGTGCGTGCGTGTGTGTTTGTGTGTCGCGGGGTCCTCAATGGTGGATGTAATTTAAGTTTGCATGGCTTCATCATAGAGAGGTGATGTGTATGGCAGAGGCCACCAACGATGGGGTGTGAGAGAGAAAATGCCCGTAGAGAGGGAAGAGAAGGTGTGTGCGCATGAGAGTAGTCGACATCGAGAGAACGTGTTTGTTTGAGAGACATCGAGGAAGACTATTGTATATCGATGGTGCATGTAGGCGGGAATTAAACGAAGCGATGATCTTATTGGTTTCGGGGATATAGGGGAAGAGTGAGAAGGGGGTAGCTACAAGGAGATTGTTAAGTGTGAGTGTGTGCTTTACCCATCCAGGCGGAAGTTATGTGCACACAAGAAGAGAACGATTCGATGTGGCATTAGGGTTGAGGGTAATTAACTACATATGGAGACATAGAGACCTTCAATGTGCATGTGTGAGAGGTATACATGTATGTGTGGGATGTGTGCGTGTGCGCGCGCGCATGATCGAGATAAAAGAAAGAAGACATAAGTCATAAGCTAAGATCAATGACATGGGAGAGACGGATCGGTATGACAATATGCATGCATGCGAGAATGCAGGGAAGAAGGCCCGACAATTGAGCATGTGTTTTTGTCTTTAAGAGATAGTGGCGTGGGCTGGAGCATGCATCTATGGCGAGCAGAGGGAGTGAGGCACAACGATTGTGCAAAAGAGATCAACCTATAAATGAAAGAAGGTTGATGGAGAAACAGATAAATAGAAAGATAAAGATGCTGCTAGTGTGCGTTAGAGATAGGAGTCGAGTGGATCAGAAGGCTGAGTTATGGGTGTGGGTGTGAGAGAGATGAAAAAAGTGTGCATGTGACTCACATACAAATAAATATCGGAGAGAAATGAGATCCCGAGAGACTGAGTTTTGTGTCTGTGAGAGAGTAAGATATTTCAAAATGAGAGTGATAGCTAGAGAAACATATGAGGGAATGCAAGATATCTCTAGGGAGAGAGAGTGTGTGTGAGCGACATACAAGAGAACAGTGGAGAAATATGAGACCCTGGGAGACAGAGTTTGTGTTTGTGTGTGAGAAAGAGATATTTAAGAGGAAGAGTCGTCGGTTCTCATACCTAAGGAGCAAAAGACATCTCTGTATGAGGGGTGTGCGAGTGGCACACAGGGGAATAGTAGAGAGAAATGAGACCCCGGAAGACAAAGTTTTGTGTTTGTGTGAGACAAAGAGATTCCACATAGAGAATCATAGTTAGAGACACATAGCAGGGAGCGAGATATACTTAGAGAGAGATAGAGTGATGAAGGTCGAGGGAGAGAGTACCGTCAGTGTGTTACGAAGATAAAAGATCATTGTCGACATACAGGTAGCACGAGAGATACCCGAGAGACGATGAACACGTATAGGTCTAGAGAGATAGTCCTATATAAGCATGAGTGATAGTTATATGAGACGAATATCTGGATTAAATGGGATTCAAATATTTAAACTGGAGATCACGACATCGATAATATCATAACGCAAATTGGTGTATCAAACATGCATATTCATTTGAATTTGGGGACACGTGTAATGTTATATAATTTATCAATATTGGTGATCCATAGATTCTTTAATTAGAAACAATGCATGGTTTATATGCAATTAATGTCTAAACGGGATTACACTATATGTGAAACACATTATACATGTTTGAGAAGTAAAAAAACCGCATGAAACACACATTAATTGGAGACAGTTAGCGAGGAATGCATACATTGGATTTCAACATAAAGTGGTTTCAAATATTTGAAAATCCAAATTGATGGATACAACCTTATGAATCTGAGATCATGCCATTTGTAAACCATATTTATGTATAAAGGGTGTTGTGCTTTTGAAAGTATATATAAAAAATGATGTATATAGAATTTTATTCCAATCGAAAATGGATCCCGCCCGAAAAAAATAGAATACAAACGGGATTCGAATTGAGTTGGCACGGTAAACGTGCACTCTGCAAAATTTGAACGAAGCGGGGAAAGTCGCAGTAACCGCCCGAAACCAAAATCTGCGAGATGGAAATTACTACTGCCTATCCCTGCCACGCAAAGCCTATCTGCTCGATTTCTATAGGTTTCAATAGGGGTAGGTTTGTAATTTCACTCAAATGTGACATAACCGCCTCTCACCCGGATTCATACACGGTGGGCGCCAAAACACAGTGTGTCCTCGGTCGAAATCGACTCCCTCCCTGATTCATACACGGTGGGCGCCAAAAACAAACTCTCGTCGGCAAATATTTGGTGTATGCGAGATTACTGTCCTATCCCCAACCGACTAATATTGTTGTGATGAAGGAAATTTGAAACGGGGGCTAAGTTTGTAAATTTCCCCGCATTTGAGACAAGCACGCCCTGAAGACATGGTTCCCCCCTTCCTCTCCACCCCCATTTCCCCATTCGTACTCCGTGGGCGCCAAAATACCCTCTCCACCCCAGCCTCCTCCACCCGCCACCCCATCCACCGCCGTCCTCCTCCACCATGCCGGAGCTGATACCCCGACGCTGTCGTCCATTACAAGAAATCGACCTCTCTCATCCACGGCTTCGGACCGGGATCCTTGCATCCCGTCCTCTCGCTTCATCCCTGCCATTGTCCACCTTGCCGACGCTGCTCCTACGACCGTCTCGTCCACCGTGCCCCGCCGCCACCGTCTACCCTCCTAGAACTGCTTCCACACTGCCGACAGCCATCGCTACTGCAACACCGTCAAATTCTCATCAGATGCATACATGGCGCCGCACCAGAGGTGGTACTCTTTCCTATCTGCTCAACTTATTTATCGCAGCAAGAAAATAGATCGGCAATGCTTTACTCTGATTTCTTGTCCATCACTTACTTGCTAGTTGAAAGTAAACATTGGTTGTGAAGTTGCCTTTGTCCGGTTTGCACCTTCAGATCCGCCATGGCACGCTCAACACTATACTCCCAATGCTTATGGTTTTCCCCTTTTATATTCCACACTAGTTAAATCACAGTAGACTAAATTTCAAAATTGGGTTAGTCGATTTTTCAGAGCTCGCTGGAGTTCGCCGGTGCGAACGAAGGGGCTCGGGTGGGGACTTTGGTTGTGGGGGACGGTGGTGGGGCCTTGCCGAACGAATAAAACTCAACGCGGGTGGGGGCGGGGGTGGGGATGAGGGTGGCGGAGGAACACAGGCGGTGGGGGCCGGTGGTCCGGCCGACGGCCTGTGCGGTGTTCTGTATGGGAAGAACCAGAGATGAGGAAGAAGAAGGGTTAGGAGACGTACGATCTTCATCCAACCGCCTAAAATGGTCGACTGACCCAAATGACAAAAGTCACGCGAATTGCATGCAGACATGCCTTTATATTCAGTACCATCATCGTACCTGCTTAGCACTGCTCCTGAATCCATCAAGCTAAACAACATGCCACTCATAATTCCAAACTTTTTGCTCAAGTATGAATCTGATATGATGCTGACATTACTAAAACAGATAACATTTAATTGGTCAGCTAATGTTCCTACTTTACTTTTGAAAAAGCACGTGCACCACATATAGAGAGACAGCATGGAGTTGCTTTCTTAATGCGCTTTGGTTCATCATGTGTGGGCACTGTGCAACGAACATTTCATTATCCAAAATCTGCTTGCTCTTCTTTATCATGTTCCTCTTCCGTTCTTCTTTAATAAGTACTCTCTCCGTTCCTAAGTACAAGTCTTTGTATAGATTCCACCATGGACTACATGTGGAGCAAAATGACTGAATCTACACTCTAAAATGTATCTGGATACATCTGTATGTGATCCATAGTGGAAATCTCTACCAAGACTTATATTTTGGAACGGAGGGAGTATGATAGTAGTATAGTATGTTCCTTGTAGTGAAGATGAGTAGGGACATTTGCAGTGTAGAGGTCTATACGGTCGGTTGGTATGGACACTTTGAACTCTTCGGGCCTCTTTGATTCGTAGGATTTTGTAAACATGGGAATAGGATTTGTAGTGGCCTGCCCACTTGAATCCTATAAGAATAGCAAGGAAATGCGGGGAGCTGTGTCGCCTTTGAGAGTTACACTGATATTAACAGTACCGCACCTTCAGTTGAAGAGAGCTGGTATCCGAAGCCTTTCTAGCCGTACCGGCAATACTAGCACATATATTCCAGCAAGTTCCACTTTGCTGATTTTACTCTGATGCTTACGGTTTTCCCGTTATATCTACACTATGATCTGTGTAGCTGCTTTGTGTCGCACTAGCAGCAGTCCACTCTTGAAGCTAAACACCGCAATGACTTACAAAATTGGCACCAAGGCATTGAGTGCCATTCTGGATGCAATGAAACTCATACGCTCCCCACCTGTTGATTCTTGTTCAGAATATGATCCTAATGACTATTCTAACCTCGAGGAGTCAAAGGCAGATGGCCTGTCCTGTTCACCCATCAAGGTGCCTGTTCTAATTTGGCAAGGTTTTATTGATTCGCGTATCTTGCATATGTTGTCTTGCATTTCTTCTACTTTGTTGCACCGCCATCTGCTTAGTTTACTCATCATATATGTCGAGATGCCATGCCAATCCATTATCAATACATTTTCCATCTGTCATCATACCATGTTTTTCCACTCAAATGTTGTTCTTGTGCATCAGACATCAAAAAGGAAGAGGGTGATTGCCGAACCTGAAGGAGCACCAGCATAGTCCTTGAAAAACGTGGTTGTGCCGGAGAAATCAGACATCACCCCACTTATATTGGTTGTACAACCTATGACACAAAACGTAGGACCGACTCCAGCAGACTGTACCCATACTTCACTAGCCACACCACTAGCCCCACCACACAAGACATGCACTCCAGCAAAAGGTATGCCAATTTCAGTTGCCATAGCACCAGCCATACCACAGAAAAATCCCACTCCAGCAAAAAGTGCAGCAAGTCCACCAGCCGAAGACCTATCCCAACTGCAGAGACGGCCAATTCCTGTAGATTGGAACCCCATTCCAGTTATTCCCAGTTTAAAAGAAAATTCTTTCAATGTTGTTAGGGACTACGTGCATATATTCCCATCATGGGAAGATTATAGTGAAGACAAACACCATTTTCACATCTTCCTATCCCACTTACGTGTAAGTGCTATTATTCATGGTGATTATTTTCCTGTTTTCTGTTGATTGAACACATCAATGATTTACATTACATTGTTGTAAGTAGGCGAGGGTCAATCTGGATAGTCATGACGAGCAAAGCTTGCTTGCGCTTTTCAAGGAAGCATTGCAGCAGTATTGGTGTTACCTGAGGAAATCACACTTTGATGGCAAGTCTATAAACGAATTTCTGGTGAAGTCTCCTGTGCTAAATTTAGAAGACATTGAATGGAAAAACCTTGTTATGCACTGGTCTCGTTCCGAGGATGAGGTATTGTCTATGATATCGCATGACAATTTGAACTTCTACTTTTCCGCATGTGCCTTACGGATCTTTTTTGCAGGAAATCTGCTCGAAAAAGAATTCTGGTTTGAAAAGAACGACAGGATATCGCAAATATGCTGCCCGCTGCTTTGCTCTTGTTAGTACCTGTTGTCCTGTATCACTGTACTTGCATACATACCTGGTTCATTATGTGACAGCAGTATGCATGATAGCTTGCTTATCAATTGTTCGCTCCAAATTATCTAATCTGTATGAATGGTTACATTAGTGTAGAATATATCCAATTCCAATGAAATTTTTTAGCTCTGCATTGTTCTTGTAAGTACCTGCTGTCCTTTATCAGTGTACTTATATTGACAGGTAGTTGTTCATGTACCATCACTCTGCAGCTTATTTTCCTTTGCCCTCCATTTTCTACACATAAGATCTATATTTACTCTTACCATAAGGTTGGATAACACCGATGGTACTGAAGAAGTTTAGCTCTGCATTGCTCTTGGCTGTACCTTTTGCCTGTATCGCTGTACTTACATTTATAGCTACTTGGTTATGTAGCATCACTCTTCATCTTATCTTAAATATTCTCCATTTTTTCTTATATTGTCACATCTATATTTACTCTTAACAAAATGTAGAATAAAGGCAATGCTTATGAAGAAGATTCTGTGGTAAACTTCTTGAATTGCCCCCCCCCCATCAGCATGGACAAGGGCTTTATAGAGCCTGCCTTCACCAATAATGTAAGTTTGTCCTTCTCAAGCCTTCAAACTTTGTTGTGTATATTTGGTTAGGCATGACTGCAACAGCTGTTTATTTTTGGTGTTTGCATCAAATTGCATGTTTAAAGTTTATTATGTACTCCAGTTCATAAACAAAAGTTTGTCCTTCTCAATTTAAGTTTTCAGTTGTACAACCAAGTTCCTTCTTCATACCATGTAAATTAAACTATACAGAGCAAGTGATCTTATTTTGCCAATCTGAAATGGGATAAATTGACAGCACACTAACCATTGATACTTATGAGTTCTTGATCTGTAATCCAGTGGTGTCGTGAAGCTGCCAACTCCTTCACAATGTAATTTCCTGCCATGTCTTGACCTGAACAATACCATATTGTGTTAATGCTATTTTAAACTGTGTCACTTTATTCGTCAGTAAGAAATGTGATGAATTGTCAGCACTGATACTTATATGTGCAAAACCTGTCATCTGTCTGCTTGTTTATCTTTCAGAGTGAGGAGGATATAAGTGTCAAATAAGTGCAGTCTCACCAGCTTGCTCAGCTGCTTGCGCTGCAGCTCCCGAGCAGGGCTAACCTTTCTTGAACTCTATTGAAGTGTTGTCGGTTTTGTATATTATTTTGTCGGCGTGTTTATTTGCACTAGTGGCGATCTTTGATGCCTAGTGTATGTAATCTGCTGTCTGCTTGTGCTTTATTATCATAGTGGCGAACTTTGATGCCCAGTGGATGTAATATGCCGTAATTTCTTTATTGTATAGTCTAGGTTTTTTTCTTATTCACGATGCTGCAGTTATTTTACTGTATATATATCATGTCTTCGCAGTAAAATGGCCTAACCGTAAAATTACGGTACATAATCGGGCCATCATGCAAATCACCATGTATGATCCGCATCATGGGCCCCGTCATCTTGGTCCGTTAACAGGCCTAAATGTAAACTAGCCCACTAGTAGATTCGGGCCTTTAATAGGCCGAGTAAACCGCCGGCCCTATTTTCCCAAGAAAACTCAATCGGCCTTTAGGAGGCTGAAAAGTAGGTTGGGCCTGAAACATGCCGAACAGCTCACGGGCCAGCAGCAGGCTGAAATAGATCCCTGCCCATGAATGTGCCAATCAAATCATGGGCTTATAACAGGCCAAAATTGTCTCGGTCCTTGTTTGGCCCAATCAGATTATCGGCTGCGAGCAGGCCGGATGCAAACCGGGCCGTAGTTAGGCCCAACTATATGACGGGCTTTTAACAGGCCGAAATTAATATAGGGCCGAAATGTTAAATGGGCCCTTAATAGGCCGAAACTAATATCAGGCGGAATTACTAAATGGGCCTTTAGCAAGTGGGCCCAAAAGCATAGCGTCCAGTTAACGAGCCGAATCTGATATGTGCCATAATTTAGCCCAAAGCCTCTTAAAGGGCCGGACCTGATGTGGGCCGTAATTTGGCCCAGAACGTGGTATGCTTTTAAAGGGCCGGATCTCATATGGGCCATTATTAAGCCCGGAACATGGCAGGCCACTAATGGACCGGATCAAATATGGGCTGGCATTTGGCCCAAAACATGGCAGCCAGTTAATGGGCCGGCCTACTAGGGTCCTCAAAATCTTGTGGGCCTACAGCTGGGCCAGCCCATTAATGTCGGCGATATCTCGTGGGCCTTTAGCTGGGCCGACCCATTATGGTCCACAAAAATCTTGTGGGCCTTCACCTGGGCCGGCCCATTATGGCCCGCAAAAATCTTGTGGGCCTTTAGCTAGGCCGGCCCATTACGGCCCGCAAAATCTTGTGGGCCTTTAGCTGGGCCGGCCCATTATGGTCCACAAAATCTTGTGGGCCTTTAGTTGGGCCGGCCCATTTAAACTTTATGGGCCACTTTTGGGCCGGTCCACGTGTTAACATATAATAGGCGCATCTCACCCATTGGATGAGTGACACGTGGGCCAACACAGAGCTGACATGTGTTTCCTATAGCTAATGATGATTTTACACGTGGAGAATCCCCATTGATCCGGGCTGTTAACGGGTTATCGGATCCAAAACCGGACCCGATAGCTTAACGCCGTTCCGTTACGATGGATGCCATGTGTCGGTCACCCTTGACGAAAGCACGTCCGTGACGCGCGATTTATCGTCATGGAAGTGGACACTTCCGTGATGATAAATTTGGTAATGTCACGGAACACTTCTACGACAGCACAGGTATGACTATCTTGATTCTGTCATAAATTTGTCATGGATGTACATGCATGACAGAAAACGTGACCTACTGTGACAAACACGTATCATCACGAAGGTGTATTTTTTGTAGTATTTGGAGCCCCTTCTACGTCCACGTCGATGTCTCGAAGGAGGTTTGGGGGTATCAACCATGTAAACATCATTGGATAGATGTTGCAGTCCACTTGTCGGTGTTTGTCAGCGAAGAAGTGGTCTCTCTAGGGCCGTCAACATCTTCATCCTTGTCGGTGGCCTCTGATAACCCACAAGTATAGGGGATCGCAACAGTTTTCGAGGATAGAGTATTCAACCCAAATTTATTGATTCGACACAAGGGGAGCCAAAGAATATTCTCAAGTATTAGCAGTTGAGTTATCAATTCAACCACACCTGAAAGACTTAATATCTGCAGCAAAGTAGTATGGAAGTAATGGTAACGGTGGAAAAAGTAACAATAGCAGTTTTGTAGCAATCGTAATAGTGGCAACGGAAAAGTAACGGAGCAAAGATCCATATGAAACGAACTCGTAGGCAATGGATCAATGATGGATAATTATGTCGGATGGCATTCATCATGGAATAGTTATAACCTAGGGTGACACGGAACTAGCTCCAATACATCAATATAATGTAGGCATGTATTCCAAATATAGTCTTATGTGCTTATGGAAAAGAACTTGCATGACATCTTTTGTCCTACCCTCCTGTGGCAGCGAGGTCCTATTGGAATCTAAGGGATATTAAGGCCTCCTTTTAATAGAGAACTAGACCAAAGCATTAGTACTTAGCAAATACATGAAATCCTCAAACTATGGTCATCACCGGGAAGTGTCCCGACTATTGTCACTCCGGGGTTGCCGGATCATAACACGTAGTAGGTGACTATAACTTGAAAGATAGAATCAAGAACACAAATATATTCATGAAAACATAATAGGTTCAGATATGAAATCATGGCACTCAGGCCCTAGTGACAAGCATTAAGCATAGCAAAGTCCTAGCAACATCAATCTCAGAACATAGTGGATACTAGGGATCAAACACTAACAAAACTAACTTGATTACATGGTAAATATCATCCAACCCATCACCGTCTAGCAAGCCTACGATGGGATTACTCACGCATGACGGTGAGCATCATGAAATTGGTGATGGAGGATGGTTGATGATGACAATGGCGACAATTTCCCCTCTCCGGAGCCCAAAACGGACTCCAGATCTGCCCTCCCGAGGAAGAACAGGAGGTGGCGGCGGCTCCGTATCGTAAAACACGATGAATCCTTCTCTCTGATTTTTTTTCTCCCCGAACGTGAATATATGGAGTTGGAGTTGAGGTCAGTGGAGCTCCGTGTGACCCACAAGACAGGGGGCGTGCCCAGGGGGTAGGGCGGGCCCCACCCTTGTGGACAGGTGTTGGGTCCCCTATAGTTGATTCTTTCGCCAATATTTTTTATATATTCCAAAAATATTCTCCATGGATTTTCAGGTCATTCCGAGAACTTTTATTTCTGCACAAAAATAACAACATGGCAATTCTGCTGAAAACAGCGTCAGTCCGGGTTAGTTCCATTCAAATCATGCATATTAGAGTCCAAAACAATGGCAAAAGAGTTTGGAAAGGAAGAGACGATGGAGAGTATCAACTCCCCCAAGCTTAACCCATTGCTTGTCCTCAAGCAATTCAGTTGACAAACTGAAAGTGATAAAGGAAAACTTTTACAAACTCTATTTGATCTTGTTGTTGCAAATATGTAAAGCCAACATTCATGTTTTCAACAAAGATTATGAACTAACCATATTCACACTAACCTTTAGGTCTCACATTTACTCATATCAATGGCATAATCAACAAGCGAGCAATAATAATGAATCTTGGATGACAACACTTTTTCAAAACAATCATGATAGGATATAACAAGATGGTATCTTGCTAGCCCTTTCTGAGACCACAAAACATAAATGCAGAGCACCCCTGAAGATCAAGGACTGACTAAACATTGTAATTGATGGTAAAAGAGATCCAGTCACAGTCATACTCAATATAAATTAATAACAACACATACAAATGATAGCGGTGCTCTCTAACTGGTGCTTTTTATAAGAGGATGATGACTAAACAATAAAATTAAATAGATAGGTCCTTCATAGAGGGAAGCAGGGATTTGCAGAGGTACCAGAGCTCGAGTTTTTGAAACATAGATAAATAATATTTTGAGCGGTATGCTTTCATTGTCAACATAACAACCAAGAGATCTCGGTATCTTCCATACTGGATACATTATAGGCGGTTCCCAAGCACATTCCACGGCTGGTCCGAAACAACGAGTATCGTCCAACTAACAACAATCCTGGGGGAGTTTTGTTTGCAATTATATTTTGATTTGATTTGAGCATGGGACTAGGCATCCCAGTTACCAGCCATTTTCTCATGAATGATGAGCGGAGTCCACTCATTGTGAGAATAACCCGCCTAGCATGGAAGATACAGACAGCCCCCAGTCGCTACATGATCGATTTGGGCATACAAAACAGATTATCATTTGAAGGTTTAGAGTTTGGCACATGCAAATTTACTTGGAACGGCAGGTAAATACCACATAAAGGTAGGTATGGTGGACACATATGGAACAACTTTGGGTTTATGGAAGTGGATGCACAAGCAGTATTCCCGCTTAGTACAAGTGAAGGCTAGAAAAAGACTAGGGAGCGACCAACTAGAGAGCGACAATAGTCATAAACATGCACTGAGATTAACCAACATTGAATGCAAGCATGAGTAGGATATAAATCACCATGAACATAAATATCGTGGAGGCTTTGTTGATTTTGTTTCAACTACATGTGTGAACATGTGCCAAGTCAAGCCATTCGAATAATTCAAAGGAGGATACCATCCTATCATACCACATCACAACCATTTGAAAAGCATGTTGGCACGCAAGGTAAACCATTATAAACACCTAGCTAATTAAGCATGCATGAGTAACTATAATCTCTAATTGTCATTGCAAACATGTTTCATTCATAATAGGCTGAATCAGGAACGATGAACTAATCATATTTACAAAAACAAGATAGGTCGAGTTCATACCAGCTTTTTCTCATCTCAATCATTTCATCATATATCGTCATTATTGCCTTTCACTTGCACGACCGAACGGTGTGAATAATAATAATAGTGCATGTGCATTGGACTAAGCTGGAATCTGCAAACATTTATTCAAAGGAGAAGAAAAGGTAATATGGGCTCTTTGTTAGATCAACAATAATGCATATGAGAGCCACTCAACATTTTCATCGTGGTCTTCTCCTCTCGACCCCCAAAGAAAAGAAAAGAATTTCAAAGAAACACACTGAAATGTTTTTGGAGTTTTGTTTTTCTGAAGAAGGTAAAACAAGAACGAGAAAAACTATTTACACGGGAAAGCTCCCAACAAGCAAAAAGAAGAACGAGAAATATTTTGGGGTTTTCTTTAATACTGCTACTAAATAAACATGGAATGGAAACTAAGCTACAACTAATTTTTTTTGGTTTTTCTCAAAGTTTTTCAAACACACAAGAAGAAAGCGAGAAAAAGAAATAAACTAATATGGATAGTATGAACACTGGCAACTGAAGTGAGTGTGTGAACATGAATGTAATGTCGGTAAGAAATACGTACTCCCCCAAGCTTAGGCTTTTGGCCTAAGTTGGTCTAAGCCCATGGATCAAAGTAGCCCTCTCCGTTGTAGGAAGGAGGATCCTGGGGGTTCCACTGGTTAGCGAGCTCCTACGGCTCCCACTGATAAACAGGCTCCTGATATGGATCAGGTGATGGCTCTGGCTCGCGAATTGGGGATCGCGTCTGCTCCCAGTATGCATAAATGTCCGTGGGAATGATGAGGTATGTGCCTGAATGAATATTGAACAAGGAAGGTGCAGGCAAGGTAATAATCTGACAAGTCTTTTCGTTAAATACCAGGATATAAATGAGTCTCTTTTCCTTATCATAGAGAATAAAATCATGTGCTACCATACTGTTATAGTCTAAGTATGAAGTGGGTAGTAGCATCTCCTCTCTCTCATCGTGCCTAATAGGTATCTCAAAGCGTCTAGCAAGGCGGGAAGCATAGATACTTCCAAAGATAGGACCCTTCGTACGGTGTAAACTCAACCGTCTCGCAACCATAGCACCTAAACTGAGAGTTCTATCACGAAGTAAAGCATGGCGCAAAATGGCAAGGTCAGGAGCACTAAGGCCTCCATTGTCCCCGCAACCAATTAAACATCTCCCCGCAAATAATGAGTAGTAGCGCAGAACAGGAAAATGTAAACTAGACACTCTCGCTTCCGACACCTTTCTGCTTTCCCCTATGGTAACTTCATCAATAAAATTTTCCACATCTCTAGGACGTGGCTCGTCGATGCTGCCCTCACAAGGTAATTTACAAACCTCACAAAAGTCATAAAGTGTCATCTCCTTATGCTCATCATATAAGTAAAATTCTACCGTGGGTGGTGATCTCCTAGCATGAAAATGAAAATTTTGCATGAAAGTGTTAGTGAGTAGGAGGTACTGATCACACTTATCATCGACAAAGTCAGTGATGCCTGCATTCCTAGCCAAATAATAGAAATCCTCATAAATTACGGCCGCCTCCAAGAATGCTTCACATGGCCATTCACACGGACGAACCTCCGTTGTGTCAGAAAGATTGTACTTGGGATTTTCTTTCTCTTTTTCCTTAGAACCCCGACTTGAAGATCCTCTTAACAATCTCCTCATCATTTTCTTCCTCTGAACATTTCTGAAATTTTTAGTGACTCAAAATAAAAGTGAACCAAACTCAAGAAAATTGATAGCAACTACTCCTACAAGTGTCTAGAAGCTATATCATGCATCAAAACTACTTTGGACCATATAAATTTGACATGGAAGCTCAAGAAAAAGGTCACCACAGCAGCAAAAATTTGCAATAAATAAAGCACTAGAACAAAAACTAATTGGACCATTGGAGGAGTAACATACCGAAGAACAATCCCCCAAAACTGTTTTGCAAATGGAGCTTTGCACAAGGAGATCGAAAATGGCAACAAGATGAGCAAGAACACGGGTTTGAGCTATGACATATTTTTTTCTAGAGGAAGACAAAGTGGAGGGGTACTGGAATAAGTGGAGGGGGCCCACGTGGGACCCACAAGGCAGGGGCGCGCCCTCCACCCTTGTGGCCCACTGGTGCAAGTTTAGTGCCAAAAATTCTCAAATATTCTATAAAAAATCATACTAAATTTTCAGGGCATTTGGAGAACTTTTATTTTCAGGACATTTTTTATTTCACGAATAATTCAGAAAATAGATAGAAATACTATTTTGCTTTATTTAATCTAAATAACAGAAAGTAAAAAGTGGGTACAGAAAGTTGTGCTTTCTAGATTCATCCATCTCATGCTCATCAAAAGGAATCCATTAACAAGGTTGATCAAGTCTTATAACAAACTTCTTCCGAATGACATGAAACCGGAGAATTTTCGAATAACACTAGGTTACCTCAACGGGAATATGCATGTCCCTAACAATAAGAATATCATATTTCTTTTTGATAGTAGGAAGAGGGAATTCAAAACCTCCAATTAGTTGATTTTTTCCAATAGAATTGATACTATGAACTTGAGGTTGTTTCTTCAGAAAGTGTATCGTATGCTCATTACCATTAACATGAAAAGTGACATTGCCTTTTTTGCAATCAATAACAGCCCCTGGGGTATTCAAAAGGGTCTGCCAAGGATGGTCGACATATTGTCGTCCTCAGGAATATCAAGAATAACAAAGTCCGTTAAGATAGTAATGTTTGCAACCACAACAGGCACATCCTCACAAATACCGATGGGTATAGCAGTTGATTTATTAGCTATTTGCAAAGAGATTCCAGTAGGTGTCAACTTATTCAATTCAAGTCTATGATATAAAGATAAAGGCATAACACTAACACCAGCTCCAAGATCACATAAAGCAGTTCTAACATAGTTTCTTTTAATGGAGCATGGTATAGCTGGTACTCCTGGATCTCCAAGTTTCTTTGGTATTCCATCCTTAAAAGTATAACTAGCAAGCATGGTGAAAATTTCAGCCTCCGGTATCTTTCTTTTATTTTTAACAATATCTTTCATATACTTGGCATACGGAGGCATTTTAAGCATATCAGTTAAATGCATACACAAAAAGGTAGGTCTAATCATTTCAGCAAAGCGCTCAAAATCCTCATCGTCCTTTTTCTTGGATGGTTTAGGAGGAAATGTCATGAGTTTCTGAACCCATGGTTCTATTTCTCTACCATGTTTCCTAGCAACGAAGTCTCTCTTATCATAAGGTCGATTCTTTGATTGTGGGTTATCAAGATCAACAACAGGTTCAATCTCTACATCATTATCATTAATAGATTGAACATCAACATGAACATCATTATTAACATTATCACTAGGTTCATGTTCATCACCAGATTGTGTCTCAGCATCAGAAATAGAAATATCATTGGGATTCTCAAGTGTGTCTATAACAGGTTCACCAGAAGCATGCAAAGTCCTATCAGTTTTCTTTTTCTTATTATCACTAGGACTAGGTGCATCAATATTAATTCTTTGAGAATCTTGCTCAACTCTCTTACGATGGCCTTTAGGATACAAAGGTTCCTTTGTCATCTTACCACCTCTAGTCATAACCCTAACAACATTATCATTATTCTGACTATTCAGCTCATTAAGCAAATCATCATGTGCCTTAAGTACTTGTTCTACTTGAGTTCCAACCATGGAAGCATGTTTACTAATAAGCTTAAGATCATTAATAGTTCTACTCATATAATCACTCAAGTGGTCAAGCATGTGAGCATTATGTTTCAATTGTCTACTAACATAAGCATTGAAATTTTCTTGTTTCACAATAAAATTATCAAACTTATCCAAGCATTGACTAGCAGACTTATTATGAGGAATATCACCTTCATTAAATCTATAAAGAGAGTTTACCTCTAATACCTGTGTCGAGTTATCAAGACCATGTATTTCTTCAATAGGCGGTAAATTCTTAAGATCTTCAGCTTTCATACCTTTTTCTTTCATAGATTTCTTTGCCTGTTGCATATCTTCAGGATTGAGAAATAGAATACCTCTTTTATTCGGAGTTGGCTTAGGAGTTGGTTCAGGTAGTGTCCAATCATTATCATTACTCAAAATATTATTCAATAGCAATTCAGCTTGCTCAATAGTTCTTTCCTTGAAAACACAACCAGCACAACTATCCACGTGGCCTCTGGAAGCATCGGTTAGTCCATTATAAAAGAAATCAAGTATTTCATTTTTCTTGAGAGGATGGTCAGGCAAAGCATTAAGTAATTGGATAAGCCTCCCCCAAGCTTGTGGGAGACTCTCTTCTTCAAATTGCACAAAGTTAAATATTTCCTTTAAAGCAACTTATTTCTTATGAGTAGGGAAATATTTTTCAGAGAAGTAGTAAATCATATCCTGGGGACTACACACACAACCAGGAGCAAGAGAATTAAACCATAACTTAGCATCACCTTTTAATGAGAAAGGAAAGGACTTAAGAATATAGTAATAGCGATTTTTTCCTCATGAGCAAATAGGGTAGCTATATCATTCAATTTAGTAAGATGTGCCACAACAGCTTCAGATTCATAACATGGAAAGGATCATATTCAACCAAAGTAATTAACTCAGGATCGACAGAGAATTAGTAATCCTTATCATTAACAAAGATAGGTGAAGTTGCAAATTTAGGATCATATTGCATTCTAGCATTCAAAGATTTTTCTTTCAGCTTAGCTAACAGTTTCTTAAGATCCTCTCTATCATTGTAAGCAAAAAGTCTCTAGCAGTTTCTTCATCCATAATATAACCCTCAGGTACAACATGCAATTCATATTTAGGGGGAGAATCATAATCTTCAGTTTCAATAATATCATCAATTTCAGTAATTTCATTCTCTCTAACCCTAGCAAGTTGTTCACACTACTGCGACACTATGATCAAAGACCCTTTGACGAAACTGTGTGCGATGCATTAATCGCAAATGGTGATGTAAAAAACCATTCAAAAATATGCAAAACATTTGTGATGAAGGCTACATCAAACACGATTCATATTTTAGTTGCGTGTGCGATGAGCGGCATACAGTTTAGTTCAATTAACTATTTATGATGTGGCAGAATAAAAGAAACGGACAACCAAATGAAGGCGTGTGTGATATAATGCATACAGTTCACTTGGATGAACTATTTGTGATTAGGAAACACAAAAGAAATAGTCAGCCAGATCAAGGTGTGTGCGATATACGGCATACAGTTCACTTGAATGAACTGTTTCGAATTAGGCAACGCAACAGAAACGGTTCAACCAGATCAAGGTGTGTGCAATTGAGGGCATACAGTTCATTCCAATAAACTGTTTGTGTTGAGGCAAGAGAACATAAATGTTTCACATAAACAATATGTGTGTAATACGCGGCAAACATACAATTACATAGGTGCTAGTACACACATGACATTTCCACACACCAAAGTAAACTATTACATGCATAATTAACTAGGATAAACGATCATCTAACCATCATCTACCTCTTGTGCTAGTTCGACGTTCCTTCTATGCTAAGTTTCCATTAATTGATGGCATTTTATGAACATGCCACTATTTCCTGCCATTTCCTCACCGGTTTCCTGCCACCTAGTGATATTGCGCATAAACCTAGGCGGCACGCGATGCACGGAGGCAACAAGTGCAGCCTGTAACACATCCACAATTTACAAGCATGCGAACCCACCAAAGCGTTGCCTCCGCCATCAACCTCGTCGATGAGGAAAATGAGCAGGCACCACTGTCGGTGTCAAAACCGGCGGATCTCGGGTAGGGGGTCCCGAACTGTGCGTCTAGGATCGATGGTAACAGGAGATGGGGGACACGATGTTTACCCAGGTTCAGGCCCTCTCTATGGAGGTAATACCCTACTTCCTGCTTGATTGATCTTGATGAATATGAGTGTTACAAGAGTTGATCTACCACGAGATCGTAATGGCTAAACCCTAGAAGTCTATCCTATGAGTATATGGTAATGAATCTATCCTATCCAGACTATGCCCTCCGGTTTATATAGACACCGGAGAGATATAGGGTTACATGGAGTCGGTTACATAGGAGGGAATCTTCATAGTCGGCCGCCAAGCTTGCCTTCCACGCCAAGGAGAGTCCAATCCGGACATGGGTATAGTCTTCGGTCTTCATGTCTTCACAGCCCATCAGTCCTGCCCACGGATAACAGGCCAGATGCCCGAGGACCCCTTAGTCCAGGACTCCCTCAGTAGCCCCTGAACCTGGCTTCAATGAAGAGGAGTCCGGCGCACAGATTGTCTTCGGCATTGCAAGGCGGGTTCCCCTTCTTCCGAACTCCCAAGACAATCTTCGGACGTGATGATTGTATCCGGACCTGTTACACACCATACATAACCGCATAGAGAATATATATATTTTCCACACGAGTTCTATCCGCTGGCAGCTTCCGGCAACGTGATATCACGCCCGTCCGGTCATAATTTCGAACCGTTTGTCCCATGTTTCAAGACGCGATTGCTATTGGCACATCTTGTCAAAGCATAGATTGTGTCCCCTTATTGCGGGATTCTCATCAATGCGGGAATGGGTAACCCAACCGTGCCATTTGCACGGCCTTCGGAAACAGGCGAATCTTAAGGCGAGCGAGGAGGCGTTTAACGTTTGCTGCCTTTATAAGAGGATAAGGATCCCCTCTTCCTCTTCTCACTCTTTCTCTCTGTCTCCACCTTCCCGATCTCGAGCTCCAGCGCCCAAGTTCCAATATCCTTTCCACCCCAGCAACTATGTCCGGATCCGGTGGTCAGGGCAAGTGGATGGTCTCCTCCGTCACGGAGGAGGCAATTACTGAGCTCCGGGCAGCTGGATATTTGGCAAAGAGAATCGCACATTGCTTGCCGGCCGAGGGTCAAGTCGTTCCCACGCTGGAGTTGAACGAGAGGGTAGTATTCCTCCCTCATTCCTTCCACGGGCTTGGGTTTCCACTCCACCCTTTCGTCCACGGGCTAATGTATTACTACGGGGTAGATTTCCATGATCTATCGCCGAATTCCTTCCTCAACATCTCGGTGTTTATCGTCGTGTGCGAGGCCTTCCTCCGCATCCCACCCCACTTTGGGCTATGGCTCAAAGTCCTCAACATGAAGCCGAAGGTGGTGGATGGCCAGCACGCAGAGTGTGGTGGAGCCATGGTGAGCAAGCTGCCCAACGTCCCCTGGCCGAAAGGTATTTTTGTGGAGATAGTGAAGGAGTGGCAGAAGCAGTGGTTCTACATCACAGAACCCCGCGGCACCTCCTGGGCCGCGGCTGCCGAATTCCGCTCCGGTGCTCCTATGCAAACTTCTTCGGTCGAGAAGAGTCCCGATTGGGGTTCGTCCAACGAGGTAATAGTGCTGCAAACGCGCGTTCAAAGCATGATAGCCAAGAATGTCAAGCTTGTAGATGTAATCCAGGTGATGTTAGTTTGCCGAATTTTCCAGTGCCAACACCGAAGCCGCCCTTTGTGGGAGTTTGATCCGAAGAAGCACCATACCTTGGTGAGGCTCTTCGAGACTACTCACAAGGACGCGTGGAAGTTGCTCTTTAAGGGCAATGAAAAACCACTGGCCGCGGATTCAGATCGCGGACACGACGCTAGTCATCCTGCCAGTGAGGTATGTCTCTTTTAATGTATTCCCTGCTTGTGTGTTGCTAGGGAGACGCCTGAGCTTTTATTATCGCTATTTCAGGACTGGACAGAGAGGGCGAAGCGGATCCAGTGTCTGGCTCCGCTGCCTGAAGAACCAGTCATCCCGCGCCTAGCGAAGATGCTGGTGTCGGCGCCGTATAAGGCGCCAGAGAAGAAGGCCAAGAAGAAGGCCAAAGGGAAGGCCAAGAGTGGCCTCCATCGTAAGGGTACTTCGGACGCGGCGTCCGAAGAAGACGAAACTCATTCCTCTGTCCCTAAGTAAAATGGCGGGGAAGAGGAGGAGGAGGAAGAAAACATTCCTCCCCCTAAGGAGAGGAAGAAGAAGAGGGCGGCTCCGACGCATTTGGAGGCGGAGGCGCCCAAAAAGGGGAAGGGCGCTCCGGCGGCCAACACTACGTGGGACGTGGACAGTAGTCCGGAATGACGCCCTCACCCAAAGCCCCAGGCCGCATCGTAAGTGACATGGCTTATTTATGCACGCATCCAGCCCTTTCTCACCATTATCTTGATAAAGTTAGCTGTACTGTTACAGTCCGGCCAGTGATCTTATCCAGCAATCCTCCTCTAGAGGTTCATTGGCTTCATCGGAGATGGCGAGCAGATCGCCACCGCCTGCTTACTCCCCCGGGGCCGGGGACGACACCGAAGTGTTGTCCCGAAGGACCGCTTCGAAGGGAGGAACCCAGGACGTTGTTCGGGAGGCGCCACAAGGCGAGACCTCCCCTGCCGGACACGTGGGGGATCCCATCCCCATGGAGACTGGCGAAGAGGGTCGTATCCAGATCGGCCCTCAGCCGAATACGGCTCCGGAGCCCCCTATGGCTCCGGAGTTGGGCGAGCAGCTCCCTTTGAAGGGGGAAGTGCCGCCTCCACCGGTGGCTCCTGTCCATCCTGGAGCGTTGGATGACCTGATGGGGGCGCTGCGAAGCGCCTCCATCATGGACGAGCGCCGTGTCCTTATGGGTGCGGTGATCGAGAAAGTTCAGTCTGCCAAGAGCGGACTGAATGAGGCATGTGGCAGCCTGTTAACATGTTTTGAGGTAAGTGACATAGAAAGAGAAAAAAACCATGTAGTCAGTAGCCCTTGAGACACTGTCAGGTGCTCGGCAAGAGGAACCGGACAGAGGATCAATCCTCTAGTGTAGGATACTAACATGATATGTTTGCATGAGCATGCGTCGCTGTTGGCCATGACCTCACATGCTGCCGAAGTCTTTGAACTGAAGCAGAGGCTGGAGCGGATCGAGAACGAGCTCGGCGAGGTTACAATGCGGCTTCGAGAGAAGCAAGGTAGGTATCATCTTGCTGTGTGTTCGGAAAGAACAAGTGTTGCATACTGACCATAATGTCAAAATGTGTATAGGAGCCGCAACCGAGGTGGAGGCCCTGAAAAAGGCTCTGGCCAAAGCCGAGGGGAAGGCCGTCGAGCAGCAAGCCGCTCTAAAAAAGCTCAAGGCCCGAGTCAAGGAGGTCCAACAGGAGCTCCAAGACGCGGTAAAAAAATGTGAGATCCTGGAGAATGATGCGTCGGCTCAAAAGGCCGAACTCTCCAAGGCTCGTCGGAATGCGGAGACCGCATGGAATGAGGCCCGGGCCGCCCTCCAGGAGATCCAGGAGGCTAGGAAGATCACGGCGGGTAAGGCTTTTAAGATGCAAAGCAAGTATGCGGAGAAGCAATACCTTTTACTAACCCAGGTTCGGAGTTCCCAAGGGGCTTTTGCGGATTTACCACGTAGCGTATCAGACGCTGCAGAGTTCTATCAAGCCGAAGGAGGAGGTTCGACGGAGAAGTTATTCTGGATGCAGTACGCGAGTCTAGTGCATCCCGTGTCCTTCACCGATTAGCTGAAGCAGCTGGTGGAGCTGCGCCGGGCGGCCAAACTAGCCATGAAGGATTTAACAATCCGGCTATGGCCAGCCGAAGTGTGACGCCCCCGATTCAATCGTACACTAATCATGCACGCAAATGTGTACAATCAAGATCAGGGACTCACGGGAAGATATCACAACACAACTCTACAAATAAAATAAGTCATACAAGCATCATAATACAAGCCAGGGGCCTCGAGGGCTCGAATACAAGTGCTCGATCATAGACTAGTCAGCGGAAGCAACAATATCTGAGTACAGACATAAGTTAAACAAGTTTGCCTTAAGAAGGCTAGCACAAACTGGGATACAGATCGAAAGAGGCGCAGGCCTCCTGCTTGGGATCCTCCTAAACTACTACACGTCGTCATCAGCGGGAGCACGTAGTAGTAGGCACCTCCAGTGAAGTAGGGGTCGTCGTTGACGGTGGCGTCTGGCTCCTGGACTCCAACATCTGGTTGCGACAACCAGAAAGAAGGGAAAGGGGAAAAAGGGGGGAGAAAGCAACCGTGAGTACTCATCCAAAGTACTCGCAAGCAAGGAACTACACTACATATGCATGAGTATATGTGTAAGGAGGCCATATCAGTGGACTGAACTGCAGAATGCCAGAATAAGAGGGGGATAGCTAATCCTATCGAAGACTACGCTTCTCGCAGCCACCGTCTTGCATCAAGTAAAAGAGAGTAGATTGAAGTCCTCCAAGTAGCATCTTCAAGTAGCATCTCCATGCAGCATCGCATAGCATAATCCTACCCGGCGATCCCCTCCTCATATCCCTGAGGGAGAGCAACCACCGGTTGTATCTGGCACTAGGAAGGGTGTGTTTTATTAAGTATATGGTTCTAGTTGTCATAAGGTCAAGGTACAACTCCAAGTCGTCCTGTTACCGAAGATCACGGCTATTCGAATAGATTAACTTCCCTGCAGGGGTGCACCACATAACCCAACACGCTCGATCCCATTTGGCCGGACACACTTTCCTGGGTCATGCCCGGCCTCGGAAGATCAACACGTCGCAGCCCCACCTAGGCAAAACAGAGAGGCCAGCACGCCGGTCTAAACCTAAGCGCGCAGGGGTCTGGGCCCATCGCCCTGAGCACACCTGCACGTTGCGTGGGCGGCCGAAAGCAGACCTAGCCTAGTGGCGTTCCAGTCCAATTCGGCGCGCGCCGCTCCGTCGCTGACGTCTGAAGTGCTTCGGCTGATACCACGACGTCGGGATACCCATAACTACTCCCACGTAGATGGTTAGTGCGTATAGGCTCGTAGCCGACTCAGATCAAATACCAAGATCTCGTTAAGCGTGTTAAGTATCCGCGAACGCCGAACAGGGCCAGGCCCACCTGTCTCCTAGGTGGTCTCAACCTGCCCTGTCGCTCCGCCACAAAGTAACAGTCGAGGGCCGTCGGGAACCCAGGCCCACCTCTACCGGGATGGAGCCACCTGTCCTTTCAGCCCCCTCGTCAGAATCACTTGCGGGTACTCAATGAGCTGACCCGACTTTAGTCACCATCTGTATAGTATGTATGTATGTATAGTATATACCCGTGATCACCTCCCAAGTGATCACGGCCCGATAGTATAGCAAGGCAGACTGACAAGAATGTAGGGCCAATGATGATAAACTAGCATCCTATACTAAGCATTTAGGATTGCAGGTAAGGTATCAACAGATGTAGCAACAATGTCAGGCTATGCATCAGAATAGGATTAACGAAAGCAGTAACATGCTACACTACTCTAATGCAAGCAGTATAGAGAAGAATAGGCGATATCTGGTGATCAAGGGGGGGGGCTTGCCTGATTGCTCTGGCAAGAAGGAGGGGTCGTCAACTCCGTAGTCGAACTGGGCAGCAGCAGCGTCGGTCTCGTAGTCTACCGGAGAGAAGAGGGGGAAGAAACAATGAATACCATGTAAACAGATGCATATCGATGCATGACATGACAAGTAACGTTGCGAGGCGTGCCCTAACGTGGTATGAGGTGGTTCCGGTTAAGGGGGGGGAACATCCGGGAAAGTATTCCCGGTGTTTCGCGTTTTCGGGCAGGGGAGCCGGAGGGGGAAAGTTGCAGGTTCGATAGGTTAGGGGTGTGTGGCGGTCGAACGGACTGCGTATCCGGAATCGTCTCGTCGTTCTGAGTAACTTTCATGTAGAAAGTATTTTCATCCGAGTTACGGATTATTTTATATTAATTTTTAAAGTTTTAAATCATTTTCTAATTTATTAATTATTAATTAAATCAACATTATCCAGATTAGTGTTCGCTGACGTCGGCATGACGTCAGCAGTCAACGTTGACCGTTGACCTGGTCAACCTGACAGGTGGGTCCCAATTGTCATTGTCTGAGTTTAACTAAACAGGTTAATTAGCTTAATTACTTGATTAGGTTAACTAATTCTAATTAATTTAGTTAAACCCAATTAATTAACTTAATTAATTCACTAATTAATTAATTAATTAATTATTTCTTTTACTAATTTCATTTTCATTTTCATTTTCATTTTTCTCCTCTTTCCCTTTTTCTTTTCTTCTTTCTGATTTACAAGGGGGAGGGCCCCACCTGTAAGTGGCTCAGGCCACCTCCCTCCTGTGCACGAACGCACACAGGGAAGGGGCAGGGGCGCGGTGGCCGGACCGGGCTCCGGCGAGGCCGTGTTCGAGGCCGGCAGGACGGAGACGAGGGGCGGCGGGTTCGGGCGCTGGAGCGGACAGCGGGCGCGGGGAGGGAGAGGTCGCAGGAGGCGGCTGTCCGGGGGGGGGGCACTAGGCGAGGTCATGGCCTCGCGGGGGGGCGCCGGCGCGCGGCCACAGAGGCCGGTGAGGGCACGAGTGGGCGCTGTCGGCCACGGTTGGGCGTGGCGACGAGCGCGAGGCGGGACGGTGCGAGGGGCGCACAGGCTAGGCGAGGGAGGAGCGGACGGGGGTCGGTCGGCGCGTGTTCATGCATACGGGGACAGGGGAGAGAAGAGGCCAGGGGCCTCACCGGCGTTGATGGGGAGAGGGGGCGCCGAGGTTTGCTGTCGGCCGGCGGGGAAGAGGTCGAGGACGCGAGGTCCGGCGAGGAGGGGTCGAGGTGGCGTCCGACGCGGGGCAGGGCATGGCGACGCCGGCGAAGCGACTGATGGGCGACGACCCGAGGCAGGGGGCGCGGCGTCGATCTCGGGAGGTCGTGGGATGGAGGGGCGCCGGCGGGGAAGGGCCCTGTCGCGGCAGTGGTGGCGGAGGCGGGCGCAGCCCGGCGACGGCGGGGCGGCGTCGGGCCCCGGCGTCGGGCTCGGGGGCAACGGGATCGGGGCGCATCTGCGCGACGAGGGCGAGGTGGAGGGGGGATGAGGCGGCGGCGAGGAGCGAGGGGAGGACGGCGATGAGGCGTCGCCGGGATGGGCGCCGGTGGCGGGGCGTGAGGCGGCGGGTGATGCCCTGATCCAGATCGGGATCAGGGGAGGGGGCGACGGGATGTGGGGAATTAGGGTTTCCCCTGGTGGGGATAAGGAGGAGGGTGTGGGGTGCGGCTGGGCCGGCCTGGCGGCCCGATGGCCTGCTGGGCCGTGGCCCAGCGGGGGGGGGGGGGGGTTCTCTCTCTTATTCCTTTTCTTCTTGTTTTCCTTTCCCTTTTCTGTTTTAATATTGTTTCCTATTATTTTAGTTTTAGTAAAATATACACGTAGTATATAAATTAGTATTTCAACTTAGTCCATAGTCACAAGAAGTCTAGTCCTCAAATAAATTAGTTTGACCTTTTATTTATTATAAAAGGTATTTAAATAATTGTTTTTGCTGTTGTTTTATTCATCTTATAGTATTTAAACATTTTATAAAGGTGTGGCTCCTCCACCATAATTACCTATACAATATTTGGTTCACTCTGAACATCTTAGTTTTAATTATTTGAAAACTTTTATTTTGTTTGATTGATTTTGAATTTGATTTCGAATCGGTTTCGATCTAACGCGAGGTTAGCAACAGTAACCGAGGTGACGTGGCATCGTTAACGCGGGATTACTGTAACCTAATTATCCGGGCGTCACAATTCTCCTCCACTACAAGAAATCTCGTCCCGAGATTTAAGAGGGGAGTAAGGGGAAAGTTCTGGTTATGATAATCTAACGGATCTTCTCGAAGAAGTTAATCCCCTTCATTGATGTCTTCAATCCTTTATTCCGATGCATCATGATAAACTGGTCATCATTTCTTCGGGAACTCCATCGTACT
The DNA here is from genome assembly GCF_018294505.1 of Triticum aestivum. Classification (NCBI taxonomy): domain Eukaryota; kingdom Viridiplantae; phylum Streptophyta; class Magnoliopsida; order Poales; family Poaceae; genus Triticum; species Triticum aestivum. Next base: position 421,202,582 of record NC_057800.1, read on the forward strand.
TACGAAAGATAAGGGGCAGCTCACTACGACATAATGCTTTTGAGGGAAACAATCTGGGGTTAATCCATGAATTAGTATAAGATTATCTCTCGAGTTGAACAATAAATACCTCGAGAGTAAGGTACGAAGGTACAATAAGAGGTTCCAAGCGGATAGATAGTTGCTCGAAGCCTGAACCAGAGTGAGAAAGGGGTTCAGAGTAGCGAGGGTAAGTATTGCGTCTGATACCAGAATAGATCACTATGACGGTGGCCCGTGAATTACATACGAGGCCACGTGCGAGGAATAACTTTGGGAATAGGGGGTGTACAGGACAGTCAGGTTTCGATCCTGGGACCTATGGGTTATGGGCCCACCATGTGGGTTTTTTTTAATAGGAGCAGTGACATTTTCACGGTCATGATAGCAAGGCATGTCAGAGAGTACCAAGTCAGTTATGTCGGCATCAACGTTGGTACCAAGGGCGAGGGACGAAGAGAACCACTTTCCTGCTCGTTGAACGAGGCGGACCAATAGGCAAGGTTCTCGTCCATCGGTGGCTACCGGAATGTCATCAACAATAGTAACAGGGTCTTACTGACAGAATTGCACACCGAGGAGTTTACATAAGCAGTAGAATATTGCTGCTTAGATCATATAGATCACAAGAAAGGTTCAAACAACCAATGGAAAGTAAAATATGATTATCATATTAAACAGAACAATGGAAAGGAAAATGTGTCTAAACACATATTTCAGGGACATATCCTTCCCAAGGACAAGCAGAGCATGATATCCGTGGCAGGATATAATGTAGACAACTCTTTAGGAAAGGGGGGAGGAATCTCATGATATTACCCATACAACGGTGTTAGGATAAATGATAAATAAAATTTAGCATCGTGCTGCAAATGTTCCTGTTGAAAATCGGAGTACCATTGACATGCTTCGAGATAGCATTGACAAGGTCTTCAGGTGAAGATCAGACTTTGGAAACATGAAGGATCCATCAGGAATAACTTGTAGAATAAGTCTTACAATTTCCTCATGGATGAATGGATAACCTTGCTGAAAAGGAATCTATAATGATAGGTCCTCCAGCCAGGGGGGGGGGGTGCTAGGCATGACATCATGTTACCGGGTCATCAAAGGACAAACATCATAACTCTTGGAAAGTTGTCCCATCCATCATATCCGACCGAGATTCATATCCAATTGGTGTCATGATACCTCAGACTCAGGGGGTCCGAGAGGAAAAGGTGCATCACAAATCGACGAAATGACATTGCAAGCTTCTCGGGAAATGAACTATGGGAGCGGGTTTCTGAAGCAATAGTTCACCATTAAACCAAGGAGATGACAAGGAGGTGTCTGGTGAACTCAGCGGCAATTCACCGATATTCCCAAAAGATGGATTTCCACCATTAGGTGAACAAGGAGATAACATTTGTCAGATCAAATGATATAAGGAAGTATGCTCGAGGAAAACATACACAAGTAAACATTGGTTGAAAGGTGCGCCCGAAATATGGGTTGGGTTGCACGACCAATGTCAGAATGGTGATTCAGTAATCAATAGCCTAAGAATAAACTTTCGACCATTAACTTCAAAAATAGGGTTGCTAGAAGGAAAGAATCCAAACAACACAGTTCACTTGTTGGAATTAACACGGGGACCAAGAAAGAATGGTGATGGTGAGAGGTATTTCCATGTCAAGAATTCTCAAGAGGTGGAACAAATCTCAGAACATTCTCGACATAAGGGATGGTAATACTCCAAGGTAAAGAAGAACAATTGCAGGATAGCAAGGAACTCAAGGTATAACACCAAACATGAACAAGCTTGTGTTGGTGGGAAGGCAATAAAGTGGTCGATGATAATACAATTCATCGAGGGCAAGGATGGTATTTCTCATCATGAATTCAATTGATATCCTGGATGAACTCAGAATGTTGATGATCATGACACCTTTGTCACGAGAGTTCATGAAGATGTAATCGATCGGCGACGACATCAAGCACCTTTGTCGCGAGAGTTCATGAAGATGTAATCGATCGGCGACGACATCAAGCCAAAGTAATGATGAAGTGAAAGGTTATTGGAACCAAGGGTACAACACAAACTTGAAATCTAGCTCGTTGTTCAAGGCGAAATGATATGACGAGGAAGATCGACGTAAGCTTAGCTATCGTCGCAAATTGGTGCTCCGAGAATAAGGACCAGGTAGCACAGTTAGAATCATCACGGCAATGATGTAGCCAAACAGGCTAGGAATGGCGTGATCGGGTACAAACTCATACTTATAGAAGCTTACTGAAGAGTTGTTGAACCGTAGAGCGGACTCGGTTCAGTTATCGGTGTCTTTGAGTGTTTAATAACTCAGAGCCCGTGAAAAATTGGAATCAGTGGTAAGGTAGCACTTGATGAAGAACTCATAAGAAGTTATGAAGTACCATGATAATCTCGAGATACCAGGGGGGTAATACTCAACACAAGATCAAAGTAAAGGTTGGACTGGTGTATTGATCCATAGAAGACAATTGTTTTAACTTGTCCGAGAAATGGTATTTAAAGGAGATCATGGTCGGAACCACGATTGCAAAAGGCCAGATCCCAGATATAAGATGAACTTATACCAAAGGAATAATTATTTTTACGAGCAGCTTCCATGATAAGTTATACATCGTGTCCCTGGGCATGAACGCAAGGTTCAAGGTCGACTCCCACTTCTTCAATGTATAACCTTCCATTCACTATTCGCTTTGATAAAGGCATTAGTGTTGAAAGTTTTACCTGGTGAAATACCAGATGAGTATGACTCGTGAAAACTTCCGAGTTCACACATAAAAAGGAAGGCATCGGATCAACCCGTTAGGGTATCGTGGAAACATATACCACAATCTTCAAGAGTAGATATCACCAGCTCAAAAGCAGAGCATGGTTGGCAAAAGGAGAGGATACAATTTACCAAAGGCATTATGTATCGGAGAAAGAACTCACAAGGTGATTAGTTATGAAGGACACTGTCGGACAATAATCCAACAGTGGATATGGCGATCCACAATGGAGCTGATGTGAGTATCGTTACCCAATCAGAGGAAGAAGAAATGCAAATGCATTGGTTTATAGGACATCTGAATAATTCAACGTTTAAATAGCAAAGGAATTATGATTTTTAATTCAAGGGATCAGGAGCAACGCTCTGACCAAGGATGGATAAGTTGAATAGACTTAGGGGTACCATCGATGGCAATCTGATTGGCCGAGAACCAGCTCCTGTTCGAAAGACGTCTGAGCGGAAAGATAATATATAAGGATCAACTGATGATTGCGTGCATTCGCACACATATAGGATCAACGGACTTAAATGATAGTGACAAAGGATGCCAATAAGATTACTAGATTTATGGAATTAACCAAAATGTAAGCAAGCAAGAATTTCAAGGGCAATAGGCTCCTGAGGATTTTTGGAAGATCGAATGGTATTTCGAAGATTGATGACATACATGAATCAACTGGGGATGAGTGAATACTCGGTAAGTGTGAGAAATTATTCGTAGGGATATTCATGTGTCAAGAACTGCAAGGCAGTAAGCTCAAAGGATTATCGAAACAACGACGAGTGTTTCGGGGTATCTTGTAACAACAAGACCAACTGGGAATAAAAGTAAAAATGATAGGTGCAAGTAGTTATCCATAAGGGTTGACGGTGGAAGGGGAATTGCAAATGCGATGAACATAAGTTCTCGGGTTAACAACGGAGAGTATCTTCAGGGTCTTCACGTGCCGCAGACGATCATCATTAATAAGGGGCTCTCCGGGTGAAAGTGATAACGAGATCCTAATGTTAGATTTAGCAAAAATCATTTAACCCGAATAGAAGAGAAATAAGAGTCCCAGAGTATAGGTCGAGGAGTAAAAGATCCTACTACCACCCAATGGCGACGTGGGCCCATGGGCCGCACAGCCATGTTAGTAAAAGTTTTGTAAAGTTTAGACTCGACTTCGGCCAAGGAGTTGGAAGGGGGATTCCTACAGGCAGTCGGCTCTGATACCAACTTGTGACGCCCCCGATTCAATCGTACACTAATCATGCACGCAAATGTGTACGATCAAGATCAGGGACTCACGGGAAGATATCACAACACAACTCTACAAATAAAATAAGTCATACAAGCATCATAATACAAGCCAGGGGCCTCGAGGGCTCGAATACAAGTGCTCGATCATAGACGAGTCAGCGGAAGCAACAATATCTGAGTACAGACATAAGTTAAACAAGTTTGCCTTAAGAAGGCTAGCACAAACTGGGATACAGATCGAAAGAGGCGCAGGCCTCCTGCCTGGGATCCTCCTAAACTACTCCAGGTCGTCATCAGCGGGCAGCACGTAGTAGTAGGCACCTCCAGTGTAGTAGGGGTCGTCGTCGACGGTGGCGTCTGGCTCCTGGACTCCAGCATCTGGTTGCGACAACCAGAAAGAAGGGAAAGGGGAAAAGGGGGAGAAAGCAACCGTGAGTACTCATCCAAAGTACTCGCAAGCAAGGAACTACACTACATATGCATGGGTATATGTGTAAGGAGGCCATATCAGTGGACTGAACTGCAGAATGCCAGAATAAGAGGGGGATAGCTAATCCTGTCGAAGACTACGCTTCTGGCAGCCTCCGTCTTGCATCAAGTAGAAGAGAGTAGATTGAAGTCCTCCAAGTAGCATCTCCAAGTAGCATCTCCAATCAGCATCGCATAGCATAATCCTACCCGGCGATCCTCTCCTCGTCGCCCTGCGGAAAAGCGATCACCGGGTTGTCTGTGGAACTTGGAAGGGTGTGTTTTATTAAGTATCCGGTTCTAGTTGTCATAAGGTCAAGGTACAACTCCAAGTCGTCCTGTTACCGAAGATCACGGCTATTCGAATAGATTAACTTCCCTGCAGGGGTGCACCACATAACCCAACACGCTTGATCCCATTTGGCCGGACACACTTTCCTGGGTCATGCCCGGCCTCGGAAGATCAACACGTCGCAGCCCCACCTAGGCAAAACAGAGAGGCCAGCACGCCGGTCTAAACCTAAGCGCACAGGGGTCTGGGCCCATCGCCCATAGCACACCTGCACGTTGCGAGGGCGGCCGAAAGCAGACCTAGCCTAGTGGCGTTCCAGTCCAATTCGGCGCGCGCCGCTCCGTCGCTGACGTCTGAAGTGCTTCGGTTGATACCACGACGTCGGGATACCCATAACTACTCCCACGTAGATGGTTAGTGCGTATAGGCTCGTAGCCAACTCAGATCAAATACCAAGATCTCGTTAAGCGTGTTAAGTATCCGCGAACGCCGAACAGGGCCAGGCCCACCTGTCTCCTAGGTGGTCTCAACCTGCCCTGTCGCTCCGCCACAAAGTAACAGTCGGGGGCCGTCGGGAACCCAGGCCCACCTCTACCGGGATGGAGCCACCTGCCCCTTCAGCCCCCAACTCCGAACAGTATCACAGGTAATGTAACAGTGTAAAGTATATAGTATATGCCCGTGATCACCTCCCGAAGTGATCACAGCCCAGTAGTATAGCATGGCAGACGGACAAGAGTGTAGGGCCACTGATGGAACACTAGCATCCTATACTAAGCATTTAGGATTGCGGGTAAGGTATCAATGACTGTAGCAGCAATGTCAGGCTATGCATCAGAATAGGATTAACGGAAAGCAGTAACATGCTACACTACTCTAATGCAAGCAGTATAGAGAAGAATAGGCGATATCTGGTGATCAAGGGGGGGGGCTTGCCTGATTGCTCTGGCAAGAAGGAGGGGTCGTCAACTCCGTAGTCGAACTGGGCAGCAGCAGCGTCGGTCTCGTAGTCTACCGGAGAGAAGAGGGGGAAGAAACAATGAATACCATGTAAACAGATGCATATCGATGCATGACATGACAAGTAACGTTGCGAGGCGTGCCCTAACGTGGTATGAGGTGGTTCCGGTTAAGGGGGGGAACATCCGGGAAAGTATTCCCGGTGTTTCGCGTTTTCGGGCAGGGGAGCCGGAGGGGGAAAGTTGCAGGTTCGATAGGTTAGGGGTGTGTGGCGGTCGAACGGACTGCGTATCCGGAATCGTCTCGTCGTTCTGAGTAACTTTCATGTAGAAAGTATTTTCATCCGAGTTACGGATTATTTTATATTAATTTTTAAAGTTTTAAATCATTTTCTAATTTATTAATTATTAATTAAATCAACATTATCCAGAATAGTGTTCGCTGACGTCGGCATGACGTCAGCAGTCAACGTTGACCGTTGACCTGGTCAACCTGACAGGTGGGTCCCAATTGTCATTGTCTGAGTTTAACTAAACAGGTTAATTAGCTTAATTACTTGATTAGGTTAACTAATTCTAATTAATTTAGTTAAACCCAATTAATTAACTTAATTAATTCACTAATTAATTAATTAATTAATTATTTCTTTTACTAATTTCATTTTCATTTTCATTTTCATTTTTCTCCTCTTTCCCTTTTTCTTTTCTTCTTTCTGATTTACAAGGGGGAGGGCCCCACCTGTAAGTGGCTCAGGCCACCTCCCTCCTGTGCACGAACGCACACAGGGAAGGGGCAGGGGCGCGGTGGCCGGACCGGGCTCCGGCGAGGCCGTGTTCGAGGCCGGCAGGACGGAGACGAGGGGCGGCGGGTTCGGGCGCTGGAGCGGACAGCGGGCGCGGGGAGGGAGAGGTCGCAGGAGGCGGCTGTCCGGGGGGGGGCACTAGGCGAGGTCATGGCCTCGCGGGGGGGGGCGCCGGCGCGCGGCCACAGAGGCCGGTGAGGGCACGAGTGGGCGCTGTCGGCCACGGTTGGGCGTGGCGACGAGCGCGAGGCGGGACGGTGCGAGGGGCGCACAGGCTAGGCGAGGGAGGAGCGGACGGGGGTCGGTCGGCGCGTGTTCATGCATACGGGGACAGGGGAGAGAAGAGGCCAGGGGCCTCACCGGCGTTGATGGGGAGAGGGGGCGCCGAGGTTTGCTGTCGGCCGGCGGGGAAGAGGTCGAGGACGCGAGGTCCGGCGAGGAGGGGTCGAGGTGGCGTCCGACGCGGGGCAGGGCATGGCGACGCCGGCGAAGCGACTGATGGGCGACGACCCGAGGCAGGGGGCGCGGCGTCGATCTCGGGAGGTCGTGGGATGGAGGGGCGCCGGCGGGGAAGGGCCCTGTCGCGGCAGTGGTGGCGGAGGCGGGCGCAGCCCGGCGACGGCGGGGCGGCGTCGGGCCCCGGCGTCGGGCTCGGGGGCAACGGGATCGGGGCGCATCTGCGCGACGAGGGCGAGGTGGAGGGGGGATGAGGCGGCGGCGAGGAGCGAGGGGAGGACGGCGATGAGGCGTCGCCGGGATGGGCGCCGGTGGCGGGGCGTGAGGCGGCGGGTGATGCCCTGATCCAGATCGGGATCAGGGGAGGGGGCGACGGGATGTGGGGAATTAGGGTTTCCCCTGGTGGGGATAAGGAGGAGGGTGTGGGGTGCGGCTGGGCCGGCCTGGCGGCCCGATGGCCTGCTGGGCCGTGGCCCAGCGGGGGGGGGGGGTTCTCTCTCTTATTCCTTTTCTTCTTGTTTTCCTTTCCCTTTTCTGTTTTAATATTGTTTCCTATTATTTTAGTTTTAGTAAAATATACACGTAGTATATAAATTAGTATTTCAACTTAGTCCATAGTCACAAGAAGTCTAGTCCTCAAATAAATTAGTTTGACCTTTTATTTATTATAAAAGGTATTTAAATAATTGTTTTTGCTGTTGTTTTATTCATCTTATAGTATTTAAACATTTTATAAAGGTGTGGCTCCTCCACCATAATTACCTATACAATATTTGGTTCACTCTGAACATCTTAGTTTTAATTATTTGAAAACTTTTATTTTGTTTGATTGATTTTGAATTTGATTTCGAATCGGTTTCGATCTAACGCGAGGTTAGCAACAGTAACCGAGGTGACGTGGCATCGTTAACGCGGGATTACTATAACCTAATTATCCGGGCGTCACACGAAGCTATGCCCGGCAGCTTCTTTGGACATGTGATGCGGCTAGTGGAAGCCTGTCCGCGGCTGGATGTCATCAAGCGCTCTGTATGTATTGAAGGTGCCCGTATGGCCTTCGCTCGCTCCAAGATGTGGTGGGCAAAGATGAACGCTGTTGAAGTGGCCAGCGGGCCGCCGGAGGGCAAGGAGCACCGCACACCCGAGAAATATTTTGCGGATGTCACAGAAGGGTCTCGACTTGTGGCAGCTCAATGTTCGCAGGACGTTATTTTCGAATGAATACATTCGTGTTGTCCTTTGCCTTGTATTATAAAGACAAAGCTTTGTTTTGTAATGTAATTTCGTTATGCTTTAAACTGTTTCCTCCTGTGCGGCCGTGTTACATGCAATCTGAGGGTTGGCCAGTCGTCGGCTTCTGCCCCATGTAATGAGTACGGAGGTGTTCGGGATGGGATCTAAACAATCTTGATCCAATTATATGGTCCTTGAAGGAGTTGTTTAGCGCAGAGAACAAGGAAATCAGACTATACGGCTTAAACGCCCTCACTTAGCCATAGGAGTTTTATAATTAAGCAAGTGCGCAGCCCCTGGTCCAAGCCACGGTGCTGTCGCATCTTATCGAGAAGTGCCGATCCTTCGCGTCATGCGGAAAAAATCTCCAACGATTTTATAACCCTCGAACAGCTGACCGGCTCTCACCGTATCAAGACAGTCAGTTTTTGGCTTTCTCTACTGAGGTGCTCATCCGGTCGAAGCCAGGGCACAATCGCAGTAGTTCTCCCTTTACTATCCTAGCCGATAGAGCGGAACATAGGACAGCAAGCACAGGAGTGGGGCAACCCAATATTGACCAAAGACATGATTCGGAGCCAATGCATATAATGCTAAATTCGAGGTGCCGAACTTACATATATGAAGTGTTCGGACTTTGTTGCCGTATTGCGGGGTGATAAGCAGATCAAAATAAAATGAAGTAAGAAGCAAAAACCACAGAAACTGGGCCGCAGATCATTTTTATTATAACTGAATGAATACGCCAAGGCATATCGTATACAAATAGTGCGATAAGCACCCGGACTATATAACATGCCAGGATCGAGAAAGAGCAGCGTGCGGGTCCTGGGAAATAAGTGAAAATATCGTCAAGAAGAACGTATGGAGGTTACCGTGTGTACCTATGCTACATGCCCCCTTTCTATGTCGATCCTTCGAAGGGGCTGGTGATCAGGCTCGCGGGAAAAGGAACCTGAAACAGAAAGAGAAAAAAAGGTGTGTCCGAGGTCGGTCTAGCCGAAGTGTAGATCCCGGGTTAGCTTGTGCCTCCGTCGATGTCCATGGAATTTCGAGTGCGTAATTATGTACGCGTGGTACGAATGCCACTACTTTATTGGGGCTGGGACGAAGGCCAAATTGCTAGTCGAGCTCTTGACGAGCCTTGCTGTCCTGCTGGAGTGTAGTTCAGAACTTCTTGATGGCGTCCGGGGGCTCGGCAGCCGCACTATGGTGCTGCTTGAGAAGGCCGCTCTGTACCTCTGCTGCTAGGGCGGTGGTGTGCTCCTCTGTTCGGAGGGAGCATTCTGTGTTGCCATTGACTGTTATGACGCCGCGTGGGCCGGGCATCTTGAGCTTGAGATAAGCGTAGTGTGGCACTGTGTTGATTCTAGCAAACGTTGTTCGTCCGAGCAGTGCGTGGTAGCCGCTGCAGAATGGGACGATGTCGAAGATTAACTCCTCGCTTCGGAAATTGTCTGGAGAGCTGAAGACCACTTCCAGCGTGATTGAGCCCGTACAGCGGGCCTCGACGCCTGGAATGACTCCTTTGAAGGTAGTCTTTGTTGGTTTGATTCATGAGGGGTCAATGCCCATCTTCCGCACCGTGTCTTGATAGAGTAGGTTAAGGCTGCTACCACCGTCCATCAGGACTCGTGTTAGGTGGAACCCGTCAATAATTGGGTCCAGGACTAGTGCGGCTGAACCGCCACGACGGTTGCTAGTTGGGTGGTCTCGTCGATCAAAGGTGATCGGGAATGACGACCACGGATTGAACTTTGGAGCGACTGGCTCTACCGCGTAGACATCCTTGAGTGCTCGCTTGCACTCCCATTTGGGATGTGTGTAGCGTATATCATGTTCACTGTTTTGACGTGAGGGGGAAATTTCTTCTACCCTCCAGTGTTCGGCTGCCGAGGCTCTTCGTCCTCGTCCTCACTTTGTGATCCCTTTTATTTGTTTTCGGCATTCAACTTGCTAGCCTGCTTGAAAACCCAACAATCCCTGTTGGTATGATTAGCTTGCTTATCCGGGGGGCCGTGTATTTGGCACGAACGGTCGAGTATGCGGTCTAGGCTGGAAGGTCCTTCATTGTTTCTTTTGTAGGGCTTCTTCCATTGGCTGGACTTGGAGCCACTGAATCCGGCGTTAACTGTGGTGTCATCGGTGTTGTTATCATTGCTTCGGCGTTTGTGCCGGATCTTGCCAGTGCTATTTTTGGCCTCAGAGGGGTCTGTCTCGCTGGCGGTGTTGTTACTACAGGCCAACCAACTATCCTCTCCCGCGCAAAGGAGGGTCATGAGTGCCGTGAGGGCTGCCATGGACTTCGGCTTTTCTTGGCCGAGGTGGCGTGCTAGCCATTCATCACGGATGCTGTGTTTGAAGGCTGCTAAGGCCTCGGCGTTCGGAAAGTCAACTAGCTGGTTCCTTTTGGTTAGGAATCTAGTCCAGAATTTTTGGGCTGATTCTCCAGGTTGTTGAACTATATGGCTTAAGTCATCGGTGTCTGGTGGGCGGACATAGGTTCCTTGGAAGTTGTCTAGGAAAGCTTCTTCCAAGTCCTCCCAGCTGCCGATAGAATTTTCAGGCAGGCTGTTAAGCCAGTGCCGAGCTGGCCCTTTGAGCTTTAGTGGGAGGTATTTAATGGTGTGGAGATCATCTCCTCTAGCCATGTGGATGTGGAGGATAAAGTCCTAGATCCATACTGCAGGATCGGTTGTGTCGTCGTATGATTCCATATTGACGGGCTTGAACCCCTCAGGGAATTCGTGGTCTAGTACTTCATCTGTAAAGCAGAGGGGGTGTGTGGCGCCTCTATATCGGGCTGCGTCGTGGCGTAGTTCCGATGGAGTCCGTCTGCGGTGTTCGGCCCGGGCGTGGTTAGATTTATCACGTCCGAATAAGTAGCCCTCCTCGTGCCTCGAGGCACGCCCTCGCGATCCATAGATCGATCTTGTGTGTCCTATTCTGTCGCCATGATTTGACATAGGTCGTATGTGTGATCCTGAACTCTTCCGTCTCTATTTTTGCGAGGCGGTGGGGCAGGCTGTTGTTCGGCCTGAGTTGCCGCTTTGTCCCGGCCGCGGGGTGGCCGGTCGGCCGTCCTGTCTCGACCACGCGGTGGTCGTTCCGCATTACGCGAGGGAGATGTGTGTTCCGGTGCCTCCTCGTCAAATTGAGGTAGCAGTTTGCGTTTCGGGTAGCTCTTGGCTGGGCGCTTAAGGCTGTATTCTTCGGCTGTCATGACGTCGGTCCATCTGTCGACGAGCAGGTCTTGTTCAGCTTGAAGATGCTGCTATTTCTTTTTCAGGCTCCTTGTTGTGGCTATGAGCTGGAGTTTAAAATGCTCCTGCTCCAGAGGGTCCTCCGGCACGATGAAGTCTTCGTTGCCGAGGCTTGTATCCTCTTTGGAGGGTGGATGGTAACTATTGTCCTCCGAGTTATCTTCTATGGCCTGTTCATCGGGGTTGTCTTGTGTGTTGTCATGTTCCTCCTGTTCGGATGCAGCGCCGAAAGGGTCTTCATTGTTTTCGGCGTCGCCCGGAGTACTATTTTCTCCGATGTCAGTGTTGCCATCCTTTGAGCGACGAGGCTTAGAACAGCGTTTGGGGCGCCGGCGCTTGGACTGCGTCTTAGAGAGTTTGTTCTTATCCGGCTCTTCTTTGTCGTCGCCAGATCCTTTAGGTGTATCAACCATGTACACATCGTATGAAGAGGTGGCCGTCCAACACCCAGTGAATGGCGGGTCTTGGCCTTGCTCCCTGTCGGCATCGTCGTCCATAACGTCGATGTCTTCGGAGCCATAGTCAAGCATGTCGGTTAAGTCATCGACGGTGGCTATGAAGTGGGTGGCGGGTGGGAAGCAAAATTCCTCGTCGTCCGCCTCTAGCTCGAACAGAACATAGTTCGGCTGTGAGTCTTCCTCCAAGGACAAGTTCTTCAAAGATTTAGTACGTCACCCAAAGGCGAATGCTGGAAGATGTCTGCGTCGCTAAATTTGAAAATCGATAACCGATCTAGCTCGGTGTCCGCAGGCGCACTTAATCTGGAATGTGTAGCCGGAGACCAGTCCGGAGTTCCGTCAACGCAAGCATTGTAGGATGTCGAGTCCATGTGCGGCTCCAACGCCGCGGACTTTATGGCCTCGGAGGGGATAATCTGCTTTGGTACTGAGGCCATTGCAGCAGCAGGATCCATCTCCTGGGTGTGCTCCGATGACAGATTTAAGTCATGTTCATCGGAGAGAGGGGGAGCGATCGTCGCAGACTCAAATACATCAAAGATCAAGTCTCCATGGATATCTGTGACGTAGTTCAAACTTTCAAATCTGACCTGATGGCCAGGGGCGTAGCTATCGGCCTGCTCCAGATGGCCAAAAGAGTTGGCCCGCAGTATAAAGCCGCCGAACACAAAGATTTGTCCGGGGAGGAAGGTTTCTCCCTGGACGGCGTCATTACTGACGATCGAAGGGGCCATCGAATCCTTTCGTCGACGGCATCACTACTAGGAAAAGGGCTATAGATGATATGACCACTAATGACGCACCAGACATGTGATGCGCCACTACTATATAGTAATGGCGCACCATAAGTTGATGCGCCATTAGTGTGGTAGACATTAATGGTGCACCAGACCCACGGTGCGCCATTAGTAATAATTTTTTTATTTTTCCAAAAATACTAATGGCGCACCAGGGCACAGTGCGTCATTACTAGTTTAACTAGTAATGACCCACCTGCCACACAGCGCGTCAACACTATTCTAATCCTGAGATTAAAATAGTTATTTGGATCACGGCTCTCTGTATAGAGCCCCAAGAGGCGTTCCCGAACTTCCGAAGCCACGGAGAAAAATAAATAAGAGAACCCACCCAGTCCCGCACCCCCGGCACCACCCCCTCCAGCCACCGGTCCGCCACCGGTCCTAAATCCGGCCGCCGCGCAGCTCCCTCCCCGGGATCCGGCCGCCGCGACACCACCTCCCCCGGATCCGGCCACCGGACTGCCTCCTTCCCCCGGATCCGGCCGGGATTGATCCCACCGCCGCCTGCCACCACCAAGCACTGGCGTGCGACCCCGACGCCGCCTCCCTCTATGAAGCGCCGGCGCCCGACCCTGTCACCTACCTCTGGTACGCCGTCGCGCCTCCGCAGGGTGCCCCTGACATCGCCCAGCTCCTCCTCACATGACGACCCCCTGCGACGCACGCCTCCTCGATGTTCTGCCCCGGACATGGGCGCCTCCCCGTCCACCCTCCGGCGACCGAAACCAGCTCCGCCCGCCGTAGCAGAGGACATGCCCCGTTCGTGGACTCCCCTCCCCTCCGCCCGGGTGCGACCTGCCCTGCGCTCTGGCGCGACCTGCTCTCTGGTACGGCCCGCCCTCCTCCAGCGCGCCTGCACTCTGCTCCGTCGGTGCAACGACCGAGCACCAGATCTCCCTCCTCTCTCCCACTAGGACGGCAGTGTAGGTGGCTAGTGTCTGAAGTTCAGTTGTATATTCATTGCCATGGATGACGTTTTCTGTTGTAGTATTGTAGCCGTGGCCTACATTTAACAATAGTAGATATGTATGTACTGATCGTGCGCTAGTAGTGACCCAGATTTACTTTGTTCTATCTCCCTTTGAGGAATGAAACTGCAGAGATATATTACTTTTGCTTGGAGTTCTCTGAAAATGTTCTTTGAAATGCTCTCTGAAAATGTTGTTACTTTTCCTTGCTGCTTCCTTTTACTAGACTGCGCTGAAACAATATTAGTAGTAGTATATTGTCATAGTATACGTTCAGATTTAGGCAAAAGAAATATGGTCATTTCTGCTACTGTCCTTGGGAGTGTATTTCCTCCATACCTCAAAACATGTTCATTTCTCTTCTGTATGGCACATTTGCACACCTCTCTTTGTGGCACAAAATTTAAATTGTGCTTGTCTTGTATATTTGCTTGCATGCTTGTGTAAACAAAGTGAGTAGTACATGTGACCATAGATGATAAATACACATATCCTATAAGCTAAACTGAAGCTTGCTACTTGTGTATGATCAGCTATAAAACATGTAAACGTCCCCTCGGGCACCTGAAGAGATAGCCAATATCGCCATGTTGTTATGATCTGCTTTGTTTGTATTGTATCTGCAATTTACATTAATCTTGTTGTCAAAGTTGGAAGTTCAGAACTTAGAATTCCATTTTTGTTTGTTGTACTCTCAAACCAGTATATTGTACGCAATATCTCAAGTAAAATTCTACTCTTTTTCTACCATTATTAGAAAATATACAATTCGCTAATGTCGCCATTATAGCTTACAAACTGCAGTTTCCATTGATGACTGTTTACATGTACAGTATGAGACCATTTCTCATGTTAGTTTGCAGGAAAAATAAAAGAAACCACTTTCTACATGCAAAAGGGCATCAAGTTTTGGAAGAAGTATGGTGTTTAATGAAAAAATGAGGAAAAAAAGGATCCTCAAGCAAATCAAGCAATGGAAATCTTCCTTGGTGGAGCTAGTAATGCAAAGCTGCAAAAAAGCTGCAAAGCTTCAGTTTTATGTAATCTTGGCTAAATTGTGATAATTTTATGTTGTTATGAACCTCTGCTGTACTGTTAAGATTGAACTTTTCACAAAGTCCTATGTTGAAGCTCCTCCTTCTGTTTTTCATTTATGTGTACTTCTACGGTTCAATTTAATGCAAACCATTTTTGTATGTGTGAACATCAAAGGTTCAGTGTTACATTCTTGCTCATTTTGGTGTTGGTAAGGATTTCATCTCAAAATGCTAGTGCCAGCTAAACATGAAATTTGGATTTGTAATTTGGATTCAGGCAAATAAAATCTTGATGGAGATTTCATTTCATTTCATTTCCACCAAATGAAATGAAATCAGGGGAGCCAAACGAGCTGTAACAGTAAAAGTTCAAGTGTGACTGTATGACTCCTTGCATTGCATGTCCCTCCATTAGGTGTGTTTCTTCTATATAAAGTGCAGTGAGCAGCTGAGTTAACTCAATCATTCATCGGCATATACGTACAGACAACTTATGCATCTACATGACGTAAGTAGGTAGGTGTAGCCCGTTTGTGTCGTGCAAAGAATATGTGATTCTATTTTCTTTTTGTGTATATAAAAGAAAGAGAAAGAAGTTCAAATATAAGAAATGAAAAAGGTCAAAATATGTAATACGATAAAATGTTCGTGTATAAAATTCATGTGCAGAAAATAAAATATCAAAAAATGGAAAAGTTCAAATATTTTTTTCTAAGTTCAAAGTAAAATAAGAGAGAAGTACGAAGGTTAAAAAACTCGGATGATTCCTCGTTACTAAAGAATAAAATAAAGTTCAAATTAAAATAAAAAGGGAAAGCTAAAAAATAAAAAAATGTTCTCACTTTTTTAAAACTAGATACAAAAAAATAACAAAGTGGTTTGATGTTTATTAAAAAAGTCTAGGATTTTACCTTCTTAAAAAAACATAGATATCTGCTGTTATTAAAAAAAACAACCATGAAGATCAAAACTAAAACAATAGTTAAAATCATGTTTATGTAAAAATAAAAAAATAAAATATGAAGTTCAAATTAAAATAACACAGAAGTTCAAAGTATATTAAAACCTAGGATTTAGAAGTTCAAAAAACAAAAACAAAAAACAATGTCATTTTTGGTCATTTTTCCCCAATACTAAAGATAAAAACCAAGAAGTTCAATTTTAAAAAATGAAATAGTTTAATGCATATTAAAAACTCAGTTTTTTCTTGTTACTAAATAATAAAACCAAGAAGTTCAATTTTTAAAAAGCGGAGCAGTTTTATCTTTATTTGAAAACTCAATTTTTTCGGTTACTTAAGAATAAGACCCAACAAGTTCTATTCGAAATAATGAAGAAGTTCTATTAAAATAAACCTAGAAGTTCAAATTTAATGAAGAATCTCGATGTTTATCAAAAAGTAGGTTTTTTCCGTTACTAAAAGAAATAAACCAGGAAGTCCAAATTAGAAAGATGAAGAAGTACGATGATTATAGAAAACTCAGATTTCCCTTGTTCTTAAAGAATGGAAAATAAGAAGTTCAAAAATTAAATAACAAGAAGTCAACTTTTTTTAAAAAAATTGAGTGCTTCAAAGTTTCATAAAAAAGATTAAGAAAAAAGCTGGAAGTCCATATTAAAAAGATGGAGAAGTTCGATGATTATAGAAAACTGAGATTTTCTTCATTATTAAAGAATGGAAACAAGAAGTTCAAAAAATAAAAAACAAGAAGTTCAACTTTTAAAAATAGAGCGCTTCAAAATTTCATAAAAAAGATTAAGAAAAAACCAGGAAGTCCATATTAAAAAGACGGAGAAGTTCGATGATTATAGAAAACTCTGATTTTCCTCATTATTAAAGAATGAAAACAAGAAGTTCAAAAATATAATAACAAGAAGTTCAACTATTAAAAATAGAGCGCTTCAAAATTTCATAAAAAAGGATTAAAAATCATATTAAAAATTCATAAAAAAACTCATATATTTTCATGTAACCGAGAGAAGTTCAGATTGATAAACGCCAGAAGTTCACGTACTACACGGTGTGCATTTTGTATTAAAAAGAATAAAAAAGCAAAGACTAAAAGTTTGTTGATATAAGTTCAAGTCCTCCGTCGGAGAAATTTTAAAAAATATTGTGAGAGAGGTTTATACAAAAGAAATACCATTTGTGTAACACTTGACAAATGGATGAGAAAATTACAAATGAAAAATACGTCACAGAAGTTCAACGTAAAAACAGCAGGAAGTTCACCTACTACACTGAATGAATATCAGATGAAAAACTTTTAAAATTGTCGCGAGTATGAAAAATGATCAACACGAGAAAGTTGCGTGTTTACAGCAGCTTTCCATTGGTATATCACTTGCTCAATTCCGGTGAGTGGATGGAGAGCTATGAGCAGTGGATGGAGAGCTACAAGCAAAAAAACACGTGAAAAACAGAGTGAAGTTCAAGTAGACATGCCGAGAAGTTCAAGTTCTTCACGCGGTGCATTTTCGAAGAATCTGTTTCGCGATAAAGGCAGAACGAATGATCTCACCATTTTCGAAATTACTTGAAAACGACCAGGATTCAGAGAAAACCATCAACATGAAAAAGTTTTGCATTTTCCGTAGCTATTCAGCGGTATATTATTTGCCCCATTCCGATAAAGTTTGTATAAATTATGGCAAAAATACGTTTTTAACCATTTTCAAAACTGACATAAAACCGTAATGAATTAGGAGAAACGATATATACAAAAAAGTTTCGCATTTCTTCAAGATTCCCAACACCATATCATTTGCTGCATTTGGACGTACGGTTAAAAAATTAGCTCGAAAATACGAACTTGGTGGAACTTGTACCATTTTCTAAATTACTTTTAAACCATTCAAAATTAGAAAAAACTTTGAACATAAAAACGTAGCGCATTTTCATAAGCTTTCCAACGCCATATTATTTGCCTCAATTGGATTAGCCGTTTAGAAATGACATCAAAAATACGAACTCGGGTGTTCGGTTTACGAAATTTTACGATTTTCCAAATTACTCTTTAACCATAGGGAATTAGAGAAAACTTTCAACATGTGGAAGGAGCGGTTTTGTAGTAGCTTTCCAACGCCATATTATTTGCCTCATTCCGATAAACAGTTTAAAAATGCGATCAAAAATACAATTCACGTTTTTTCTATGAAGAAAAAACGGTTTTCAAAACTGCTCTTAAACCGCTTACATTTTTCCAAAAATTTAACTTGGGTCATGATACTGATGTCCATAGCTATCCAACGATATATCGCAATCCCCATTTGGACACCTTTTAGCTGAAGTTCAACCTAGTACTCGAGGAAGGTCAGTCGCGTTACTCGGGAAGTTCATGTTGTGATCAGAATATTATTCTGATCCCGTGATCAGAATAGTGTTTATGTATATACAGCCCGTCTATTCTGATAATATTATCAGAATAACTATTCTGATAACTCTTCCGCACCGCATGCTCAACGCGAGGGCACTGAACTTTCTTTAGCTAGAGCACTGCATTACAGAGACTAGAGAACTTCGTGTCGTAAAAAACTGTACGCAGTGTTTTTTCGGTACTGTTTTTGCTCTAGTTTTTAACCGTTTATCGGAACAAGTCATATGATATACCGTTGGAAAGCTATGGATTAGACGCAACTTCGCCATGTTGAACACTTTTCGAGATTCCTCTCGGTTTAAGAGCAGTTTCAAAAATGGTGCGGCGGATGATGAGTGGCAGCGATCGTATTTTCGTGATTTTCTCAAAACCACTGATCGGAATAAAGTAAATAATACGCTGTTAGAAAGATATCATCGAGGCGCATCTTTTTCATAACTATTATTTTCTCTAATTCGTTACGGTTTAAGAACAGTTTCAAATTTACTAAATCGCGGAATTCTGTTTTTTTGAAATTTTTTTCAATTTTTTGGTACTGTTTTTGCTCTAGTTTTTGAACCGTTTGTCGAAACGAGGTGTGTAATACGTTGTTGGAAAGATATGGACAATGCGCAACTTTCATATGTAGAAATGGTTTTGAGATTCCATACAGTTTTAAGTTAATTTTGAAAATCGTGCGGCGGACGACGAGAGGCAGCGGCCTTTTTTCACGAAATTTTTACAAACCAGTTGTCGAAATGATTCAAATGATATGCCGTTGGAAAGATATCGCCGAGACGCAACTTTTTCATGTAGAACACTCTCTCTAATTCCTTATGGTTTAAGAGCAATTTTAAAAATACGAAAACACGGACACTCTATTTTTCGCGACACTAATATTGACGAGTGAACCGCATCGGACAGAAAAACATACTGCTTCGGACAGGAAACTGCACCCCATCAGATGGGCAAGTGAACTTCTTGATTTCTTCTATTTACACGTAAATTTTCTCATGCAAGGAAGTGGACGGGACTTCACATCGGGCATAAGTGAACCCCAAAAATATGGAGAAGTGAACCGCATTACTTTATTTGTCGTTTTGGTAACATTTTTTCTTTGCAATTACAAGATGAACAACATCAGACACCCGACTGGACTACTTCAGTTGGAAAACCGCACTGCATCAAATGGTCACTTAGAAGATGAACAACATCAGACACCTGACCACGCTGCTTCAGTTAGAAAACCGCACTGCATCAAATGGTCAAGTGAACGGCATTACTTTTTTTGTCATTTCTCTACAATTTTTCGTTTAACACATGTTTGCACTTCGTTTCCTTCTTTCTTTTTTCTGTTTGGAGTTTTGAGTTTCCACATTGGCGAGCTGTACACGTGCGAAGAAGTGAACCGCATGGTCGAGGGAAATGAGACGCAACACAATTCGAAATGAACTTCTTTAGTAAACAATTTTCAAACGAGTCCATATAACTTTTATACATAAAATCATCAAACACAGAAAACACCATTTTTGCACTGCATGTCCACATGGTCGAAACCGCATGCTCATGCCTGAACATCACCATGTTTCGCTGCAATCAAATGAGTCCCTATAATCTTTATACAAAAAATCCACACCACACTGCAAGCATTGGACTAAGTATAAAGTGGTGAGGATGACGGGGGAGGACGAGTATAATTTCACGACACTACACTGCAAGCAAAAAATCAATGGACCGCGCCGGAACATCATCTGCACTGGAACCGCATGGCAGATGCTCATCCAAAATCTGTAACAAAAAAGAACTTTTCTCAAACATGACGCTGGCGTTGTGGACTGCTTTTGTGAGCTGTCAAATTGCATCAGGAGCACCGCACTGATCGCCAGGAGCAAAATACCCTCTTTTTCTCTTTTTTGATGTTTTTCCTCTCCTGCAAAAAGTTGGCAAACTGAACCGAAGAACATGAATAGTAAACTGTTGTGGGTTTGATTTTCCCTATCAAAAATCAAAAAAGTGAACTATAGCAACAACAAAAACGGAGTGAGGTTTGGGCCTTTTCTCAGATAACATACTGCACTGCATTGGGGCTTGTCGTGGACTGCACATCGCCGCCCTGATGGGCTGCATCCCGCGCTGGACGATGAAGAATTTTTTGCTGGTTGGAGTCTTTTTGCTGGTGAAGAGCAGCTCGTGGTGGTCGAACCAAGCATACCACACTACAGATGGGCAAACGAACTGCATGCCCGCTCTCTCCGAGCTGCAAGCCGCACACACCGCACCACACCACTAATCAAACTGCATCGGGAGCCTCGACCGCCTTCAAGGCAGCTCACATGGGGGGAGGGGATGCAGGAGAGCTCGTCAGAGGGGAGGGGAGGCAGGGGAACTTGTTGGAGGGGATCCAGTAGAGGAAGACCATCAGTGACCCGAGCTCCCTGCATCATGTGATGGCGATGCCATCCAGCAGCGACCAGGCTGGAGCGGATCCCAGAGGCGACGGCGCGCGGGAAGGCGGCGACGTGAGGATAGGAGGCGGCGGCACTGGGGAGTGGCCGGTGCGGCGGCAGGGGTGGCCGGAAGGAGAAGGTGGAAGCAGCAGAAGCGGAATCGTGGTGGGGATCTGGGGGTGGCTGTGGTTTTCTTTGGAAGGGGAGGATTTGGATGGGATCTGGCCATGCTGGAGAGTGGGAGGGGCGTGGCGGCGCGGTTGGTAGTTGGTCGGGGTGGCGCGGCGACCATGGATCTGGGACGGGAGGTGGTTGTGCGGTGGGGAAGGATATGGGGCGGCAAGGAGCCGGGGTGGCATAGCGGCCGGGGAAGGTGGGGAAAGTGGCGCGGCGGCTCGGTGGATGCACTACGCCGGAGAAGGTGGGGAGGGTGGGGCGGCAGCTCGGGTGGGGTGCCATGCCGGAGAAGGTGGGAGGGTGGGTCGGGGGCTCGGTGTGCTGGGCGCACGCCGGAAGAAGGTGGGAGGGTGGGGCGGCTCGTGGGTGGAGGGTGAGGAGGTTGGGCACGAGCGTGGGAAGGAAGTGGGGTAGTGGTGGTGTTATCAGAATAACAGATTTTGTTAGCAGAATAAGGGTCTTAAGGGTGTTATTAGAATAGACCCACCCTATATATATATTGCAAAACTACTAATGGCGCATCTCAAGCTGGTGCGCCGTTAGTAACCAGGGTTACTAATGGCGCATTTGTGGGTGGTGTGCCATTAGTAACCTAGGACCAGCTAGATATTTTGGACAGCCACACCTACACACTCACTTTCCCCACTTCATTCTCTCCACCTCCTCCTCCAAGCTTGTGTCGGCTGCCTCCTCCTCCTCACCTCATTTGCACCATAGATTCATCCAAATTAAGTGGTTAAATTACCTTTTTTGATAGGTAAGTAAGGGGAAAGCTATCTTTATGTTGTAGATCTACTTTTTTTCTCCCTCCAACAACCTGCACATGCACTTTTTATGGCCTAGCTAGATCTATGTATGTTTGTGGTGTTGCATATATGTTTGTGTTTGCAGGTATCGGTATTTGAAATGCGATAGTTGCCAATATTTTGCTGGAATGTTGATTCATTTCCGTTTCGGCGAGAATTTTGGCACTATGCATTCTTTTTGGTCCTATTTTTAGGGAAAGTCATGCCAAACTTTTTCTTGGTTCTACAATATCGTCTTGCTCTACCCCGCAGGCGACCATGGTCCGCACGATGACCGAAGGCATCATGAATAGGTTTTTGAGCTCCGCGAAGGCTGAGATGCTTCAAAGAACGAGACAGAGATAAGATGTCCGTGTCGAAGATGCAAGCTGAAGAGCCTTATTGCGGACCCGGATTCTGGGCAGGTGCGGGACCACCTACTCTTGCGTGGTTTCATGGATGGCTATCGGTGGCAAGGTGATGAAGATGACTATGAAGTCGTCCATGGGGGTCGGGCAAGAAATGAGGAAGTGCAGCAAGACAAACACCGCGGCGAGGGCGGGCGAGAAGACGAAGAATCTCCAGGACATGATCACGACGGTGATGCTGTACACAGTCATCATGTAGAAGATGCTGGACATGATGATGAGGAAGATCAAGACGAAGGGCATGATCATGAAGATGAAGATGCCGGAGCAGACGACGATGGAGGATGGGTGCAGGACCATCATATTCAAGAGCTGCTTCTCAAGCAGATGGATAACGCAAGAGCTGCCGCCCGAGAGAAAGCCAAGCTGGATCAACTGGAGATAGACGCGGTTACTCCATTGTATGAAGGATGCAGGCCCGAGGATACCCGCCTGAAAGTAACGCTCATGGCTCTGGAGATGAAGGTAAAACACAAAATGACCGACGCATGCTTCGACGAGAACATGCCATTCTGGCACGAATGTCTTCCCAAGGGGAACAAGTGCCCAACCAGTTTCGAGGAGGCGGAGAAAATCGTGTGTCCTCTGGATTTACCGCACGTGAAACACCATGTGTGCATGAACAATTGCATCATTTATCGGGACGAGCACGCGGAGTCTACCATATGTCCGGTGTGCGGCGTCACTCGATACAAGAAGAGGAAGAAAGCTCCTCGAAAAGTGGTGTGGTACTTTCGGATCACTCCTCATCTGCAGCGGTATTTCATGGACCCTAAGGTAGCAAAGCTCCTACGTTGGCACGCGGATAGGGAGGAGAAGAAGTGAGAAGATGACGGAAATTATCCGGAGATAAATAAAAAGACAAGATGCTGAGTCACCCTAAGGATGCGAGCCAGTGGCAAGCGTTGAACTTCGAAGACCCAGAATTTGGGAACGATCCAAGGAACATCATGCTGGGCGCGAGCACCGATGGAGTCAATATGTTTGGCAGCCAGAGAAGCACACATAGCACCTGGCCTATGTTTGTGTGGATGTACAACATTCCCTCCTGGTTGTGCATGAAGAGGAAGTACATTCACATGAGTATGCTAATTGAAGGGCCGAAACAACTAGGGAACGACATCAATCTGCATCTGGGTCTGCTGAAAGAGGAGCTAGACATGTTGTGGAAAACGACAGCCAATACATGGGACGCCGCAGAGAAAGAATATTCCCCTATGAGAGCCGCACTACTCACGACGGTGCACGACTATCTCGGTTACGGATATCTCGCGGGGCAGGTGGTCCACGGATTTTCTGGATGCATTAGGTGCATGGATGACACAACGTATCGCCAGCTATATAGTGATCCCGGGTCTTTGAAAACCGTGTTCATGGGACATCGAAGGTGGCTTCGCGACGATGACCCGTGGAGAAAATGCAAGGATCTGTTCGATGGTGAAACCGAACCCCGAAGACGCCCGTGTACGAGGAGCGGCGAGGAAATAGACGAGCTGTTGAAAAATTGGAAAGATTGCCCACTACCGGGAAAGAAGCAAAAGGCGCCAGAGCCGGGAAAGAAGCGAAAGGCGCCACAACCGCTGCTGAAGGTATGGAAAACGAGGTCTGTTTTCTGGGACTTGCCGTACTGGAAGATCCACCGTGTGCCTCACAGCCTTGATGTCATGCATATCACGAAGAACGTATGCGAGAGTCTGCTTGCTACCCTGCTCAACATGCCAGAGAGGACCAGAGATGGGCTGAAAGCAAGGGCAGACTTGAAATCAATGGGCATCAGGGAGGAGCTTCACGCTAATGATGATGATGATGATGATGAGGCGAAGCAGGACACAGAAAGTCGTCGCAAAGGCAAAAAGGACAAGAAGACCAGAAATGACTACCCTCCCGCGTGCTTCACTCTAAGTCAGGAGGAGATCGAGCAGTTTTTCACCTGCCTCATAGGAGTAAAACTTCCTTACGGTTACACGGGGAAGATAAGCAGATACCTAGACCCAGCGAAGCAGAAGTTCAGCGGGATGAAGTCTCACGACTGTCATGTGCTGATGACGCAGATACTTCCAGTTGCAATCCGTGGGATCATGGACGCGCACGTCCGTGAAACTCTATTTGGCCTATGCAACTTTTTCGACGTCATCTCTCGGAAGTCGGTTGGCGTGAGGCAACTCAGAAGGCTACATGAAGAGATCGTGGTGATACTATGCGAGCTTGAGATGTACTTCCCGCCCGCATTCTTCAATGTTATGGTGCATCTACTGGTCCATATCATGGAGGATATCATCCAACTCAGGCCGACGTTCCTGCACAACATGATGCCGTTCGAAAGGATGAATGGTGTCATCAAAGGATACGTTCGCAACATGTCACGTCCAGAGGGAAGCATAGCCAGGGGCTTTCTGACCGAAGAGTGCATCTCCTACTGCATGAATTATCTAGGCATCGAGAACCCCGTTGGTCTGCCCGTCAACAGGCACCTCAGCAGGCTCGCTGGATGGGGTCACCGTGAGGGTCACCGCGAAATGCATCTCGACTTCGAGGGTCGACTCACCGACTTTGAAAGAGCAAATCTAGTCGCGCTACAACACATAGACGTGGTCGATCCTTGGGTGGTAGAGCACAAAACCTTTATTGAGAAGACGTACAATGACCGAGGCCAACAGAGGACGGACGGAGATATAATCAAAGAGCACAACTCATGTTTCACGCGTTGGTTCAAGCAGAAGCTTCTGTCATACCCTTTACATGAGGATTCTTCCGCGGAAGAACAACTCATATTCGCCTAGTCACAGGGCGCCGAGCACAACCTGAAGACCTATGAGGCGTATGATATCAACGGCTACACATTCTACACCGAGGACAAGGACATGAAGAGCGATGGTTATCAGAACTCCAGGGTAACGATGGAATCCTACACCGGCAATGACAAGGACAGATACTATAGAAGGATCGAGGAGATCCGGGAGCTGAGCTACGCTGGAGAGAAGGTCCCGATGTTCCGTGTCAGATGGGCCAAGAGCGTCCTAAAAGAAGACTGGTATTTCACCACCATGGTTATACCCGAAGCCAAATCCAGGACCGCGGGCGCAAACGTCACCGCGAAAAATGAGCCATGGGTACTGGCTTCCCAAGTGGACCAATGCTTCTTCATTACCGACCCGTCAAAGCCCAGTCGTGTTGTCGTGAGGAGAGGCAAAAGGAAGATCATCGGAATGGATGGAGTCGCCAATGAGCAAGACTTCGACAAGTACGGCGACCCGAGGATGGAACATGACGACGACGATGAAGTAGCAGCATACACCAAAAGAAGAAGCAGGACCACCCTACCCAAAGGACGTCCGTTCCACAGAAGAACTCCATTTGCGAAAAAGAAGGGCAAGAAGATTGTGAACACATAGCTAGCTAAGATCGATTGTATTTAAATCGTAGTCTTCATTTCTCGATTGTATTTCATGGGCACTTTTTTGATATCATGAATATTTTTAAATTTCATGAGCACTTATTGAATTCATGAATATTTTTTCAAATTTGATGATATTTTTTCATATTCAATATGAAAAAATATTGAATATTCATGAGGACACTCGATCTTGATCCCCCTCAATCTCGATCGCTATCCCCCTTGCGAGATCCCCCTCGCCGCCGAGCACCCCCGCACCCTCCCCCGCTCCACCGCCGCCGACGCCCCCCCCCCCCGCACCCTCCCCCGCTCCACCGCCGACGATGACTCACCACACCCTCCCCCGCTCCACCACCGCCGATGACCCACCGCACCCTCCCCCCGCTCTACTGCCGCTGCCGACCCCCCACACCCTCCCCCGGCCCGCTCCACCGCCGCCGCCGACACCCCGCACCCTCCCCCGCTCCACCGCCACCGACGAACCCCCGCACCCTCCCCCGCTCCACCGTCACAAATGAATGCAACTAAAAATCCAAAAAAACAAATTTGATTATATTTTCAAATAAAAAATTGGATGATATTTTCAAATAACAAATTTAATGAAAGCAAAAAAAAATTAAAAAATTACTTATGGCGCACCATTATGGCGCACCGCTGGGGGGGTGCGCCATTGCTATCTAAAAAAACTTATGGCGCACCGCTAGGTGGTGCACCATTGCTATACCTCCCCTGACTAAAATCTCGGCCCCAATCCCCGGCCGATCCCATCTCACATCTCTCAGCCCCTGCGCACCGCTGCCCCGACGACCCACGACGCCGCCACCCCTACGTGCGACGCCGCCCCCATGCCCCCACCACTACAGCTCCTCCGCCGCCCACCGGACAGCAAGCCGCCGCAGCCCCCAACCATCCCGCCGTGGCCCCCAACCATCTCGCCGACGACGACCGCATGGGGTGCAGGATGACGACCGCCGCTGACCCGCAACCGTCCCGCCGCCGTCCGTAAGCCCCCTTCCTCCTCCGCCCATCCTCTTCCGTCCATAAGCCCCCTCCCCCTGACTGACTCGACTCCCCTGGCCTCCGCGCGCAGTTCACTGTCCCGGATCTCCGACTGCATCACCTCCCGCGGCGGCAACATCCACAGCGTCGACGTCTTCGTCCCCGACGACGCACCCGTCTTCTACGCCCGCAGGTACCCCATCCAACTCACCCCGCCTCCATTTCCCACCTCTTCCTCTCTGCTCATAGTTCTTTTTTTCAAGTTCTTTCCTCATAGTTCTTCCACATTCATGGAACATATCAGGTAAATTTCAGCTACTCCAGCCGTTCCTCCGGTTGCCTCCCTCCACTCCACACTCCAGACAGGACGACCGATGGTCGACTCCCTCCGCTGCTGAACAGGACGTTTGTAATATGAACTCTCTCTTCTTCTCTCTGTTTACCAATTCTAATATTGTATAGAAACATATTTATGTGATATGTCAACTTGTGAAGTTTTTGAACTGCGAGAATTAGAAAGATTAGGGAAAGGAACTAGTTGATAAGAGGGATGCATGAGAAGCTAGCTACACTGCCATGAACTTTGTTTTTCCTTTTGACAAACACTTGTTAACACCAGGAATTAAAAATGCAGCATAGAACAAGATATATAGATAGCTGAAACAAAGAGGTGTGCTTTGAAAGAAAAAAATGTGCACCTGCAAGTGAGACTTGACATGTGCCAAGCTAGTAAACAAAATCTGTATATGTACATACTCTCATAAGGTTCTAAGAGATTTTATTATAAGCTTGATGTTCCTTGTCGTTGACTTATCACTGTTAAACAAAGACCTCTGAGCTGATACTCTGCATGTATGCACACAAATAATAATCCTATGAGGCTGGTCATCAACTCTGATCCAGAAGTTTTAAGATTCAAGTTGGTGATAACAACACATATATTCCCTTCCAAAAAGAAAAAAGAAAGAAATTTATGCATCTCCTACTGCTTATAATTAGCCCCCTCCCTCCCTAACTAACTAGAGTAATTAACAACACTAGGTAATTAACAATACTAGCCAGCTTGCTAGATTGATGAGTCATCACCAGTTTCTCAAATCTTGTTTCCTCTGATGATCAATACATATGTTTAGAGATTAATATGCTAGCTTGATGAGTCATCACCAACCAATATGACGATCAAAGCTTGTTTGTAATTGCTTCTCTGTCTGTCTATAATATGCTAGCTTGATTAACAATACATATGATGCAAATAAACCGTTAGAGATTGTGGTTGGGATTTTATGGACTGTTCATTTTGGCTGTTACATGTTACTGTGTTGGCTGGCTGGCTGGCCAGCGTCTTCCCTGACTTGTTTGCCTTTCCCACTGCTCACATGTTACTGTCATATTTTCCAGCAAAGTCTTGGTCTGGCATTGCTGCCGAGGCACTTGATTTTTGTCCATATGAAAGCAGAGGACCATATGGCCTGTGGCCTTTTCATCCATATGAAAGTAGAGGCACATTGTGGTGCTAGTTTGCTGGGGTTTGGCTCTGACCATCGTGTTGTGATGATTTTGCAGGTACCCCGAGAGGCCCTTGAGTTTGCCGGAATGTTGATTAACTTCCTTTCCGGCAAATTCGGATACTCGATATGTCCTATTTTCAGCAAAGGTCATGCTGAAATTTTCCTTGAATTTTAGCATGACTTTGCTAAAAATCGGACTTATGGGGTACTTGCTACTAATGCATGGGCCGGGGTATCTTAGTACTTAATTAAGTAGGATCAACTGCCTCTTGTGTTATGCATGGGTCTCAGAATCGACAAACCCTAAATTATAAAACCTTGGCTTTTAGGGTGCCTTGGTGTCGATAAAAACCTAAATGATGAAAGCTTAGGCTTTTAGGGTGCCTCGGCATCGACAAACCCTAAATGATAAAAGCTTAGCTTTTAAGATGCCTCGGTGTCGACAAAACCTAAATGATGAGACCATGATCTTGTTCCTTGACAATAACCAACTTTTTGGCCAAACTTTTTTCCTATTTAGAGCAAAACATGGCCCACAATGATGAGGCCAACGGTTCGGGCGGCAAGCAATTCTGGGAGCTGTCCCAGGAGATGGAGGAAGAACCTCACCGCTATGAGGACGCCGCGGAAGACACCGATCTTGACTACACAACCCCTAGTGGCGTCAGGGATGACTCCACTGATGGTGCCGCCGAGGATGCCACCACTGATGGTGCGCCGAGGATGCCACCACTGATGATGGCAGCGCACACACAGATGGCAGCCAACCAAAGAGGCAGCAGAAGGACCGGCGCCCGAACATGCTCCGCACTGTCAAGGAGGAATTTACTGAAGTGAACACCGACGGGCATCCAACGGCGCCCAAACAGATAGTCAAGGGGTACTCGGTTCAGCTCGGGTGCATTCTCCGGAGCACCGTCTCGATCAACACCGAGAACCTAAGGCATAAGGACCGAGGGAATTTGCGCAACCTCCTCTTCACGAAGCTGCACGAACGATACAAGTTCCCCGCTGAATTTGAAAACACAAGCCTCTCAGGGAATAAAGTGAATAGTGCCGCTCTCACGAGGATGAGCATGGCCCTGTCTACTTGGAGAAGCGCGGTGAAGAGAATGATTGACAAAGGTGATAGTTATGAGAAGATCAAGGCGAAAAATCCTTCGATCAGCGAAGATGACTACAAGGAGTTCAAGATCAAGTGCGAGAGTAGCGCAACCTGCGAATCAAGTCAGTGGGGGAAAGAAATGCAGGAGTTGAACTTAGGGGAACACAAACTCGGTCCCGGCGGCTACAGAGTGGTGGAGCCTATATGGGACAAGGAGGACGCGGAGTGTGCCGAGCAAGGCCTACCGCCCCGCTTCGAGAAATACCGTGACAAGAAGACTAGGAACTATGTCAGGGCCCGGTACAAGGAGGACCCGGTAACAAAGGAGCTTACCACAGATCCAAAGACCAGGGCGCTTGAGCTTGTTCCGGTAAGGAATACACCCCCGCGTAATTAGCTCTATATGGTTGCATTCTAATTAATGAAGCCAAATTTCTAAATGGTTCACATTCCTTTCACAGGAGACTGAAAGCAGTAGCGTGGGGTCGGCTCAGAGCACCCCTTGGGACAACACTCTAAATAGGGCGTTGAACGTAATGAAAAACAAGGATAAGCTCAGTAAGCCGTCGTCAGCTGGTCATGTGGCCGGCAAAGGCTTGTCCACAAAATGGTCGTCATACTATAACGCTGGTGGGCGAAAGGAGAGAAAGACCAGCTCGGAATGCCAGTCGCGCGAGGTTCAAGAACTCAAGGCACAAGTGGCGCGGATTCCGGAGATTGTCCAAGAGCAAGTGCAACAACAACTGGGATCGACGCTCACCGGCATTATGCCTACCTTGATTCATGGGCTGACGACGTGGATTGCGGGCGGCCAACAGGGGCCACCCTGATTCCCAGCTTCATGGCCAGCAACTCGCACAACACGCATGCGGCGCCATTGGTGTCTCCCGCGGAGGCGGTATTGGTGTCTCCGACGCTGGCACGGGCATTGGAGCTTAATGCACCCGGGTGTATGCTGGCCGACACCTCGGCAGCAAGCGGCCACTCCATCAATTGCACGCCTGCTATTGGCAGTGCCTCGACATTAGCCGAGCTCAACGCCATCACGGTAACTAATTAAGCCTCTCGGCCGAGGACTTCATCTCCTTGCCTTTGACTGGGCATCCCTGACGCCCTACATGTTTTCGCAGGGTGCCGCCAATGTTCCGTGCACTCTCCTGCACTTCATGAACGACGAGTTTGTCAGGACCCCGATTCTAAGTCACACCGATCTAGCCTGTAACACCTCATATCACTTTGCGGCCTCACGCACGGTATTCCCACGGGTGTCGCCTTACCATGGCCCAGGGCCGTTTGCGCCTTTTGGCTTACGTATATGATAGTGTCGCTAGCATCCATATGATAGAGAACCCGGGGCGACATGACTAGTCGTGAACCCAAAGTGGCACTAACTTACGGGGACAAGCATACATGAATCAACATCGAGCATGTCGGTCAGCAGCGTGTGAATCCGGGCTGTAGCACTGGGCTAACAGGACTCCGGGAACCCGGCCTGTAGCGGGCTAGGCAGGACTCCGGATGTCACCGTGTGACATTTCCCCGAAGGGACAGACACAGGAATGAAGTGAATCACATGCCGGCCAGTCAAGTGTTCCGGAGCAGTAGTGCTGGGCTAGCAGGAATCCGGTGAACCGGGCTGTAGCGGACTACTATGGCTCATGGAATCACAAGACCACATTTCCCCATAAGAGAGGCTACCAAGGATAAACAACTAGGTTGTCGGATCCCACACATACCAAGCATTTCAATCATACACACAATATGCTCGATATGTGTAAATACAACATGGCATCACAACATAACTCTACGACTCGAGTATTTATCCATTTGGCTCCGAAGAGCCAGATAATACAAACATGGGTCTCATGACCCAACATTTAGAGCATACAAGTCAAAGCACATGCGGAAGCTTAACATTTCTGTGTACAGACTTCTACAAATGAAAAAGGACGAGAAGCCTGACTATCTACCAGATCCTGCCGAGGGCACAAGATCGTAGCTGAGGTAACAAGCTAAACGTCGAAATCCACATGGAACTAATAGCGAGACTGAAGTCTCTCTGCAAAACATAAATTAAGCAAACGTGAGTACAAATGTACCCAGCAAGACTTACATCAGAACTAACTACATATGCATCGGTATCAACAAAGGGGTAGTGGAGTTTAACTGCAGCAAGCCAGCTTTGACTCAGTGGCTAACCTGAACTACGACAACAAGCAACTCTTTTGAGGTGGCACACACGAGTCCACAAATTCACCATATCAATACACCACTATGGATCCGCTCCCGTCTCCCTATGAGAACGCCATCCATAGCACTCACGCTTATCTTGCACATTTTAAAGTATCCACTTTCACTTGTTTATGAACTGTGCAAGGGGTCCAAGTTTCCATACCCAAGGAATCCGGCTATCCGAATAGATAATGATAACCCTACAGGGGTGTACGTCTTCACACACGCTCTCGCCACTTACCACCATGTACACATTGTGTATCTCGGCAACCTTCAAGCGGAAGCCTCGCGAGGGAGTTGGCCATGACCTGACTAACCAACAAGTCTCTAGTCCAGGTTTATCGCCTATTCGGGTTCCATCCGCAAGGAGATCCGGCCGGGGTGTCGCTCACGGCCCCAAACGATGTGAGCAGGGTTCCCAAGCCCACCATCCGGGTGCCACTTGGTACACCGTGCCACTGTGCCTAGTCTGTCCCAAGCCCACCTATACCGGGTGCCACTTGGTAGACTACTAACACAACCTACAAACACCAGAAACTAGTTGCAACTCCTGGACAGAGATCAGGTTGATTAATAAGTCGAGAGGGGCACTTAAGCATTCCAATGCGTGGTAGTAGCTATTCATGGATCACAAACACAAAACTCAGTTCCTAAGGATGGCTTCAATGAGACAACCCACCATGTACTCCTACATGGCCTCTCACCGATACCTTCACCAAATCGTGTTCACACGCTTAACTCACAACAGTAGGACATGTTCTCACACCTCTAACTCATCCCTGATGAATCAGACCTGAATCAACTCTAAGTAATAGAAGGCATGACAAACAAGCATGAATGAGTAGGCACACCAGGGCTCAAACAACTCCTACTCATGCTAGTGGGTTTCATCTATTTACTGTGGCAATGACAGGTCATGCAAAGGAAAGGGGTTCAACTACCGCAGCATGTAACAGTTGAATCGTTGTTGTCCTAATGCAGTAAAAGAGAGCAGGAGCGAGAGAGTGGGATTGTATCGGAATGAACAAGGGGGTTTTGCTTGCCTGGCACTTCTGAAGATAGTATAGTTCTTCATCGGTGTCATCGATCACATCATCGGAACCACATCTATCGAGAGGGGACAAACACCGGCAACTGAGAAAGAACACAATCAATGAAATGCCACAATATGATGCATGATCATGACATGGCAATATGCTATGATTTGAGCTAATGCATCTAGCTATTATTTAAATGAAGTTGGTTTGAATACATGATTCAAATTCCAACTCCATATATGATTATTTAAATGCCCTTTATTTGTTTTGTCCAAAACAGAGGACAAACATTCTTCAAACATGCATGAAAATGGTACAGATGGATTCCTTGAATTTTTCTGATAATTTTTCATATATAAATTATTTCATTTGGAGTTATAGATAATTTTCTATGATTTTTAGAAGTTTTGGGCATTCTCTGGAATTTCCTGAATAAACTTAAATCCAAAAAATGATTTATAGCGTCAGCATTACGTCATGCTAACCTTAGTAGGTCAACAGGCGCCGCCCAGGTTAAACCTGACCAGTGGGACCCACTGGGCAGTGACCCTGAGACACTTAGTGTCACAGACAGGTGGGTCCGGTCAACGGCCACATCAGCGAGGTCAACGCCGACACGTGGGGCCACTGTGTTTAGATTAAACTTAACTATTTTTGTTAGCTAGTTAGTTAGGCAGTGGGGCCCGCATGTCAGCGAGCCAGGCGGTTAGTTAGTGGGTCATTAGCCACTGATGACATTGCCACGACAGTACGCCGGAGTTGAACGCCGGTGACCAAACCCGACGGTGGAGGATCGCCGGAGTTGCTCGGGACGGTGATACAGGGGTCGGCTCGATGCGCTGGAGGTGCCAGAGAGACGCCCATCCTCGCGCGCATCCAGGGGATCATGCGGGAGGCTGCGGGGTGGCCGAAGACAATGGCCACGACAACCCTGGCGGTGGCCGGAGCTCGGCTAGATGCGGGCGTGGGGCTGCAGCAAGCAGGCGAGCGAGTAGAGGGGCTAGGCGGCCTCCTGGAGGCACCAGGAGCGCGGTGCGGTGCAAGGGCGCAGGTGGTTTGAGCTTAGGCCACGGCGGCGACAAAGCCAGGCGGCGGTGAGCTTTGGTCATGGCGGGGAACGTCGCTACGGCAAGGAAACGACGCGAAGAAGCGTGAGTAACGACGGCAGAGCTCACAGGGAGTCGGACGGCGGTCTCAGCAGGCTCGGGGACGGCCTGATGGTGACGAAACAAGCGGCGGGGATCTCCGGCACCAAGGTTGAAGAAGACGTTCGGGACGGTGATGCGGTGCTCCCCCGGTTGTTTGGCTCGACGTGGACGAGGAGGGCGAAGATGCGGAGCTCGGGATCGCGGAGAGGGAGTGAGGGAGTGGTTGTGGCCGCGGTGAACGGTGTCGGTGCACTCCATCTTGTTCGATCGGCCAAGGGAGAGAGAGCAGAGGAGAGGGAAGAGGTTGCGGGCGAGGGGGAGAGAGGTCAGGGGTCTCTGGGCATCTCCAGGCGCGAGGGAGAGGCAAGAGGTGGCAAGCAGGAGCTGGAGCCTGCGGCCTGCGTGGGCGCTCTCTCGCGGCGACAGCATCAGCTTTGGGGCGAGGGGAGGAAGACAACAGGAGGAGCCCCTGGTGGGCTGGGCTGGCTTTGCCCAGTGTTGGGCCAGTTGGTGGGCTGCACAGGTGAGGCCAGGTACGATTCCTTCTCTCTCTTTTATTTTCTGTTTCCTATTTTCTTTAAATCTGTTTTGATTTGATTTTACCCAAATCATTTTCCGAGCTTCCGTAAATTGTTGTATGGACTAGTGACATTAATATAAATCCCCACAACAATTTCCAGAATTATTGGATCATATTTGAAATATATCAAATATAAATCCAATGCAAATAATTATTGAATTAATTCCGAATGCCCAAAATAAATATTTATGAGCTCCTGAAAATATTGGTTTGAATTTTAGTTTTGGCCAATATTTTCAAAGAGAAACATGAACATTTTCTTGGACCCATTTGAAAAGATTTTAATGTTGATTATTTCTGAAGTGACTTCTGAGGGTTTCAATTAACCTCAATTCAACTTTCAGAATTTAAACATGATGCATGATGCTCTCAAATGCAACTAATTACAAACAAATTCTAGGGTTGTGACAACTCACCCCCACTAAACAAGAATCTCGTCCCGAGATTCAAGCGTAGGGTAAGATGAAGGGGGAACGCGAATTAACACAATCTTCATGATCCAGGTAGCACTTCATAAGAACGTTTATTTGATCATCATCTTTGATCATGACATCCTTACCCTCGAGAACTTCATCCAACATGGCGACAAGAGAGCAAGACAACCTCACAAGAATGGATCATCGATCTTAATGAACACAAGATCAACTCACAGAATGAGATGTAGAAACATCCATTGAGCTAAGATGCAAAACACACATCAGAGATGATGGATGAGAAACATATGACAAAGGTTCAAATTGGTAGGCGACAATTCCATGCTGGAGTAGGATAGTGCATGGTTTTCAAGGTAGTGAGGAGATAATTGCCATGATTCCATAACGGGACACCTCGGGGAAGGTGACTCGTAGAATTATTCCCTTAAGTGGCAAAAAGAATTACTTTTGATATAGAGATCATTGAAACTCTCTATATCAGCCTAAGGAAAATCACAATTGATCGTTTGAATGAATTCGAAAGAATGGCATACTCAGTTTGGAGAGGAAACTAGGGTTATAGGACAACTCGGCAACGGAAGGCACATTCCAATTGATACCGAGGATATAACCCAGTGACTGAGCGTGCTCTCAAGAACTTGAGCATTTCTGTATTCATCAAGGTTTTACCAACATCCGTGCCGAGGATCCTGGCAACACATCCTACTACCATGAGGAACATTGATGGAGGATGTAGATGCAAGGAGGACATCACTTTCTCAGATTTTTCCTTAGCAATGCCAAAGGAGCAAATCTGGATGATCGACTAAGAGACATTTAGCACTCTGCTTCTAATGTTCTCCTTGATGTACTAGGTACCACGGTCAATGCTTAAAAGCATCAACATGGCCATCAAGTAAAGGTCGGACTTCGGGAGCACAAAAATCCATAAGGAACAACTACTAGAGTAAAGCTTACGAAATCCTTATGGGGAGGTGGCCAACTTCCTCAATCAAGATACTACAATGATAGATCTTCCGGCTGGGTGTGTCGGCCACGACATCCACTTTACCGGGTTACAGAGAGACCAGTATTATAGTTCCTAGGAAATGTTCCAACCATCATATCTGCCTGAGATTCAGATCTGGCTGGTGTCAGAATAATCCAGACTCATTAGGTCTGGAAAGAAGAATGGAAGGTTGCAACACAAATCGACGAGATAACGTTGCGAGATTCTCGGGAAATGAACTACGATAGCAAGCTCCAAAACATGAGCTGGTTCTGCTACACACCTGTGAACACACTGTCCTAGACAAGCATGACCACATGGTAGTCTTATAATAAAACACTACCGAGTTCTGGTTGGGAACCATCATCAAGGATAACGGAATCTTGTACAAATCCGTATGGTACCTTCAGGACTAGCACTTAGAACTTATTATCCTTGAACAAATCAATCAGTGGCTTAGTGTGCTACGGAATTCATATGGAATGAAGATGATCAGTCTAACAAACCACAGAATACTTTGCACATGCGTGGCTGACTCGGAATGATTCCATAGGAGGTAAAACAAGTCTTCTCAACTTCATGGCTGCAACTTGCATCAATTGCACAAGAATTTTCATCCAAGCATATGCTTCATGAACGGGGCATGAAGATAATGCTTATAGAAGTTTCCGATACTAGCTGGATGTTCAACACGAATCATGGACAAGATGAAATGTTGTCAATGGGCTCAACAACAACTCATCGGAATTTCCATATTACTGGACTTCCACCATTATGTGAACAATGTGATAGCATTTATCAGACCCAAAAGATATAATGGTGTATGCTCGAGGGATCAACCACGAGTAAGACAACATTACGAATATCGTTGGTTCTAACTTGATTTGACGATAGCCCACACTCAAATCAAGGTTTGGACAAGACAATAGGTTCAACAACTGATCACGGGGATAAGTCGATGAAGATATCATCTTTCTTCAACACACACAAACACACACACACACACACACACACACACACACACACACACACACACAAGGATATCCCTTAGTGATGAACTAAGTCGGACAAGCTTCCGTCTTCCAACTCTCCAAGTTGTTGTTTAGCTTAACCAACTAGCTCGGGGTATCCAACACAGATTCTTGGAGAATGGATGGTTTAGAGAAAAACCATCATGATCACGAACTCAACATAGCGATCAGGGAACACCTGGTAATACTTCCGAGAAGATGTTCGGAAAATCATGAACCACCGATATGTTATTAAGCTCGAGGACAATCTTGCTTTTCAGAGCAAGACGATATGATCAAGCAGCGAGGGATTGTCACAGTCCTAACTCATTGGTCGATGAGTGCACCCGGAAATATGGACTAGGTAGCACGATCAATCTTAGGATGATGATTTAATAACCAGCACACTAAGAATGAGAGTATTGTCCATTAACTACCAAGCAACAAAGTTGCTAGGAATATTGCTTTCACACATCACAGTTCACTTGTCGGCATTCCGGTCACCACAACACAGAGACCGAGGAATGAATACTGATGGCGAGAAGTATCGCTGCACCAAGAATTCATAGGATGGTGTGCAATTCCTATGACTTTCTTGACATAAAGAGGGTAATATTCCAGGGTAGAACAGAATAAAAGATGGATTGGCATTTTGATCTGCGGAATGCAATTGCTTTGACCCAATCCTAGATATGGACAAGGTACTGGAGTTTGTTTCTCCTAGTCATTCTGAAATAGAATGGCTTAATGGACCACAAGAATAATAGGCATCGATAACACGGATGCACAATTACTCCTGACTATCAATTGATAGACGATGGTCGGAATACAAAAGAAGAGGGACAACTCAAGAGGACATATATATTTCTGAGTTGTGGATGCATAGATTAATATGTCGAACCAAGTTCAACAGGTTTCTTCCAAATAACCAATGCAGAAAGGTAGAACTGGCAGATTCACAATAAAATGGAGAACTCATCAAGAGCACTCTTGTTGTGATCTTTTGGTTCAAAAGAACTTCTGCCATATTGGCTCATGGTATTGGAAGAACGATATACCATGGACCTCGAGGACTATCAAGAGGTTACTAATATCCTAAAGGAACTAGCAACAATGTCAACACGAGGTAAGTATAGTGCATCTTGGGTCAAGAACCCAGGAGTAGAATACCTACTACTAAATGGCATCACGGGATGCTTTCAAGAATGGTGGCCAGAATCATCACACCGGGAACACAAAACATGGCTAGATTACTAGGTGACTCCCTAAAATACCTAGGGTCGTAATAATAGCTCCAACATATATGCCGATGCAACAGGGTACCTCAACTCACCGATTAGTGTGCTTAATCTGGCCCAAAATACAACGGGAACATGGAGGAAAGATTTGCAAGTGCATCAGACTATTTAGAATCCTGGGATGACTCGGACAACATAACGGCTGTAAATGCTCAAAATTATTTGAGACATCCTGCAAAAAGGGTGGCATAACCACTCAACATCACAATATCAAGGTTCTGAGGCCAGCTATGAACATATGGAAGTAGTAGGAACTGAACTGAGGCTAGAACCCAACAATCCTAAGAGTCTACGGATTAGTAACATGTGATCCTGATAGAAAGATGAGAAGCCTAGTTCTTAATCCCCGTAGAAGAGAAGAGGATGACTCAAATTAGAAGGCCATAGGGTAAAGGAGTAAAAAGAGCCTTACATTCCCTTCCACAATCAATTCCCTTACATAACTAAAGCATTTCTAGACACGACTTCGACCAGCTTGGCTTGGTAATCCTACAGGCAGTCAGGCTCTGATACCAAAGCTGCCAGGACCCCGATTCTAAGTCACACCGATCTAGCCTGTAACACCTCATATCACTTTGCGGCCTCACACACGGTATTCCCATGGGTGTCGCCTTACCATGGCCCGGGGTCGTTTGCGCCTTTTGGCTCACGTATATGATAGTGTCGCTAGCATCCATATGACAGAGAACCCGGGCCGGCATGACTAGTCGTGAACCCAAAGTGGCACTAACTTACAGGGACATGCATACATGAATCAACATCGAGCATGTCGATCAGCAGCGTGTGAATCCGGGCTGTAGCACTGGGCTAACAGGACTCCGAGAACCCGGGCTATAGCAGGCTAGGCAGGACTCCGGATGTCACCGCGTGACATTTCCCCAAAGGGACAGACACAGGAACGAAGTGAATCACATGCCGACCAGTCAAGTGTTCCGGAGCAGTAGTGTTGGGCTAGCAGGACTCTGGTGAACCGGGCTGTAGCGGACTACTATGGCTCATGGAAGCACAAGACCACATTTCCCCATAAGAGAGGCTACCAAGGATAAACAACTAGGTTGTCGGATCCCACACATACCAAGCATTTCAATCATACACACAATATGCTCGATATGTGTAAATACAACATGGCATCACAACATAACTCTATGACTCAAGTATTTATTCATTAGGCTTTGAAGAGCTAGATAATACAAACATGGGTCTCATGACCCAACATTCAGAGCATACAAGTCAAAACACATGCGGAAGCTTAACATGTCTGAGTACAGACTTCTACAAATGAAAAAGGCTAAGAAGCCTGACTATCTACCAGATCCTGCCGAGGGCACAAGATCGTAGCTGAGGTAACAAGCTAAACTTCGAAGTCCACATGGAACTACTAGTGAGACTGAAGTCTCTCTGCAAAACATAAATTAAGCAAACGTGAGTACAAATGTACCCAGCAAGACTTACATCATAACTAACTACATATGCATCGGTATCAACAAAGGGGTAGTGGAGTTTAACTGCAGCAAGCCAGCTTTGACTCAGTGGCTAACCTGAACTACGACTACAAGCAACTCTTTTGAGGTGGCGCACACGAGTCCACAAATTCACCATATCAATACACCACTATGGATCCACTCCCGTCTCACTATGAGAACGCCATCCATAGCACTCACGCTTATCTTGCACATTTTAAAGTATCCACTTTCACTTGTTTATGAACTATGCAAGGGGTCCAAGTTTCCATATCCAAGGAATCCGACTATTCGAATAGATAATGATAACCCTGCAGGGGTGTACGTCTTCACACACGCTCTCGCCACTTACCACCATGTACACATTGTGTATATCGGCAACCTTCAAGCGGAAGCCTCGCGAGGGAGTTGGCCATGACCTGACTAACCAACAAGTCTCTAGTCCAGGTTTATCGCCTATTCGGGTTCCATCCGCAAGGAGATCCGGCCGGGGTGTCGCTCACGGCCCCAAATGATGTGAGCAGGGTTCCCAAGCCCACCATCCGGGTGCCACTTGGTACACCGTGCCACTGTGCCTAGTCTGTCCCAAGCCCACCTGTACTAGATGCCACTTGGTAGACTACTAACACAACCTACAAACACCAGAAACTACTTGCAACTCCTGGACAGAGATCAGGTTGATTAATAAGTCGAGAGGGGCACTTAAGCATTCCAATGCGTGGTAGTAGTTGTTCATGGATCACAAACACAAAACTCAGTTCCTAAGGATGGCTTCAATGAGACAACCCACCATGTACTCCTACATGGCCTCTCACCGATACCTTCACCAAATCGTGTTCACACGCTTAACTCACAACAGTAGGACATGTTCTCACACCTCTAACTCATCCCTGATGAATCAGACCTGAATCAACTCTAAGCAATAGAAGGCATGACAAACAAGCATGAATGAGTAGGCACACCAGGGCTCAAACAACTCCTACTCATGCTAGTGGGTTTCATCTATTTACTATGGCAATGACAGGTCATGCAAAGGAAAGGGGTTCAACTACCACAGCATGTAACAGTTGAATCATTGTTGTCCTAATGCAGTAAAAGAGAGCAGGAGCGAGAGAGTGGGATTGTATCGGAATGAACAAGGGGGTTTTGCTTGCCTGGCACTTCTGAAGATAGTATAGTTCTTCATCGGTGTCATCGATCACATCGTCGAAACCACATCTATCGAGAGGGGACAAACACCGGCAACTGAGAAAGAACACAATCAATGCAATGCCACAATATGATGCATGATCATGACATGGCAATATGCTGTGATTTGAGCTAATGCATCTAGCTATTATTTAAATGAAGTTGGTTTGAATACATGATTCAAATTCCAACTCCATATATGATTATTTAAATGCCCTTTATTTGTTTTGTCCAAAACAGAGGACAAACATCGTTCAAACATGCATGAAAATGGTACAGATGGATTCCTTGAATTTTTCTAATAATTTTTCATATATAAATTATTTCATTTGGAGTTATAGATAATTTTCTATGATTTTTAGAAGTTTTGGGCATTCTCTGGAATTTCCTGAATAAACTTAAATCCAGAAAATGATTTATAGCATCAGCATTATGTCATGCTGGCCTCAGCAGGTCAACAGGCGCTGCCCAGGTCAAACCTGACTAGTGGGACCCACTGGTCAGTGACCCTGAGACACTTAGTGTCACAGACAGGTGGGTCCGGTCAACGGCCATGTCAGCGAGGTCAACGCCGACGAGTGGGGCCACTGTGTTTAGATTAAACTTAACTATTTTTGTTAGCTGGTTAGTTAGGCAGTGGTGCCCGCATGTCAGCGAGCCAGGGGGTTACTTAGTGGGTCATTAGCCACTAATGACATTGCCACATCAGTACGCCGGAGTTGAACGCCGGCGACCAATCCCGACGGCGGAGGATCGTCGGAGTTGCTCGGGACGGTGATACAGGGGTCGGCTCGATGCGCTAGAGGTGCCAGAGCGATGCCCATCCTCGCGTGCATCTAGGGGATCATGCGGGAGGCTGCGGGGTGGCCGGAGACGATGGCCACGGCAACCCTCGCGGTGGCCGGAGCTCGGCTAGAGGCGGGCGCGGGGCTGCAGCAAGCAGGCGAGCGACTAGAGGGGTTAGGCGGCCTCCTAGAGGCACCAGGAGTGCGGTGCGGTGCAAGGGCGCGGGTGGTTTGAGCTTAGGCCACGGCGGCGACAAAGTCAGGCGGCAGTGAGCTTCGGTCATGGCGGGGAACGGCGCTACGGCAAGGAAACGACGCGGGGAAGAGTGGGTAACGATGGCGGAGCTCATAGGGAGTCGGACGGTGGTCTCAGCGGGCTCGGGGACGGCCTGATGGTGACGAAACAAGTGGCGGGGATCTCCGGCACCGAGGTTGAAGAAGACGTCCGGGACGGCGATGCGGTGCTCCCCCGGTTGTTTGGCTCGGCGTGGACGAGGAGGGCGAAGATGCGGAGCTCGGGATCACAGAGAGGGGGCGAGGGAGTGGTTGTAGCCGCGGTGAATGGCGTCGATGCACTCCGGCTTGTTCGGTCGGCCAAGGGAGAGAGAGCAGAGGAGAGGGGAGAGGTTGCGGGCGAGGGGGAGAGAGGTCAGGGGTCTCTGGGCATCTCCAGGCGTGAGGGAGAGGCAAGAGGTGGCAAGCAGGAGCTGGAGCCTGCGGCCTGCGTGGGCGCTCTCTCGCGGCGACAGCAGCAGCTTTGGGGCGAGGGGAGGAAGACGACAGGAGGAGCCCCTGGTGGGCTGGGCTGGCTTTGCCCCGTGTTGGGCCAGTTGGTGGGCTGCACAGGTGAGGCCAGGTACGATTCCTTCTCTCTCTTTTATTTTATGTTTCCTATTTTCTTTAAATATGTTTTGTTTGATTTTACCCAAATCATTTTCTGAGCTTCCGTAAATTGTTGTATGGACTAGTGACATTAATATAAATCCCCACAACAATTTCCAGAATTATTGGATCATATTTGAGATATATCAAATATAAATCCAATGCAAATAATTATTGAATTAATTCCAAATGCCCAAAATAAATATTTATGAGCTCCTGAAAATATTGGTTTGAATTTTAGTTGTGGCCAATATTTTCAAAGAGAACATGAACATTTTCTTGGACCCATTTGAAAAGATTTTAATGTTGATTATTTCTGAAGTGACTTCTGAGGTCTTCAACTAACCTCAATTGAACTTTCAGAATTTAAACATGATGCATGATGCTCTCAAATGCAACTAATTACAAACAAATTCTAGGGCTGTGACAGAGTTGGTCGATGTCGCCAAGGGCAGAATCGTTCAACCGGGCAACCCCGTGTTCCACGGTAATCCGATGCCACCCACCGTGTATAGGGTTCAACTGGTTCGGGTGCTGCCAGGCTGCGACGAGTTGTTACCTCCGATTCGACCCGCCGGGGCCGACGAAGATGATGTGATAACCCTCAGCGCCTGCCTAAGCTGGCCCCCGCTTTGGCTGAAGAGCCAGATTCATTTGGAGGCGGGGGACACCATCCCAAAGACAACACCGCCAGTAGTGCCGGCGCCAAGCCATGGCAAGACCGCCCGCAACGCTACTGGACATGCCGGACATCCCTATGGCACAGGATCCGAACATGCATATGGCACAGGATCCGAACAATGATGACAGCGACGACGGTACATTTACCAACGTCGATAAGTACTTTGCCGAACATGGGTACGATGACGAATTCTTGGGGCCTCCTTCTCAAGAACCCAACCCTACAAAAGACGATCGCGATCTAGCTAGTACCGCGGAGAAACCCAATTGCATCAGGCGTCGTTTGGCGTTCAGTTCTCAGGAGACGCCTCCAGCTGCCGACTTCACCGAGCCTCAGATAGCCGAGGTGCAAAATATTATCAGCCCCAACACACTCAAGAAGGCGGTCTGTGAGCAGAACTCGGTCCCATTACAGCAGAAGAAGAAGGGATGGAAAAGAAAGAGTAACAAGGGTGCGAGCCAGCCGACACCGAGTACGATTCGTGCTCAGGACGGGCCACCTTCACCTAAGGATATCTCGAGGAGGGTGCATGTGGCGGGTAGGCTGATGCTACCGACTAATATGTTCAAGGCTGCAACCGGTGCTATGCGGAGTCTGCATGACAGTGTTCTTTCTTTGGAGAAGCGGCGTCTCTCCGAGAATGATGTGGCATACCCAGTTTTCGTGGCCAAGGTGCTAGAGGGCAAGGGCTTTGTGGATAACTCCATCGGGGGTACGATCGTCCTGCGGTTTGATGACATCTTCTCTATGTTTAACCTTCATCCGTTGCACTACACCTTCATTCGACTATTTTCGCTGAGTACGGAGATGCGGATCATTAGAGACAAGACCCCGGACATCGTGATAGTCGACCCCTTCTACATGCGTGCCAAGATCTTGGGCAGCGCTGGGGACCGGCAAGTCGTGAGTTCTTACCTCGAAGGCGTCATTCTGGCAAACCCAGATAAGGATAACTTCCTCGTGCCTTACTTTCCTGAGTAAGTTATCCCCTCACCGCCCCGTAACATATGATTTCTTAGATTTCAATCGTTTTTTTCTAATATTTCGTGTTTTGTGCAGTGACACACATTGCACACTCTTCCTCTTAAGCCCAAAATATTCCATGGCCACCTATTTCGACTCGGACCGTTAGTCGAAGAAAGACTACACAAATATCAAGAAAGTTCTTGATGATGTTCTGCTCGGCTACGCCAAATCTGGAGGCACCTTCACCAGGCCAATTCGTAGGTACGACAAGCATGTGTTCGCCCACAATACAACGTTCTGCTGCGTCAAGCAGCCGCCTGGCGGTCAGAAGGATGCCTACTACGCCCTCCATCACATGCGGGGGATCGTACGGGACCATAATCACCTTCTGCTACCAAATAATCTCAAAGATTGGGCCGCGAGCTTGTCGGCAATCCAGGACGCGGACATCAGACAAGAATTCTTTCGCATCCAGTCGGAGTTTGCAGAAATCATCCATCAAGATGTCCTTCGTACCTCGGGGCAGTTCAACGTCAGATATCAACCATCCAACAGTGATATAGACACAACGCTACAAATGCAGGCTGACAACGCCCGCGATTTCATGACCATCACGAGA
The DNA here is from genome assembly GCF_018294505.1 of Triticum aestivum. Taxonomy (NCBI): domain Eukaryota; kingdom Viridiplantae; phylum Streptophyta; class Magnoliopsida; order Poales; family Poaceae; genus Triticum; species Triticum aestivum. The sequence continues at coordinate 421,246,889 of NC_057800.1, forward strand.
GATGGCGGCTTCATCCATGCTCCAGTCCCTTGAGTCGAGTCGAAAGTAGTGATGCTATGTGTAGTTCTGAAACATCGATCGGCTCATGTTGTAATTAAACTTTAATGAACTTGTATGTCTCTTTGGTTCGGACAGTCGCTCAACTTCGATGTAATCGATGCAATTTATTAGTAGGACCATGAATCATGCTATTAATGTCTTTCTTTTCTCTTCCGATCCTTTTGTTGCATACTTATATATTGCTTATGTATTGTATGTGAATTGCTACTAATGTTTTGTTTGGCTAGTGCATAGAGATGCTGTCGTATGTCATGTACAAGGGTAAGGTTCCCGGAGTCTACGACGACTGGGAGGAGTGTCGGAGACAGGTTCACCGTTTCAGCGGTAATGATACATCTCCAACGTATCTATAATTTTTGATTGCTCCATGCTATATTATCTACTGTTTTAGACATTATTGGGCTTTATTTTCCACTTTTATATTATTTTTGGGACTAACCTATTAACTGGAGGCCCAGCCCAGAATTGTTGTTTTTTGCCAGTTTTAGGGTTTCGAAGAAAAGGAATATCAAACGGAGTCCAAACGGAATGAAACCTTCGGAAACGTGATTTTCTCATCAGATAAGATCCAGGAGACTTTGACCCTCCGTCAAGAAAGCCACGAGCTGCTCACGAGGGTAGGGGCGCCCCCCTAGGGCGCGCCCCCTGCCTCGTGGGCCCCTCGAAGCTCCACTGACGTACTTCGTCCTCCTATATATATCCACGTACCCCCAAACGATCGGGGACGGATCCAAAAACCTAATTCCACCGCCGCAACTTTCTGTATCCACGAGATCCCATCTTGGAGCCTGTTTCGGAGCTCCGCCAGAGGAGGCATCGATCACGGAGGGCTTCTACATCATCATCCAAGCCCCTCCGATGAAGTGTGAGTAGTTTACTTCAGACCTACGTGTCCATAGCTAGTAGCTAGATGGCTTCTTCTCTCTTTTTGGATCTCAATACAATGTTCTCCCCCTCTCTCGTGGAGATCTATTCGATGTAATCTTCTTTTTGCGGTGTGTTTATTGAGACCGATGAATTGTGGGTTTATGATCAAGTCTATCTATGAATATAATTTGAATCTTCTCTGAATTCTTTTATGTATGATTGGTTATCTTTGCAAGTCTCTTCGAATTATCAGTTTGGTTTGGCCTACTAGATTGGTTGTTCTTGCCATGGGAGAAGTGCTTAGCTTTGGGTTCAATCTTGCGGTGTCCTTTCCCAGTGACAGAAGGGGCAGCAAGGCACATATTGTATTGTTGCCATCGAGGATAACAAGATGGGGTTTTTATCAAATTGCATGAAACTATCCCTCTACATCATGTCATCTTGCTTAAGGCGTTACTCTGTTTTTAACTTAATACTCTAGATGCATGCTGGATAGCGGTCGATAAGTGGAGTAATAGTAGTAGATGCAGAATCATTTCATCTACTTGTCTCGGACATGATGCCTATATACATGATCATACCTAGATATTCTCATAACTATGCTCAATTCTGTCAATTGCTCAACAGTAATTTGTTCACCCACCGTAGAATACTTATGCTCTTGAGAGAAGCCACTAGTGAAACCTATGGCCCCGGGTCTCTTTCTCATCATATCAAACTCCATCACTTTACTATTGCTTTGCTTTTACTTTTACTTTATTTACTTTGCATCTCTATACCAAAAATACCAAAAAAATGTTATTTATTATCTCTATCAGATCTCAGTTTCATAAGTGACCGTGAAGGGATTGACAACCCCTAAGCGCGTTGGTTGCGTTGACCTATTGTTTTTGTGTAGGTACGAGGGACTCGAGCGTAGCCTCCTATTGGATTGATACCTTGGTTCTCAAAAACTGAGGGAAATACTTACGCTACTTTGCTGCATCATCCCTTCCTCTTTGGGGAAATCCAACGCAGCGCTCAAGAGGTAGCAAGAAGGATTTCTGGCACTGTTGCTGGGGAGTGTTGGAAATATGCCCTAGAGGCAATAATAAAAGCATTATTATTATATTTCCTTGTTCATGATAATTGTCTTTATTCATGCTATAATTGTGTTATCCGGAAATCGTAATACATGTGTGAATAATAGACACCAACATGTCCCTAGTAAGCCTCTAGTTGACTAGCTCATTGATCAATAGATAGTCATGGTTTCCTGACTATGGACATTGGATGTCATTGATAACGAGATCACATCATTAGGAGAATGATGTGATGGACAAGACCCAATCCTAAACATAGCATAAGATCGTATAGTTCGTTTGCTAGAGTTTTTCCAATGTCAAGTATCCTTTCCTTAGACCATGAGATCGTGTAACTCCCGGATACCATAGGAGTGCTTTGGGTGTACCAAACGTCACAACGTAATTGGGTGACTATAAAGGTATACTACGGGTATCTCCGAAAGTGTCTGTTGGGTTGACACGGATCAAGACTGGGATTTGTCACTCCGTATGACGGAGAGGTATCACTGGGCCCACTCGGTAATGCATCATCATAATGAGCTCAAAGTGACCAAGTGTCTGATCACGGGATCATGCATTATGGTACGAGTAAAGTGACTTGCCGGTAACGAGATTGAACGAGGTATTGGGATACCGACGATCGAATCTCGGGCAAGTAACATACCGATTGACAAAGGGAATTGTATACGGGGTTGCTTGAATCCTCGACATCGTGGTTCATCTGATGAGATCATCGAGGAGCATGTGGGAGCCAACATGGGTATCCAGATCCCGCTGTTGGTTATTGACAGGAGAGCGATCTCGGTCATGTCTACATGTCTCCCGAACCCGTAGGGTCTACACACTTAAGGTTCGGTGATGCTAGGGTTGTAGGGATATGTATATGCAGTAACCCGAATGTTGTTCGGAGTCCCGGATGAGATCCCGGACGTCACGAGGAGTTCCGGAATGGTCCGGAGGTAAAGAATTATATATAGGAAGTGCTATTTCGGCCATCGGGACAAGTTTCGGGGTCGCCGGTATTGTACCGGGACCACCGGAAGGGTCCCGGGGGTCCACCGGATGGGGCCACCTGCCCCGGGGGGCCACATGGGCTGTACGGGGTGCGCCTTGGCCTATATGGGCCAAGGGCACCAGCCCCAAGAGGCCCATGCGCCTAGGGTTCAAGAAGGGAAGAGTCCCAAAAGGGGAAGGCACCTCCTAGGTGCCTTGGGGAGGAGGGATTCCTCCCTTGGCCACCGCCCCCCCTAGGAGATTGGATCTCCTAGGGCCGGCGCCCCCCCTAGGGTCCCTATATATAGTGGGGGAAGGAGGGCCTCTCAAACCACGCCTTTGGTGCCTCCCTCTCCCTCTCCAACACATCCTCCTCCTGCATAGTGCTTAGCGAAGCCCTGCCGGAGTACTGCAGCTCCATCACCACCACGCCGTTGTGCTGCTGCTGGAGCCATCTTCCTCAACCTCTCCTTCCCCCTTGCTGGATCAAGAAGGAGGAGACGTTACGCTGACCGTACGTGTGTTGAACGCGGAGGTGCCGTCCGTTCGGCGCTAGGATCTCCGGTGATTTGAATCACGTCGAGTACACCTTCCTCATCCCCGTTCTTTGAACGCTTCCGTGCGTGATCTACAAAGGTATGTAGATGAAATCCGATCACTCGTTGCTAGATGAACTCCTAGATGGATCTTGGTGAAACCGTAGGAAAATTTTTGTTTTCTGCAACGTTCCCCAACAGTGGCATCATGAGCTAGGTCTATGCGTAGTTCTCTTGCACGAGTAGAACACAAATTTGTTGTGGGCGTAGATGTTGTCAACTTTCTTGCCGCTACTAGTCTTATCTTGCTTCAGCGGTATTGTGGGATGAAGCGGCCCAGACCAACCTTACACGTACGCTTACGTGAGACCGGTTCCACCGACTAACATGCACTAGTTGCATAAGGTGGCTGGCGGGTGTCTGTCTCTCCCACTTTAGTTGGAGCGGATTCGATGAAAAGGGTCCTTATGAAGGGTAAATAGAAGTTGACAAATCACGTTGTGGCTTTCACGTAGGTAAGAAAACGTTCTTGCTAGAACCCTATTTCAGCCACGTAAAACTTGCAACAACAATTAGAGGACGTCTAACTTGTTTTTGCAGCAAGTGCTTTGTGATATGATATGGCCAAAGTTGTGATGAATGATGAATGATATATATGTGATGTATGAGATGTTCATGCTATTGTAATAGGAATCACGACTTGCATGTCGATGAGTATGACAACCGGCAGGAGCCATAGGAGTTGTCTTTATTTTTTGTATGACCTGCGTGTCATTGAGAAACGCCATGTAAATTACTTTACTTTATTGCTAAACGCGTTAGCCGTAGTAGTAGAAGTAATAGTTGGCGAGCAACTTCATGGAGACACGATGATGGAGATCATGGTGTCATGCCGGTGACAAGATGATCATGGAGCCCCAAGATGGAGATCAAAGGAGCTATGTGATATTGTCCATATCATGTCACTATTATTATTTGATTGCATGTGATGTTTATCATGTTTTGCATCTTGTTTACTTAGAACGACGGTAGTAAATAAGATGATCCCTCATAATAATTTCAAGAAAGTGTTCCCCCTAACTGTGCACCGTTGCGACAGTACGTTGTTTCGAAGCACCACGTGATGATCGGGTGTTAGATTCTAACGTTCACATACAACGGGTGTAAGACAGATTTACACATGCAAACACTTAGGTTGACTTGACGAGCCTAGCATGTACAGACATGGCCTCGGAACACAGAAGACTGAAAGGTCGAGCATGATTCGTATAGAAGATACGATCAACATGAAGATGTTCACCGATGTTGACTAGTCCGTCTCACGTGATGATCGGACACGGCCCAGTTAACTCGGATCATGTTATACCTAGATGACTAGAGGGATGTCTATCTAAGTGGGAGTTCATTGAATAATTTGATCAGATGAACTTAATTATCATGAACTTAGTCTAAAAATGTTTACAATATGTCTTGTAGATCAAATGGCCAACGTAGTCCTCAACTTCAATGCGTTCCTAGAGAAAACCAAGCTGAAAGACAATGGCAGCAACTATACGGACTGGGTCCGGAACCTGAGGATCATCCTCATAGCTGCCAAGAAAGATTATGTCCTACAAGCACCGCTAGGTGACCCACTCGTCCCACAGAACCAAGACGTTATGAACGCTTGTCAGACACGTGCTGATGATTACTCCCTCGTTCAGTGCGGCATGCTTTACAGCTTAGAACCGGGGCTCCAAAAAACGTTTTGAGAGACATGGAGCATATGAGATGTTCGAAGAGCTGAAAATGGTTTTCCAAGCTCATGCCCGGGTCGAGAGATATGAAGTCTCCGACAAGTTCTTCAGCTGTAAGATGGAGGAAAATAGTTCTGTCAGTGAGCACATACTCACAATGTCTGGGTTACATAACCGCTTGACTCAGCTGGGAGTTAATCTCCCAGATGACGCGGTCATTGACAGAATCCTCCAGTCGCTTCCACCAAGCTACAAGAGCTTTGTGATGAACTTCAATATGCAGGGGATGGAAAAGACCATTCCTGAGGTATTTGCAATGCTGAAATCAGCAGAGGTAGAAGTCAAAAAGGAACATCAAGTGTTGATGGTGAATAAAACCACTAAGTTCAAGAAAGGCAAGGGTAAGAAGAACTTCAAGAAGGACGGCAAGGGAGTTGCCGCGCCCGGCAAGCAAGCTGCCAGGAAGAAGCCAAAGAATGGACCCAAGCCCGAGACTGAGTGCTTTTATTGCAAGGGAAGTGGTCACTGGAAGCGGAACTGCCCCAAATACTTAGCGGACAAGAAGGCCGGCAAAACAAAAGGTATATGTGATATACATGTAATTGATGTGTACCTTACCAGTATTCGTAGTAGCTCCTGGGTATTTGATACCGGTGCGGTTGCTCACATTTGTAACTCAAAGCAGGAGCTGCGGAATAAGCGGAGACTGGCAAAGGACAAGGTGATGATGCGCGTCGGGAATGGTTCCAAGGTCAATGTGATCGCCGTCGGCACGCTACCTCTACATTTGCCTTCGGGATTAGTTTTAAACCTTAATAATTGTTATTTAGTGCCAGCTTTGAGCATGAACATTGTATCAGGATCTCGTTTAATTCGAGATGGCTACTCATTTAAATCCGAGAATAATGGTTGTTCTATTTATATGAGAGATATGTTTTATGGTCATGCTCCGATGGTGAATGGTTTATTCTTAATGAATCTCGAGCGTAATACTACACATGTTCATAGTGTGAGTACCAAAAGATGTAAGATTGATAATGATAGTCCCACATACTTGTGGCACTGCCGCCTTGGTCACATAGGTGTCAAACGCATGAAGAAGCTCCATGCTGATGGACTTTTAGAGTCTCTTGATTACGAATCATTTGACACGTGCGAACCATGCCTCATGGGTAAAATGACCAAGACTCCGTTCTCAGGAACAATGGAGCGAGCAACCAACTTATTGGAAATCATACATACTGATGTGTGCGGTCCAATGAGTGTTGAGGCTCGCGGTGGCTATCTTTATGTTCTCACCCTCACTGATGACTTGAGTAGATATGGGTATGTCTACTTAATGAAACACAAGTCTGAGACCTTTGAAAAGTTCAAGGAATTTCAGAGTGAGGTTGAAAATCAACGTGACAGGAAAATCAAGTTCCTGCGATCAGATCGTGGAGGAGAATACTTGAGTCACGAGTTTGGCACACACTTAAGAAAATGTGGAATAGTTCCACAGCTCACGCTGCCTGGAACACCTCAGCGTAATGGTGTGTCCGAACGTCGTAATCGCACTCTATTAGATATGGTGCGATCTATGATGTCTCCTACCGATTTACCGCTATTTTTTTGGGGCTATGCTTTAGAGACTGCCGCATTCACTTTAAATAGGGCTCCATCGAAATCCGTTGAGACGACACCATATGAATTATGGTTTGGGAAGAAACCTAAGCTGTCGTTTCTGAAAGTTTGGGGATGCGATGCTTATGTCAAGAAACTTCAACCTGAAAAGCTCGAACCCAAGTCGGAAAAATGCGTCTTCATAGGATACCCTAAAGAAACTATTGGGTATACCTTCTACCTCAGATCCGAAGGCAAGATCTTTGTTGCCAAGAATGGATCCTTTCTAGAGAAGGAGTTTCTCTCGAAAGAAGTAAGTGGGAGGAAAGTAGAACTTGATGAAGTATTACCTCTTGAACCGGAAAATGGCGCAACTCAAGAAAATGTTCCTGAGGTGCCTGCACCGACTAGAGAGGAAGTTAATGATAATGATCAAGATACTTCTGATCAAGCTCCTACTGAAATTCGTAGGTCCACAAGGACACGTTCCGCACCAGAGCGGTATGGGAACCCTGTCTTGGAAATCATGTTGTTAGACAACGGTGAACCTTCGAACTATGAAGAAGCGATGGCGGGCCCGGATTCCGACAAATGGCTAGAAGCCATGAAATCCGAGATAGGATCCATGTATGAAAATGAAGTATGGACTTTGACTGACTTGCCCGTTGAGCGGCGAGCCATAGAAAATAAATGGATCTTTAAGAAGAAGACAGACGCGGATGGTAATGTGACCATCTATAAAGCTCGGCTTGCCGCTAAGGGTTATCGACAAGTTCAAGGGGTTGACTACGATGAGACTTTCTCACCGGTAGCGAAGCTAAAGTCCGTCCGAATCATGTTAGCCATTGCCGCATTCTATGATTATGAGATATGGCAAATGGACGTCAAAACGGCATTCCTTAATGGTTTCCTTAAGGAAGAATTGTATATGATGCAGCCGGAAGGTTTTGTCGATCCTAAGAATGCTAACAAGGTGTTCAAGCTCCAACGCTTGATATATGGGCTGGTGCAAGCATCTCGGAGTTGGAACATTCGCTTTGATGAGATGATCAAAGCGTTTGGGTTTATGCAGACTTATGGAGAAGCCTGCGTTTACAAGAAAGTGAGTGGGAGCTCTGTAGCATTTCTCATATTATATGTAGATGACATACTTTTGATGGGAAATGATATAGAACTCTTGGACAGCATTAAGGCCTACTTGAATAAGAGTTTTTCAATGAAGGACCTTGGAGAAGCTGCTTATATATTAGGCATCAAGATCTATAGAGACAGATCAAGACGCCTCATAGGTCTTTCACAAAGCACATACCTTGATAAGATATTGAAGAAGTTCAATATGGATCAGTCTAAGAAGGGGTTCTTGCCTGTGTTACAAGGTGTGAAATTGAGCTCAGCTCAATGTCCGACCACGACAGAAGATATAGAAGAGATGAGTGTCATCGCCTATGCCTCAGCCATAGGTTCTATTATGTATGCCATGCTATGTACCAGACCTGATGTAAACCTTGCCATAAGTTTGGTAGGAAGGTACCAAAGTAATCCTGGCAAGGAACACTGGACAGCGGTCAAGAATATCCTGAAGTACCTGAAAAGGACTAAGGAAATGTTTCTCGTTTATGGAGGTGACGAAGAGCTCGTTGTAAAAGGTTACGTCGATGCTAGCTTCGACACAGATCTGGATGACTCTAAGTCACAAACCGGATACATGTATATTTTGAATGGTGGGGCAGTAAGCTGGTGCAGTTGCAAGCAAAGCGTCGTGGCAGGATCTACATGTGAAGCGGAGTACATGGCAGCCTCGGAGGCAGCGCATGAAGCAATTTGGGTGAAGGAGTTCATCACCGACCTAGGAGTCATACCCAATGCGTCGGGGCCGATCAAGCTCTTCTATGACAACACTGGAGCTATTGCTCTTGCCAAGGAGCCCAGGTTTCACAAGAAGACAAGGCACATCAAGCGTCGCTTCAACTCCATTCGTGAAAATGTTCAAGATGGAGACATAGATATTTGTAAAGTACATACGGACCTGAATGTAGCAGATCCGTTGACTAAACCTCTCCCTAGAGCAAAACATGATCAACACCAGAATTCCATGGGTGTTCGATTCATCACAATGTAACTAGATTATTGACTCTAGTGCAAGTGGGAGACTATTGGAAATATGCCCTAGAGGCAATAATAAAAGCATTATTATTATATTTCCTTGTTCATGATAATTGTCTTTATTCATGCTATAATTGTGTTATCCGGAAATCGTAATACATGTGTGAATAATAGACACCAACATGTCCCTAGTAAGCCTCTAGTTGACTAGCTCATTGATCAACAGATAGTCATGGTTTCCTGACTATGGACATTGGATGTCATTGATAACGAGATCACATCATTAGGAGAATGATGTGATGGACAAGACCCAATCCTAAACATAGCATAAGATCGTATAGTTCGTTTGCTAGAGTTTTTCCAATGTCAAGTATCCTTTCCTTAGACCATGAGATCGTGTAACTCCCGGATACCGTAGGAGTGCTTTGGGTGTACCAAACGTCACAACGTAACTGGGTGACTATAAAGGTATACTACGGGTATCTCCGAAAGTGTCTGTTGGGTTGACACGGATCAAGACTGGGATTTGTCACTCCGTATGACGGAGAGGTATCACTGGGCCCACTCGGTAATGCATCATCATAATGAGCTCAAAGTGACCAAGTGTCTGATCACGGGATCATGCATTACGGTACGAGTAAAGTGACTTGCCGGTAACGAGATTGAACGAGGTATTGGGATACCGACGATCGGATCTCAGGCAAGTAACATACCGATTGACAAAGGGAATTGTATACGGGGTTGCTTGAATCCTCGACATCGTGGTTCATCCGATGAGATCATCGAGGAGCATGTGGGAGCCAACATGGGTATCCAGATCCCGCTGTTGGTTATTGACCGGAGAGCGATCTCGGTCATGTCTACATGTCTCCCGAACCCGTACGGTCTACACACTTAAGGTTCGGTGACGCTAGGGTTGTAGGGATATGTATATGCAGTAACCCGAATGTTGTTAGGAGTCCAGGATGAGATCCCGGACGTCACGAGGAGTTCCGGAATGGTCCGGAGGTAAATAATTATATATAGGAAGTGCTATTTCGGCCATCGGGACAAGTTTCGGGGTCGCCGGTATTGTACCGGGACCACCGGAAGGGTCCCGGGGGTCCATCGGGTGGGGCCACCTGCCCCGGGGGGCCACATGGGCTGTAGGGGGTGCGCCTTGGCCTATATGGGCCAAGGGCACCAGCCCCAAGAGGCCCATGCGCCTAGGGTTCAAGAAGGGAAGAGTCCCAAAAGGGGAAGGCACCTCCTAGGTGCCTTGGGGAGGAGGGATTCCTCCCTTGGCCGCCGCCCCCCTAGGAGATTGGATGTCCTAGGGCCGGCGCCCCCCCTAGGCTCCCTATATATAGTGGGGGAAGGAGGGCCTCTCAAACCATGCCTTTGGTGCCTCCCTCTCCCTCTCCAACACATCCTCCTCCTCCATAGTGCTTACCGAAGCCCTGCCGGAGTACTACAGCTCCATCACCACCACGCCGTCGTGCTGCTGCTGGAGCCATCTTCCTCAACCTCTCCTTCCCCCTTGCTGGATCAGGAAGGAGGAGACGTTACGCTAACCGTACGTGTGTTGAACGCGGAGGTGCCATCCGTTCGGCGCTAGGATCTCCGGTGATTTGAATCACGTCGAGTACACCTTCCTCATCCCTGTTCTTTGAACGCTTCCGCGTGTGATCTACAAAGGTATGTAGATGCAATCCGATCACTCGTTGCTAGATGAACTCCTAGATGGATCTTGGTGAAACCGTAGGAATTTTTTTGTTTTCTGCAACGTTCCCCAATAGGGAGTCTGCGCAAAAGTCAACATACCAAGTACCCATCACAATCCCTATCTCCCGCATTACATTATTTGCCATTTGCCTCTCGTTTTCCTCTCCCCCCAATTCACCCTTGCCGTTTTATTCGCCCTCTCTCTCTATCCTCCCTCTCTTTCTCCGTTTGCCTCTTTTGCCCGTTTGCTCTTGTTTGCTCGTGTGTTGGATTGCTTGTTTGTCGCGATGGCTCAAGATAATACTAAATTGTGTGACTTCACCAATACCAACAATAATGATTTCCTTAGCACTTCGATTGCCCCTCTTACCGATGCTGAATCTTGTGAAATTAATACTGCTTTGTTGAATCTTGTCATGAAAGATCCGTTCTCCGGCCATCCTAGTGAAGATGCCGCTACCCATCTTAATAGCTTCGTTGATTTGTGTGACATGCAAAAGAAGAAAGATGTCGATAATGATATTGTTAAATTGAAGCTATTTCCTTTTTTGCTTAGAGATCGTGCTAAAGCTTGGTTTTTGTCTTTGCCTAAAAATAGTATTGATTCATGGAACAAGTGCAAAGATGCTTTTATCTCTAAGTATTTTCCTCCCGCTAAGATCATCTCTCTTAGAAACGATATTATGAATTTTAAACAACTTGATCATGAACATGTTGCACAAGCTTGGGAGAGAATGAAATTAATGATACGTAATTACCCTACTCATGGTTTGAATTTGTGGATGATTATACAAAAATTTTATGCCGGATTGAATTTTGCTTGTAGAAATCTTTTAGATTCGGCCGTGGGAGGCACTTTTATGGAAATCACTTTAGGAGAAGCTACTAAACTCCTAGATAATATCATGGTTAATTATTCTCAATGGCATACTGAAAGATCTACTAAAAAGGTGCATGCGATAGAATAAATTAATGTTTTGAGTGGAAAGATGGATGAACTTATGAAATTATTTGCTAATAAGAGTGTTTTTTCTGATCCTAATGATGTGCACTTGTCTACTTTGATTGAGAATAATAATGAATCTATGGATGTGAATTTTGTTGGTAGGAACAATTTTGGTAACAACGCGTATAGAGGAAATTTCAATCCTAGGCCTTATCCTAGTAATCCCTCTAATAATTATGGTAATTCCTACAACAATTATTATGGAAATTATAATAAGATGCCCTCTGATTTTGAATCTAATATTAAAGAATTTATTTCTTCGCAAAAGAATTTTAATGCTATGATTGAAGAAAAAATGCTTAAGATTGATGATTTGGCTAGGAACGTTGATAGAATTGCTCTTGATGTTGATTCTTTGAAACTTAGATCTATTCCACCTAAGCATGATATCAATGAGTCTCTCAAAGCCATGAGAATTTCCATTGACGAGTGCAAAGAAAGAACCGCTAGGATGCGTGCTAAGAAAGATGCCTTTATAAAAGCATGTTCTTCTAGTTCCTATGAAAATAATGATGAAGATCTAAAAGTTATTGACGTGTCCCCTATTAAATCTTTGTTTTGCAATATGAATCTTGATAATGATGGGACTGAATATGATCCACCTTTACCTAGAAGGCGTTCTAAGAATTCAGAATTTGTTGATCTTGATGCTAAATTTGATAAAAGTGGGATTGAAGAAATTAAAACCCTAGATATTGCTAAACCCACTATTATGGATTTCAAGGAATTTAACTATGAAAATTGCTCTTTGATTGATTGTATTTCCTTGTTGCAATCCGTGCTAAAATCTCCTCACGCTTATAGTCAAAATAAAGCGTTTACTAAACATATCGTTGATGCCTTGATGCAATCTTATGAAGAAAAACTTGAATTGGAAGTTTCTATCCCTAGAAAACTTTATGATGAGTGGGAACCAACTATTAAAATTAAAATTAAATATTATGAGTTTTATGCTTTCTGTGATTTGGGTGCTAGTGTCTCTACTATTCCCAAAACTTTGTGTGATTTACTAGATTTCCGTGATTTTGATTATTGCTCTCTATACTTGCATCTTGCGGATTCCACTATTAAGAAACCTATGGGAAGAATTAATGATGTTCTTATTGTTGATAATAGGAATTATGTGCCCGTAGATTTTATCGTTCTTGATATAGATTGCAATCCTTCTTGCCCTATTATTCTTGGTAGACCTTTCCTTAGAACGGTTGGTGCAATTATTGATATGAAGGAAGGGAATATTAGATTTCAGTTTCCATTAAAAAAGGGCATGGAACACTTCCCTAGAAAGAAAATAAAATTAGCATATGAATCTATCATGATAGCCACTTATGGATTGCCTACCAAAGATGGCAATACCTAGATCTATTCTTGCTTGTTATGCCTAGCTAGGGGCGTTATCGATAGCGCTTGTTGGGAGGCAACCCAATTTTATTTTTATTCCTTGCTTTTTGCTCCTGTTTAGTAATAAATAAATTATCTAGCCTCTGTTTTGGTTGTGTTTTTTGTGTTTGTGCCAAGTAGAACCGTTGGGAAGACTTGGGGAAAGTCTTGTTGAACTTGCTGTAAAAAACAGAAACTTTAGCGCTCACGAGAACTGCTGTAATTTTTAATTGGAAAGTGCTATTTAGTTAATTATTTTTAATATGATTAATAGATAAATTCCTCACGTCCAGCAATTTATGTTAGAATTTTTGGGGTTCCAGATCTTGCGCTAGCTACAGATTACTACAGACTGTTCTGTTTTTGACAGATTCTGTTTTTCGTGTGTTGTTTGCTTATTTTGATGAATCTATGGCTAGTAAAATAGTTTATAATCCATAGAGAAGTTGGAATACAGTAGGTATAACACCAATATAAATAAAGAATGAGTTCATTACAGTACCTTGAAGTGGTCTTTTGTTTTCTTTCGCTAACGGAGCTCACGAGTTTTCTACTTTAAGTTTTGTGTTGTGAAGTTTTCAAGTTTTGGGTAAAGATTTGATGGATTATGGAACAACGAGTGGCAAGAGCCTAAACTTGGGGATTCCCATGGCACCCCCAAGATAATCTAAGGACACGTAAAAGCCAAAGCTTGGGGATGCCCCGGAAGGCATCCCCTCTTTCGTCTACTTCTACCGGTAACTTTACTTGGAGCTATATTTTTATTCACCACACGATATGTGTTTTGCTTGGAGCGTCTTTTATAATTTGAGTATTTGCTTATTAGTTTACCACAATCATCCTTGCTGTACACACCTTTTGATAGAGCCATACATGATTTGGAATTTGATAGAATACTCTATGTGCTTCACTTATATCTTTTGAGCTTTATAATTTTTCTCTAGTGCTTCACTTATACCTTTTAGAGCACGGTGGTGGATTTGTTTTATAGAAACTATTGTTCTCTCATGATTCAATTAGATTATTTTGAGAGTCTTAATAGCATGGTAATTTGCTTAAAATCCTAATATTCTTGGTATGCAAGATTAATAATAAAACATTCTTATGAGTGTGTTGAATACTAAGAAAAGTTTGATGCTTGATGATTGTTTTGAGATATGGAGGTAATAATATCAAAGTCATGCTAGTTGAGTAGTTGTGAAATTGAGAAATACTTGTGTTGAGGTTTGCAAGTCCCATAGCATGCACGTATGGTAAACGTTATGCAACAAATTTGAAACATGAGGTGTTATTTGATTGTCTTCCTTATGAGTGGCGGTCGGGGACGAGCGATGGTCTTTTCCTACCAATCTATCCCCCTAGGAGCATGCACGTAGTGCCGAGGTTTTTGATGACTTGTAGATTTTTGCAATAAGTATGTGAGTTCTTTATGACTAATGTTGAGTCCATGGATTATACGCACTCTCACCCTTCCACCCTTGCTAGCCTCTCCGGTACCGTTCATTGCCCTTTCTCACATTGAGAGTTGGCGCAAACTTCAATGGTGCATCCAAACCCCATGATATGATACGCTCTTACACACATAAACCTCCTTATATCTTCCTCAAAACAGCCACCATACCTACCTATTATGGCATTTCCATAGCCATTCCGAGATATATTGCCATGCAACTTTCCATCGTTCTGTTCATCATGACGCATTCATCATTGTGATATTTCTTAGCATGATCATGTAGTTGACATAGTATTTTTGGCAAAGCCGCCGTTCATAATTCTTTCATACATGTCACTTTTGGTTCATTGCATATCCCGGTACACTGCTGGAGGCATTCACATAGAGTCATCTTTGTTCTAGTATCGAGTTGTAATCATTGAGTTGTAAATAAATAGAAGTGTGATGATCATCATTATTAGAGCATTGTCCCAAGTGAGGAATAAAAAAAGGGCATAAAAAAGAGAAGTCCCAAAAAAGAGAAAGGCCATAAAAAAAGAGAAGGCCCAAAAAAATGAGAGAAAAAGAGAGAAGGGACAATGTTACTATCCTTTTACCACACTTGTGCTTCAAAGTAGCACCATGATCTTCATAATAGAGAGTCTCTCATGTTATCACTTTCATATACTAGTGGGAATTTTTCATTATAAAACTTGGCTTGTATATTCCAACAATGGGCCTCCTCAAGTGCCCTAGGTCTTCGTGAGCAAGCAAGTGGGATGCACACCCACTAGTTTCTTTTGTTGAGCTTTCATACATTTAGAGCTCTAGTGCATCTGTTGCATGGCAATCCCTACTCCTTGCATTAACATCAATCGGTGGGCATCTCCATAGCGCATTGATTAGCCTCGTTGATGTGAGACTTTCTCCTTTTTGTCTTCTCCACATAACCCCCCTTCATTATATACTATTCCACCCATAGTGCTATGTCCATGGCTCGTGCTCATATATTGCGTGAAAGTTTATAGGTTTGAGATTACTAAAGTATGAAACAATTGCTTGGCTTGTCATCAGGGTTGTGCATGATGATAGCATTCTTTTGTGACGAAAATGAAACATGACTAAACTATATGATTTTGTAGGGATGAACTTTCTTTGGCCATGTTATTTTGAGAAGACATAATTGCTTAGTTAGTATGCTTGAAGTATTATTATTTTTATGTCAATATGAACTTTTGTCTTGAATCTTTCGGATCTGAATATTCATACCACAATTAAGAAGAATTACATTAAAGTTATGCAAAGTAGCACTTCGCATCAAAAATTCTGTTTTTATCATTTACCTACTCGAGGACGAGCAGGAATTAAGCTTGGGGATGCTTGATACGTCTCCAACGTATCTATAATTTTTGATTGCTCCATGCTATATTATCTACTGTTTTAGACATTATTGGGCTTTATTTTCCACTTTTATATTATTTTTGGGACTAACCTATTAACCGGAGGTCCAGCCCAGAATTGCTGTTTTTTTGCCTGTTTTAGGGTTTCGAAGAAAAGGAATATCAAACTGAGTCCAAACGGAATGAAACCTTCGGAAACGTGATTTTCTCATCAGATAAGATCCAGGAGATTGGACCCTCTATCAAGAAAGCCACAAGGTGCTCACGAGGGTAGGGGCGCCCCCCTAGGGCGCGCCCCCTGCCTCGTGGGCCCCTTGAAGCTCCACCGACGTACTTCTTCCTCCTATATATATCCACGTACCCCCAAATGATCGGGGACGGAGCCAAAAACCTAATTCCATAGCCGCAACTTTTTGTATCCAGGAGATCCCATCTTGGGGCCTGTTCCGGAGCTCCGCCGGAGGAGGCATCGATCATGGAGGGCTTCTACATCATCATCCAAGCCCCTCCGATGAAGTGTGAGTAGTTTACTTCAGAGCTACGGGTCCATAGCTAGTAGCTAGATGGCTTCTTCTCTCTTTTTGGATCTCAATACAATGTTCTCCCCCTCTCTCGTGGAGATCTATTCAATGTAATCTTCTTTTTGCAGTGTGTTTGTTGAGACCGATGAATTGTGGGTTTATGATCAAGTCTATCTATGAATAATATTTGAATCTTCTCTGAATTCTTTTATGTATGATTGGTTATCTTTGCAAGTCTCTTCGAATTATCAGTTTGGTTTGGCCTACTAGATTGGTTGTTCTTGCCATGGGAGAAGTGCTTAGCTTTGGGTTCAATCTTGCGGTGTCCTTTCCCAGTGACAGAAGGGGCAGCAAGGCACGTATTATATTGTTGCCATCGAGGATAACAAGATGGGTTTTTTATCAAATTGCATGAAACTATCCCTCTACATCATGTCATCTTGCTTAAGGCGTTACTCTGTTTTTAACTTAATACTCTAGATGCATGCTGGATAGCGGTCGATGAGTGGAGTAATAGTAGTAGATGCAGAATCATTTCGGTCTACTTGTCTCGGACGTGATGCCTATATACATGATCATACCTAGATATTCTCATAACTATGCTCAATTTTGTCAATTGCTCAACAGTAATTTGTTCACCCACCATAGAATACTTATGCTCTTGAGAGAAGTCACTAGTGAAACCTATGGCCCCCGGGTCTCTTTCTCATCATATCAAACTCCATCACTTTACTATTGCTTTGCTTTTACTTTTACTTTATTTACTTTGCATCTCTATACCAAAAATACCAAAAAAATATTATTTATTATCTCTATCAGATCTCACTTTTGTAAGTGACCGTGAAGGGATTGACAACCCCTAAGCGCATTGGTTGCGTTGAGCTATTATTTTTGTGTAGGTACGAGGGACTCGAGCGTAGCCTCCTATTGGATTGATACCTTGGTTCTCAAAAACTAAGGGAAATACTTACGCTACTTTGCTGCATCATCCCTTCCTCTTCGGGGAAATCCAACGCAGTGCTTAAGAGGTAGCAGGTAACAGTTACAAAGGGTACACCACTAGGGCGGAGGCGGAATCTAGATACGTGCGCTATCTAGCGGGAGAGAGGAGGGAGCATTGGATGAACCGGATGAAGACCAGTTTCATCGCGATGATGCTCATCGTGATGACCGCAGCTCTCTTCTATGTGATGGTAGTTTAGATGATCGATATAGACTTGTAATGTGAAGATAAACTCGCTACTCGCGGTCTCGAGACTTGTAATGTTCTATCTTTGTTCGGTCTTTTGAATTGGAAGACTAATATGAAGAATTGTATTCGGAGACTAATATGATGAATTGTATTCGGAGACTAATCTTCTATTGTATTCGATGAATCTGCTGTTGCTGTGTGGTGTTGTCTATATTCTGTCCAATAATATATTTTGTAACCTGTGAAAATATTAGAAAAGAAAAAAATCCCTAATATTCCTACTAGTGGCGCACCACCACATAGTGTGCCATTAGTAAGCCAGAGCACACTAATGGCGCATCATCCACCAGTGCGCCATTAGTATGCCAAAGCACATGGGTAAATATGGCCCCCTGGGAGGCATACTAATGGCGCACCGTGGGCTATACTAATGGCGCACTGCGTGGTGCACCATTAGTATACCAAATACTAATGGCGCACCACTAGTGCGCAATTAGTAATAAATTCTAATGGCGTGGTGCTAGTGGCGCACCTGTAGTGCGCCATTAGTAGGCAAAACAGGCGCACCACTGGCAGGCCTTTTCCTAGTAGTGCATAGTGGAACTCTCAATGAAAGCACCAATGTCAGTGTCAAAACCGGCGGATCTCGGGTAGGGGCCCCCGAACTGTGCGTCTAGGATCGATGGTAACAGGAGACGGGGGACATGATGTTTACCCAGGTTCGGGCCCTTTCTATGGAGGTAATACCCTACTTCCTGCTTGATTGATCTTGATAAATATGAGTGTTACAAGAGTCGATCTACCACGAGATCGTAATGGCTAAACCCTAGAAGTCTAGCCTATGAGTATATGGTAATGAATCTGTCCTATCCGGACTATGCCCTCCGGTTTATATAGACACCGGAGAGATCTAGGGTTACATGGAGTCGGTTACATAGGAGGGAATCTTCATAGTCGGCCGCCAAGCTTGCCTTCCACGCCAAGGAGAGTCCAATCCGGACACGGGTATAGTCTTCGGTCTTCGTGTCTTCACAGCCCATCAGTCCGGCCCACAGATAACAGGTCGGACGCCCGAGGACCCCTTAGTCCAGGACTCCCTCAGCCACGGCCCGTCAAGGCTGAGGCGCTCCCCGGCAATGTGATGGACGATACCGTGATGCGCGTCATCGCCAGGGTTGAGCAGACCCTTGGCGCATGGCGCTTCAGCGCCATGGATCAAGATAGGCATGTCAGCGCCGAGAGCCTGGAGCTCGCTGCACAACATGATCGATGGCGCGCCGTAGAGCAAGCTAGGCGCGTCCGTGCGGATAGGCTGCGGCTCGCCGCATGACGAGACCGTTGGAGCACTGCAGAGCGAGAGGCGCGGCTCGCCGCACAGCAAGCGGATCCATCAGCGCTTGCCTACCGTCGATAGGGCGTCACAGCTAGGTACATGTCCCGTCAGTACCCCCATTCCTTGCTAGGAGTGGGCAGAGGCCGTCTGCACCGTACTTGCACCAGAGGTCAGCCGCTGTACTTGCATCGGACGCCTGCTGCGCCATTTGCATGGGTCGCGTTGTTCGCCTTGTCCGCGGCCCGCTCGATGCTAACGCGCTAGTCAGTAGGCTCGACTACCTCCTTGGCCCAAGTGTCCACCTAGGCACAGTAGAGGAACATGGCCGTCGCATCCTCGAGCTGGTGATCTCCGATGAAATAGCCAACTTGGAGCTTGAGATCGCGCTCCAGATGTACCGTGAGCGTGTCGATCGCTTGGATGAACGCCTGCACGAGTTAAGGCAGAGCCAAGAGCTACCGTAGGCAAGGGCTGTTGGTCATGGTCTCATGGGCACGTTTTATTTTGTTAAGTCGTTTTGGCATGGATAGCTATGTATTCACAACAATTATAGTATTGCTCTGTTTATTCCTCTGTTTCAATGTGTGTACTCTGTTTTCCGTTCTTATATGTTTTGTTTCATTGTGTGTATATACACTTTCCTTTCCGTATATGTGGATGATAACAGCTAGATTCAAATTAGCATACAAAACAGATAGAAAACGGAATTCATAATATATATATTGTTCATTAGTTCATCACAGAATATATATAATATCATCACATATACGTGATGATACTTAACTACTAGGTACAATGCATAAAATTGAAAATGAACAATACTAAAACTAATAATCCCTCCTGGGGGCAATATTTCGGCAGCCCCTCACCAGTAGCTCCCTGGTGTGTGGCATCTTCCCAGCGCGGAGGCAGTACTCCGCCTCCTCCACCTCGCAGCGCTTGACATACCGATCTGCCTCTTGTTGGCGGATGAGCGCGAATGATCTTGCCATTTCGGTGGCACGCTAGAGCTTATCGGCCCACCTCCATGCAGCGATGAGGTGCCTAGCGCCTTTGACCTTCCTCGTGAAGTACCCACTTAGTACACCTCCTCCGCACGATGACGCGCCCGCCCCCAAAGCTCCACCGCCTCCTTTTTCCAGGCGGCATCACGGGCTTCACAGGCTGCCTGGTACCTGGCTTCCTCCTCTGCCATCTCCTTCTTGAACGCCACTTGCCTGGCTTTCTCAGCCCGTGGCAGCGACTTCCACAGACAAAGATTGTACTGGCCCCAAAACCAATCCAAGGTTGGGGGGTCCAGCGCAACCTCGTCCGGCGGCGCGTAGGGGTCCTCGTCGCTGCTCTTCGAGTGAGCGTCCTCGGGGGGCGGCGACTCCTCGTCGACGCGTGGGCAGACCGGCGATGCCATGGCAGAGATTTGAGCAAGAGAGAGAGAGAGAGAGAGAAAGAGAGAGAGAGAGAGAGAGAGCGGGTGAGGGGAGGATGTAGATGAGAATGCAGGCGGGACGACATGAGCAAGGTAGTATTTATTGGCGGCCAGAAACTAGATAAACAGGAATGGTACACACGCCGGTCGCTGGAATCTATGAGTACTTTAGTTTGAATTACACACGATTCCCGCAACAAAATCCGTGTGTGAACTTAATAGCTGATGGTTTCCAATGCAGAGTCGTGTCTGATTAATAACCCCCGCCAGTCATCTACCAAAGCTCGAGCTGCGAAATAGAGTGCCAATCATGTGGGGGCCTGTTGTCTTGCCAGATCTTTACATTTTGTTTTTTGAACACCAGATATTTGCATTGTCTGGTGATTTTTTAACTCGCACACAAGTACACAAAAATATATTTTTTCAAACCGTTATGGTTAGCCATTGCATGTAGATGTAGTTCAGATTTGAATTACGGTCATTAAATGGCTAGAAAATCACTTAAATGTCTTTAAAAGGCCAAATGACCCCTAGAATTTTCCAAATTTTCACATGACAGTTGTAGCAGTGCACGTTAAGCATAGAAAAAATATGAAGTCCGTAATAGGAAGCTATCTCCCGTTTGTCATCAAATATGCATTGTTCGCTCTCTGAACCACGAGCCTTCTAGTGAGTTGCTCCGGTTTGTGAGGGGTTTGTGTCTAAACTTTTGTCAAATAGGCCAATTTTTTTTCCACATCATCTTGGTAGCATGACATTAGATCAAGCAAGGTTTCATGTTTTTCTGATCATTTTTTAATTTTTGGAATTAAAATGCCATGGCACTCCATGCATGTGTCCATGCCATGAGACCAATATGTTTGAAAATTCCTTCTAATTTACTGCACATGGAATTAACTCGCACACAAGTACACAAATATGATTTTTCAAACCGTTATGGTTAGCCGTTGCATGTAGATGTAGTTCAAATTTGAATTAGAGTCATTAAATGGCTAGAAAATCATTTAAATGTCTTTAAAAGGTCAAATGACCCCTGAAATTTTCCAAATTTTCACATGGCAGTTGTATTAGTGCATGTTAAACATAGAAAAAATTGAAGGCCGTAAGAGCAAGCTATCTCCTGTTCGTCATCAAACATGTATTGTTCCCTCTCTGAACCACGAGCCTTCTCATGAGTTTCTCCGGTTTGTGAGGGGTGTGTGTCCAAACTTTTGTCAAACTAGCCAATTTTTTACCACATCATCTGGGTGGCATGACATTACATCAAACAAGGTTTCATGTTTTTTTGATCATTTTTTAATTTTTGGGAATTAAAATGCCATGGCACTCCATGCATGTGTCCATGTTGTGAGACCAATATGTTTGAAAGTTCCTTCTAATTTACTGCACATGGAATTAACTCGCACACAAGTACACAAATATGATTTTTCAAACCGTTATGGTTAGCCATTGCATGTAGATGTACTTCAAATTTGAATTACGGTCATTAAATGGCTAGAAAATCACTTAATGTCTTTAAAGGTCAAATGGCCCCTGAAATTTTCCAAATTTTCACATGACAGTTGTATTAGTGCACATTAAACGTAGAAACAATTTGAAGGCCGTAAGAGGAAGCTATCTCCCATTCATCATCAAACATGCATTGTTCCCTCTTGGAACCACGAGCCTTCCAGTGAGTTGCTCCGGTTTGTGAGGGGTGTCTGTCCAAACTTTTGTCAAACAGGCCAATCTTTTTACCACATCATCTTGGTGGCATGACATTACATCAAGCAAGGTTTCGTGTTTTTTGGATAATTTTATATATTTTTTGGAATTAAAATTCCATGGCATTCCATGCATGTGTGAATGTTGACCAATATGTTTGAAAATTCCTTCTAATTTACTGCACATTGAATTAACTCGCACACAAGTACACAAATATTATTTTTCAAACTGTTATGGTTAGTCGTTGCATGTAGGTGTAGTTCAAATTTGAATTAAGGTCATTAAATGGCTAGAAAATCACCTAGATATATTTAAAAGGTCGAATGACCACTGAAATTATCCAAATTTTCACATGACAGTTGTATTAGTGCATGTTAAACTTAGGAAAAACTTTGAAGGCCGTAAGAGGAAGCTATCTCCCATTCGTCATCAAACATGTATTGTTCCCTCTCGGAACCACGAGCCATCTAGTGAGTGGCTCCGGTTTGTGAGGGGTGTGTGCCCAAACTTTCGTCAAACAGGCAAATTTTTTACCACATCATCTTGGTGGCATGACATTACATCAAGCAAGGTTTCATGTTTTTCTAATCATTTTTTAATTTTTTGGAATTAAAATGCCATGGCACTCCATGTATGTGTCTATGTCGTGAGACCAATATGTTTGAAAATTCCTTCTCATTTACTGCACATGGAATTAACTCGCACACAAGTACACAAATATGATTTTTCAAACCGTTATGGTTAGCTGTTGCATGTACATGTAGTTCAAATTTGAATTACGGTCATTAAATGGCTAGAAAATCACTTAAATGTCTTTAAAAGGTCAAATGATCCAATTTTCCAAATTTCCACATGACAGTTGTATTAGTGCATGTTAAATGTAGAAAAAAATTGAAGGTCGTAAGGGGAAGCTATCTCCCATTCGTCATCAAACATGCATTGTTCCCTCTCGGAACCACGAGCCTTCTAGTGAGTTGCTTCGGTTTGTGAGGGGTGTGTGTCCAAACTTTCTTCAAACATGCCAAATTTTTGACCACATCATCTTGGTGTCATGACATTACATCAAGCAAGGTTTCATGTGTTTCTGGTCTTTTTTATTACTTTTTTTGGAATTTAAATGCCATGGCACTCCATGCTTAATTGTGTCATAGTCGTTAGACCAATATGTTTGAATATTCCTTCCAATTTACTACACATGGAATTAAATTGCACACAAGTACACAAAATATGACTTTTTAATCCGTTATGATTATCTATTGCATGTACATGTAGTTCAAATTTGAATTACGGTCATTAAATGGCTAGAAAATCACTTAAATGTCTTAAAAGGTCAAATGACCCCTGAAATTTTCCCAAATTTGACATGACAGTTGTATTAGTACTACAAATTTTCTTGTACATTTAAAACACCATCCATTGCCACTTTACTCCAAATTCGTCTTTCACAGCTAATAAAAAATATCCACAACATCACACACAGTTTTTTTGTAGGAACCGTTTGCAACGAAAATTTCTGGGTCTATTTAAGTCTTTCTCCTTAAGCTTCGCCGGCTCGTCTGCTCCAGTACCGGCAACCCCCTAATCCACGAATCCCAATCCCCATTCCTGCACCCCCTTCTTGCAAAGATGACGCCATGGGAATGCTTCGTGAAGGCCCGTATGATGGTCGCGTCCTCCCCGAGCGCTGCCGTCTGCGCTGCGAGAGCGGCCGCCTACGCCGAGAGTGCTGCCGCATCCGAATTGAGCGCAGCCGCATCCGCCGAGAGGGCGTCTGCGGCAGCTGACAAGGCAGCTGCAGCAGCCGAGACGGCTGTAGTTGCTGCTACGACGGCGCGGCTGCAAACGCCGAGAGCGCTCGAGCTGCCGTCCGTGACGCCGATGTCGCCCTGGCCTGGGTCGAGGCCATCCACTCCAAGATCAAGGACGCACATGGCAAGATATTCCAGGCCACCTCGGAATCCAGCATGCAACCCACGTCCGGAAAGGCGGCAGTGGCCATGGAGCACCTGCTTCCTCATGAGATCGCCGAGTGGGAGCTGGAGATGCAGGAGGCGGCGAAGATCAAGGAGCATCGGGAGGAGGATTTGCGCGTGGCCAAGGTCGAGGTAGAGAAGAGTTTGTTAGTCGAGGAATCAGCGGTGGAGTACCAACATGAGCTCTAGTGCAGCCAGTACTACGAGTACTACAACCTTGAGGGCGGCGCCGAGGACGCGGTCGACTTCATTAGGGGGCGCGGAGTCCACCAACAGCGGCATTTCGCCAGGACAAGTCATCAACGTCTCATCTCAAAACCGGCGATGCATAGGCCGGCGCAGCGGCGGATTTGTTAAAATTATGCATACTTAGCCTTTGTTTTTAATGATGGTCTTTTGCTAGAGGAATGTTTAGGTCAAATGGCTCTGTTTAATTACTAAAATTGCTTGATTCAGTAAGTGTGGTATGTCTGCTATACGCTCTTTTGTGTGCCCAAATTAGCAAGCGATGTTAAATTATGCAATGTCGTACCTGGGAAATTTCCACGAAAATTTGAATTATCAAACTCATCCCATGCGTGTAAAGCAGAAGAATCGTTTGCGATGCACACAATCGTTCAAAGCGAATGGTCTCCGGCGGCACCACGCACAAAGTTTCCTTCCACATTTCGAAATTTTTGGCCTACCGCCGAAATATCTACCCCCGCCCCCTTCCCCACCCCCTTTTCTCCCCGACCACAAGTCGCATTTCCCCTGTTTCCTCCTTCTTTCCTTCCTTCCATCCTAAGCTATAGCTGCTTCCTCGCTTGCTTCCTCGTTCTTGTCATCTCGCATCCTACCGCCGGGGTCGCCATGGTCTTCTTCAATGACCTCTCCAGTGGCTCCTCCTCCGATGACGACTCCTTCACCACCCGGGTATGCCTCTCTTCTCTGTCTTGGGCTATGACTTGGAATGAAAGATTTTAACCCAGCGGTCGATTTGAGTCATTTCTTCCTCTTGTAGCTCCCTAGGACCATCAGTTGCAACGAATGGAGCGGTGTGGCTGAAGATTTATCTGCTCGTTGTCACCATCAATCTCCATGCGTGAATCTAGTTGCATTTGAATCTGTGGACAGTGGGAGGAAGTTTCTGGCATGTGTAGAGAAGGTTAGACCCTCTTTCGTTGTTACAAATCATTTGTTAGATGTGATTCAGACACTGTTACGGTCCCAACCCATTCATACCATACCTTCAACCAAACGCATCCTAAGATAGTATCACAGTTTGTACCTAGTATCTAAAAATGTTGCCATCTCATCAGTGGTGCCATTAGAAAATTATTTGGCACCGCTTCAGCAATTTGTGCAGCCAACTTTGGTCCACACATCTGAGCAGCCAAACAGTAAAATACTAAATCTTTATGGCATGAAGGAACTGGGCATCAGAGCAACTAGGTGCTCTAGAGTCCGGGTCCCTGATTTTTTCCCGCTACATTGGCTCGCTAGTGTAGGGCACCGGTGCGATATGTAGCAATAGTTGTCTTTACACCGGTTTTGGCATACATAGTGGACAAACTTAGTGCTATTAGTTCTATGTTACTAAATTTGTTCATGTACACACCTGTTAGTATCAATTTGTTGTCATCCAAACACTGTCGCTATGTTGTTGCAGTTATATTTACCTTCCTCATAAAATGTTCAATTTGTTATTTATAGTACATGAGTATGAACTTGTAGCATTGTTGTAGTTAATTATAGCTTCTGGTGTTCCAGAATTTGGTTGTTGACTCAGTAGCAATTAATTCATTTGCACAATGATCTTTTTGAGAAGATATGTCATAATTAACATGTTTCTTAAGTTTTTTCAAAATAATTATTTGTGATTTTCTATTTTGCTATAAACCCATTTCCCCTACAATTGTTACTGATCTAGTTTTAAATATTATAGGATGAACGGACGTTTTATTACTTGGAGTGGGTTGATCAAGAGTGGCCATAGTCTTTGAAGATGTGCCTAGCAAAGCTCTGGAGCATGTATGAGGAACAAAACAGAGGTAGGCTTATAGAAAGTGTTGTCAATGCTGAAGAATATTTGAAGATGCGGGATAAAAAGAGGAAGGTGGAGAATGAGCTCAGATTTCTAAATCAGACTTTGCTAATATGGTGTTGGCGAAGGAGGAGGCACTTTCCTAGTTGGCCAGTGCAAAACAGGTTCTTACTGAACTGAAAGCAGAGGTGGATAAGATGAGCCTGGATGATCTCGATTAGGGAAATGAATATATTGTTCTAATATTGTTCCTATGAAGTTGAACTAGCTATATGATGTATTGTGTTGTTTTCAGGTAGCTATCGTACTGTGATGTTAAAATATATTTATGTGCCTGATATGAAATTGGAAAACAGCTATTCGATATGAAATGTGAATTTGCATAATACTAGAATTATTAATTGTAAACTAATAAACCTGCTAAATGTGTCATGGAACTTTGCAAACGGTTCTAGCAGTAAAAGCGCTTGTGATGGATAGCCCAATGCCACACCGTTTTCTTCATCGAATCGTGTGTGATGTAGTTGATAAAAGCAAACGGTCAACGAAGGCACAACGTGTGTGATAGTTACACCTATCACACATGAGACTACACATAAACCTGTGTGGGATGTACATACGAACGGAAACGTTTTCCCTGGATTGACTGTGTGGGTGTACATACGAACGGAAATGTTTTCCCTGGATTGACTGTGTGGGATGTACATATGAACGGAAAAGTTTTCCCTGGATTGACTGTGTGGGATGTACATAAGAACGGAAACTTATTCCTCGGATTGACTGTGTGTGATATACATACGAACGGAAATGTTTTTCTGGGATTCACCGTGTGGGATGTACATATGAACGGAAACGATTGGGTTTTGATGCCATGCCCGATCGCACACAAGCTCATTTTGCCCCAGCCTGTGTGCCAGGAGGACCTATCCCTGATGGTTTCTGGGTCATGTGGGAAGGACCCCCCTACCGCCCACACTCACTTGGTGACGGTTCCAAATGTCGTCATGGAAAGGGGTTAAAAACCGTGTGTATAGCACCGCCGCGTACTAGTATCATCAAGACATTCACCTAGTGGCACAGTACTATCAAGAAAAGAAGTAGTATCATCATAAGCATCATGCATAGCAGAAGTGGCATCATCAATAACATGCGACATATCAGAATCAACAGCGGGTGTAGGTGTCGCAAGTTTACTCAAAACAGAAGGTGAATTAAGTGCAGAGCTAGATGGCAGTTTCTTACCTCCCCTCGTAGTAGAGGGAAAAATCATGGTTCTAGTATCTTTCAAATTCTTCATAGTGATCAACAGATATAAATCACAAGTGACACAGAGAATAGAGCTATGGTCCCTGGCAACGGCGCTAGAAAAAGGTCTTGATAACCCACAAGTATAGGGGACCACAACAGTTTTCGAGGGTAGAGTATTCAACCCAAATTTATTGATTCGACACAAGGGGAGCCAAAGAATATTCTCTAGTATTAGCAGCTGAGTTGTCAATCCAAGCACACCCGAAAGACTTAATATCTACAACAAAGTATTTAGTAGCAAAGTAGTATGGAAGTAATGGCAACGGTGGCAAAAGTAATAGTAGCAGTTTTGTAGCAACCGTAACAGTGGCAACGGAAATGTAATGGAGCAAAGATCAATATGAAACGAACTCGCAGGCAATGGATCAGTGATGGATAATTATGTCGGATGTGATTCCTCATGCGATAGTTATAACATAGGGTGACACAGAACTAGCTCCAGTTCATTAATGTAATGTAGGCATGTAATTTTAATATAGTCATACGTGCGTATGGAAAAGAACTTGCATGACATCTTTTGTCCTACCCTCCCGTGGCAGCGGGGTCCTATCGGAATCTAAGGGATATTAAGGCCTCCTTTTAATAGAGTACCAGAACAAAGCATTAGCACTTAGTGAATACATGAACTCCTCAAACTATAGTCATCACCGGGAGTGGTCCCGATTATTGTCACTTCGGGGTTACCGGATCATAACACATAGTAGGTGACTATTGACTTGCAAAATAGGATCAAGAACTCACATATATTCATGAAAACATAATAGGTTCAGATATGAAATCATGGCACTCGAGCCCTAGTGACAAGCATTAAGCATAGCAAAGTCATAGGAACATCAATCTCAGAACATAATGGATACTAGGGATCAAACGGTAACAAAACTAACTCGATTACATGTTAAATCTCATCCACCCCATCACCGTCCAGCAAGCCTACAATGGGATTACTCACGCACGGCAGTGAGCATCATGAAATTGGTGATGGGGGATGGTTGAAGATAACGGTGGCAACAATTTCCCCTCTCCGTAGCCCAAAATGGACTCCAGATCTGCCCTCCCAAGGAAGAACAGGAGGTGGCGGCGGCTCTGTATCATAAAACGCGATGAATCCTTCTCTTTGATTTTTTTTCTCCCCAAATATGAATATATGGAGTTGGAGTTGAGGTCGGTGGAGCTTCGTGGGACCCACAAGGCAGGGGTGCGCTCCCCACCCCTGTGGATAGGTGGTGGGTCCCCTCTGGTCGATTCTTTCGCCAATATTTTTTATATATTCCACAAATATTCTCCATGGATTTTCAAGTCATTCCGAGAACTTTTATTTCTGCACAAAAATAACACCATGGCAATTCTGCTGAAAACAGCGTCAGTCCGGGTTAGTTCCATTCAAATCATGCAAATTAGAGACCAAAACAAGGGCAAAAGAGTTTGGAAAAGGAGATGTGATGGAGACGTATCAGCCTCGTCATAGTCTAACACGTTGGTTAAATCATCGATCGTGACGACTAGGTGGGTGGTGGGTGGGATATAAATTTCCCTTGGCTCTAAGTCCAATTTTGTCATAAACCGAGGTCTAACTGTCTGATATCTATAAGCTCATGATGCGATCGAGCATCTCGTTCAAGTGAGACAACTCCTCGAGGTTCATGGCCTGATCATAGGTCGAGCTGATCTGAAGTGGAATCGTGTTGGGAAATGTTGCATGGAAAACAAAAAATATATCCATGGAGATGTATAGCAACGAGAGGGGAGAGAGTGTCTACGTACCCTCGTAGACCATAAGCGGAAGCGTTTGTTAGCGCAGTTGATGTAGTTAAAGTTCTTCGCGCTCCAACCGATTGAGTACTGAACGTGCGGCACCTCCGCATTCAACACACGTTCAGCTTGATGACATCCTCTGCCTTCTTGATCCAGCAAGACGGCAAGGTAGTGGATGAGTCCCGGTAGCACGAGGGCATGGTGACAATTATGGTGAAGCTATCTCCGCAGGGCTTCGCCTAAGCACTATGAAAATATGACGAGAGGTGTAAACGGTGGAGGGGGTGTCGCACACGGCTAAGCAATTGTTCTAGTTGTGCTAGGTGCCCCTCCCACATATGTGTACGTGGGGCAGGAGGGAGCAGCCAGGAGGCGCCCCCCAAGTAGGCCGAATCCTACTTGGGGTCCTCCCCAAGTGGCGCCCCCTTTCCTTATTGGAGTGCGGGGGAAGGAGGAGGTGGCGCCCCCTCCCCCCTTTCCTTACTCTCCTGATGAGGGAAAGGCAGGAGGAGCCACCCCTCCCCTTTCCTTCCCTTAGGGCCGGCCGGCCATGTAGAGGGGTGCACCAGCCCCCAAGTGGGATGGTATGTCCCCTCCTTTGGCCCATTAAGCCCATACACTTATCGGGGGTGTGCGGAACCCGTTCCGGTGACCCAATGAATACCTGGTGCACTCCAAAACTATTCTGGTGTCCGAATATCATCATACTATATATCAATCTTTACCTCTTGACCATTTCGAGACTCCTCGTCATGTCCATAATCTCATCCGGGACTCTGAACAACATTCGATCACCAAATCATATAACTCATATAACACTATATCATCAACGAATGTTATGCGTGCGGACCCTACGGGTTTGAGAACTATGTAGACATGACCGAGACACCTCTCCAGTCAATAACCAATAGCGGAACCTAGATGCCCATATTGTCTCCTACACATTCTATGAAGATCTTTATCAGTCAAACCATATGAGAACATATGTAATTCCCTTTGTTCATCGGTATGTTACTTGCCTGAGATTCGATCATCGGTATCTTCATACCTAGTTCAATCTCCTTACCGACAAGTCTCTTTACTCGTTCTGTAATACATCATCTTTCCAATTACTCCTTAGTCACTTTGCTTGCAAGGCTTCTTATGATGTGTATTATTGAGAGGGCCCAGAGATACCTCTCCAATACTCGGAGTGACAAATCCGAATCTCAATCTATGCCAACTCAACAAACACCTTCGTAGATACCTGTAGAGCATCTTTATGATCACCCAGTTACATTGTGACGTTTGATAGCACACAAGGTATTCCTCAGGTATCTGGGAGTTGCATAATCTCATAGTCGAAGGAATACGTATTTGACATCAAGAAAGCAATAACAATAAACTCAATGATCAATCTGCTAAGCTAACGGATGGGTCTTGTCCATCACATCATTCTCCTAATGATGTGATCCCGTTATCGAATGAAAACACATGTCTATGGTTAGTAAACCTTAACCATCTTTGATCAATGAGCTAGTATAGTAGAGGCTTACTAGGGACACAATATTTGTTTATGTATTCACACATGTATTTAAGTTTCCGATCAATTCAATTCTAGCATGAATAATAAACCTTTATCATGATTAATGAAATATAATAATAACCATTTTATTATTGCCTCTAGGGCATATTTCCATCAAATCGGTGGGTCGCTTGATGCGTTATTAGCCTTGGGAGGGGCTGAGCCAGACATCGGGGCATATTCCGGATCTATCGCCGGGGTCGGTTCTAAACCTAGTGCAGTATCCGAAGCTAAACTCTGATCAGTATCGGGGCTTGATGTTACGATGGGGATGTCCGAGGCGGGGGGGGGGTAACTCCTCCGCGTATCCTAGCGGTGTTGAAGAGCCCGATCCAATGTCCTCAATGAAGATCGGTTTTGGAGTCAAGCCTCCGATGTTTGACAAGCCCTCAATCCGGCCGGGCGTCCAGCCTGACAAGACAAGCTCGTCGCGGGAATTCGTAGTGTACTCCAATCCTTCGAAAGTCATGATCTTCTCATCAGCATAGTTCTCGAAAGTGGCCAGACAGCCTGTCGAGTCAGCGCAGAAAATCATGCTGTCGAACACAAAAAGCTGGCCAGGGACATACACGTCCATGTAGCCGGCGCCATAGTTGATCTGCAGATGAGCCATCAATCCTTTCGCCGATCTCACAGCAGAACTCTCAATGAAAGCACTAGTATAGATACCAAAAACCTACAGACCTCGTGGTAGGGGCTCTCGAGCTGTGGATCTCGGAGAGATGGTGACAAGAACAAGGGAGACAATCTTTACCTAGGTTCGGACCCTCTTAATGGAGGTAAATCCCTACATCATGCTCTTGTTTATATTGATGGAGATGTATCGAGTACAAGCTTTATCTACCTCAAGATCATAAGTAGTGTCCTAACTCTAGGACTAGGTGAATGCAATTGTGTTCAAGGCCCCTCTACGGGCTAAACAACTAGGCTTATATACACACCAGGTAGGGTATATAGGGTTACATAGTCTGTATCAAGGGGATGCATGGTGGCAGCAGGAAATGTCTTAAACAGGCATGTAGCTTCAGAGTTTGTCTTGATGATAATGAGGCCCACTAGGCCAACCCGAGGACTAGGCTAACTAGGTTAGCACCCCCTAGTACAGGACACTGTTAGGGCCATCAATGTTCTTTTTGTATTTATAGGTTCATCATTTGTCTAACAATAATATCTCGACTACATACCATAGAGGTCTGCATGCGTTTTACCTAACCTATGTGGCTTAGTTGTAAGTTCGACCGAAGTATTAATATCTCATGTAGAGGCTTCTATATCAGTCGCAGTAGGAAACCCTGGAACTACTTGCAACGTTTCTTTACTTTGAACCCATGACAAAGATTATGCAATCTCGTCGAGTTACACTGGCCACCCACTCACTACTGCAGGATGCTGCTAACACGACACTATGATCAGAGACCCTTCGACGAAACTGTGTGTGATGCAATAATCACAAACGGTGGTGTAAAAACCCTGTCAAAAAAGATTGAAAACATTTGCGATGGAGGATGCATCAAACACAGTTCAGATTTTAGTTGCATGTGCGATACAGGGCATACGGTCTAGTTCAATTAACTGTTTGCGATGAGGAGGAACAAAAGAAACGGGGATCCAGATGAAGGTGTGTATGATATACATCATACGTTCACTCGGATGAACTGTTTGTGATTAGGCAACACAAAAGAAACGGTCAGGAAGATCAAGGTGTGTGCGATATACGGCATGCGGTTCACTCGGATGAACTATTTGCGTTGAGACAAGAGAACAGAAACGGTTCAACTTAACAAGATGTGTGCGTGATACGCGGCAAACAGGTCTGTAATTGGAAACATGTGCGAAGACCGATAACAACACAGATGATTGCTGCTAACAAGCCATGTGTGTTGTGAGCAAATGATTGCTGGTATACAATTGTGAGTGATTGATGAAAAGATCACCGATGGTTTCCATTGTTTAGTCCATGTGCGATGTGATTTTCTTTGTCCTCACAACATCTATGCTCTGTCTACAGAGCATCAACATGTATACTTAAAAAGACAGCATTGCATAACCAAATTAAGCATACAACTACACAAGTGACTACACACATAACATTTCCACACACCAAAGTAACCAATTACATGCATACTAAAGTAGGAGAAACGAGGATCTAATCATCTACTTATTGTTGCGTCGACGCTTGGCATTTCTCTACTTCCAGCTGGATCCCTGGCTGTTTTGGGGAAGGAAGAACTTCCTCATGTCAACGATCTGCCTGTACATGTCGTAGCTCGTGTACGCCTCCTTGGCCGCATACACGACGTGAGCTTTGTCAAGTTTCTCCATTCAGGCCGAGTGCCAGGCACGCTTGTCCTTGTTGCACGAATCCTTCATGTCTCTGTAGTAGGGGTCGATGATGGCCTCAACGAGGCGAACCAGTGAGTCCTTGATACGTCCATTTTGCATCATGCTTTTATATCGATATTTATTGCATTATGGGCTGTTATTACACATTATGTCACAATACTTATGCCTAATTCTCTCTTATTTTACAAGGTTTACATAAAGAGGGAGAATGCCGGCAGCTGGGATTCTCGTCTGGAAAAGGAGCAAATATTATAGACCTATTCTGCACAGCTCCAAAAGTCCTGAAACTTCACGGAAATCATTTGCATAATATATAATAAATACTAAGCGCGATAAGTTCACCAGGGGGGCCACACCCTGCCCACGAGGGTGGGGGCGCACCCTACCCCCTGGGCGCGCCCCCTACCTCATGGGCCCCCTGGTGGCCCTCCGGTGGCCATCTTCTGCTATATGGAGTCTTTGGATGAGAAAAAAATCATAAGCCATCTTTCCGGACGAGACTCCGCCGCCACGACGCGGAACCTTGGCGGAACCAATCTAGGGCTCCGGTGGAGCTGTTCTGCCAGGGAAACTTCCCTCTGGGAGGGGGAAATCATCGCCATCGTCATCACCAACGCTCCTCTCATCAGAAGAGTGCAATCTCCATCAACATCTTCACCAGCACCATCTCCTCTCAAAACCCTAGTTCATCTCTTGTATCCAATTCTTGTCTCTAAGTCTGGGATTGGTACCTGTGGGTTGCTAGTAGTGTTAATTACTCCTTGTAGTTGATGCTAGTTGGTTTATTTGGTGGAAGATCATTTGTTCAGATCCTATATGCACATTAATACCCCTCTGATTATGAACATGAATATGCTTTGTGAGTAGTTACATTTATTCCTGAGGACATGGGAGAAGTCTTGCTATTAGTAGTCATGTGAATTTGGTATTCGTTGGATATTTTGCTGAGATGTATGTTGTCTCTCCTCTAGTGGTGTTATGTGAATGTTGACTACGTGACACTTCACCATTATTTGGGCCTATAGGAAGGCATTGGGAAGTAATAAGTAGATGATGGGTTGCTAGAGTGACAGAAGCTTAAACCCTAGTTTATGCGTTGCTTCGTAAGGGGCTGATTTGGATCCATATGTTTGATGTTATGGTTAGGTTTACCTTAATACTTTTGTTGTAGTTGTGGATGCTTGCAATAGAGGTTAATCATAAGTGGGATGCTTGTCCAAGTAAGGGCAGTACCCAAGCACCGGTCCACCCACATACCAAATTATCAAAGTACCGAACGCGAATCATATGAACGTGATGAAAACTAGCTTGACGATAATTCCCGTGTGTCCTCGGGAGCGCTTTTCTCCACATAATAATTTGTCTAGGCTTGTCCTTTGCTACAAAAAGGATTGGGCCACCTTGCTGCACTTTATTTACTTTTGTTACTTGTTGCTCATTACAAATTATCTTATCACAAAACTATCTATTACCTATAATTTCAGTGCTTGCAGAGAATACCTTGTTGAAAACCGCTTATCATTTCCTTCTGCTCCTCATTGGGTTCAACACTCTTACTTATCGAAAGGACTACAATAGATCCCATATACTTGTGGGTCATCAAGACTCTTTTCTGGCACCATTGCCGGGGAGTGAAGTGCCTTTGGTAGGTGGAATTTGGTAAGGAAAAATTTATATAGTGTGCTGAAATTTATTGTCACTTTTTACTATGGAAAGTAATCCTCTGAGGGGCTTGTTTGGGGTATCTTCACCCCGACCAGTAGAGCAAAGAGTTGCTCGTTAACCTACTGAAACTACTAAAAATGAAAATGTCTTCTTTGAAATTCCTTCGGTATGATAGAAAAACAGCTAGCTAAACCTTTTACAGGAGATGAAACATTACATCCTGATGAGCACCTAATATATGTGGATGAACTTTGTGGATTATTTAAGCTTGCAGGTGTGCCCGGAGATGTTATTAAGAAGAAGGTATTCCCTTTATCTTTGAAGGGAGATGCATTGACATTGTATAGGCTATGTGATGATATGGGATCATGGAACTACAAACGATTGAAATTGGAATTTCATCAGAAGTTTTATCCTATGCATCTTGTTCATCGTGATCGCAGTTATATATATAATTTCTAGCCACGCGAAGGAGAAAGCATCGCTCAAGCTTGGGGGCGGCTTAAATCAATGTTATATTCATGCCCCAATCATGAGCTCTCAAGAGAAATGATTATTCAAAAAAATTATGCTCGGCTTTCTGATAACAATCGCACCATGCTCGATACTTCTTGTGCTGGCTCTTTTATGATGAAGACTATTGAATTCAAATGGGGTTTATTGGAAAGAATTAAATGCAACTCTGAAGATTGGGACCTCGACGAAGGTAAGGAGTCAGGTATGACACCTAAGTATGATTGTGTTAAATCTTTTATGGATACCGATGTGTTCCGTAAATTTAGCACTAAATGGACTTGACTCTGAAATAGTAGCTTCTTTTTGTGAATATTTTGCTACTCATGTTGATCTCCC
This sequence comes from Triticum aestivum, assembly GCF_018294505.1. NCBI lineage: Eukaryota > Viridiplantae > Streptophyta > Magnoliopsida > Poales > Poaceae > Triticum > Triticum aestivum. The sequence goes on from NC_057800.1 coordinate 421,282,431, forward strand.
TAGGGAGAAGTGGTTTAAATATCATCCTCCCATAGAAGTAAAAGTACTTGCACCTATTAAAGTTGAAGAAAAGACTATCACTTATAATGATCCTATTGTTCCTACTTCTTATGTTGAGAAACCACCTTTCCCTGTTAGGATAGAGGATCATGCTAAAGCTTCAACTGTGGTTCGTAAAAGCAATATAAGAACCTATACACCTCCTGAGCAAATTAAAGTTGAACCTAATATTACTATTGTTAAAGATCTCTTGTCTTATAATATTGATGGGCATGCTATTCATTTCTATGATGAGACTGCTACAATTGCTAAACCTTGTGCTAAAGATAAACATAGACCTGTGGTAGGCATGCCTGTTATTTCTGTTAAAATAGGAGATCATTGTTATCATGGCTTATGTGATATGGGTGCTAGTGCTAGTGTAATACCTTTTCACTTATACAAATAAATTATGCATGATATTGCACCTGCTGAGTTAGAAGATATTGATGTCACAATTAAACTTGCCAATAGAGATACTATTTCACCAATGGGAATTGTTAGAGATGTTGAAGTCTTGTGTGGGAAAACTAAATATCCTGTTGATTTTCTCGTTCTTGGTTCCCCACAAGATAGCTTTTGTCCCATTATATTTGGTAGACCCTTCTTGACCACAGTTAATGCTAAGATAGATTGCAAAAAGGATGTCGTTACTACTGGTTTAGATGATATGTCTCATGTATTTAATTTCTCTAAATTTAGTAGACAACATCGTGAAGAGGAATTTCCTAGTAAAGATGAAATTATTGGTCTTGCTTCTATTGCCGTACCTCCTAGTGATCCTTTAGAACAATATTTGCCAGACCATGAAAATGGTATGTTTATGAATGAAAGAAGAGAAATAGATGAAGTATTCTTTAAACAGGAACCCATCTTGAAACACAATTTGCCTGTTGAAATCCTAGGGGATCCTCCTCCACCCAAGGGTGATCCCGTATTTGAGCTTAAACCGTTACCTGATACTCTTAAATATGCTCATCTTGATGAAAAGAAGATATATCCTGTTATTATTAGTGCTACCCTTTCAGAGAATGAAGAAGAAAGATTATTTAAAGCTCTGAAGAAGCACCGTGCCGCTATTGGATATACTCTCGATGATCTTAAGGGCATTAGTCCCACTCTGTGTCAACACAAAATAAATTTGGAGGAAGGTGCCAAACCAGTTCGTGATCATCAATGACGGCTGAATCCTAAGATGAAGGAAGTGGTAAGAAAGGAAATACTAAAGCTTCTTGAGGCAGGTATAATTTATCCCGTTGCTGATAGTCAGTGTGTAAGTCATGTCCATTGTGTCCCTACAAAGGGAGGTATTACTATCGTTCCTAATGATAAAGATGAATTGATTCCGCAAAGAATTATTACAGGTTATAGGATGGTAATTGATTTCCGCAAATTAAATAAAGCTACTAAAAAGATCATTACCCCTTACCTTTTATCGATCAAATTCTAGAAAGATTATCCAAACATACACATTTTTTCTTTCTAGATGGTTATTCTGGTTTCTCTCAAATACATGTGTTAGCCAATGATCAATCAAAGACTACTTTTACTTGCCCTTTTGGTACTTTTGCTTATAGACGTTTGCCTTTTGGTTTATGTAATGCACCTGCTACCTTCCAAAGATGCATGGTGGCTATATTCTATGACTTTTGTGAAAAGATTTGTGAGGTTTTCATGGATGATTTTTCCGTCTATGGATCCTCTTTTGATGATTGCTTGAGCAACCTTGATCGAGTTTTGTAGAGATGTGAAGAAACTAATCTTGTCTTGAATTGGGAAAAGTGCCACTTTATGGTTAATGAAGGTATTGTCTTGGGGCATAAAGTTTCTAAAAGAGGTATTGAAGTTGATAAAGCCAAGGTTGATGCTATTGAAAAGATGCCATGTCCCAAGGACATCAAAGGTATAAGAAATTTCCTTGGTCATGCCGGTTTTTATAGGAGGTTCATTAAGGACTTCTCAAAAATTTCTCAGCCTCTGACTAATTTATTACAAAAAGATATACCTTTTGTTTTCGATGATGATTGTGTAGAAGCATTTGAAATACTTAAGAAAGCATTAATCTCTACACCTATTGTTCAGCCACCTGATTGGAATTTACCCTTTGAAATTATGTGTGATGCCAGTGATTATGTTGTAGGTGCTGTTCTATGGCAAAGAGTTGATAAGAAATTAAATGTTATTCAATATGCTAGTAAAAATCTAGACAATGTTTAGAGAAATTATGCAACTACTGAAAAAGAATTATTAGCAGTTGTATTTGCTTGTGATAAGTTCAGACCTTATATTGTTGATTCTAAAGTAACTATTCACATGGATCATGCTACTATTAAATATCTTATGGAAAAGAAAGATGCTAAACCTAGACTTATTAGATGGGTTCTCTTGCTACAAGAATTTGATTTGCTTATTATTGATAGAAAGGGAGTTGAGAACCCCGTTGCAGACAACTTGTCTAGGTTAGAAAATGTGCTTGATGACCAACTACCTATTGATGATAGCTTTCCTGATGAACAATTAAATGTCATAAATGCTTCTCACACTGCTCCATGATATGTTGATTATGCTAATTGTATTGTTGCTAAATTTATACCACCTAGCTTCACATACCAGCAAAAGAAAAAATTCTTCTATGATTTGAGACATTACTTTTGGGATGACCCACATCTTTATAAAGAAGGAGTACATGATGTTATTAAACATTGTGTGCCTGAGCATGAATAGGAACAGATCCTACGCAAGTGTCACTCAGAAGCTTATGGAGGACACCACGCTGGAGACAGAACTGCACACAAGGTATTGCAATCTGGTTTTTATTGGCCTACTCTCTTCAAGGATGCCCATAAGTTTGTCTTATCTTGTGATGAATGTCAAAGAATTGGTAATATTAGTAGACGTCAAGAAATTCCTATGAATTATTCACTTGTTATTGAACCATTTGATGTTTGGGGCTTTGATTATACGGGACCTTTTCCTGCCTCTAATGGATATACACATATTTTAGTTGCTGTTGATTACGTTACTAAGTGGGTAGAAGCTATTCCAACTAGTAGTGTTGATCATAACACCTCTATTAATTAAGATGCTTAAATAAGTTATTTTTCCAAGGTTTGGAGTCCCTAGATATTTAATGACTGATGGTGGTTCACATTTTATTCATGGTGCTTTCCGTAAAATGCTTGCTAAGTATGATGTTAATCATAGAATTGCATCTCCTTATCACCCACAGTCTACTAGTCAAGTAGAATTGAACAATAGAGAACTCAAATTAATTTTGCAAAAGACTGTTAATAGATCTAGAAAGAATTGGTCCAAGAAACTTGATGATGCATTATGGGCCTATAGAACTGCATATAAAAATCCTATGGGCATGTCTCCGTACAAAATGGTCTATGGAAAAGCATGTCACTTACCTCTCAAACTAGAACATAAGGCTTATTGGGCTATTAAAGAGCTCAACTATGATTTCAAACTTGCCGGTGAGAAGAGGTTATTTGACATTAGCTCACTTGATGAATGGAGAACCCAAGCCTATGAGAATGCCAAATTATTTAAAGAAAAAGTTAAAAGATGGCATGACAAAAGAATACAAAAGCGTGAGTCTAATGTAGGTGATTATGTATTGCTATACAACTCTCGTTTAAGATTTTTTGCAGGAAAACTTCTCTCTAAATGGGAAGGTCCTTACGTTATCGAGGAGGTCTATCATTCCGGTGCCATAAAAATCAACAACTTCGAAGGCACAAATCCGAAGGTGGTGAACGGTCAAAGAATTAAACATTATATCTTAGGTAATCCCATAAATGTTGAAACGAATGTTATTGAAATCGTAACCCTGGAGGAATACATAAGGACACTTTCTGGAACGTTTTAGACTCCGAAAAGGAATAGGTATGTGGTACGGTAAGTAAACCGACTCCAAAACAGTTCTAATGTCAATTTTCTTCCGTTTTGGAATACTTAGAAAAATAGAAAAATAAGAAGCAGTCCGGGAAGGACACGAGGGATCCACGAGGGTGGAGGGCGCGCCATACCCCCTGGGCGCGCCCCTACCTCGTGGGCACCTCGTGTGACTAAGTTCCGGCAACAGAAGACATCCTTCAACTTGATCACAATCTTCTTACCCCAACTGAGATCGAAGCCTTCAAGATGATTGAGTTAGCTCGTATACAAAATAAGTATCTCACATGTGAAAATATTTTGTTGAAGGAGCATATCATCGCACTCAAAGACATTATCCACAAGTTAGAAGACCTCCGACGCTCAATGTGCGACTATCCATCATCAACAACTCCACCTTCTTAACCAACAAAGAAGAACTGAGTATCTTGTATGGGCACTCCCCTTGGCAACTGTCAAGCTTGGGGGAGTGCCCCGGTATCGTATCACCATCACTTCTATCTTTACCATTTTTCCTAGTTCGATCCTTTTGGTAATATAATGATCTAGTAGTATAAAGTTTTTACTATGATCTAGTTGTGAGTTTTGCTTTATGATCCTTCTATGTAATCGAGTCCGTGAGCTATATATAATAAAGATTAGTGTTGAGTCAAGGGCTTGCTTGTTTTGCCGTGATCTTGAGTGAATAAAAGAAAAGAGAAAGAAATAAAAAGAAATAAAGAGATCATATGGATCTTATGGAGAGTAATGAGCTCACATAGAAAGAGTATGATGAATAAAAGTTATTGAGAGTTGACAAACATAGTTTTGGTCATCGTTGCAATTAATAGGAAGTAATAAAGAAAGAGAGGTCTTCACATATAAATATACTATCTTGGACATCTTTTATGATTGTCATCACTCATTAAAATATGACATGCCAAATAGTTGACGTTGGACAAGGAAGACAATGTAATAGGTTATGTTTTCTTACATCTGAGATAAATTATATTGTCATGGATCATCCAACATGATTGAGCTTGCCTTTCCCCCTCATGCTAGCCAAATTCTTTGCACCAAGTAGAGATACTACTTGTGCTTCCAAATATACCTAAACCCAGTTTTGCCATGAGAGTCCACCATATCCACCTATGGATTGAGCAAGATCCTTCAAGTAACTTGTCATCGGTGCAAGCGATAAAAATTGCTCTCTAAATATGTATGACTTATTAGTGTGGGAGAAAATAAGCTTCATACGATCGTGTGATATGGAAGAAATAAAAGCGACAGACTGCATAATAAAGGTCCATATCACAAGTGGCAATATAAAGTGACGTTCTTTCGCATTAAGATTTTGTGCATCCAACCATAAAAGCGCATGACAACCTCTGCTTCCCTCTGCGAAGGGCCTATCTTTTACTTTTATCTCCTACCTTACATAAGAGTCATGGTGATCTTCACCCTTCCTTTTTACATTTTATCTTTTGGCAAGCACAACATGTTAGAAAGATCCTGGTATATATGGCTAATTGGATGTGAGTTTTCATGAACTATTATTGGTGACATTACCCTTGAGGTAAAACATGGGGAGGCAAAACTATAAGCCCCTATCTTTCTCTGTGCCCGATTAAAACTCCATACCCATAAGTATTGCATGAGTGTTAGCAATTGTGAAAGACTATATGATAGTTGAGTATGTGGACTTGCTGAAAATCTCTTATATTGACTCTTTCCTATGTTATGATAAATTGCAATTGCCCCAATGACTGAGATTATAGTTTGTTAGTTTTCAATGAAGTTTATGATTCATACTTGAAATTGTGATTGAATTATTACTCTATCATAAGAGATCATATGACAAGAATTATATAAGTTGTTGTTCTAAGAATGATCATGATGCCCTAATGTTCGTATTTTATTTTTTTATCGACACCTCTATCTCTAAACATGTGGACATATTTTTCGATTTCGGCTTTCGCTTGAGCCCAACCGAGGTCTAAGCTTGGAGGAGTTGATATGTCCATTTTGCATCATGCTTTTATATCGATATTTATTGCATTATGGGCTGTTATTACACGTTATGCCACAATACTTATGCCTATTCTCTCTTATTTTACAAGGTTTACATAAAGAGGGAGAATGTCGGCAGCTGGGATTTTGGGCTGGAAAAGGAGCAAATATTAGAGACCTATTCTGCACAGCTCCAACAGTCCTGAAACTTTATGGAAGTCATTTTCAGAATATATAATAAATACTAAGCACAAGAAGTTCACTAGGGGGGCACACCCTGCCCACGAGGGTGGGGGCGCACCCTACCCCCTGGGCGCGCCCCCTACCTCGTGGGGCCCCTGGTGGCCCTCCGGTGGCCATCTTCTGCTATATGGAGTCTTTCAATGAGAAAAAAATCATAAGCCATCTTTCCGGACGAGACTCCGCCGCCACGAGGCGGAACCAATCTAGGGCTCCGACGGAGCTGTTCTGCCGGGGAAACTTCCCTCCGGGAGGGGGAAATCATCGCCATCGTCATCACCAACGCTCCTCTCATCGGGAGAGGGCAATCTCCATCAACATCTTCACCAGCACCATCTCCTCTCAAAACCCTAGTTCATCTCTTGTATCCAATTCTTGTCTCTAAGTCTGGAATTGGTACCTGTGGGTTGCTAGTAGTGTTAATTACTCCTTGTAGTTGATGCTAGTTGGTTTATTTGGTGGAAGATCATATGTTCAGATCCTATATGCACATTAATACCCCTCTGATTATGAACATAAATATGCTTTGTCAGTAGTTATGTTTGTTCCTGAGGACATGGGAGAAGTCTTGCTATTAGTAGTCATGTGAATTTGGTATTTGTTCGATATTTTGATGAGATGTATGTTGTCTCTCCTCTAGTGGTGTTATGTGAACGTCGACTACATGACACTTCACCATTATTTGGGCCTAGAGGAAGGCATTGGGAAGTAATAAGTAGATGATGGGTTGCTAGAGTGACAGAAGCTTAAACCCTAGTTTATGTGTTGCTTCATAAGGGGCTGATTTGGATCCATATGTTTCATGCTATGGTTAGGTTTACCTTAATACTTTTGTTGTAGTTGCGGATGCTTGCAATAGAGGTTAATCATAAGTGGGATGCTTGTCCAAGTAAGGGCAGTACCCAAGCACTAATCCACCCACATACCAAATAATCAAAGTACCGAACGCGAATCATATGATCGTGATGAAACCTAGCTTGATGATATTCCCATGTGTCCTCGGGAGTGCTTTTCTCTATATAAGAGTTTGTCTAGCCTTGTCCTTTGCTACAAAAAGGATTGCGCCACCTTGCTGCACTTTATTTACTTTTGTTACTTGTTGCTCGTTACCAATTATCTTATCACAAAGCTCTATGTTACCAATAATTTCAGTGCTTGCAGAGAATACCTTGCTGAAAACCGCTTATGATTTCCTTCTGCTCCTTGTTGGGTTCGACACTCTTACTTATAGAAAGGACTACGATAGATCCCCTATACTTGTGGGTCATCAGTCCTTCTCATGCTCCTTGCTGCCCCAGATCTTGTACTGGCCCGAGATGTCGACAAGATTCTGGCAGGCGCAATGCCCGAATTCTCGAGCGCCTTTACATCGTTGGTGATGTCCACCATAGCGAACATGTAGTGGGGGCTTTTGACAAACCTAGCAAAATGCTCGCAAGGCCTTGTGGACAGGCAATAGTGGTAGATGAGGACATGGTGGCGCACACACATCTGGGCGACGGCAACCTTGGGATGAGACCCGGCACGAGCGCGGGTGTATTCGAGGTCAAACCCGACCACCTTTTGTTCTCCTCGGCAAGCAACAACTCCATGATGTGGATGGAGTGCTCCACCCAGACCGGGTCATTGGTGTACACCACCAAGAGGTCCATGAACCCTCTGAGGGTGTCCACCACGGCATGCATGGTGAACCGTTGCTCGTCGTCGGCAGCCGCTCGGGGCACCATTGGAGCCGCGCAGGATACTCTCTAAGAATTTCTCGTGGTGGGTGTGCTTCTTGCAATGGTGGAGCGCGATCGAAAGGTTGAAGAGACACAAGGGTTAAATTGCCGTTGTAATAAATGGGGGGCGGCCGGCCTGTAATCGTCATGTATTGTCATGGCGTCCATAGCGGAGGATTCTAGTGCATGCTTGACAACACCGAACCGCACGCGTGGGCTCAAAGAGGCGCCAAATGTACCGTCGATGAGCCTGTTCCCACGCTACCGCGCAGTTTACCGTGCAAGCTTCCCGCCCGGCTAGTTTGGCCACGCATCGGCTAGAAGAGGGACAAATAGTGTGTGTTTATTGGCAAAAAGCTTTGTAAAAACGAAGTGTGTGGAATGACTTCGGTCATAAGTTTACCCGTCGGTGATGAGGCCAAAGTTACATAGAAGGGTGATGATGGACACTCGAGTGCGATAATTAATTTTGCGCTCTACATGGCACACGGTGGAAGAAACCAACTATGTGCAATAATGTCAAAGATTGCAGTCGAGTCAGCTATACCGATCGTGTGTTGTGAGATCGACAAGGTAAACAGATTCGAGAATGGTTAATAAAATCTAAGACCATTGCATATTATGGTCAAAATAGTGCTACCAATATACGAGTCTCATACGCTGCCATTTCAATGATTGTACCACAAAATCTCGAAATATTACAAGGTTCAAATTCCAGAGTTTTATGGCTCAAATTCGAAGATTACAAGGTTCAAACTTATATTAGAAATTAAATTCAGCTCATCAGCTGCAAATGCTCACATTGATCCGTTGAACATGGATATCAAAGAGGTTCAAACTAATATTACCACTTCTAAGTATGGTTTCGAAACCTCACAATTTTTGCAAAGGGGTCAGACACTGAGAAGTCATGTATGGGGTTGACACGATGACTTCCGATTACTCTGTCATCTGGAGTTCCAAAATGAAATTCAGCATTTTTGGAGCCTATCCCATTCTGCCACAGGCGCCGCCGCTGGTCAACAAACCATTCATATTTGCGAAATAAATGTAGGGAAAACCTAATTAGCATCAGCACCCTTACTCTGAGAACAAAGAACCTGGCAAATATAATCTCTGGTAAGGTCCCTCGGTAGGAGTTCAAAGTAATTTCTGAGAAATGCAAATCTAGGCATTCAACGTGATTGCTATATTGTATCACATTATCCACCACTGGGCCTAATCTTATCTGCAAAATAAGAAAACGTGTTAGTGCCTACATGCATTTTGAATATTACTACATGCCTATTTGGTTTGCAGGATTTGTAAAAGGCACTAACATGCCATCTTCGATCTGACATGATTAACATGGGCATTTGATTACATTGTAGAAAAATGTAGCCTTCTTCATAAGAGGTTGGAGTGGATGAAAAGTTCCCTAAGAAAACTAGTACAGATGAATCCAAAGGAGAAATGCTTATTGATTGTAACCATATGGATCAAGTAACCAATATGGGGGGACATGTATGTACTGAAATCCTCCAAAAGAATCCTTCAGAAATCGTAGTACATTGTCATTGTAAACTTGGAAAAACTATCACAAATTGAACTCCCTCAGAAAGGAACATCACCTAGATATATAGCTTCTCCAGGCACAGAAAGCAACTTAGCAAACTGACAACTTGCTCCAAGTTGGGGCCGATAGATTCTAGTGCGAAGACCTTCAGTGTGTGCAGTTTCGGGTCAAGCTTGTCGGAATCATTTTCTGAATGACAGACGAACAAACATCTTCAAAATTAGAAATAATGTTAATTTGTAGAAGGAGAGGTAGAAGGCGGCTGTTATACCTGAACGGGTGTGGATCCAATAACAAGTTCAGAGTATTTGTCAGACGAGTAGCCCACCACTGTCAATTTTGGCACAGAAATGAGATTGATTCTTGTTGGACCTTCTTGATCAACTACAAGTAATCTCTCAAGTGCAGGTGTGTCCTCAATGACCATACTGTGGTACATCTCTTGTGATGTCTTCCTGCCGCACCAGCAACACACATAAATAGTCCGGAGAGTCATGGAGGTGATGTGGAAGGTACTCAACCCATTGATCGCCTGAAGATAAAGGTAGTCGAGTGGAGTATAGCCACGGAGCAGGCGCTCCATGTCATCGTTTGAGAGGCAAATGGCGACGAGCTCGAGGTGCTTCAGTTATGGTAGAATAAGAGCGGGCGTGTCATTAAGGGGGGATGGCAGTTCCTGAACTTGGCAACATAAAGCGTGGGCGCGAGGCGGAGTGCGGACGTTGGTAGCGACCATATATGTCCATCAGCAAAAGTGAGCTCCTCGAGCTGATCTAGGGCGGGGGATCGGAACCAGTCGTCAAGCTTGGATCGGTCATTGTCGTTGGAATGGAACTTGCCCATTCTAAGGCCTCTGGTTGGTCCAAGGTGACTGCCGAGGATCTTGGACAATGCATCCAAATTTTTGCGATAGCTATGGAAGAGCTCGTGGGTGTCGATGAGGTCGAGAGGGCTGGAGTTCCATAGGGGGCACCACCACCGGGAAAGGATGGTTGTCCGTGCCCCATATTTGATTGGGAGGAGGGAGATGATGATTGTCAACATATATTCGTGGAGGTTGCTGATGAAGTCTAGGCCCGCTGGAGTCGCTTGCGGTTCTAGCTCGCCCCGCCTCCGCTTGTTGGCAGCCCCGTTCTTCACCTTCGGAGTCTCCTTGTCGGCGGCACTTTCTGATAGAAATGGGAGTACAGGGAATATTTAGTTAAAATAGGGCAATAGAAAAGTGTATTGGTAACTAGAAGTTATTAGGTAGGAATATAGTAAGAAAAGGGAATAACAGTTGGTTGCTTAAATACTACACAATTCATTTGATATTGCTGGGTAAGTCAACATGCAGATAGTTGAAAAGAAAACTTACTTCGAACAAAGCCTGGATGGATGATATCGTCAGGGAAGTTACCATATATCTCATGACCGGGCCCTTTTATGTGCAGTGCAATTCTAGTGCCAGCTTTTAGTTCATAAAACTTAGAAATTTCTTTCCAAAAGCCAGTGCCAAAATAGGAGTCACCACGTTCATCAAGTCTTACAGTAGCAACGATTGGTTTGTGTGTGCAGTATGACATCCATGCAGTCTTGATTTATGTGAAGGGAAAGATTGTGCACTACAGATTCTGTTGCATAGCAAGGGAGCGCTGCAGAAAACGGTAGGATTGTCAAAGAAAATATGGTAACATGCAAATATGGGCCCAAATTGAGAGAACTGTACAACAGTCGAAATCAAAGGACAAAAATCTATAATTAAACAGATATGGTAAACATGATGTCATGGAAATATGAGAGTAATCGAAAGAACAATACATCATTAATTTGCCTAATATAGAAAGAAGAGGGGGGGAATCCCCTTTGACGTATATGGTGCATGTGGCCCAAATGTAGTAATATTTAGAATATGTTCAGGAAAGTAGGCCATGCCAACCGATTTAGGGTGAGATTGAACATTCCACGCACATCCTCAAGTCATCTGGTACGGTGAGATGGAATGTCTAGTGGAGGCCTCAAGGTCCTGATGTGTCCGCGCACTGTACACTCTATGAACGGAAGAAAACCCTCAAATCAGCTCGAATAAAAATGAATTCACGACGATTTCGGCCGGCTGATTAAAGGAGGCAGATGAACTGGGATAAGAGATGAGATAATATCTCATTAAATTAGTTACCTTGTTGTCCATGAGAAAGAACCCTCAGTAAGGCAAATTCCCGAACTGAGCGGAGCTGGGTCGACCGCGAGCAGCATCGGGAAAAGTCGATGGCGATAGGCGACGGCAAGCGGAAGTGGCGAAATGAGGTGGGCTTTGCCGGTAGCCTGGCGGCGGCGGCAGGCGGCGAGCTAAGTGGTTACTATCGTGATAGGCGGTGCCATGCATAGATGCGGAGGAGCTTGTGCAGGTGTGAATAGGGACCGGAGGGGGTGGCGGGCGGGGTGAGGGTTTTTGTGACATGGGGATAGTGAGGGTTTTTTTTTGAATTGGGTGGTGAGGGTTTTCTTTTTTATTTTTTGAATTGGGTGGTGAGGGTTTTCTGTCCCACAAAGAATTTTGGAGGCGCCGGTTTGCTAGAGCCAACTGTGTGTGATTGACACAACATGCAAAATGGAAGTCATTACACAAAGTTCCAATTTTGGGAACCGCATGTGATTGACGTACTACCTCCGTCCTGGTTTATTGGTCCCCTTTGTAATTTTTACCAAATTTTGACCAAATATTTAACTAAGAAATGTTTATGCATGCCACCAAAAATTGTATCATTGAACACTATGCTCAAATACCCATCCAACGATATAATTTTTGCTGACCTGCACTAACATTTTGTCAGTTGAACCTTTGGTCAAAATTTAACACAAATTACAAAGGGGACCAATAAACCAAGACGGGGGATGATTCCATCAACCGAACTGATTGCATCCATATCCCACGGTTAGACATAAGTAAACATAGATTAAACATACTTAGTCAAAGATAATAAGCATACATGTACACAAGCATAGTTCAATCATAAGTACATAGTTCAACCGTCATTAAGCATACACAAGCGTACATATATAGTTCGACCCCACATCTCATCTCACATGTCGGCACGATCCTGAAGCTTCTCCAGGTACCCAGAGTACGCGTCATGCGCCACCCTGCGAGAATACTTCTTCTTGAAGGAGCCAACGGCCCGTCCTCTTACATGCGCCAGAACACTTAGATACACGTCATGAAGCTTGTGGTTGCAAAATGGGCATCGATAGCCGCCGTTCCAGGTCCTAATATGCCTGTTATGCTTTCCCACATAAAGCTCCCTCGGGATTTGCCTCTTGTACCTCCTATGGCCACCTTCATCCTCACTGTCCCCATCGTCATACAACGCCTATACAAATAGTAAAATTAATTTGGCATCAAATCAATGTTTACATGCCGTGAAGTAGGATTAGGAATTTATGGCTATTTATTTATACATATCCAGAGATTATGGTTCGATTTTTAAGCACAGTCGTCTATGTACAGACCAATCTTGAAGAAAATAATGGCACAAACATATGTAGGTCATTCAAAATCAATTGTCAAGTCCTGGCTAGGAATTATTAGCACGAACACTAACCCTAGTCGGATTACTAGCAGAAATCATTTGCAAAGATGAAACAACTAATCACTTATCACTTGTACCATTCAAACAATCAACACTACACGGATCTAACAAAACTTACTCGGATTTCAAGGATGGGGAGAACATAACCATAGGATTTCTATTCCAAAAAGGAGGAGGCAGGAGTAACCAGAGAAATCCCTATGATCTATTTGACACATAAATGGGAATAGATGACTAACTAGTTGTCCGTCGTCGTCGGAGTCATCTCCGGAGTGGTCGTCGGAGTTGTCACCGGAGTCGTCACCAGAGTCGGTGTGGAACTCCGCCTCCGGCTGTGGAAGCTCGACGATGTCAGGGTGCGGCGATAACTCGCTGGCGGTGACAACAACCTCTGTCTTCATATCGACACCGTGCTCCGGTGCTTTAGCAGCCCCGGCATCGCCACTCCCTCTGATGGGGCACTTCGGCGGCATCCTCATACACTGACGACTTTGAGGACTGAGAGCGGCGTCGAGGATGCAACCAGAGAGAGAGGATTGTGTGTGTGGCGACGATGGGGTGCGGCTGCTCAGGTGCACCATTAATATGGAGTAGTGGGAGTTGGGGGAGAGAGGCGGGCGGTGGTCAAACCGATGGCTCGCCTCCCGGTGAGCCTGCGCACCGGACTGCTGGCATGCCTACCATCGTTTCACACAGCTACTCGCACGCCTCCTGATGACACTGCGTAGCGAGCACGCCTCTGTCAACTCACACACCTGCATGCACGCCTCCCGGTCTACCTATGCGGCGGACTGCTCGCATGCGTCCCGTCAACTCACGCCTTCTCGCACGGCACACGGGTCGCGCGGCGGCACATATATTGTTTTTCTATTTGGATGATTAATGTTGCCGCTTTGCTTAACCGAAGCATGGCACGTATCCACTGTTGGTCTAACGCTCATGGTTCGAATAAATAATCCATTTGGGATATTGGTTCCCAGTTATTAATAATCTCCCGTTTGTAATTAGATAAAGATTACATCAAAACTGGTCTCAAATTTGACAAAAAAAGTACAATGTCAGTTTGTATTGGTGTCCATATGACAATACGATAAGTTTCATGAACTTCAAATAAGTGTTGGATGTACTAGAATTTAAAAATCAAGATTCTCAATGTTTGAAATTTGTTACACGGGGAGTAAACAAGCACCCAGTGAGACACATGTGTTTTTGCAATCCATTTAGGTGCACTGTCACGTGTGCATGTAGCTCAAATTTGATTTTTACACATTAAACCCATAGAAAATCAATCAATTAATGTACTAAAATGTCTTAATGATCTCTGTTTTTTTAATTAAAATGTCCCTCCTTTGGTAACATATGTTCACCACGGGATAATTAATTTAACATGCATCGTAGTTGCGGTAGATTCGCGGTGTGTGTGTGTGGGTGTCTGCGTCTAGGGGTGGCGGGTGGCTCGCAGTATACTACGAGTTGTGAGCCACCGTGTGGGTTGGCCGTTTTGTTAGGCATGCCAGTGCCACATCAGAGTCGTGAATTCGTTATTGAAAACATTACACAACCCTTTCATACATACATGTTTTGGCCACATGCAGTCGATGGTTGTCCTACACAACACTCGATACTCACGTGTGATGCTTTCTGTGGGCCCGCGAGGTCGTCGTCCATCACTTTGACGAACAGCCGGCAGTGAGGTTAATTTGACCAGCAAGGTAGAATCTTTTTGTTTGTGTTATGGTGGTATATAGTACGCGTCAAAGAGGTGGGAGGGGACTAGCATATATACTATACGTACGCGTCTGTGAACAAGTACACCTCACTCAGTGTCAGGACTTTTCGGTTTTCGAGGCATGTGCCACATCAAAATTATGAAATTGGCTATTCAAACATCACACAGCACCTCTTTGGGCCACATGCATGCACGCGGTGGTTATCCTAGCTAGGACACTCACGTGTGACGCTTCCATCTGTGGGCCCACGAGGCCATCATTGATGCATGCATGCATCACTTTGACCTACATCGGGAGAGGTTAATTAATTTAACCATCAATGAGGATTCTTTTGGGTTGTACATATTACGGTAGGAGCATATAGTATGCGTCGAAGAGGGGGGAAGGGGACCGTCATATGTAGTATGCTTCATGAACCTTGCTCTGTGTGGGTGCCTGGTTTACGGTTTTTGAGGCATGTGGCACATCAAAGTTGTGCATTTTGGGTATTCAACATATATATGTTTGGCCCACATGCAAAGTGATGGTGGTTTTCCTCTCGCACCCACTTAAGTGGTTATCAGCGATATCGATGCTTTCCATCTGTGGGCCCGCTTGGTCCATCACTACTTTTTGCCTAACAACGAGAGAGGTTAATTTGACTTAGGAGGGGATTATTTTTTTGCTTTTAATATGGTATATATATAGGTCATGCTCTGGGATGACATGCATGATACAGTTTGAGCACACACACATGCATGTGTACGCATGAATCCCTCCCGTCGAGTCGAAGTGGCTAGTACAACGACACGTCATGAACCGATCTCGCTCTATGTGGGGAGTGTACGATTTTCAACGCACGCGCCACATCAATGTTGTGAAATGGTATTCAAACATGCATGCACACATCACCTCAATACATATGCATGTAGTGGTTGCCTTCGAATGGTACACTCCCTCGCGTGGTTATCGGCGACAAGCCTATGGACATCCATGATCACTTTGACCGACAACAATATAGGTTACCATGGCGGATTCTTCATTTGGTTCGTGTTATCATAATATAGGTCATGGTGAGATTAAGACCTAATTAAGTTTGAGCGCATATACTATGCTGGCATGCATGCATAATTCCCCGTCGTTGGCTTGAAGTGTGGTGTAACATACATATGCATCGTCAACCTAACCCTCACTCGGTGTGGGGATTTCCAGTTCGAAATCACGGTGCCACATCAAAGTTGTTCCATTGTGTACTTAAAAACACACCTCTCCATACATATGTTTGGGCCACACACATGTAGTGGTTGTCTTCGGGGACTAGCTACTTGCGTGATTATTGGCGAGCTAGCCCATCTCTGGGGTCGCATGGATGGCCATCACTTTGACCAACAACAAGAGAGAGGTTATACGACCAAGGTGGATTATTCTTGGTCAGTTTTACGATCCATCTTGGTGAGATATGCCTCTCTGGCCCGCCGATTGAAAGTGTGTGGGGGGCTGCTACTTCGCACTTTGCTAGGTGAACCTCGGTTGGGGGGTGGCATGCATTCATAGCTTAGGATTCCCTTCGTGCCGACACAAGAGGGGGGCTGCTAGCTACTTCACACTCTGCTAGGTGAACCTCGGTTGGGGGGAGGGGCATGCATTCATAGCTTAGGATTCCATTCGTGACGACACGAGGGAGGGGGGCTGCTAGCTACTTCGCACTTTGCTAGGTGAACCTCGGTTGGGGGGAGGGGCATGCATTCATAGCTTAGGATTCCCTTCGTGCCGACACGAGGGAGGGTGGGGGCAAGCAATACTGTGCGCTTTGCGAGATATGTGTCACATCGAAGTTGCATTTGGTATTTGAAAACCAAACCGCCCTTTTCATACATAAATTTGGTCCACATACAAGTGTGTTCGTGTTCTGACCCTCTCCCGCATCATTTTTTGCCAAATTTATGAACATTAGACAAGTCGGATGACGCAACAGACTCGGTTCACTCAAACTAACCATGTGCATTGGGCTCCACAAGGCTTCCCCTCTCAAAAATATCTACCCGCCTACAGCTTTTTCTGTTTGATAACACACGATTATTGTGTTTCAACCGCGTGTGATGTTTCTTGTTCCCAATCCCGCCTACATCCCTTGGAAATATCTGCCCGCCTCGAGGGTTTTTCTGTTTCATAACACACGGTTGTTATCTTCGGACCGTGTGTGA
Source organism: Triticum aestivum (assembly GCF_018294505.1). Taxonomy (NCBI): domain Eukaryota; kingdom Viridiplantae; phylum Streptophyta; class Magnoliopsida; order Poales; family Poaceae; genus Triticum; species Triticum aestivum. Next base: position 421,299,357 of record NC_057800.1, read on the forward strand.
TGCACCATCATCAAATTTTTCAATAGCCCCAACATTTCACTCCCGCGTTTGACTCCCACGTAGTAAATTTTTCAGTATTCGTGTCATTTCCTCAAACACCCCCCTCCACACACACACACGCACCAAAACCTCCTTGGGCATGTGTGCGCACACACACACACACTCCCTCGCTCGAACCCCTAGCAAGGTCCCCCCTCCCGCCGCCGCCGCAAGGCCTCCATTGTCAACATCTGCTGGTTTGCCCATGCAGCTTACCCACCAATCTCCATACCCAGGCCGCCCTGAGTTTCTTAGATGACGCCTGCCAAACGCCCCCTTTCCTACAGATCCCCATCCCCCACTCTAGAGCATCGCAGCCTAAGCCCGGTTACGCTTCCCATGGAGCTCGAGGAGCGACTAGCCCAAAAGAGGTGTATCGCGGTCTCTTCACCCGATCTCGCCAAGGAAGCTGACGACCATTACTGGCGGCAGGCACTCAAGTAGTGGGCTAGAGTATGCGGGCATCTCTCGGCCGCTGGCTACAACATCGCGGTCATCGACACCGGCGGCCTGGGGCGGGCTATGTCACTGGTTAAGTGGCCCACCCCAACCCCTCGGGTTCAACCGTCGTTGATCTCATCCATGGCCCCGCTGCTAATCTCCTCTAGCTTGTTGTCAACAATTTGCCATCCTACATCGCCATCATGTTGAAAATAAGAGCAAATTGCTACAAGATTTAATCTGAATAAATAGAATATAGTTCATGACAGCACTAGTTGACATTAAACTAATCATGGGAACTAGCATAGCAGATGAACAGATCACATCTAGGGCACATACTAAAAACATGAATTCTACCACGATCACGAATAGGACCAGCGGGAGCAGCACCATTGGTGTTGATGTTGTCGCCCGTATTATTGAGGATGAGGTTGCCGAGGTCGGGGAAGAAGTCGTCGTTGGCGAAGTCGTCCTTGCTAGCAGTCGCGCGAGCGCACTCCCCAAAAACCTGATCACCCCTCTCACGTACAGGATCACGAGAGGCAGGTTTCTGGAGGCCTGCTATCCCTTCTCACGGTGCACTCTGGAAGGAGGGATGGAGAAGACTTGCGTGGCGGCACAATGCTCTGGAACGGTGGTGTGAAACCATATGATGTGGCGGCGGCTAGGGTAGACGTCTGCCTAACTATATAATGCGGGCCGGGTAGGTCGTGGAGAAAACCCCACGTCCAAGTAATAGCCCCACTATCCAAAAGGATCGGAAACGGCTGAGTAATTAATGTGTCCATTATTATTAATTAATGACTTATTAATTATTCCGAGTAGCAAAAATATAGAATACGTGCATAGCTCTGTCCTCAGCTCGGCTCATTCCCGCAACCCGCGGCGTGTCATGACGAGGCGTGGCGTGGCGAGGCGAGTGAGGAGGAGGCGCGCTCGTGTAGATGTCCTCTTCTCATGCTCATACAAGTGCACTGGTGCGCGTCGGTCCTAAACAAACGGTTTTTAACCCCTTTTCGCGACCGCATTTGGAACCGTCGCCAAGTGAGTGTGTGCGGTAGGGTGTCCTTCCCACACGACCCAGAAATCATCGGGGATAGGCCCTCCCGGGACCCAGGCTGGGCCGTGTGCGGTTGGGCGAGGCATCGAAACCCAATCATTTCCGTAGGTATGTACATCCCACACGGTAATCCGAGAAAATCATTTCCGTAGGTATGTACATCCCACACGGTAATCCAAGAAAATCATTTCTGTAGGTATGTACATCCCACAAGGTGAATCCCAGAAAAACATTTCCGTTCGTATGTATATCACACACAGTCAACCCAAGGAATGCGTTTCCGTTCTTATGTAAATCCCACACAATCAATCCAGGGAAAACGTTTCTGTTCGGACGTACATCCCACACAGTTTTATGTGTAGGCTCATGTCTAAAAGGTGTAACTATCACACACGGTCTTCCTTGGTTAACTATTTGCTTTTATCAACTATATCACACACAATTTGATGAAGAAAACCGTGTGGCATTGGGCTATCCATTGCAAAGATCCATGACACATTTAGCAGGTTTATTAGTTTACAATTAATAATTCCGGTATTACGCAAATTCACATTTCATATCGAACAGTTGTTTGGAAATTTCATATCAGGCACATAAATATATTATAACATCACAGTACGGTAGCTACATGAAAACAACACAGTACAACATATAGCTAGTTCAACTTCATAAGAACAATATATTCATTTCCCTAATTGAGATCATCCAGGCTCGCCTTATCCACCCCTGCTTTCAGTTCAGTAAGAACCCATTTTGCACTGGCCAACTGGGAAAGTGCCTCCTCCTTCGCCAACACCATCTTAGGAAAGTCTCATTTAAAACATCTGAGCTCATTCTCCACCTTCAACTTTTTATCCCGGATCTTGAAATATGCCTCAGCGTTGACAAGACTTTCTCTAAGCATATGTGTGTTCTCTTCCTCATACATGCTCCAGAGCTTCGTTAGGCACATCTTCAAAGACTGTGGCCACTCTTGATCAACCCACTCCAAGTAAGAACACTTCCCTTCATCCTATAATATTTAAAACTAGATTAGTAACAATTGTAGGGGAAATGGGTTTATAGCAACATAGAAAATCACCAATGCTTATTTTGAAAAACTGAAGAAACATGTTAATTATGACATATCTTCTCAAAAAGATCAATGTGCAAATGAAATAATTGGTATTGAGACAACAACCAAATTCTGGAACATTAGAAGCTATAATTAACTACAACGATGCAACAAGTTCTTACTCATGTACAATAAATAACAAATTGAACATTTTTTGAGGAAGGAAAATATAACCGCAACAGCATAATGATAGTGTTTGGATGACAGCAAATTGATACTAACAAGTGTGTACATGCACAAATTTAGTAACATAGAACTAATAGCACTAAGGCCGTCCACTATGTATGCCAAAACTGGGGTAAAGACAACTGTTCCTACATCTCGCACTGGTGCCCTGCACTGGCGAGCCGATGCAGTGGAAAAAAATCAGGGACCCGGCTCCGGAACACGTAGTTGCTCTGATGCCTAGTTCCTTCGTGCCATAAAGATTTAGTATTTTACTACTTGGCTGCTCGGATGTGTGGACCAAAGTTGGCTCCACAAACTATTGAAGTGGTGCCAAATAATTTTCTAATGGAACCACTGATGAGATGGCAACAATTTAAGATACTAGGTACAAACTGTGACACTGTCTTAGGATGCGTTTGGTTGAAGGTGTGGTATGAATGGGTTGGGACCATGACAGTGTCTGAATCACATCTAACAAATGATTTGTTACAATGAAAGAGGGTCTAACCTTCTCTGCACATGCCAGAAACTTCCTCCCACTGTCCACTTAATCAAACGCAACTAGCTTCACACATGGAGATTGACGGTGACAACGAGCAGATAGATCTTCAGCCACCCCACTCCATTTGTTGCCATTGATGGTCTTAGGGAGCTACAAGAGGAAGAAACGACTCAAATCAACCTCCGGTTAAAAATCCTTCATTCCAATTCATAGCCCGAGAGAGAGAAGAGAGGCATACCCGGGTGGTTAAGGAGTAGTCGCCGGAGGAGGAACCGCTGGAGATGTCTTTGAAGAAGACCATGGCGACCCCGGTGGTAGGATGCGAGACGGTGAGAGCGAGGAAGCGGCTATAGCTTAGCAAGGAAGGAAGGAAGGAAGGAAGGAGGAAACTGGGGAAATGTGACTTGTGGTCGGGGAGAAAAGGGGTGGGGAAGGGGGGAAGGGGGGCGGGGGTAGATATTTTGGCGGTAGGGAAAATTTTTGGAAATGTGGAGGGAAACTTTGCGTGTGGTGCCGCCGGACCATTCACTTTGAACGATTGTGTGCATCGCAAACGATTCTTCTGCTTTACATGCATGGGATGAGTTTGATAATTCAAATTTTGGTCTCAAGGCATGGGCACATTCACTTTGAACGTGCGCGGTGCCGCCGGACCATTCACTTTGAACGATTGTGTGAATCACAAACGATTCTTCTGCTTTAGGCGCATGGGATGAGTTTGATAATTCAAATTTTGGTGGTAATTTCCCTGGGTACATCATTGCATAATTTAACATTGCTTGCTAATTTGGGCACACAAAAGAGCGTACAGCAGACAGACCACACTTACTGAATGGAGCAATTTTAGTAATTACACAGAGCTAGTTGACCAAAACATTGCTCTAACAAAAGACCAGCATTAAAAACAAAGCCTAAGTACGCATAATTAAAAATCTGCCGCCGCGTCGGCCTATGCATTGTCGGTGTGAGATGAGACGTCGATGACTTGTCTGGCGACATGCCGCCGTTGGTGGACTCCGCGTCCCCCCTGCTAGAGTTGACTGCGTCCTCGTCCTCGGCGCCGCCCTCAAGGTTGTTGTACTTGTAGTAGTGGTTGCACCAAAGCTCGCGTTGGTACTCCACCGCCGAGTCCTCGACAGACAGACTCTTCTCTACCTCAACCTCGGCCACGCGCAACTCCTCCTCCCGGTGCTCCTCGATCTCCAGCTCCCGCTCGGCGACCTCATGAGGAAGCAGGTGCTCCATGGCCACCGCCGCCTTTTCAGACGTGGGTTGCATGCTGGAGTTCGAGGTGGCCTGGAATATCTTGGTGTGTGCATCCTCGATCTTGCCATGGATGGCCTCGACCCGGGCCAGGGCGACATCAACGGCATGGATGGCAGCTCGAGTGCTCTCGGCGTTTGCAGCCGTCGTCGCAGCAGCAGCTGCAGCCATCTCGGCTGCTGCAGCTGCCCTGTCGGCTGTCGTAGACGCCCTCTTGGCGGAAGCGGCTGCACTTAATGCGGATGCGGTGGCACTCTTGGCGTAGGCGGCCGCACTCTCGGCGTAGGCGGCGGCGCTCGAGGGGGGGGGGGTGGACGCAGCCATCGTATGGGCCTTCAAGAAGCGTTTCCACGGTGTCATCTTTGCAAGAGGGGGTGCTGGAATGGGGATCGGGATTCGGGGATTCGGGGGTTGCCGGCACTAGAGTAGACGAGCCGGCGAAGCTTCAGGAGGGAGATTTAAATAGACCCAGATATTTTCATCGCAAACGGTTCCTAGAAAACAACTGTGTGTGATGTTGTAGATATTTTTTATTAGCTGTGAAAGATGAATTTGGAATAAAGTGCCAACGGATCGTGTTTTGAATGAACGAGAAATTTTGTAGTTCAAATACAACTGTCATGTCAAATTTTGGAAAAATTCAGGGGTCATTTGACCTTCTAAGACATTAAAGTGATTTTCTAGCCATTTAATGACCGTAATTGAAATTTGAACTACATGTACATGCAACAGCTAACCATAATGGTTTGAAAAGTCATATTTCATGTACTTGTGTGCGATTTAATTCCATGTGCAGTAAATTGGAAGGAATTTTCAAACATATTGGTCTAACGGCTATGACACAATTGAGCATGGAGTGACATGGCATTTTATTTCCAAAAAATAAAAAATAAATCAGAAACACATGAAACCTTGGTTGATGTAATGTCATGCCACCAAGATGATGTGGTAAAAAAATTGTCATGTTTGACCAAAGTTTGGACACACACCCCTAACAAATCGGAGCAACTCACTAGAAGGCTCGTGGTTCCGAGAGGGAACAATGCATGTTTGATGACGAATGGGAGATAGCTTCCTCTTACGGCCTTCAAAAAAATTCAACGTCTAACGTGCAGTACTACAACTATAATGTGAAATTTTTGAAAATTCTAGGGGTCATTTGACCTTTTAAAGACATTTAAGTGATTTTCTAGCCATTTAATGATCGTAATTCAAATTTGAACTACATCCACATGCAATGCCTAACCAAAATAGTTTGAAAAATCATATTTGTGTACTTGTGTGCGAGTTAATTCCATGTGCAGTAAACTAGAAGGAATTTTCAAACATATTTGTATCACGACATGGACACATATGCATGAATACCTATGCATGGAGTGGCATGGCAATTAAATTCCAAAAAAATCAGAAACAAATGAAACCTTGGTTGATGTAATGTCATGCCACCAAGATGATGTGGTAAAAAAATTGGCATGTTTGACGAAAGTTTGGACACACACCCCTCACAAACTGGAGCAACTCGCTAGAAGGTTCATGGTTCCGAGAGGGAACAATGCATGTTTGATGATGAACGGGAGATAGCTTCCTCTTACGGTCTTAAATTTTTTCTACGTCTAACATGCACTACTACAATTGTAATGTGAAATTTTGGAAAATTCTAGGGGTCATTTGACCTTTTAAAGACTTTTAAGTGATTTTCTAACCATTTAATGACCGTAATTCAAATTTGAACTACATCTACATGCAACACCTAACCAAAATTGTTTGAAAAATCATATATGTGTGCTTGTGTGCGAGTTAATTCCATGTGTGGTAAATTAGAAAGAATTTTCAAACATATTGGTCTCACGACATGGACACATGCATACGTATGCATGGAGTGACATGGCATTTTAATTCAAAAAAATAGAAAAATGATCAGAAACACATGAAACCTAGGTTGATGTAATGTCATGCCACCAAGATGATGTGGTAAAGAAATTGGCATGTTTTGACGAACGTGTGGACACACACCCCTCACAAACCGGAGCAACTCGCTAGAAGATTCGTGGTTCCGAGAGGGACCAATACATGTTTGATGACGAACGGGAGATAGCTTCCTCTTACGGCCTTCAAATTTTTTCCTACGTTTTACATGCACTAATACAACTGTCATGTGAAAATTTGGAAATTTTCAGGGGTCATTTGACCTTTTAAAGACATTTAAGTGATTTTCTATCCATTTAATGACAGTAATTAAAAATTGAACTACATCTACATGCAACGCCTAACCATAACGGTTTGAAAAATTATATTTTTGTGTACTTGTGTTCGAGTTAATTCCATGTGTAGTAAATTAGAAAGAATTTCCAAACATATTGGTGCCAAGGCATTGGCACATGCATGGAGTGCATGCCATGGCATTTTAATCCCAAAAAAATAAAAAATGATCAGAAAAACATGAAACCTTGCTTGATTTAATGTCATTCACCAAGATGATGTGGTAAAGAAATTGGCATGTTTGACGAAATTTTGGACACACACCCCTCACAAACCGGAGCAACTCACTAGAAGGTTCATGGTTCCGTGAGGGAACAATGCATGTTTGATGACGAACGGGAGATAGCTTCCTCTTACGGCCTTCAAATTTTTTTCTGCGTCTAACTGAAAGTGCAACTATCCCTAGGTGGTTTTGGTAATTCCTAACGACATATAGCTCATTGAGCTAATGCTATTTCAAGATTAATATCTCAGGAAAGCTCAATGATTGGCATGACATGGATGAGAAAAGTGGACACGTCAAAATGCTAAGGACAAAGGATTGGCTCAAGCTCAAAGCTCAAGAGTCTACATTTTCTATTTTTGTGATCCAAGATCGCATTGAGTCTATAGGAAAAGCCAATACTATCAAGGAGGGATGAGGTGTTGCTTAATGAGGTTCTTGCTCAAACTGCTTAGTGATATGCTCCAAAACCCTCAACTACTTTCTCACATCCACATATGACCTAAACCAAAAGTCAAACTTGGCCCCACTTATTCTTTCTATCCGATGCCACTGAGTTTCAAATGTCATAGGCACTGCCACAAACCCTAGGTAAATCGGTCTCACCGAGATAGGGTTGTAATCTCTCTGTTTCCCTTCGTAACATTTTGGTCTCACCGAGATGAGCGATCGGTCCCACCGAGATTGCAATGTAAACTCTCTGTTTTCCCTTCGTAACGTTTCGGTCTCACCAAAATGAGCAATCGGTCCCACCGAGTTTACCTAACCAACTCTCTGGTTAGCTTATTACCAAAATCGGTCTGACCGAGTTTGTGTAATCGGTCTCACCGAGATTACGTTATGCCCTAACCCTAATCATATCGGTCCTACCGAGTTGCATGTCGGTCCCACCGAAAACCCTAACGGTCACTAGCTTTGCTAAATCGGTCAGACTGAGTTTAACCATTCGGTCCCACCGAGTTTGGGAAGTTATGTGTAACGGTTAGATTTTGTGTGGAGGCTATATATACCCCTCCACCTCCTCTTCATTCATGGAGAGAGCCATCAGAACAAACCTACACTTCCAACCTATATTTTCTAAGAGAGAACCACCTACACTTGTGTTGAGACCAAGATATTCCATTCCTACCATATGAATCTTGATCTCTAGCCTTCCGCAAGTTGCTTTTCACTCAAATCTTCTTTCTACCAAATCCAATCCTATGAGAGAGAGTTGAGTGTTGGGGAGACTATCATTTGAAGCACAAGAGCAAGGAGTTCATCATCAACACACCATTTGTTACTTCTTGGAGAGCGGTGTCTCCTAGATTGGCTAGGTGTCACTTGGGAGCCTCTGACAAGATTGTGGAGTTGAACCAAGGAGTTTGTAAGGGCAAGGAGATCACCTACTTTGTGAAGATCTACCGCTGGTGAGGCAAGTCATTCATGGGCGATGGCCATGGTGGGATATACAAGGTTGCTTCTTCGTTGACCCTTCGTGGGTGGAGCCCTCCGTGGACTCGCGCAACCGTTACCCTTCATGGGTTGAAGTCTCCATCAACGTGGATGTACGATAGCACCACCTATCGGAACCACGACAAAAACATTTGTGTCTCCAATTGCGTTTGAATCCTCCAAACCCTTCCCTTTATATTCTTGCAAGTTACATGCTTTACTTTCCGGTGCTCATATACTCTTTGCATGCTTGCTTGAATTGTGTTAAGATTGCTTGACTTGTTCAAAGTTGCTAAAATCTGCCAAGAACTAAAATTGGGAAAAGGCTAGATTTTTATTTGGTCAAGTAGTCTAATCACCCCCCTCTAGAGATACTTTCGATCCTACAAGTGGTATCAGAGCTTTGATCTCCATTTGCTTTGATTTTCATAGCTTTTGGAAGTCATAGCCTTGGTTTCACAACCTAGGAGAGTATGGCGTCTAGCGAGGGAAATTACCACCGTAGAGGTCCTTACTTTGATGGTACTAATTTTGCTAGTTGGAAGAATAAGATGAAAATGCATATTCTTGGACATAACCCTGCCGTTTGGGCTATTGTGTGTGTTGGCTTGCAAGGTGAATTCTTTGATGGGAGAGAACCAAATCGTGAAGCTACCGCGGAAGAGTTGAAAATGCTACAATAGAATGCTCAAGCTTGTGATATCCTCTTCAACAGATTGTGCCCCGAAGAATTCAACAAAATTAGCCGTCTTGAGAATGCAAAGGAAATTTCGGATACTTTGATTGATATGCACAAAGGTACCAACTCCGTCAAGGAATCCAAGTTGGAAGTGCTTCAAAGTCAACTTGACAAGTTCAAAATGAAGGATGGTGAAGGTGTCGCTGAAATGTACTCTAGGCTTGCTCTTATCACAAATTGGATTACTGGCTTTGGAAGTGAAGAGATGACCGACAAATTCATCATCAAGAAGATCCTAAGAGCCTTGGATGGAAAATAGGATACCGTATGCACATTGATCCAAATGATGCCAAATTACAAAGATCTCAAGCCAATGGAAGTCATTGGAAGAATTGTTGCTCATGAGATGTCACTTAAGGATAAGGAGGAGCTCCATAACAAGTCAAGTGGTGCTTACAAAGCCTCATGTGAAGCTCCCACATCATCAAGTGAGAAACAAACCTTCAATGAAGAATTTAGACTAATGGTGAAGAACTTCAACAAGTTCTACAAGAATAGAAGCAAAGAGAGAAGTTCCAAGTCGAGGTCCTACAATGACAAAAGATCTTCTAGTCAAGAGCGAAACTGCTACAATTGTGGAAGACCTGGACACTACTCCAATGAGTGTACGTCTCCCCACAAGACAAGAGAAGATTCTCCCAAAATAAGAAGTAGAAGAGAAGAATCACCGTCGAGGGAGAGAAGGAGTAGGGATGATCGTTATGAACAAAGACCCTCCCGGAGAAGCAAGGATACGGAAAGGAAGGACAAGTCATCAAGGAGCTACACAAAACGAAGACATCAAGCTCATGTTTGTGAATGGGTATCCGGCTCCGACTCCGACAATGACTCCGAGAGAAGCTATCACTCCGACTCTGAATATACTCAAGATGAAGGTGTTGCCGGTCTAGCACTTGTGTCAACCAACTCCTATGACATATTTGATTCACCAAATGAAGGAATTGGAAGATGCTTCATGGCTAAAGGCCCAAAGGTATCACACCCCGAGTATGTTGATTTCAATAGTGATGAAGATGACTTGTTAGGTGATGATGATTTACTTGTTAACAACTCTAGTGATGAATACTATGATGAAACGTCAATTAATCATGCTAATCAAGATGAAACAAATAAGGAGAAGATTGAGTCTCTAACTAAAGAATTAAACACTCTTAAGTTAGCTCATGAAACTACCTTAGGAGATCATCGAGAACTATTAAGGACTCATGAGAAATTATGTTTTGAGAAGCTCAATGTTGAGCAAGAGCATGAGTTCTTAAAGGCAATCAATGATGATCTTCGCAAGAAAAGTTCTTCTTACATTGCCAAGTGTTTACTCTTATCCACTTACATGCCTCAAGTCAAGTCTAGTAACAAGAACAAGAAGGATTCTTCTTCTAGTAGTAAAAATAATCATGCTAAATCCAATATTGTTGCTTCTAGTAGTTCTCTTGATTCCACTAATGATTCTCTTAGCCAAGTTACACTTGAGCAAGAAAATAGATTATTGAAGGGAATCATAGAGAAAGGTGTTTACAAGAGCCTTGCCAGGAGTAAGCAATTCGAGGAAATTGTACGCAAGCAAGGAAGGCACCGGAAGAATCAAGGTATTGGTTTTGAACGAAAGTTCAATGCCAATGGAGTTGAGTGGGAAGAAGATCAATACCCCAAGACGAAGTTTGTTCCTCAACAAGAGAAGTATGATCCTACTTCTTTCAAGGGGACACAAGCTCAAGATGATCTTCCACCACAAGACCATAAGGAAAAAGGCAAGGACAAACTTCAAGAGGAAATTGATGCATTTGAAGAAGCTCCTAAGGCCTTGGTCAAGTGGGTTCCCAAGACTACATCAAGTTCCACTTCATCAAGTACAACTACAACTCCGAGGATTCCCATCAAGATGGTGTGGATCCCAAAGAAGAAGAACTAGAGAGTTCTTGAGGGTGACTCTGCCAACATACTTCACTCTTATCATTTTGGCAAGAACAAGTGCAATCAACTTCCACATCTTGCACTAGTTCAAGGAGTCACAAACCCTCTTGTTGGTAAGACAAGGGACAAGGTAACATAATGCTTTCATGGACATCATATTGTGTGTGCATCACTCTATGTCTATGGATATCCTTGTTTGTTCCTTGTGGGACTAACCCGTGTAGGTATTGAAAGTGCAACTCACTCCAAAGGATAGCTCCGAATGATCTACATCAACTTAGAGCATCCACATCTTCAACACCTACATGAAGTCATCATCGACAAAACCCAAGGTTAGTTCATCCCTCTTAGGGGGGATCTCACATCTAGGGGGAGCTTTACTCTAACAATTGAGTTAAAGCAACTCCAATGGTGTGAACACAACAATGCTTTATGTAAAAGTGGTAACCCCACTTGTGCTTAAACGATGAGTATGACCTATGATCAAATGTTCTCATTTTACTCCTAAGTCAATATACTCATATATAGATGACCTAGTCATCGCCAATTGCTTGATAGATGCTAGAATTGTTTGTGCATGCTTTGCCACATATTTCATTTGTCATTTTATTGTGTGAGCATGTTGGTTGCATAATTTACTCATTCGAGGACATCCACTTGTTGTTTTGATTGGTTGGTTCCTTTTCTTTTGCCAAGTGGATGGACAAGAATGCCTAAGAACCTTCTCTAGCTATCTATGCTTTTGTTGTCTCAAACTCTATTCATGCTGCATCACAAAGTTTGATCAAGTCAGATTCGAACCACTCTGTGTGAGGAGCACTCGGAGTCCCCGATTTGTCATAGACTTAAAAATCCAAAACTTCTTTGTGCGTTTCGGTCTGACCGATTCATCCATTTCGGTCATACCGAGATCACTAAGTCGATATAGGTTTTCAATCTCGGTGCAACCGATTTGAACTTTTCGGTCACACCGAGTTTTAGTAACTGCTTGCAGTTATGAATCTCGGTGCCACCGAGTTGTTCCACTCGGTCACACCGACAGGGTCAGGCTATATATATCCATGGGCCAAATTTTGGAAAACTTTCCGAACCTCCTCGCCCGCGCTTAGCCTGCTCTGCCTCCCTGGGTCTCCGGATCATCCTCCTCGTCGCCAGGCGCCTCCTATCGCTGGTCTCCGCCGCCATCAACGTATCGTCTCCGTCGTTGCCGTCGTAGCAAGTTCATCGGTGAACTAGGGTATGGACTTGAACTTTGTGTTGTTCTAACTCTGATTCCCCAGCACATTGCTTTGCCATGTATCTTGCCACGATTGAGATCAATCTATCCATCGAAAACACTCCATAGTTTAGTCGTGAATTGAAAATTTAGGGTTAGGTTTCTGCCGAAACCATCTCAGATCGACCGAGTTGATTATATCGGTTCCACCAATTTGGCTCATGCCATTGCACATGTGATTCTCGGTCTGACCGAGAATTGCAAATCAGTGTGACCGAGTTCAGCACTTTGTGAAACCCTAGCAGTCTCGGTGCCACCGAACTGTGACTCGGTCTGACCGAGTTCACTAGTTTAGGTTCCAAAAGCTGCTTCGGTATCACCGAGTTTGCAAATCGGTAGATCCGAAATGCTTTCTGTGGAAAACTAAAACTAAGTTTTAATTCATTGTTTTGCAAAAAACCTCTGCACTTTGTGATGCTCATCCACTCTACCTCATCTATAATCTATTCACAGGGTCTGATGTCAGTGTTTGCATCATGTCAGATCAGAGTGACAGTCCGAACAAGCCCGAGGAACAGGTTCACGTGAGTGAGGGTACTAGTCCCTCTAGCAGCTCAGATGATGGAAGCAGGAGCACACCCAGCAATCTGCCAAAGGCTGCCACAAGGGCCAGCAAGAAAAGAACCTCAGAGTCAGAGGATGAGGACTATGTGGCCGAGGAAGAAGAAGCCACCTCAAAGAGGAAAGTGCTCAAAAAGTAATATGGCGCAGCTGCTGCCACCAAGCCAGGGATGAAGCAAAAGGTTCCTGCCAAGAGAGCTCCAATGTCTAAAGCCACAACATCTACTCAAGAGACTTTGGGATCTGCACCCAAAGAGCAGGTTGTGGCAGAAAAGAAAAGAAAGGAAAGGGTCAAGAAGACCACTGCCAGAGTGCTTGGGAGATCTTCAATCATGAAAGACTCTGAAAAAGAGGAAGAGGAAGAGGATGCTGCACCAGCACCTAAAGCTCAGAAACTTATGGGAGATTCCATAAGATCAGGGGCTGCTTCATCTAAGCCCAAAGGAACTCCTAAGCCAGCTGCTCCAAAACCCAAAACTGCACCCAAGAGGAGCACCAGGAACATCCCAGCAGCAGAGAAGAACAAGGCCCCAATGCCTGAAGCTGCAATGGAAGAAGAAGATGATTCTGTTGTCTTGAGGAAATTGAAGCCAAAAATTCTAGATCACAATGATGCTCATCCAGTTGCAGAGAACATGAAAGTCAGGAAGGACTCTGGTCTAAGGCTATGGAGAGAGTCTGATCCATATGCCACTAGGAGAAGGATTGTTGTGGACAACACGTTCCATACAAAGGAACAGCAGGACTTCTATGAGACCATCTTGGTTGACAAAAAGCCAATAGTGTGTGACATGAGATGGGTTGATTGGAAATTCATTGAGGAAAATGAGGATCACTTCCCTCGTGTATATGCAGCTTCAAGGCTTATGGAGTTGATGAGTTTGTGGCTCATAAGCTCACAAAATGGAATGATGAGCTCATCATGTAGTTCTACTCCACAGCTCACTTCTACCCAGATGGAAGGATATTGTCTGGATGTCTGAAGGTACTAGGTACCAGTCCACAGTTGCAGAATGGGCTAAGTTGATCAATGCCCCAGAAGAGAGTGAAGATGACTTGGATGTCTATGCCAAGAAGAAGAAGGATCACAACACGATGGCACACATGTACAAGGAGATCCCAGATGCTGCTCTTGAAACACACAAGTTTGGATCAGTACATTACCTTCTATCAGGATTGCCAACTATCAACTAGATCCTCAGGCACACTCTCTTGCCAAAGTCAGGTGATCACAAGATGATCAGAGGCCATGCAATTAACTTGCTTCACATCTTTGATGTCCCACAGAAGTTCAAAGTCATGAGCCTAATAGTGGAAACCATAAAGAGGACAGTTGCAGATCAGAAGAGGAGTTGTGGATATGCCCCACAGATCTAGGAGCTGATTAACTCCAAGATGGGCACTGGCACATATCTGCTGGACAAGGAGCACCTGCCCATCTACCCAGACTTTGAGGACAACACTATGGTGATGGACGAAAATGAACCATCTTATGTGCATGCACAAGCCAAGAAGGAGAAGGCAAAGGCTAAAAAGGCTGCAAGGATGCCAACTACTGAAGAAGCATCTCAGTATCTTCTGAAGAGCAAGCAAGATCAGCTTGGATACTTGATTGCCTCCACTCTGAGGATTGAGAAGGAACTGGCCACCCTGACTCAAAACGAGGAGAGCTTGGAGAGGATCGTGGAGCAGAAGTTCTATGACCTAGATGTGAAGGTCACTGAGATCTAGTCAGTCGTTGAGAAACTTCAGGATGAAGTGGAGGAGAAGAAGGGCAAGACAACCACTGATGCTTTTGCTAGAGTACCCAGAGGTCAGAGGTCTGCTGCAGTGCATATTCCAGACACCAGAGCTACTTCATCTGCACCAGCTACAGCTTCAGTGCCACCAACTCTAGCACCTACTCCACCAGCTCCATCTACATCGACTGATGCCTTCGTTCTTGGAGTTCTGTCTACACCACCACCTGAAGACCAAGCCTGAGTGTCGATCTAGCACTATGCATTTTTATGAACTTTTTGGTAACTTGTTGCCAAAGGGGGAGAAAATGTATAGATCATAGGCTTCGAGAGAGAGCATTTCTTTTTATTATCTCTTTTTGTTTGGTGGTTAAACTTCGTTTATTTGCATGGTTGAGATACTTTATACTTTGTGCTTGCTTGGATGATCATGTGTTTGATCATATGCTACCTTAATGCTGGTTGGATGACATTATCCTTTTTATATTCCATATGATCATTCACTTTGCTTGGTGATGAGTGCATGTATTTTAATTATTATCATTTTGAGCGCTCCACCAAGATGTATGTGACATGGAAGAGTAACCCATGATCCTAACTCTTTGTGCATTTGCAGTCCAAAGCAAATCTTAAACTATGCACAAACTTAGGGGGAGCTCTTGCTTTTCACATACTTCTGAAAGCGACAATGTTTTTCACTCTTATCATCATTTGTCGAAGCTTTGATCTATATGTTGTCATCAATTACCAAAAACGGGGAGATTGAAAGTGCAACTATCCCTAGGTGGTTTTGGTAATTCCTAACAACATATAGCTCATTGAGCTAATGCTATTTCAAGATTAATATCTTAGGAAAGCTCAATGATTGGCATGGCATGGATGAGAAAAGTGGACCCCTCAAAATGCTAAGGCCAAAGGATTGGCTCAAGCTCAAAGCTCAAGACTCTACATTTTCTATTTTAGTGATCCAAGATCACATTGAGTCTATAGGAAAAGCCAATACTATCAAGGAGGATGAGGTGTTTCTTAATGAGGTTCTTGCTCAAAATGCTTAGTGATATGCTCCAAAACCCTCAACTACTTTCTCACATCCACATATGACCTAAACCAAAAGTCAAACTCGGCCCCACCGATTCTTTCTATCTGGCACCACCAAGTTTCAAATGTCATAGCCACTGCAGCAAACCCTAGGCAAATCGGTCTCACCGATAGGGATCTCAGTCTCACCGAGATAGGGTTGTAATCTCTCCGTTTCCCTTCATAACATTTAGGTCTCACCGAGATGAGCGATCGGTCCCACCGAGATTGCAATGTAAACTCTTTGTTTTCCCTTCGTAATGTTTCGGTCTCACTGAAATGAGCGATCGGTCCCATCGAGTTTACCTCGCCAACTCTTTGGTTAGCTTATTACCAAAATCGGTCTCACCGAGTTTGTGTAATCGGTCTCACCGATATTACGTTATGCCCTAACCCTAATCATATCAGTCCTACCGAGTTGCATGTCGGTCCCACCGAAAACCCTAACGGTCACTAGCTTTGCTAAATCAGTCAGACCGAGTTTAACCATTCGGTCCCACCAAGTTTGGGAAGTTATGTGTAACGGTTAGTTTTTGTGTGGAGGCTATATATACCCCTCCACCTCCTCTTCATTCATGGAGAGAGCCATCAGAACAAACCTACACTTCCAACCTATATTTTCTGAGAGAGAACCACCTACACTTGTGTTGAGACCAAGATATTCCATTCCTACCATACGAATATTGATCTCTAGACTTCCCCAAGTTGCTTTCCACTCAAATCTTCTTTCAACCAAATACAATCCTATGAGAGGGAGTTGAGTGTTGGGGAGACTATCATTTGAAGCAGAAGAGCAAGGAGTTCATCATCAACACAACATTTGTTACTTCTTGGAGAGTGGTGTCTCCTAGATTGGCTAGGTGTCACTTGGGAGCCTCCGACAAGATTGTGGAGTTGAACCAAGGAGTTTGTAAGGGCAAGGAGATCGCCTACTTCATGAAGATCTACCGCTAGTGAGATAAGTCCTTTGTGGACGATGGCCATGGTGGGATAGACAAGGTTGCTTCTTCGTGGACCCTTCATGGGTGGATCCCTCCGTGGACTCGCGCAACCTTTACCCTTCGTGGGCTGAAGTCTCCATCAACGTGGATGTACGATAGCACCACCTATCGGAACCACGACAAAAACATCCGTGTCTCCAATTGCGTTTGAATCCTCCAAACCGTTCCCTTTACATTCTTGCAAGTTACATGCTTTACTTTTCGCTGCTCATATACTCTTTGCATGCTTGCTTGAATTGTGTTAAGATTGCTTGACTTGTTAAAAGTTGCTAAAATCTGCCAAGAACTAAAATTGGGAAAAGGCTAGATTTTTATTTGGTCAAGTAGTCTAATCACCCCCCCATCTAGACATACTTTTGATCCTACACTAACGTGCACTACTACAATTGTAATGTGAAATTTTGGAAATTTCTAGGGGTCATTTGACCTTTTAAAGACATTTAAGTGATTTTATAACCATTTAATGACCGTAATTCAAATTTGAACTACATCTACATGCAACGCCTAACCAAAACGGTTTGAAAAATCATATCTGTGTACTTGAGTGCGAGTTAATTCCATGTGCGGTAAATTAGAAGGAATTTTCAAACGTATTGGTCTCACGACATGGACACATGCATACGTATGCATGGAGTGACATGGCATTTTAATTCAAAAAATAGAAAAATGATCAGAAACACATGAAACCTTGGTTGATGTAATGTCATGCCACCAATATGATGTGGTAAAGAAATTGGCATGTTTGACGAACGTTTGGACACACGCCCCTCACAAACCGGAGCAACTCGCTAGCAGGTTCGTGGTTCCGAGAGGGAATAATGCATGTTTGATGACAAACGGGAGATAGCTTCCTCTTACATCCATCAAATTTTTCCCTACGTTTAACGTGCAACTGTCATGTGAAAATTTGGTAAATTTTAGAGGTCATTTGACCTTCTAAAGACATTTAAGTGATTTTCTAACCATTTAATGACCATAATTCAAATTTCAACTACATCTACATGCAACGCCTAACCAAAATGGTTTGAAAAATCATATTTTTGTGTGCTTGTGTGCGAATTAATTCCATGTGCAGTAAATTATAAGGAAATTTCAAACATATTGGTGTCAAGGCATGGGCACTTGCATGGAATGCATGCCATGGCATTTTAATTCCAAAAAATTAAAAAATGATCTGAAAAACATGAAACCTTGCTTGATTTAATGTCATGCCACCAAGATGATGTGGTAAAAAAATTGACCTGTTTGACAAAAGTTTGGACACACACCCCTCGCAAACCGGAGCAACTCACTAGAAGGTCCGTGGTTCCGAGAGGGAACAATGCATGTTTGCTGATGGACGGGAGATAGCTTCCTCTAATGGCCTTCAAATTTTTTCCTATGTTTAACGTGTACTAATACAACTGTCATGTGAAAAATTGGAAAATTTCAGTGGTCATTTGAACTTTTAAAGACATTTAAGTGATTTTTTAACCATTTAATGATCGTAATTTAAATTTGAAGTACATCTACATGCAATGCCTAACCAAAACGGTTTGAAAAATTATATTTTTGTGTACTTGTGTGCGAGTTAAAAAATCATCAGATGATGTAAATATCTGGTGTTCAAAAACGAAAATGTAAAGATCTAGCAAGACAACCGGCCCCCACACGATTGAGAGTCTATCTCGCAGCTCGAGGTTTGGTAGGTGAATGGCGGGGGTCATTAATCATACACGGCTCTACATTGGAAACTGTCAGCTATTATGTTCACATACGGATTTTGGCTATTATGTTCACACATGGATTTTGCTGCAGGAATCCTGTGTAATTCAAACTATAGTACTCATAAATTCCAGCGACCGGCATTTGTACTGTCCACGTCGATCTATATTCCGGCCACCAATAAATACTACCTTGCTCACATCGTCCAGCCTGCATTCTCATCTACATCCTCCCCTCGCTCGCTCTCTCTCTCTCTCTCTCTCTCTCTCTCTCTCTGTCAGCGTTCTGGGAACGGGGGTCCCCAGACTTGCCTGCCTGCGGCCTGCGGCGTGGCTCAAAGGGGGCCCAGCACGGCCCATCTTCATCAACACAAGACTCAAGACCCTCGCGAGGGGCCAAGCCTCGCGGGGCGGACGATGTGGAGCTTCCTCAGGCACGGCCTCAACAGGAGGGCTCACGAGGAGGCGGAGAAATCAAGGCGGGGTACCTCGCGAGGTGCCCGTGACGCAAGCCATGATGACTCGGGGCGCCAGACGGGTGCCAGCCCGCGCAGCGTCCTCCTTTCCTCTTTGGTGCAAAGGGGGCAAGCGCAGCCGCGAAGTACCGAGGCATCAGGAAAAGGTTGCCATTTCGGTGCAACGAGGCCAGGACCAGGAGGACTACGAGACGGAGGTCACCGTGGAGCCCAAGACGGCGTCATCACCAGAGCTTTGCACAGGCGAAGACTGCTTTTGTCAGGATAGTTGATACTTGTTGTCCCCCTTCAAATTAGCCCGCCATTGTTGGCTCCCTTCCCGCTCGATATTTGGGAAGAGGACCAGGGCCTCTATAAATAGGACCAGCCACCCACATAGCAAGGGCCAGCCGGCGAGTAAGAGTAAGGCAGTGAGTGAGAGAGAGAGAAAGAGAAAGGTGGCTGAACTCCTCCCAGCACTTCATCGCCCCATCCAAGAACAGACCCTCGCGAGGCTGTTCTTCCTTGTATTGCTCATCATCATCAGCCCCAAGAGGCAATCCACCCACCACACACTGGAGTAGGGTATTACACCACAACGGTGGCCCGAACCAGTATAAACCATGTGTCTCTTGTGCAGTTCTTTCAGTAGTCTAGATCCTTGCGAGACGGAGAGGTAGAAGGCGTAATCTCCGCGTGCACCCCAGTGTTCGAACCTTAAGGGTCTGCCGGAACCCGAAATCCGACATTTGGCGCGCCAGGTAGGGGTGCGCCAGAATTAGTCTTCCACCGCTCCATGCCCCGTCGCGTCGCCATCATCATGCCTGGTGACCAGGAGGGCAGCCCCGCCCCATGGGCTGCATGGCCCGCCCGCGCGGAACCGCTCGCCTCGGGCGACCCCGTGCCCAGGCAGCTCGCGGTCCGCAGGGCGCTGCGGGCCGCGGGTGACGCGGACAGACTTCAACAACTCTTACACCGCGACAGGCATGGTCGGCAGCAAGGGCCTCCAATCACGCCGCGACCATGACGCCGTACACCCGCCGGGAGCAGGCGAACTCGAGGGCCGCACTCACGGTGGCCCGAGAGCTGTTGCAGTGCAGACTGCTGGAGGGCAGCCACGACGTGCTGCTGGAGCGAGTGGCGGAGCTCCTCGGCTTCGCCCCCTCGGGGGCTCACCCCTTCTCCACCCAGCTCCCATCTCAAACCCAAGGCGACCCACGCGGGGGCTCCGCGCGCGCCCGCGGGCTCCAAGGCTACTCCAACGCCAGTGAAGCTGTCAGCACTAGACCGGCGGCGGCGCTGCCCCCGCCCCCGGCCCGCGAAGAAGGACTCAACGTGACCCGCGGCCCCAGTGGGCGGCCGCGCTGCCACCCCGCAGTGGGCGTGGCAGGCAGGACCGCGTGGCATGCGGGGCATTACGGCGTAGCATTCGGGATGACCGCGCCGGAGGAATACGTGCCCCTCATGATGGACCAAGGGCACCCTCACGAGAGCAGACAAGGATCGCTCCTCAGCCCAAGCTGGGGGGAAGAGGCACTGGAAGCTGGGCCTTTTCAGGAGCCCCGAAACGGTCCCACTGGCCACGCTGGAGGCAACGATTATCGGGCACTGCTAATTCTTCAGGAGCAGGTATACGCTAACCATGGATCGCAGGAGGTGCAGGTCGCCGCAGCAAGCAGCTGCCCCGCTCCCACGGTCTCCTACCCCTCGGGAGGAGGGCGCAGGGGGCTGCAAGAGAGGGGCAGGGATCCGACATCGCCACCGTGGCATTCGGAGCAAGGCGTTCCCATGAGGTAGGCCCTCCGCTGGGGAGGTGCCCCAGGGCCTACCCCCGGCGGAGGACCCGTGGTCGTCGAGGGAACCGCTGGTGACCGCTCTACCCCATCGGGCGGCATCCTGGTTTCCGATCGTTGCTGATGGCACTAGAGTGTGGCGCAAGGCGAGGCCCTCATCTGGCGATATGAAGCAAGGCCAGTACCTGTGAAGAAGGCCCAGTGCCTGTGAAGCTCGCCGCCCCGTGACACTCTCACGTAATAATGAGTGGGGCTGTACATGCCCCGAAGTCTCAGGGGTGCCAGCCTCAGGCCCTGGGGCTCCCTCCCATGCCCAGTGGCAGCACTTAGCTCCGCGCTGGTGAGAAGACGTCCAAGACTAGACTAGGTGCCAGACGCGGCCTTTTGTTTGCTTTCGTTGCCTTTCCCTTTGGCTGTATCTTTTCCCTCGCTGGATTTAAGTTGGATTCGAATTTGAGATTTGCGTGTGTTCAGGGAAGGGGTGATTATTCTCGTTCGAGCCATTTCTCGCATTCTGGCTACCACTTCGCCACAGCTGCCTCCCCTCGTGAGCCCCTCGCGAGCTGGGTCAGGCCTGGCTCGTGCGCAACCCAAACTGCCACTGTTGCTCCCTCTCGGGAGGATTTTCGGGTGCCTGCGGAGGTTGTCCTGCTTGGAAAAGGCCTAGAGCCTGTGAAGCAAGGCGAGTGCCTGTGAAGCTATCGCGTTCAGGAAAAGGCCCAGAGCCTGTGAAGCAAGGCGAGTGCCTGTGAAGCTATTGCGTTCAGGAAAAGGCCCAGAGCTTGTGAAGCAAGGCGAGTGCCTGTGAAGCTATTGCGTTCAGGAAAAGGCCCAGAGCCTGTGAAGCAAGGCGAGTGCCTGTGAAGCTATTGCGTTCAGGAAAAGGCCCAGAGCCTGTGAAGCAAGGCGAGTGCCTGTTAAGCTATTGCGTTCAGGAAAAGGCCCAGAGCCTGTGAAGCAAGGCGAGTGCCTGTGAAGCTATTGCGTTCAGGAAAAGGCCCAGAGCCTGTGAAGCAAGGCGAGTGCCTGTGAAGCTATCGCATTCAGGAAAAGGCCCAGAGCCTGTGAAGCAAGGCGAGTGCCTGTGAGGCTATTGCGTTTTGGAAAAGGCCCAGATCCTGTGAAGAAGGAAAATGCCTGTGAAGCCGTCGCATCTGGGAAAAGGCCCGGAGCCTGTGAAAAAGGTCAACGCCTGTGAAGCTCCCCGCAGGCGACACTCTCATATCCTACGGATTCAACTAAAGAACACCCAAGACATCACGCCCTCCCACAGGCAGCTTCGGGGCTTGCGCGAAACAAAGGTAAACCAGCCAACCACTAGGCACGGGCGCTCGTGCAATATGACAACTACCAATACGATGAACACAGGTTTTACATGAGGGGCTTCCCCTCCCAAAATGCTCTCACAGCCATCAGGTCAAAAACCTGAGTTCTATTCGTGTAGGGTAAAAAAGACAGGAGCGATACACACTCAGTCGGACCAATCCCCCAATGCGTCCTCGGAAGCACCTCCCGAGCCGTCGCTGGCGTTGCCAAACTCGCCGTCGTCGTCTGCGTCGCCACCAGCGGCGTCAGGACCGTTCGCCGCACCACCCTCGCCAGCAGCCACGATCACGTTGTCATCGTCCGAAGCGAAGGCCCTGACAAGGGCGTCCACGTTGTCTTCCACCCAGTGTGCCAGATCGCCTCGGACGGCCTGGGGAACTGGGGTGATGACGGCGTCAAAATCGAAGTGGGAATCCATGTTCAGGAGATGACTGGAGACACGGGAAAAGGCGCGCCCGAGCAGGGCGCGGCTCCTCTCTTCCACCAACCTGTCGGCCCTGGCCGACCGCGCCTCCAGTTGCGTCACCACGGCGGTGAAAAACTGAAGGTTGCCAGCACAGTTGGCTGTGTGCGGCTCGCCAACAGCCGCCTCACAGATGTTGCCCAAGGCTGCGCTAGCTCTCTCCCGGAGCGTGGCGAGCATGGGGCTGTGCACGTGCTCCAGGACCTGCCGCTGGCATATCTCATCCGTGTTCTGGTGCGACGCCCTCAGCCTCCTCCACCTGCTGGCGAAGACGGAGCATCTCGGCCTGGGAGGCGGCTAACTCCCCTTGCGCTACCTCAAGGGAGGCCCGGGAGGCATCGGCCAGCCGCGTCGCCTCCTCCCGCTTGACCCTCAAGGCTGCGGTCCTCCCTTCAGCTTCGACCTGGATCAACTCCAGCCTCCTTTCGAACTCGCGCTCGAGGTCTTGGCGCGCCATCGCCACCCGACGTCCGACCTCTTCCAGGACACGAGCTTCCCGTGTGGTGACATCGTCCTCCGCCTGCATCACCAAGCGCTCCCTCGTCTCCAGCCGCTCGTACTCGCGGGTGCGTTCGGCAACTTCCAGTGTCAACGCTTCTTCACGCTTCTGGAGCTCAGTTGGGTTGCCAGAGGCCACCCGCATCGATGCAAGGGCCGACTCGTGCAGCTCCACTTGCTCCTCCAGTAAGTGGCACCAGGCCAGGAGCTCCCGAGCCTGCTCCTCCGCCGCCTCTCGCCGTCGGTCAGCTCTCCGGGCCTCCTCGGCAGCCTGGGATCGGGCCACCCGAGAGGCCTCTAGCGACGCCTTCGCCTCTTCATCGTCAAGGCTGACGGCACGCGAGGACGATGGCGGCCTCCAGCTCGCGCCTCCCTGCAGCCAGGCGCAGGCCCTCGGCCTCCAGGCACGCGTCTTCGTCAGCAAGCTCCTCCCCAAGCAGGTTCACTGCGCCAGTCGCCCTTCGAAGGAACCCTCGGCGGCGAGCGCGGTGCTCCCGGGCGCGCTCAAGCATGTCTTCCACACCATCGTCAGCCCCAAGCAAGCGCCGGGGACCACGAATCATCGTTCCCCCTCCGGGCAGGGGGCTGGGGGCTAGCACGCTCGCGACGGCCGGGTGCGCCGCACCAGAAGCCCATCCTGGAGCCAACCCGTCTCCAGATAAAGGGCGCAGGGGGCGCTTCAACCAGTCGCAGTCCGCGACCAGACGAGAAGCCCACGGCAGGATGGCTATGCCTCGAGAGGGCCCGTGAAGGAAAATCGGGGGGAATGAAGGGCCGCGGTGCACCTCGGGGAGGTCCACCCCTTCGATCGCCCTCACCACAAGGGCAGAGCTGCTCGGAGCACTTGAGGACGGTAGATGGGGCGAAGCCAAAGGAGGCGGCACCTCGGCTACTTCCGCGAGCTCGGCCGGAAGGGGCCTGCGGAGCAAGGATCAGTGAAAGCAACAAGAGGATCAGGAACCAGAAAGGAAGAAGACTTACTCGTTAGTGGCGAAGTACTTCCTGCGCTTCAGCACGCGACAAGGGAAGTCATCACCCAGAGCCTCCCTTTTCCTCCGGAGGGCCTCAAAGTCCACGCGGAATTGGCCCAAGAGAAGAGCGCAAGGATCAACCTGCGACGAAGACAGAGCATCAAGGCAATCCGCGTCAGGGGCGCCTGCCTGGCGCGTGCCGCCCATCACCTCGCCAGAAGACGCGGCTGGGGCCTCCGAGGCCTCAGCCCCGGGCGCTGGGAGCGGCTGCATGCCGCCCTCAGCCTCAACGGCACGGGTCCCAGGAGCTGTCCCCTCGAGAGCATCACCCGGCGCTGTCACCTTGTCGGGAGCCCCCTCGGCCTCCGGCGCCTCCTGCCTCCCTGCTCCGCCACCTGAGGAGGAGTCGCCTTGGCCGATTGGAAGGGCAGTCACCACCACTGGATTCTCATGAGGTCCCTGGAGGCCGGCGGGGCGCAGCCCCCACTCATCAAAGACGGGCATCTGCTTTATGAAGTCGACCCTGCTCTGGCAGAGATACAGCAAGGCCCCTCCCTGCCTGACGCTGCCGGGGTTGGGGTCCCCGGCCAAGGTCAAGAGCGCCGACTCCAGCACCTCAGGAGCCACGTCCTCTTCCTGGAGCCTCATGCTATCCTCACGCCCACGGAAGGCCCACATCCGGCGAGAGTGGCGTTGAAGGGGAGCGACACGGCATAACAGAAACTCCTTCACCACCTTGGGCGCTGTCACGCCGAGCTTCCTCAGGGGCGCGAAGCGGCTCTAGACGAAGACGAACCGGGGGCTCTCGAGCGTCTCCTGGCCCCAACCCGAATTGGGGACAGCAGGCGAGGTCGGCCCCGATAGCAGGCGGATGGGCACCCCTGCGTCCACATACAGCCACCTTTCGCGGAACCCAGCCACGGGCAGGGGGAGCTTGAAGTCAATCCCAGAGGCTGCAGTCTCAGGCTCGGCAGCGAAGCTCACACACGCCCAGCATTGGGTAGGGTCGACGAGATGCAGCGAGAAGAAGTGGCGCAGCAAGGCAACCGAAGGAGGGATGCCCACCATGGCTTCACAAACGAAGGCAAAGACCGAAAGGAGGGTGATGGACTCGGGACTTAGGTGCATCATGTGGATCTGATAATGGGAGAGCACGGCATTGAAGAAATCGGAAAAGGGGGGAACCAGACCCGCCCACAGGGCGTTGTCAAAACATGGGACCTCGGTAGCTATCATGTCGATGGAGAAGTGGGGCGCGGGCCAGGCCGTCGTCCTCCCGCGCTCATTGAAGATGGTGGCCAGAGCCAAGCTGACCTTGCCCAGGCACTCTCGATCGAGTATGGTCGACTGGCCGACGGCGGGAGCCACCGATGGTGGCACACAAGATGGAGGCATGGGTTTCTTCCCTCTCTCCTTCTTTGTTGGAGCCATGGCAATGGGAAGGAGGGGGAAGATTCGAGATTGGATTGGAAGCAGGAGCTGGCATTTGAAGGGAGGAAGAACAACGGACACTCGAGCAACAGGAAGGGGAGCGGCTGTGTACAACTACAAGTCCGCCTAGCAGGGCGCAAAATAAGGGGGCGTGGGGGAACAGTGCCGCCCACGTCCAATCAACCGCCACGCAGCGCCCAAGGCCACAGGCTGTTAGGGCCCACGGCGCTTCGCCCTTGCCCTTTCGCCTCTCAGCACGGCCAAGTCCGGGCGTGCCTTGGGCCCGAGGGCTACTGTCTACGTTCTGGGAATGGGGGTCCCCAGACTTGCCTGCCTGCGGCCTGCGGCGTGGCTCAAAGGGGGTCCAGCACGGCCCATCTTCATCAACACAAGACTCAAGACCCTCGCGAGGGGCCAAGCCTCGCGGGGCGGACGATGTGGAGCTTCCTCAGGCACGGCCTCAACAGGAGGGCTCACGAGGAGGCGGAGAAATCAAGGCGGGGTACCTCGCGAGGTGCCCGTGACGCAAGCCATGACGACTCGGGGCGCCAGACGGGTGCCAGCCCGCGCAGCGTCCTCCTTTCCTCTTTGGTGCAAAGGGGGCAAGCGCAGCCGCGGAGTACCGAGGCATCAGGAAAAGGTTGCCATTTCGGTGCAACGAGGCCAGGACCAGGAGGACTACGAGATGGAGGTCACCATGGAGCCCAAGACGGCGTCATCACCAGAGCTTTGCGCAGGCGAAGACTGCTTTTGTCAGGATAGTTGATACTTGTTGCCCCCCTTCAAATTAGCCCGCCATTGTTGGCTCCCTTCCCGCTCGATATTTGGGAAGAGGACCAGGGCCTCTATAAATAGGACCAGCCGCCCACATAGCAAGGGCCAGCCGGCGAGTAAGAGTAAGGCAGTGAGTGAGAGAGAGAGAAAGAGAAAGGTGGCTGAACTCCTCCCAGCAGTTCATCACCCCATCCAAGAACAGACCCTTGTGAGGCTGTTCTTCCTTGTATTGCTCATCATCATCAGCCCCAAGAGGCAATCCACCCACCACACACTAGAGTAGGGTATTACACCACAACGGTGGCCCGAACCAGTATAAACCTTGTGTCTCTTGTGCAGTTCTTTCAGTAGTCTAGATCCTTGCGAGACGGAGAGGTAGAAGGCGTAATCTCCGCACGCACCCCAGTGTTCGAACCTTAAGGGTCTGCCGGAACCCGAAATCCGACACTCTCTCTCTCTCTCTCGCAAATCTCTGCCATGGCGCCGCTAGTCTGCCCACGCACCGACGAGGAGTCGCCGCCCCCCGAGGATGCCCACTTGATTAGCAGCGACGAGGACCCCTACGCACTGTCTGACGAGGTTGCGCCGGGCCCCCCAACTTTGGATTGGTTTTGGGGCCAGTACAATCTTTATCTATTGAAATCGCTGCCGCCAGCTGAGAAAGCCAGGAAAGTGGCTTTCAAGAAGGATATGGCGGAGGAGGAAGCCAGGTACCAGGTGGCATGTGAAACCCGTGAAGCCGCCTGGAAAAAGGAGGCAGTGGAGCTTTGGGGGCGGGTGCGTCGTCGTGCCTAGGAGGTGTACGAAGACGGGTACTTCGCGAGGAAGGACATAGGCGCTGGGCGCCTCATCGCTACGTGGAGGTGGGCTGATAAGCTCTAGCGTGCCATCGACGAGGAGCTCCGATGGGAGCCCAACGAAATGGCAAGATCGGCCGCGCGCGTCCGCCAGCAAAAGGCAGATCGGTACGTCAAGCGCTGCGAGGCGGAGGAGTTGGAGTACTGCCTCCGCACTAGGAAGACACCGTGCACCAACGAGCTGCTGGCGAGGGGCTACAGGAATACTGGCCCCAGGAGGGAATATTAGTTTTACTATTGATCGTTTTCAATTTTATGCATTGTATCTAGTAGTTAAGTATCATCACGTATATGTGATGATATTATATATATATATTCTGTGATGATCTAATGAACAATTAATATATATATATATATATATATATATTATGAATTCCATTTTCTATCTATTTTTGTATACTAATTTGAATCTAGATGTTATCATCCACATATACAGAATGGAAACCGTATATACACACATTGAAACAGAACACATAAGAATGAAAAACAGAGTACACACATTGAAACAGAGCAATAAACAGAGCTGATACGTCCATTTTGCATCATGCTTTTATGTCAATATTTATTGCATTATGGGCTATTATTACACATTATGTCACAATACTTATGCCTATTCTCTTTTATTTTACAAGGTTTACATAAAGAGGGAGAATGCTGGCAGCTGGGATTCTGGGCTGGAAAAGGAGCAAATATTAGAGACCTATTCTGCACAGCTCCAAAAGTCCTGAAACTTCATGGAAGTCATTTTCAGAATATATAAAAAATATTGAGCGCAAGAAGTTCCGGAGGGGGGCCACACCCTGCCCACGAGGGTGGGGGACGCGCCCTACACCCCTGGGCGCGCCCCCTGCCTCGTGGGCCCCTGGTGGCCCTCTGATTCCCATGTTCTTCTATATGGAGTCTTTCGATGAGGAAAAAATCATAAGCCAGCTTTCGGGACGAGACTCTGCCGCCACGAGGCGGAACCTTGGCGGAATCAATCTAGGGCTCCAGCGGAGCTATTCTGCCAGGGAAACTTCCCTCCGGGAGGGGGAAATCATCGCCATCGTCATCACCAACGATCCTCTCATCGGGAGGGGGTCAATCTCCATCAACATCTTCACCAGCACCATCTCCTCTCAAACCCTAGTTCATCTCTTGTATCCAATTCTTGTCTCTAAGTCTGGGATTGGTACCTGTGGGTTGCTAGTAGTGTTGATTACTCCTTGTAGTTGATGCTAGTTGGTTTACTTGGTGGAATATCATAAGTTTAGATCCTATATGCATATTAATACTCCTATGATTATGAACATGAATATGCTTTGTGGGTAGTTACGTTTGTTCCCGAGGACATGGGAGAAGTCTTGCTATTAGTAGTCATGTGAATTTGGTGTTAGTTCAATATTTTGATGAAATGTATATTGTCTCTCCTCTAGTGGTGTTATGTGAACGTCGACTACATGACACTTCACTATTATTTGGGCCTGGAGGAAGGCATTGGGAAGTAATAAGTAGATGATGGGTTGCTAGAGTGACAGAAGCTTAAACCCTAGTTTATGCGTTGCTTCGTAAGGAGCTGATTTGGATCCATATGTTTCATGCTATGGTTAGGTTTACCTTAATACTTTTGTTGTAGTTGTGGATGCTTGCAATAGAGGTTAATCATAAGTGGGATGCTTGTCCAAGTAAGGGCAGTACCCAAGCACCGGTCCACCCACATACCAAATTATCAAAGTACCGAACGCGAATCATATGAACGTGATGAAAACTAGCTTGACGATAATTCCCATGTGTCTTCGGGAGCGCTTTTCTCTATATAAGAATTTGTCCAGGCTTGTCCTTTGCTACAAAAAGGATTGGGCCACCTTGCTGCACTTTATTTACTTTTGTTACTTGTTGCTCGTTACAAATTATCTTATCACAAAACTATCTATTACCTATAATTTCAGTGCTTGCAGAGAATACCTTCCTGAAAACAGCTTATCATTTCCTTCTGCTCCTCGTTGGGTTCGACAGTCTTACTTATCGAAAGGACTACGATAGATCCCCTATACTTGTGGGTCATCAAGACTCTTTTATGGCGCCGTTGCCGGGGAGTGAAGCGCCTTTGGTAGGTGGAATTTGGTAAGGAAAAATTTATATAGTGTGCTGAAATTTACTGTCACTTGTTACCATGGAAAGTAATCCTCTGAGGGGCGTGTTTGGGGTATCTTCACCCCGACTAGTAGAGCAAAGAGTTTCTCCTCAACCTATTGAACCTACTGAAAATGAAAATGTCTACTTTGTGATTCCTTCGGGTATGATAGAAAAACTGCTAGCTAATCCGTTTGCAGGAGACGAAACAATGCATCCTGATGAGCACCTACATCCTGATGAGCACCTAATATATGTGGATGAAGTTTGTGGATGATTTAAGCTTGCAGGTGTACCCGATGATGCTATTAAGAAGAAGGTCTTCCCTTTATCTTTGAAGGGAGATGCATTGACATGGTATAGGCTATGTGATGATATGGGATCATGGAACTACAAACGATTGAAATTGGAATTTCATCAGAAGTTTTATCCTATGCATCTTTTTCATCGTGATCGCAATTATATATATATATATATATTGGCCTCGCAAAGGAGAAAGAATCGCTCAAGCTTGGGGAGGCTTAAATCAATGTTATATTCATGCCCCAATCATGAGCTTCCAAGAGAAATAATTATTCAAAATTTATATGCTCGGCTTTCTAATAACAATCGCACCATGCTCGATACTTCTTGTGTTGGCTCTTTTATGATGAAGACTACTGAATTTAAATGGGATTTATTGGAAAGAATTAAACGCAACTCTGAAGATTGGGACCTCGATGAAGGTAAGAAGTTAGGTATGACACCTAAGTTTGATTGTGTTAAATCTTTTATGGATACCGATGTTTTTTGTAAATTTAGAACTAAATATGGACTTGACTTTGAAATAGTAGCTTTTTTCTGTGGATCTTTTGCTACTCATGTTGATCTCCCTAGGGAGAAGTGGTTTAAATATCATCCTCCCATAGAAGTAAAAGTAGCTGCACCTATTAAAGTTGAAGAAAAGACTGTCACTTATAATGATCCTATTGTTCCTACAGCTTATGTTGAGAAACCACCTTTTCCTATTAGGATAAAAGATCATGCTAAAGCTTCAACTGTGGTTCGTAAAAGCAATATTCGAACCTATACAACTCCTGGGCAAATTAAAGTTGAACCTAATATTGCTATTGTTAAAGATCTCTTGTCTGATAATATTGATGGGCATGTTATTCATTTCTGTGATGAGACTGCTAGAATTGCTAAACCTTGTGCTAAATATAAACATAGACCCATGGTAGGCATGCCTGTTATTTCTGTTAAAATAGGAGATCATCGTTATCATGGCTTATGTGATATGGGTGCCAGTGCTAGTGTTATACCTCATGACTTATACAAAGAAATTATGCATGATATTGCACCTGCTGAGATAGAAGATATTGATGTTACCATTCAGCTTGCCAATAGAGATACCATATCACCCATTGGAATTGTTAGATATGTTGAAGTCTTGTGTGGGAAAACTAAATATCCTACTAATTTTCTTGTTCTTGGTTCCCCACAAGATAGCTTTTGTCCCATAATATTTGGTAGACCCTTCTTGAACACAGTTAATGCTAAGATAGATTGCGAAAAGGATGTTGTTACTATTGGTTTAGGTGATATGTCTCATGAATTTAATTTCTATAAATTTCATAGACAACACCGTGAAGAGGAACTGCCTAGTAAAGATGAAATTATTGGTCTTGCTTCTATTGCCGTGCCTCCTAGTGATCCTTTAGAACAGTATTTGCTAGAGCATGAAAATTATATGTTTATGAATGAAAGAAGGGAAATAGATGAAGTATTCTTTAAACAGGAACCCATCCTGAAACACAATTTGCCTGTCGAAATCCTAGGGGATCCTCCTCCACCCAAGGGTGATCCCGTGTTTGACCTCAAACCGTTACCTGATACTCTTAAATATGCTTATCTTGATGAGAAAAAGATATATCCAGTTATTATTAGTGCTAACCTTTCAGAGCATGAAGAAGAGAGATTATTGAAAACTCTAAAGAAGCATCGTGCTTCTATTGGATATACTCTCGATGATCTTAAGGGCATTAGTCCCACACTATGTCAACACAAAAAAATTTGGAGAAAGATGCCAAACCAGTTCGTGATCACCAACGACGGCTGAATCCTAAGATGAAAGAAGTGGTAAGAAAGGAAATACTAAAGCTCCTTGAGGCAGGTATAATTTATCCCGTTGCTGATAGTCAGTGGGTAAGTCATGTCCATTGTGTCCCTAAAAAGGAAGGTATTACTGTCGTTCCTAATGATAAAGATGAATTGATTATGCAAAGAATTATTACAGGTTATAGGATGGTAATTGATTTCTGTAAATTAAATAAGGCTACTAAAAAAGATCATTACCCCTTACCTTTTATTGATCAAATGCTAGAAAGATTATCCAAACATACACATTTTTGCTTTCTAGATGGTTATTCTGGTTTCTCTCAAATACCTGTGTCAGCTGATGATCAATCTAAGACCACTTTTACTTGCCCGTTCGGTACTTTTGCTTATAGACGTATGCCTTTTGGTTTATGTAATGCACCTGCTACCTTCCAAATATGCATGATGGCTATATTCTCTGACTTTTGTGAAAAGATTTGTGAGGTTTTCATGGACGATTTCTCCGTCTATGGATCCTCTTTTGATGATTGCTTAAGCAACCTTGATCGAGTTTTGCTGAGATGTGAAGAAACTAACCTTGTCTTGAATTGGGAGAAGTGCCACTTTATGGTTAATGAAGGTATTGTCTTGGGGCATAAAGTTTTTGAAAGAGGTATTGAAGTTGATAAAGCTAAGGTTGATGCTATTGAAAAGATGCCATGTCCCAAGGACATCAAAGGTATAAGAAGTTTCCTTGGTCATGCCGGTTTTATAGGAGGTTCATTAAGGACTTCTCAAAAATTTCTCGGCCTCTGACTAATTTATTACAAAAAGATATACCATTTGTTTTTTATGATGATTGCGTAGAAGCATTTGAAATACTTAAGAAAGCATTGATCTCTGCACCTATTGTTCAGCCACCTGATTGGAATTTACCCTTTAAAATTATGTGTGATGCTAGTGATTATGTTATAGGTGCTGTTCTAGGGCAAAGAGTTGACAAGAAATTAAATGTTATTCAATAATCTAGTAAAACTCTAGACAATGCTCAGAGAAATTATGCTACTACTGGAAAACAATTTTTGGTAGTTGTATTCGTTTGTGATAAGTTCAGACCTTATATTGTTGATTGTAACTATTCACACGGATCATGCTGCTATTAAATACCTTATGGAAAAGAAAGATGCTAAACCTAGACTTATTAGATGGGTTCTCTTGCTACAAGAATTTGATTGACATATTATTGATAGAAAGGGAGCTGAGAACCCTATTGCAGACAACTTGTCTAGGCTAGAGAATGTTCTTGATGACCCACTACCTATTGATGATAGCTTTCCTGATGAACAATTAAATGTCATAAATGCTTCTCGTACTGCTCCATGGTATGCTGATTATGCTAATTATATTGTTGCTAAATTTATACCGCCTAGTTTCACATACCAGCAAAAGAAAAAGTTTTTCTATGCTTTGAGACATTACTTTTGGGATGACCCACATCTTTATAAAGAAGGAGTAGATGGTGTTATTAAACAATGTGTACCTGAGTATGAACAAGAATAGATCCTACGCAAGTGTCACTCCGAAGCTTATGGATGACACCATGGTGTAGATAGAACTGCACATAAGGTATTGCAATCTGGTTTTTTATTGGCCTACTCTCTTAAAGGATGCCCGCAAGTTTGTTGTATCTTGTGATGAATGTCAAATAATTGGTAATATTAGTATACATCAAGAAATGCCTATGAATTATTCACTTGTTATTGAACCATTTCATGTTTGGGGCTTTGATTATATGGGACCTTTTCCTGCCTCCAATGGATACACACATATTTTAGTTGTTGTTGATTATGTTACTAAGTGGGTAGAAGCTATTCCAACTAGTAGTGCTGATCATAACACCTCTATTAAGATGCTTAAAGAAGTTATTTTCCAAGGTTTGGAGTCCCTAGATATTTAATGACTAAAGGTGGTTCACATTTTATTCATGGTGCTTTCCGTAAAATGGTTGCTAAATATGATGTTAATCATAGAATTGCATCTCCTTATCACCCATAGTCGAGTGGTCAAGTAGAATTGAGCAATAGAGAACTCAAATTAATTTTGCAAAAGACTTTTAATAGATCTAGAAAGAATTGGTCCAAGAAACTTGATGATGCATTATGGGCATATAGAACTTCATATAAAAATCCTATGGGTATGTGAGGGAGTCCTGGATTAGAGGGTGTTCGGGTAGCCGGACTATACCTTCAGCCGGATTCCCGGACTATGAAGATACAAGATTCAAGACTTCGTCCCGTGTCCGGATGGGACTTTCCTTGGCGTGGAAGGCAAGCTTGGCGATGTGGATATTCGAGATCTCCTACCATTATAACCGACTCAATGTAACCCTAACCCTATCCGGTGTCTATATAAACCGGAGGGTTGTAGTCCGTAGGCAATAAACTCCATATACAACAATCATACCATAGGCTAGCTTCTAGGGTTTAGCCTCCTTGATCTCGTGGTAGATCTACTCTTGTACTACCCATATCATCAATATTAATCAAGCAGGACATAGGGTTTTACCTCCATCAAGAGGGCCCGAACCTGGGTAAAACATCGTGTTCCCTGCCTCCTGTTACCATCCGGCCTAGACGCACAGTTCGGGACCTCCTACCCGAGATCCGCCGGTTTTGACACCGACATTGGTGCTTTCATTGAGAGTTCCTCTGTGTCGTCGCCTTTAGGCCCGATGGCTCCTTTGATCATCAACAACGATGCGGTCCAGGGTGAGACTTTTCTCCCCGGACAGATCTTCGTCTTCGGTGGCTTCGCTCTGCGGGCCGATTCGCTCGGCCACCTGGAGCAGATCGAAAGCTATGCCCCTGGCCATCAAGTCAGGCTTGGAAGCTTAAACTACATGGCTGACATCCGCGGAGACTTGATCTTCGACGGGTTCGAGCCACGGCCAAGCGCGCCGCACTATCTCGAGGGGCATGATCTAGCTCTGCCCCCGGACAGTGTCCTGGAGGCCGCACACACATCGGTTCCGACCCCTAACTCGAAGCCTATTGCGCCAATCGAGGATGAGCGGTTGGACGTCACCTCGGAGGCTGCGATCTCAAAAGTGATCGAGCCGAACACTAGCCCCGCACTCTGCATGATCCGTGACTCCGAGGATCCGGACTCCTTTCCAAACTCCGAACCCCGCACGCCCCTGCCGATCGAATCCGATTGGGCGCCGATAATGGAGTTCACCGCCGCAGACATCTTTCAGCACTTGCCTTGTGGCGATATCCTGAACTCTCTCAAGTCTCTCTCCTTATCAGGAGAGCCCTGGCCGAACTACGGTCAGCGAGGATGGGATACGGACGATGAAGAAATTCAAAGCCCACCCACCACCCACTTGGTAGCCACTGTCAACAATTTAAACGACGTGCTCAACTTCGACTCCAGAGACATCGACAGCATGGACGACGATGCAGGAGATACCGACGAACCAACGCCCATAGGGCATTCGACAGCCACCTCATCTCACGATGTGTACATGGTGGATACCCCTAAAGGAAGCGACAACGAGGAAAAAGGGGATGGGACGGGAGATCGACCCCCCGAAAAACAATCAAAGCGTCGGCGTAAACACCGACCCAAGCCCCACCTCGACAAAAACCTAGCCATAGAGCAGGACGAGCCGGTAGACGACGAGCAAGCCTTAGAACAACCGTCCGAACAAGGCAACACGGATAGAGAAACCGAACATCCCGCCTCCGGCGAAAACGACATTTCGGACGACCTCACGCCGGATAAACCTATGGAGCAGAAGAATCTCCACGAGAGGCTCGTTGCAACTGCACGCAGCCTAAAAAAGCAGAAGCGGAAGTTAAAAACAGCGGAGGATGCACTCCGGATTAGATGGAGCAAGGTAATCAATACCGCAGATAAATACGGCGACAGTCGCCGCACTAAAAGCTATCCAAAAAGAAAGCTATTGCTGAATTCGACGAAGAGGCCCTAGAGCCCTTGCATTCAAAAAATGAGAAAGCCACACGGTCGGATAGACGACCCCATAAAGCGGCAAGCGGCGCCGCACCTAAATCGGCATGCGACCCACTTAAGGATTCGCATCATGGCCCAGTCAGGTCCACTTATGGGCCAAGAAAGCAAGCTCTCGTAAGCAACGCTATGAAGCCATCATCAGAATCCGGCACACCCAAATACAGGGGCGCCACACACCCCCTATGTTTCACCGATGAGGTCCAGGACTATGAATTTCCAGAGGGATTCAAACCCGTAAACATAGAGGCATATGATGGAACAACAGACCCTGGAGTTTGGATCGAGGATTATATCCTCCACATACACATGGCTAGAGGAGATGATCTCCACGCCATAAAATATTTACCCCTTAAGCTTAAAGGGCCAGCTCGGCATTGGCTTAAAAGCCTTCCCGAAAACACAATTGGAAGCTGGGAAGAGCTCGAGGATGCTTTCCGAGCAAACTTTCAAGGGACCTATGTCCACCCTCCGGATGCAGACGATCTTAGTCACATAACTCAACAACCCAGAGAATCAGCTCGGCAGTTCTGGACTAGATTCCTCACTAAAAAGAATCAGATAGTCGACTGTCCGGACGCCGAAGCCTTAGCAACTTTCAGGCATAACGTCCGAGACGAATGGCTCGCCAGACACCTCGGCCAAGAAAAGCCAAGAACAATGGCCACACTAACAAGCCTCATGACCCGCTTTTGTGCAGGGGAGGACAGCTGGTTGGCAAGGCGCAGCCCCAGCGATCCAAGTAGATCCGAAACTAGGGATGGAAACGGAAAACCGCGACGCAACAAGGACCGTCGCCGGACTAAGGACAAAAGTCCGAAGAGCACGGCAGTAAATGCCGGATTCAAAGGCTCACGACAAAATCAGGCAAAATCGCCCCCACAAGATAACAGGGACGATCCATCCAACCTAAATAAAATCCTGGATAGGATATGTCAGATACACAGTACTCCCGGGAAGCCTACTAACCATACCCACAGAGACTGTTGGGTCTTCAAACAATCCGGCAGACTCAATGCCGAACACAAGGGGCTCGACACACCAAGCGAAGACGAGGACGAACCCCAAAAGCAGAGCACCAGGAAACAAAAGAAATTCCCACAAGAAGTAAAAACAGTGAACTCACTTCACATAACAAAACGTGCGGCGCCCGTAAAGGTACGCACCACACGGCCCATCCCCAAAGGGTCCTGCCACTGGTTGTCAAAACCGATCATCTTCGATCAGCTAGATTATTCTAGAAATATCAAGAATGTAGGCTGGACTGCCTTGATACTCGATCCAATAATTGGCGGGCTCCAGTTTTCAAATGTCCTTATGGACGGCGGCGGTGGACTAAACCTGATATATTAGGATACAATCCAGCACATGGGGATAAACCCAGCAAGAATCCGCCGCAGCAAAACCTCCTCTCAAGGGGTAATACCTGGTCTGGACACCCATTGTATGGGTTTTCTCCAGCTCGAATTCATATTCAGCTCTGCCGATAACTTCCGCCGCAAAAAGCTGACCTTCCATATCATCCCATTCTCAAGTCGCTATCAAGCACTACTGGGATGCGAAGCTTTCGCTCGCTTTAACGCAATACCGCATTATGCATCTCTTACGCTTAAGATGCCCGGTCCACGAGGCATCATCTCTTTGAAAGGGAAGCACTAAAGTGCGCCTCCCCAAGCAAAGGACTGTGTGGTCGCTTTGACAGCCCCACAGCAAAATGGCCTCACCGGCCAAAAAACTTCGAAATAGGTCATTCAAGACCACGAACGCGGATAGATGAGTTCGGTGCAAAATCATCATTGATGCAGGCCTAGAAGACATATACCCCCACACTAGGGGCTCCATGCATAAGAGACAATAAAGCTCAATCTTATATATTTCACTTTATACTTTATTTATTTTAAACTTTTTCGGCACGACCCGTTTTCAACTCAGTTCCTCTCTTTTATAGATGAACGTCGTGCGGTGCCCGTCCAGGATACGGCACAACGGAGACACAGGCGCAGACGTGCAGTAGGGACCCATCCTAAAGGATTCTTTTTAGATTAAGACCCTGCGTAAACCTTTTTTACTGTCTCTTGTTGCTAGACATCTCCTGGTTTTTTCTGATATAACCAAGGAGGAGGCTGGCGTCTTGGCATGTGGCCATGTCAGAATTTTTGCACGTACCTGGACACTAGGGGCTTTCTTTTTTAATATAGAGTGTTGTTTCGCCCGCACTCATAAAGACCGAACACCTTAGGGAGTGTTCGGCGTCGTGAGTTTTGGCATTATATGCATCAGCTCCGAGTCATGTCTTTGGTCAAATGTTGGGTTGCCCGGCTCCTGAGTTCGGCTACCTTACGTTCCGCTCTATCGGCTAAGGTAGCACCAGGAGAACTACTGCGATTGTGCCCCGGTTCGGCCGGGCGAGCACCTCAGTAGAGAAAGCCGAAAACTAAATGTCATGATGTAGCGTGAGACTGGTCAGCCACTCGATGACCTATCAGAATCTATCAGATTCCTCCGCTTTAACGAAGGGCCGCTTCCCGGTCAGGCACATACGCGTCCCGAACTCGGACGAGCGCAGTTGCCACCAAGGAGCTACCTAAATAGTCTCACTGTCAAACTCCTATGGCTAAGTGAAAGTGTTAAAGCATTATAGTCCGGTTGCCTGGCCCGCTGCGCTATCACCTCCTTTGTAGGACCAAGACACTGGGTTAAGTGTGAAAATGCGTCTTCTGCGAGCACCCCCGCACTATGTGCGTGGGGGCTGAAGCCAACGACTGCCATCTTTCAGATTTGTATATATATATATATATATATATATATATATATATATATATATATATATATATATATATATATATATATATCTTAAAACGGCCGCACAGGAGGTGTTCCCAATACTTGGAGGCACAAGTATAAAAAAGGCCACTACAGTTTATCAAAATATTACTTTATAATTACATATGCTATCATAACATAGCATCTTTCGGGCACTGCGTCTCTATTACACGAGCGCCTTCAAGAACTTCCTGAAAATAGTGCTCGGAAGGTACTCGGCTTTTGTCCGAATCTCGGGACGCAACAACGGTGGTCTCCATCTCTGCCCAGTATGTCTTAACACGGGCAAGAGCCATCCTAGCGCCCTCTATGCATGCTGACCTCTTCATTGCATTTATACGCGGCACCGCGTCAACGAATTGCTGCACTAAGCTGAAATAACTCTTCGGCTCCGATCTCCCCAGCCACAGGTGACCCATGACGTACTTCATGGCGAGTCCAGACAACCTATTCAGTTCGGCCCATTGAGCCAAACGATCATCCACTGCCAGTGGACGCTCTGGATTGTGAAACTGCGACCAAAAAAGCTTTTCCACTTCGCGATCTTTCTGATCTCGAAAGTGTTCGGTCACATCAGCAGCACTCGCTGCCAAGTCCAGATAGGTATCCTCCACACTCCACATGCGGTCCAACGGAGCAAACTTCAGATCGCAAAATTTCCTTCGCAGCATAAAGGGCTTTCCAGCCGCAATCTATTCGGCCTGACGCAGCTCCTCCTTCGCAGCTCTCATCGCAGAGCGTGCGTCCTTGGCAGTGGCAACGGCCTTCTCTAAGTCCGCCTGTTTCGCCTGGTCTTCTTTTTCAAGAAGTCTGCAACGGTCTGTAGCACTTTTTAACTTTTGGGCCATCTCGGCCATCTCTTCCTTGCTTCGGCAATGAGCAGCCTGTTCGGCTCTCAGCTCTTCAAGGGCTTTCCTGGTGGCCGCATCACTTTCGCTGGCTTGTTCTTTAGCTCGGGCAAGTTCTGCCCTAAGACTCTCCACGGCGGCTGCACCATCTGCGTCAAGCACACACATCGTAAGACACAGGCATAAAACTGTTCTTACCTGATGCCGCCCGAGGAATTACATACCTTGAACCTCATCCAGCTGCTTATTGACAAGCGTGATGTCGGCATCTGCCACGTCCAGTTGCCGCTTTAGATCGGCAAAATCGTCAGTTCGGCTCGATTCCGGACACCCTGCTGCCTACATTCAAAGGCGACATCTTAGACCTGGGATTATGATCCTCCGCGTGCCGTCATTTCTTGATGACGCGCAGAGTCTCAGGGGCTACTATCTACACAGGGCGCATCTTATTCATGCGCAACTGACAAAAGTATACATTATCTAATGTACCTCGAAACCCGTCAGTAAACTTTTGACGGCCTCATACAATCCGCTCTCTGCGGATGAATCCTTTCAATCACCGTGCCCATCAATGCGCGGTGCTCCTCTGAGATAGAAGCTCGCCCCAGCAGAATCTTTAGCTCCTCCGGTCGAGCACCAGACGGTGTCGGGCTCGTCCCATGACCTCTTTCGAAGGCCGGACACGGAGAACCTCGGGGGGGCACATAGCTACCTTCCGCCCCTGCCGGATTCGGAGAAACCCTCCGCGACGACACCTCAGGGTCGCCCGCCTTGCTAGGCAGCACGGCAGGGGGAGGCGTCCCGCTCTCCATCATCTCCGGAAGGAGATCCCCCGAAGACGAGCTCTGCTGAGAAGGGCTGAGGTCCGAGCTACAAGGTAAAGGTTTGGTTAATCTTCTCAGATATAAATCAAGGATTTCCCTCATCCCTCAAAAGGAAAATCTTTCTCCACTTACGGCTCGCTGGAGGGCTGATCCCGTTGAGGGCGTAGTCCGGCCGAGGAACTCCCCGGCGTCGGACCCTCTGACGAGGATTTTCTCCCCCGCTTCGAGGCCATGGTTTCTGGGTCGTCAGAGGCGGCTCTCTTCTTCCCCTTAGGAGAGGAATTGTCGGTTCCTCCCTTCGGAGCAGCCTCCTTCGAGGAGGCCATAGCTTCCTTGTCCTCCCCCTCCAAAGGCATTATCTCCAGCATCCTCACCAGCACGGGATCTGGCCTGGTTTCGAGAAGGGGAGCTGGACACCTGATCAGCTTTGCCTTCGCTATCCACTCCTGTTTAAAAGGACGTCTCTTTTAGGGGCAAGTTTATGACAATTATACGGATAGAAGGTCCGGGCACAAGGTCGCTTACTTGAGTATCCGGGCGATTGCAGCTTAGTCCTGCGTCCTCGGTTAAATTCGGACACATCTCTTGTGATCCGAAGAACAGTCTATACATCTCTGCGGGCGTCGCGCCCATAAAGTTCTAGAGAGCTCGCGGTCCCTCTGGATTAAACTCCCACAGGCGAAGGGGGCGACGTTTGTCGGGCAATATTCGGCGAATCAGCATGACCTGCGTCACCTTGACCAAGCTGAGGTCTCCTTCCAAGAGATCCTTAATTCGGCCCTGTAACAAGGGCACGTCTTTGGGCAAACCCCAATCTAACCCTCTGTTAACCCATGACGCTAGCCGTGGTGGGGGACCCGAGCGAAAAGCAGGAAGCGCCACCCACTTGGCGCTCCGGGGAGCGGTGATATAAAACCACTCTCGTTGCCACAAGCCAAGCTCCTCTTGAAAAGAGCCCTCGAGCCATGGAGCATCAGCATTTTTGCTTATAACAGCGCCTCCGCACTCTGTGTGCCGTCCCTTGATCATCTTCGACTCCACTTTGAAAGTCTTGAGCCATAATCCGAAGTGAGGGGTAACACGGAGGAACACTTCGCATACAACGATAAACGAGGAGATATGGAGGATGGACTCCGGAGCTAAGCCGTGGAATTCCAGCCCGTAATAAAACAGCAGTCCCCTCACAAGGGGATCCATCGGGAAGCCTAACCCCCGAAGGAAGTGAGACACGAACACTACGCTCTCACCGGGCTGGGGACTGGGGATAGCCTGCCTTTGAGCAGGCAACCTGTGCGGAATTTCAGCGGTCAAGAACTTAGCCTCTCTCAACTTTAGCACGTCCTCCTCCGTCGGCATCCATCGGCCTTGAAGGTCGGAACCAGACATTGTCGAAGGTCTGAGGCGCCCGGAATCTGGAGCCTAGGGTGTTGGAACTCGAGGCGACGGGCGAACTTGTTTTGGGATTGGAGAAAAGGAGTAAGGCCCTGGTCTCTTTATAAGAGGTTGTATACCAGGAGACCTCCCCGTAACCGTTTGGGACTCGCCTTTAATCGAGAAAACATGCTAACGGGCACGATTGGGTTACCCATGTCCGTATTGATGAGAATCCCGTAAGAGGGGGGCACATGATCTCTGCTTTGACAAGACGTGGCAAGGAAACCGCCTCGCAAAACATGCTGAGGTGGAAAAGTGAAAACGATTCGAGTGAAGGACTTGGCTGTAGTGTGATGACGCACTGCGGAATACGTCAGCAGATTTGATTTGTGTTAATATTATTCTCTCTATGGCAATATGTGGAAGCTTATTTTGCAGAGCCGGACACTACTCCTGGTGTTTACAATCTTCTATGAAGGACTTGGAGGAGGAACCCGCCTTGCAATGCCGAAGACAATTTGCGCGACGGACTCGTCGTCATTGAAGCCTGGTTCAGGGGCTACTGAGGGAGTCCTGGATTAGGGGGTGTTCGGGTAGCTGGACTATACCTTCAGCCGGACTCCCGGACTATGAAGATACAAGATTGAAGACTTCGTCCCGTGTCCGGATGGGACTTTCCTTGGCGTGGAAGGCAAGCTTGGCGGTGCGGATATTCGAGATCTCCTACCATTATAACCTACTCAATGTAAGCCTAACCCTATCCGGTGTCTATATAAACCGGAGGGTTGTAGTCCGTAGGCAATCAACTCCATATACAACAATCATACCATAGGCTAGCTTCTAGGGTTTAGCCTCCTTGATCTCGTGGTAGATCTACTCTTGTACTACCCATATCATCAATATTAATCAAGCAGGATGTAGGGTTTTACCTCCATCAAGAGGGCCCGAACCTGGGTAAAACATCGTGTTCCCTGCCTCCTGTTACCATCCGGCCTAGACGCACAGTTCGGGACCCCCTACCCGAGATCCGCCGGTTTTGACACCGACAGTATGTCTCCATATAAAATGGTTTATGGAAAAGCATGTCACTTACCTCTCGAACTAGAACATAAGGCTTATTGGGCTATTAAAGAGCTCAATTATTGGTTCAAACTTGCGGGTGAGAAAAGGTTATTTGACATTAGCTCACTTGATGAATGGAGAACCCAAGCCTATGAGAATGCCAAATTATTTAAAGAAAAAGTTAAAAGATGGCATGACAAAAGAATACAAAAGCGTGGGTTTAATGTAGGTGATTATGTATTGCTATACAACTCTCATTTAAGATTTTTTGCAGGAAAACTTCTCTCTAAATGGGAAGGTCCTTACGTTATCATGGAGGTCTATCGTTCTGGTGCCCTAAAAATCAACAACTTCAAAGGCACAAATCCGAAGGTGGTGAATGGTCAAAGAATTAAACATTATATCTCAGGTAATCCTATAAATGTTGAAACCAATGTTATTGAAACCGTAACCCTGGAGGAATACATAAGGGTCACTTTTTGGAACGTTTAAGACTCCGAAAGGGAATAGGTATGTGGTACGGTAAGTAAACCGACTCCAAAACAGTTCTAATGGCAATTTTCTTCCGTTTTGGAATATTTAGAAAAATAGAAAAATAAGAAGCAGTCCGGGAAGGACACGAGGGCTCCACGAGGGTGGAGGGCACGCCCTACCCCCCTGGGCGCACCCCCTACCTCGTGGGCACCTCGTGTGCTCTCCGGACTCCGTTTTCTTACACATCACGTATTTTGGTCGGCAAAAATTCATTATATAACCTCCCGAAGGTTTTGACCACTGTATCACGCAAAAATCTCCTGTTCTTGTTTCGAGCTGTTTTCTGCTAGGGTTGTCAAAGCCAAGCACCATGTCGTCTCCCTCCTCCTCCAACAATGAGGGCAACGTTGCTAGGCTAATGAAGATAGAGCTGAAGAGAGAAGAACCCATGGAGATCAACAAGGATGAAGGGATCAAGAAGGCCACAGAGGACCAAGTTCCAGCAACAGAAGACGTCCTTCAACTTGATCACAATCTTCTTACCCCAACTGAGATTGAATCTTTCAAGATGATTGAGCTAGCTCGTATACAAAACAAGTATCTCACACGTGAAAAATTTTGTTGAAGGAGCATATCATCGCACTCAAGGGCATTATCCGCAAGTTGGAAGACCTCCTACGCTCAATGTGCGACTACCCATCATCACCACCATCTTCTTCACCAACAAAGGAGACATAATCACATGGGTATGGGCACTCCCCTTGGCAACTGCCAAGCTTGGGGGAGTGCCCCGGTATCGTATCACCATCACATGGGTATGGGCACTCCCCTTGGCAACTGGCCATGAGAGTCCACAATACCTACCTATGGATTGAGTAAGATCCTCCAAGTAAGTTGTCATTGGTGCAAGCAATAAAAATTGCTCTCTAAATATGTATGACTTATTAGTGTGGGAGAAAATAAGCTTTATACGATCATGTGATATGGAAGAAATAAAAGCGACGGACTGCATAATAAAGGTTCGTATCACAAGTGGAAATATAAAGTGACGTTCTTTCGCATTAAGATTTTGTGCATCCAACCATAAAAGCGCATGACAACCTCTGCTTCCCTCTGCGAAGGGCCTATCTTTTACTTTTATCTCCTACCTTACATAAGAGTCTTGGTGTTCCTCACCCTTCCTTTTTACATTTTATCTTTTGGCAAGCACAACATGTTGGAAAGATCCTAGTATATATGGCTAATTGGATGTGAGTTCTCATGAACTATTGTTGTTGACATTACCCTTGAGGTAAAATGTTTGGAGGCAAAACTATAAGCCCCTATCTTTCTTTGTGTCCGATTAAAACTCCATACCCATAAGTATTGCGTGAGTGTTAGCAATTGTGAAAGACTATATGATAGTTGAGTATGTGGACTTGCTGAAAAGCTCTTATATTGACTCTTTCCTATGTTATGATAAATTGCAATTGCTCCAATGACTGAGATTA
This sequence comes from Triticum aestivum, assembly GCF_018294505.1. Classification (NCBI taxonomy): domain Eukaryota; kingdom Viridiplantae; phylum Streptophyta; class Magnoliopsida; order Poales; family Poaceae; genus Triticum; species Triticum aestivum. The sequence continues at coordinate 421,343,550 of NC_057800.1, forward strand.
TAGTTTGTTAGTTTTCAATGAAGTTTATGATTCATACTTGAAATTGTGATTGAATTGTTACTCTAGCATAAGAGATCATATGACAAGAATTATATAAGTTGATGTTCTAAGAATGATCATGATGCCCTCATGTCAGTATTTTATTTTTATCGACACCTCTGTCTCTAAACATATGGACATATTTTTCAATTTCGGCTTTCACTTGAGGACAAGCGAGGTCTAAGCTTGGGGGAGTTGATACGTCCATTTTGCATCATGCTTTTATGTCAATATTTATTGCATTATGGGCTGTTATTACACATTATGTCACAATAATTATGCCTATTCTCTCTTATTTTACAAGGTTTACATAAAGAGGGAGAATGCCGGCAGCTGGGATTCTGGGCTGGAAAAGGAGCAAATATTAGAGACCTATTATGCACAGCTCCAAAAGTCCTAAAACTTCACGGAAGTCATTTTCAGAATATATAAAAAAATAATGAGCGCAAGAAGTTCCGGAGGGGGGCCACACCCTGCCCACAAGGGTGGGGGGCGCGCCCCCTTGCCTCATGGGCCCCCCGGTGGCCCTCCGATGCCCATCTTCTGCTATATGGAGTCTTTCAATGAGGAAAAATCATAAGCCAGCTTTCGGGACGAGACTCCGCCGCCACAAGGCGGAACCTTGGCGGAATCAATCTAGGGCTCCGACGCAGCTATTCTGCCGGGGAAACTTCCCTCCGGGAGGGGGAAATCATCGCCATCATCATCACCAATGATCCTCTCATCGGGAGGGGGTCAATCTCCATCAACATCTTCACCAGCACCATCTCCTCTCAAACCCTAGTTCATCTCTTGTATCCAATTCTTGTCTCTAAGTCTGGTATTGGTACCTGTGGGTTGCTAGTAGTGTTGATTACTCCTTGTAGTTGATGCTAGTTGGTTTACTTGGTGGAAGATGATAAGTTCAGATCCTATATGCATATTAATATTCCTCTGATTATGAACATGAATATGCTTTGTGAGTAGTTACGTTTGTTCCTGAGGACATGGGAGAAGTCTTTCTATTAGTAGTCATGTGAATTTGGTATTCGTTTGATATTTTGATGAGATGTATGTTGTCTCTCCTCTAGTGGTGTTATGTGAACGTCGACTACATGACACTTCACCATTATTTGGGCCTAGAGGAAGGCATTTGGAAGTAATAAGTAGATGATGGTTTGCTAGAGTGACAGAAGCTTAAACCCTAGTTTATGCGTTGCTTCGTAAGGGGCCGATTTGGATCCATATGTTTCATGCTATGTTTAGGTTTACCTTAATACTTTTGTTGTAGTTGCGGATGCTTGCAATAGAGGTTAATCATAAGTGCGATGCTTGTCCAAGTAATGGCAGTACCCAAGCACCGGTCCACAACATACCAAATTATCAAAGTACCGAACGTGAATCATATGAACGTGATGAAAACTAGCTTGACGATAATTCCCGTGTGTCCTCGGGAGCGCTTTTCTTTGTATAAGAATGTTTCCAGGCTTGTCCTTTGCTACAAAAAGGATTGGGCCACCTTGCTGCACTTTATTTACTTTTGTTACTTGTTGCTCGTTACAAATTATCTTATCACAAAACTATCTATTACCTATAATTTCAGTGCTTGCAGAGAATACCTTGCTGAAAACCGCTTATCATTTCCTTCTGCTCCTCGTTGGGTTCGACACTCTTACTTATCGAAAGGACTACGATAGATCCCCTATACTTGTGGGTCATCAAGAGCAATACTATGATTGCTATGAATACATAGCTATCCATGTCGAAACGACTTTTCAAAATAAAACGCGTCCATGAGATCATGACCAATAGCCCTTACCTAGGGTAGCTCTTGGCTTTGCCTGAACTCGTGCAGGCGTTCATCCAAGCGGTCGACACGCTCGCGGTACATCTGGAGCGTGATCTCGAGCTCCAAGTTGGCTATTTCATCGGAGATCACCAGCTCGAGGATGCGACGGCCATGTTCCTCTACTGCGCCCAGGTGGACACCTGGGCCAAGTTGGCGGTCGAGCCTACGGACTAGCACGTTGGCATCCAGAGGGCTGCGGACAAGGTGAACGGCGGCACCCATGCGAACGGCATGGCGGGCGTCCGGTGCAAGTACGGCGCGGCCGGCCTTTGGTGCAAGTACGGCGCTGAGGGCCTCTGCCCACTCCTGGCAAGGAATGGGGGTACTGACGGGACGTGTACCCAGCTGCGACGCCGTGTCGACAGGAGGCAAGCGCCGCTTGATCCGCTCTTGCTGTGTGTCGCGCCGTGCCTCTCACTCTGCGGCCCTCCAACGGTCTCGCCGTGCGGCGAGCCACAGCCTATCAGCGCGGACACGCCTAGCTTGCTCGCAGCGTGCCATCGATCATGTTGTGCGGCGAGCTGCAGCCTGTTGGCGCTGACATGCCTATCTTGATCCACGGCACTCAAGCGCCATGCGCCAAAGGTCTTCTCAACCCTGGCGATGACGCGCATCACGGCATCGTCCATCGTGTTGCCGGAGAGCACCTCGGCCTCGACAGGTCGTGGCGCCTGCTCGTTTTCCTTGTCGACAAGGTTGATGGCAGAGGCGGTGCATTGGTGGGTTGGCATGCTTGGAAAAGGTGGATGTGCTACAGGTTGCGCTTGTGGCCTCCATGCGTCGCACGCCCCCTATGCGCAATATAGCAGGGTGGTGGGAAACAAGTGAGGAAATGGCGGGAAACGGTGGCGTGTTCATAAAACGCCGTCAATTAATGGAAACTTAGCATCGAGCTAGCACAAGAAGTAGATGATGATCATATGAACACGGACCACACTAGGGAACCCGTCGGTGATGAATTCATCAATCCCAAACGGTTGAATACTAGCAAGCGTTTGCCCATAACACACACGGCCTATTCCATCACAAATAGGTCGGATGGATCAACTGTATGCCGCCTATCGCACATTTTCAAAAAGTAATGCGGTAGACCTTCTTTAACATGTGTTAAAAAACAAGGACCTCGAGGTTAAATTAGCTGAGGGAATGGGGCATTTCATTCATTTGACCGAAATGACCCATCCCATCACCTAATTTAACATCGACACAACTTCCCATCCAGACACCCATCCGATGGCATGTAACGCCCCGAGACCGATGTGCCAGTTGTCCTCTAGTTATTCGCTGTTGTTGCCTTGTCATTGCTTGCGTGTCATGCTTTGCATATCATGTCATCATGTGCATTTCATTTGCATACATGTTCGTCTCATGCATCCGAGCATTTTCCCCGTTGTCTATTTTGCAATCCAGCACTCCTATATCACCCGGTGTCCCTTTCTACCTCTTTTCGTGTGAGGGTGTTAAACGTTTTTGGATTGGACCGATACTTGTCATGCTGCCTTGGTTTACTACCGGTAGACCGCCTGTCAAGTTTTGTGTCATTTGGACTTCGTTTGATACTCCAATGGTTAACCGAGGGACCGAAAAGGCCTCGTGTGTGTTGCAGCCCAACACCCCTACAATTTGGCCCAAAACCCACCTAACCTACTCAATCATCTCGGTCGTTCGATCACGATCGCGTGGCCGAAAACCGCACCTCATTTGGACTCTCCTAGCTCCCTCTATCTATAAATATGTGCTCCCCTCCGAAATTCGCGGTCTAACACTAGCCTTCCTCTTCCTCGCGCCGCCGGACATGTTCGTCCGCGCCGGACGCGTCCGCCGGCCACCTCATTCCGCCCAATGGCAGTTTGCCACATCGCCGCCGCCAGCCTATCTGACGCCGCCACCTCACCGCCTCCTCTCTCCTCCGTCGCCGCGGGCCCACGCGGCCCAGATCCGGCCCGCGGGGCCCGAACCGCCGCCGCCCCGCGCGTGGGCATCCCCGCCGCCTCGGGTGCTCCGCGCCGCCGCTGCCCGGCTGCACGCCCCGCGCCTTCCGCTCGCCGCCCATCGCCGGCGAGCCGCGCAGCCCCTCGCCGCTGGGCCTCATCGCCGGCGCCGCCCATCGCCGCCGCGGGGCACCAGCTCCGCCGTGCCGCCTGCCTCTTGCCCCAAGCGCCGCGCCATCACGCCACCTTGGCAGCTCTGTCGGCCGCCTCGCTCCTTCTCCGGCCACGGGACCGTGCCGCCCCGTCGCCGGAACGCCTCGCCGCCGACCTCGCCCGGATCGGCGCCTCGCCGGAGTTCTTCTCGGGCCGGATCCGAGGAAGATGGATCAGATCCATCACTTCCCCATCCAAACACGCCCCGTCTCAGATCTGCACCGCTCCATCCCGGATCTCCCCATCCCGTTGACTTTCTCGGAGAGGTCTATTTTCTTCTAAGTCCCAGTAATATTTTGCATTTTTCAACGCATCATAACTCTGCATCCGTAGCTCCGATTCATGCGTGTAGCATATCAAAATGTTCGTCTCGACGAGTACATCATTTCATGGCATTGCATCATTTTCATTTGAGCTCATCTTGATGCCTGAAATGCTGTTGGAAGAGGGCTATGTGATGAATATGTCAGATCTGTTTCAGCAAATGGCCTTTTGTCATTTTTGCCATGATTAATGTGTGCATGCTATCATCCTGAGCTCTACATGTGTTTTGTTATATGCCATGCCATCTTTACAGGGGTGTATGCCATGTATTTTTGTGATCTTTGTGGTGACTAGCACAAGCATGCAAAGTAGCGTAATCGTTGATGCTGATTTCAGGGACTTAGAATTTCACTAAGTCCTTGTCCTGCTTTTGTTGTTATGCCATATGTTCATGTTGTTTCCTAGTGATCCGTGCCTCTTTTGAGGATGATCAGTAAGGATGTATTGTTAACATTGTGGTGCTCTATCCATCCATGTCTTTATTTGCATTTATGGAGGAGCCTAGCTTGAGTCAATCAAGCTCTACTTTTGCTATAGAATAATCCTGGCAGATTGTTGACATGTTTAGCGATTTTGCCGAGGATGTTGCTATTGATCCGTGCATTCTATGTTATTGTTCTTGCCATGTCTAGTTTCTATGCCATGTATTATTTATGGGTGTATGCTTAGTTTGTCATGCAATGCCTCGTAGTGAGTGCATCGAGCTCGTAAACATGCCTACTCGTTATCTCTTTTGCATGCTCTAGTTTTTCACTAAGTCTGAATCTGTTTATGTTTCTGCTATGTTCACATGCTTGTAATTGTATTTTCTGATCCCTTTTGGCTCAAGGTCACTAAGGGACTTTTGTTACATGCTTTGAGTAGCTTCATGCCATGCCTTTCTTTTCCATGATATGTTCCTGTAGCATGTAGTTTTCATGCTCTAAAGATTGCTTCCTGATGATAAATTCCAGATTAGTTGTTATTTCACTAAGTCTGTATCCTGTTATCATTTGCTATTTTGCCATGCTTGTTTGAACCTGTTAATGGATGAATTAGCCGGAGCTCAGTGTTCATCTTTTATCAAGCATCACGAGTGGATCCCTGCCATGTATTTTGTTGCCATTTTGAGTGTTGTAGCATATTTATCTTGATGCATTTAGATGGCTACTTGCTGATTATCGCAGTCCGGTGCCATATTTGTTTTGCTTGCCTTTTCCAAACCGTGCATCCGATTCCGGTGATCTTTATATCGATTTCAACCGAAATAACCTCACCTTTCCAGTGGCACTCTTGGATTTCCAAGTTGAGGCCAGGTTCAATCATTCCTTTCCAAATCATGCATATGCACCGCATACCGCATCCCGCATATCATACCATATTCGTGTGTTGGTTGTTTACTATGTTGTGTGTTTCTTTCCGGTGTGCTTCTTCGGGTTGGTTCCGATAACGTCGCGTTTGTGAGGAACCGTTCGACTATGTCTGTTTATCTTCTTCATGGACTCATTCTTCTTCCTTGCGGGATTTCAGGCAAGATGACCATACCCTCGAAATCACTTCTATCTTTGCTTGCTAGTTGCTCGCTCTTTTGCTATGCCTATGTTGCGATACCTACCACTTGCTTATCATGCCTCCCATTTTGTTAAGCCAAGCCTCTAACCCACCTTGTCCTAGCAAACCGTTGTTTGGCTATGTTACCGCTTTGCTCAGCCCCTCTTATAGCATTGTTAGTTGCAGGTGAAGATTGGAGCTTGTTCCATGTTTGGAACATGGTTATCTTGTTGGGATATCACAATATCTCTTATTTAATTAATGCATCGATATACTTGGTAAAGGGAGGAAGGCTCGGCCTTATGCCTGGTGTTTTGTTCCACTCTTGCCGCCCTAGTTTCCGTCATATCGGTGTTATGTTCCCGGATTTTGCGTTCCTTTCACAGTTTGGGTATAATGGGAACCCCTTGACAGTTCGCTTTGAATAAAACTCCTCCAGCAAGGCCCAACCTTGGTTTTACCTTTCGCCACCTAGCCTTTTATTTCCCTTGGGTCGGCCAGCCCAAGGGTCATCTTTATTTTAACCCCCCCGGGCCAGTGCTTCTCTAAGTGTTGGTCCAACCCAGAGCACCGTGCGGGGCCGTCCCTTGGCAACTTGGGTTATGTTGGCTCCCGTATGCTTAGCTTATCCGGTGTGCCCTGAGAATGAGATATGTGCAGCTCCTATCGGGATTTGTCGGCACAGCGGGTGGTCTTGCTGGACTTGTTTTACCATTGTCGAGGATGTCTTGTAACCGGGATGCCGAGCCTGATCAGATTGTCTTGGGAGAAGGAATATCCTTCGTTGACCGTGAGAGCTTGTGATGGGATAAGTTGGGACACCCCTGTAGGGATTGAACTTTCGAAAGTCGTGCCCGCGGTTATGGGCAGATGGGAATTTATTAATGTCCGGTTGTAGAAAACCTGAAGTTGATCTTAATTAAAATGCATCAACCGCGTGTGTAGTCGTGATGGTCTCTTTCCGGCGGAGTCCGGGAAGTGAACACGGTGTTGGAGTTATGCTTGACGTAGGTTGTTCTAGGATCACTTCTTGATCATAGTTTCTTGAACGTGCTTTGCCTTCTCTTCTCGCTCTCATTTGCGTAAGGTAGCCACCATATATGCTAGTCGCTTGCTGCAGCTCCACATCATACCTTACCTTACCTTACCCATAAGCTTAAATAGTCTTGATCGCGAGGGTGTGAGATTGCTGAGTCCCCGTGACTCACAGATACTTCCAAAACCAGCTTGCAGGTGCCGTTGAACCGTGCAGATGACGCAACCAAGCTCAAGGAGGAGCTCTACGAAGATCGTGTTCTTTATGTTGTTCCGTTTTTCAGTCGATCAGTAGTGGAGCCCAGTTGGGACGATCGGGGATCTATCTAGCATTTGGGGTAGTCTTCTTTTATTTTGGGTTCCGTAGTCGGACCTTGATTGTATCTGGTTGATGTAATGCTTTATTCATGTAATTGTGTGAAGTGGCGATTGTAAGCCAACTATGTATCTCTTTCCCTTATGTGTTACATGGGTTGTGTGAAGATTACCTCACTTGCTGAAAGGACATGCGGTACCCCCATGTGTGGTTTTGGTAATTGATGACATTCTCTGTGGACTAATGGTTGCATTGAGTTATATTTGAAGGATTTTTCCATAGGCATTTCTTGAAGTCCATGTGTTGGTTTCAAGGAGTTTATGGGTTAACCAAGGTGCTATTAAGGAATTATCCAAAGATTGGTCATGTGAGTGTTGAGCTTATTGCAAGCATGTCTTGAAGAAGAAGATTATGTGATCATTCATGTTTACCTTCAAGACATCATCCAAACGAAGAGAGTTGGAAAGATTCAAGGTTGATCAAGACTAAGTCAAGAGTGAATCAAGTTGATCAACTCACAAAGAGTAGAAGATGTACCGAGAGGGATCAAGTGATCCCATGGTATGGTAAGCATTGTCCGTTGCACTTTGTGTACTAACCCATGGTCTATGTGAGAGTCTATGTGGGGTTAGGTACATGTCCATGGGCTTGCGTCAAGAGGATGATATCATACAACCCATGGGAAGGATGACATCAAGTGGTGATCATAATCAAGATTGTCGTGTGCAAGTTCAAGTGGAGAATCACGAAGAGATCAAGTGCTTGAATCTTGCCATCCATTGTGGTGTCAATGGACTTGTGAAGATGTGCCTAAGAGTGGCTCACCCATAGTGGAGTACGGGGGAGCAATCATCTAGTCTCCATCGACCCAACGCAATCGAGAAAGGTGGTCCATCTTGAGGAGGACAAGATCGTCATCATCTAGCTCAAGTGGATCATGTGCAAGGGAAAGGTTTGCCCTTGATAGTTTTTCTATTTTACCGGTCTCATGGTGGTAGTTGGGAGACCGGGTTATAGGATTGATAGCCATACTATCAAGGGGGGCTCTCAAGTGAGTAGCTTGATCGTATCGTTCGTCGAGAGCTCAAACCATTGCATCATTGCATCGTGTTTCTTGGTTCTTGTTTGGTTCTCTTTGTGAGTCTTAGAGCTTATGGTCGTCTTGATTACAAGCTTGAGTTTATCGAAAACGGAGTTTGCATGCGTCTTCTATGATGTTTTCGGTGTTGGAGGTTTCTCTGGTCTTTTCCGAGGAAGGGTTCTCACCATTTTCTTTTGGGCCTTTTCTCATTTGCTTCTTATTGGTATTTATATCAAGATTGTGTTAGCCCTTGTCGCTAGCTTTCCAACAAACTTGGTTTCGTCGAATTCGGAGTCCGTTTGCAGAAGTTATGGCTGTTTTTGAAAAGGCTGCAGCGGTACTACCATGGCTAGAGCGGATGTAATTTTTTACTACCGCTCCAGAGCAGTACTACCGCGGCTCCTGAGTGGTAGTACCGCTCCAGAGCAGTACTACCGCGGCTCCTAAGCGGTAGTACCGCTCCGGACCAAAATCTCGTGTTTTGCTCAGCGGAAGTAGGCACGGAAGTATTTTTTTTTGTAGAGCTCGCAAGCAGTAGTACCGCTACCATTTGCGGTAGTACCGTGAGGACGAGCGGTAGTACCGTGAGGACGAGCGGTAGTACCGCTCCGGCGGTTCTACTGGCCTTTTGCCTCCTCGCTGTTGTTTTTCAAAGGGGTACTTCCGCCCTAGCGGTAGTATCGCTCCTTGGAGCGGTAGTACCGCTCTGTGCGGGCTGTGAGCATAACGGTTGGATTTTTTCCCACCTATAAAAGGGGGTATTCTTCCCCAATGAACCTTATCCTTTGAGCTCGTGTTCTTCCCCCATTGTTGACCTTCTTCGAGCTTGCTAACTCTCAATCCCTCCATGGATTCTTGCTAGTTTTGAGGGAAAAGAGAGAGGAGATCTAGATCCACGTTTCCACCAATCACTTTCTCCTCTAGGAGAGGGGAACCCCTTGGATCTAGATCTTGGAGTTCTTGGTGTTCTCCTTCTTGTTCTTCCTCTCATTTTCCTCCCTAGCATTAGTTGCTCCGGTGGGATTTGAAAGAGAATGACTTGGGCACTCTGTGTGCCCTTGCCGTTGCATTTGGTGCATCGGTTTGAGTTCTCCACGGTGATACATGGAAGTGAAGTTTGAGAAGCTTATTACTCTTGGGTGTTTGGGCACCCTAGAGCTTGTTCCTCTGGGGTGCCTTGGCGCCCTAGACGGTTGGTGTTGTTCGGAGCTCAATCATTGTGGTGTAAAGCTCCGGGCAAGCGTCGGGGTCTCCAATTAGGTTGTGGAGATCGCCCCGAGCAATTTGACGGGTACCTGTGACCGCCCCCAAGGGTTGCCAAAGTGTACGGGTTCGGTGACCGCCCCCAAGGGTTGCCATTTGTACGGGTTCGATGACCGCCCTCAAGGGTCCCTTAGTGGAATCACGGTATCTCGCATTGTGTAAGGGCGTGAGGAGATTACGGTGGCCCTAGTGGCTTCTTGGGGAGCATTGTGCCTCCACACCACTCCAAACGGAGATTAGCATCCGCAAGGGTGTGAACTTCAGGATACATCGTCGTCTCTGCGTGCCTCGGTTATCTCTTACCCGAGCTCTTTACTTATGCACTTTACTTTGTGATAGCCATATTGTTTCTTATCATATATCTTGCTATCACCTAGTAGTTTATCTTGCTTAGCATAAGTTGTTGGTGCACATAGGTGAGCCTAGTTGTTGTAGGTTTTGTGCTTGACAAATTAACCGCTAGGTTTATTCCGCATTTGTTCAAGCCTAAACCGTAATTATTTTAAAAGCACCTATTCACCCCCCCCCCTCTAGGCGACATCCACGATCTTTCAATTGGTATCAGAGCCTCATCTCTCTTTGTTAGGCTTAACCGCCTAGAGAGTAAAGATGTCGACTAGGGGATTAGGATTCTCTCACACTCTTAGTTTCGATGGCACAAATTTTGTTGTTTGGGTAATTCGCATGCTTAATCTCTTTAGGGTCATGGACCCGAATTTAGAGCAAATTGTAGATATGGGTTTTTCTCCTCCAAAGGATCCCCAAAGATTATCTTTAGAGGATGAGAAAAACTATTATCTCAATGCTCAAGCTTCTAATGTGCTTTTCGATGCTTTGAGCAATGTAGTTATATTTCAACTCATGCCTTTTCAGGATGCTCATGAGTTGTGGACAAAGCTTCAAGATCAATATGGCGTATCCAAGTTTTGTGGGGATGATTGTTCTCCCTCCACCTCCGGCCGTGTTGTGTTCTCAACTTCTTCTACTTCACCTACGTGTGGTTTGCCACAAGGTAATGATATGATGAGTAGTGTTGGTCATTTCAATGATGATAGTATGCTTATTGTGGATGATCCTTCATCACTATCTTATTGCAATGATCCTTCTTTGGGCTTTAACACTTCGAGCACTCCAAATGTTTCACATGCTTGTGTTGATAGTCCTTGCATATCATGTAGAAATTGCTTGACTAAATCTCATGATGATATGTGTACTATGCCTTGTTGCCATGATAAAAATACATATATTTCCTCGAATTGTTGTGCTAACAATGTAGAGGAAACCCAACACTCCATGGAACAAGATGTGATGTTTAATGGTGCCTCAAGGGATCCTACATCATCATCTACTGCTTTTTGCCTTATGGCTAAGGCGTCAAAGGTATCTCCTACTTTGTACCCCAATATGTCTCTTGATGATGATGTTGATGCTAATGATGATGAGGATAATGATGAAGAGAATGATAATGTTGTCTCCTTAAAAACTATGGGGGAAATGATTTTTAAAGCTCTTCACAAAAATAAACTTGCTCGTTCCAACTTCATGGAAATCATGTCTATTGCCATTGAAGGCAAGAAATATATTAATGAGTTGGAATCTCGTCTTGAGGAGCATGAGGTCACCATTGATAAAATGGAAGGTCATGAGCATGATTACGCTAACGAGATTGCGGACCTCTCTCAAGCTCTTAAACTTGAACAAACCACCAAGGAATCTCTTGAGGAGACTTTTGCTCTAGAATTGTCTAGAGTGAGGGAATCTCGTGATAGAGCTCTTGAGGTGGCCAATGATTTTGAAACTAAAAATGAGGAGCTTGAAGTTGTGCATGCTAAACTCCTTGAGGACTTTGAGCACCTCGAAAATGGCTCAAGGGTCATTAAGAGTGAGCTCATCAAACTCACCGAGTCTCATGCTCAACTTAAAGCTTCGTATTCAAGAGAGCTTGCCAAGTTGTCTTCTCCTCTTGTTGTTAATGATGATGCTTGTGCTACTAACTCTATCTCTTGTGAAGCATCCATATTGAAGGAGAATGTTGAGCTAAGGGCTCAACTTGATTTGCTATCTAGAAATTATGGGATGTTGGAAGAAAATCATGTAAAGCTCACAAGCTCTCATGATGATCTTCTAGTATCCCATAATGTGCTAAAGTTGGCTCATGAGGCCATGATTGCTAAGGTAACATCTAGCGAGCCTCATGTGGATACTAGCACTACTTCTAGTCAAAATGCTATGTTGCCATGTGCTAGTCCTAGTAATTCATCTATTCACAATGTTGGTACATCTTGTGATGAATTGCTTTCCTTGCCTTGTTGCTCTAACGATGAAGCTTATACTTCCTCTAGTACTTGTGTTGAGACTAACCATGTAGAGGAAATCAAAGAGCTCAAGGCCCAAGTCACTTCTTTGAAGAAAGACTTGGAAAAGAGTCATGAAGGGAAATTCACAGTCAACAATATCTTGAGTGTGCAAAAATCCCCCAATGACAAATGTGGACTTGGATTCAACTCCAACACGAAGAAGAAGTCCAAGGTGAACAAAAAGAAGGGCCAAGAACAAGTCAAGAATTCGGCCAAGATTGTTTGCTTCAAGTGCAAAGTAGAAGGGCATCATGTTAGATCTTGCCCATTGAAGAAGAAGCCCATTAGTGACAAGCAACAAGGGAAGCGGCCACAAGTTCACTCTCATTCTCAACCTCAAGTTGAAGAAAAGCCTCTTCCCAAGAAGACTCAAGCTTATGCTTCTCAACTTGAGAAATCAAGTGAGAAGAAAGTGAAGAGTAGACGTTGCTACCTATGTCGCGAGAAAGGTCACCTCGCTTCTTCATGCACTAGTGGTAACTTATCCAACCCAATTATTATTGATGATGTCTATTCTCTTGGGAAGGATAAGGTTGGCAATGTGGTTGCCAAGTTTGTTGGTACTCAAAGTGGTTTGAAGCAAAGAACCATTTGGGTAGCCAAACCTATTGTGACTAACCTCTTAGGGCCCAACTTGGTTGGGGACCAACAAGCTCAAACTTGATCAATAGGTGATGTTGGAGGTCATTGGAGACTTGGCTACATTAGGAATAATTAAGGGGACTTCATCATTCTCATTGTCTCAAGCCAAGTCATTCGGATTATCAAGTTTCTATCTTATATCCAATGTTCCTCCTTGCGATAACTCGTGCTTAAATTGTTTACATTGAAAGTTACTTGCCCCTTTGCATGTTTGGCTTTGTTCCTTGCATGTGTTTGTATATGTTGTGCTTCCAACTTGATTATCTTGAGCAATCAAGTATGTGTGTGTTGGTTTGCACATCATGTACATGTGTGTCGTTCGTTGAGCCTTTGTGCATCTTGGTCATATCTTAGTTGGCTCTTGTCAGAGATTAATGGAATATCCCATTATGGGGGAGTGATGTGCTTTGTGCACTTCACAATCCTATAAAGGTGGGTACATGGGGAATACCACTTAGTATTGATATTGCAAGCTTATCTAGTCGCTATGTGGTATGTCTTCTCATGAGAAATTCAAATTCTAAATAGTCCATTAATTATCTCTTGATGGATCCTTTTCTTTGCCTCTTGTTTATCTTTAATTGGTATCACATTATGGGGGAGTAATATGCTATGTGTATATTACTAGCCTAGAAAATGCGTACATTTGAGATATTGTCACCTAGAATTGATATTGTAAATTATCTTGTTCCTAGGTGGCATGTTAGCTCTACAAGTTGCAATTTGGTTGTGTTTGGTGTGAAGATGATGTTGGATATCCTTGTTATCTACCACCAGGAATTATTTCCAAATACTTCTTGTCTTTTTACAATTGGTACTCACTTATGTGTGGTAGAAATTATTGATCATCTTTACATTAGCCTTTGCTTTTATTTGCCTTATCTCTTGCCTAGGATTGTGTCAACTCCCATTGTATTCCATACCACTTGTGGATCTTGTTAATTTCTTGACCTTGTCTAGTGTTTTCTAGATATAGTGAAAGTGGTGATCCCACCTCGTGCATTTTGTATTCAAATGCAAATTCTCTATAATGCAATAGTCTTGGGGGAGCTGTCCTATTCTCTATAAAACACTCATCTTGTGATCCTTATCAAGTGTGTGTTTGTGGAAGGCAAGCCGTTTCTTTTTGGTGCTTTGTGCCATCATGAAACTTTGTAGAGGGCTTGGTTTGTTTGGAACCATTCTCTCTTTTGGGAGTTTGACATCTTTCTTTTTGAGTGTATCAATGGATATCTCATTCCTTCATGTATCTTTTATGGATATCCTCCAAGTGATGATTTATTCATTTGGTATCTTGTCTCCGCTTGGTATTTCTTTGTCTTTTGGTCTCGGTTCTTGAAAGTCTTGAGCATGCATATTTACTTCTTGTAGTTTCTATGGAATGTTTTCTTTCTTTGACCCAATATATAGGGGGAACTCCATCAAGTCTCAAATTGGATGAGATGTGCATGAAATTCATTTTCATATCTATATGCACATATTTATGTGGAGTTTGTCCTATGTGTTGTTGGTTCTCTAACTCTTTGGTCCCAATGAGTTTGGGTACCATTTTGTTTGTGTTGTTGTTCTAGGAACAAGTGGAGATGCATTGGATGCTCGGCTCACTCACAAGGAAGGTGTTGCCACCATATGTTTATTGGAGTCAAGCTAGGATGATCAATGAACTACTTTGTACCTTCAATTGGTATCTACTACATCCTTCCAATGTTATCTCGGTAACAAGTATCTTCATATACTTCATGCACACATTTCTTGCATCAACCTTGTGTAGGTTGTATCATGGCATGTTATCCATTCTTTCTTGTGATACTTGTTTCCTTTCTCAAAGCATCCCAACAATGATGTCTTGTTGCTAGTTGTGATGTCTTTGATGTTCATGTGGTTGGAATTCATTTATATACAATAAGACCATATCTTGCCATGTGTTATGCTCTCAAGGAAATATCTTATTGGTATATGTATGACTTCCTTTTGGATATCTTGTTCCTTCGTGTTGTAACTATTTCGGGTGTACATCCTTCTTTGTAGATATATATATCATCATGATTCCGTCTACCTAGAATCTTATACATTTGAGAGAAGTTGCATATCTAGATGATATCCTTTCTTTCACGTCCACCTTGTCTTTCTTATGTTATTTCTTTGGTGTCTCCGTGAAAGCTTTTGCCTTGAGTGTGTGTCTTCTATCGTTGCATCTTGATGCGCTCTTGTGTGGTGAAGATTATTTTCCTCATGCTTATCTTTACGAGGTTTTTGCCATCTTAATTGGCATCCCTCGTCTTGATGCGCCTTTCATCTTCTATCTTCACCGCGGGTTGTCACAAGCATAGGTTCTCTATATGCTTATTAGTAAGCTTGTGAACCCATTTGCTAGTTGTGTGTGGGAATGATAGGCCTTGCACCGTGTGCCTCATTCTTTGAAGACTTTATTGATGCTTAATGCTCTTCTGTACATTAGTCTTCTCAAGTGCATTGCCTTGACTCACACACATCTTTTTGGTTGAGCCCACTCTTAAGTTGCCTCTCTTACTTGTTTGTTGCAAGTACTAGGCTTAGTTTCCTATATGCTCTCTTGCACTTGTTGTAAGTTTATATTGATTTTGGGGGAGCTATGATCCTATTTTGTGCACTTTGTATCCAAATACAAAAATTCTTGATGTGCACAAATCATGGGGAGATTCTCTAGTTTCTTTAGAACTCTGCTCCGCTCTTATCATAATATCCTTTATTCATGTGGCTCGTAGGATCATTTGCCTAGTTGGTTCAATTGGTATCTTTTGATAGCTTGCTTCAATTGGTATCTTTTGATTGCTAGATTGCTTGTTTCTCTCTTTGATTATGTCTTTGTGGCATATCTTCCTTTTGCAATCTTTGGGCCTCAATATAGTTTGTCTTCCTCCAAGGATTTACCGTTGGATATGTGTTTTGCATTCCACTCTCTTGTTGAGAAATACACAATTTATGGAGGAACACATTTTATACTGGCCTTCTAAGCTTTTAGCCCATTTTGGCAATCGATGCCAATGGGGGAGAAGTTTCAGAGAGTTTTGCGGAGAAGTTTAGAGAGTTGTCTCTTCTGGCTTTGGTTTGTTCCTAAGCATACGCATCTCCTACGCATGCATTATTGGTTATTGCATTGCATGGTGATGCATAATTCCTTATATAAACTCTCTTGAAAGTGATTGTCATCAATTACAAAAATGGGGGAGATTGAAAGGACATGCGGTGCCCTCATGTGTGGTTTTGGTAATTGATGACATTCTCTATGGACTAATGGTTGCATTGAGTTATATTTGAAGGATTTTTCCATAGGCATTTCTTGAAGTCCATGTGTTGGTTTCAAGGAGTTTATGGGTTGACCAAGGTGCTATTAAGGAATTATCCAAAGATTGGTCATGTGAGTGCTGAGCTTATTGCAAGCATGTCTTGAAGAAGAAGATTGTGTGATCATTCATGTTTACCTTCAAGACATCATCCAAACGAAGAGAGTTGGAAAGATTCAAGGTTGATCAAGACTAAGTCAAGAGTGAATCAAGTTGATCAACTCACAAAGAGTAGAAGATGTACCGAGAGGGATCAAGTGATCCCATGGTATGGTAAGCATTGTCCGTTGCACTTTGTGTACTAACCCATGGTCTATGTGAGAGTCTATGTGGGGTTAGGTACACGTCCATGGGCTTGCGTCAAGAGGATGATATCATACAACCCATGGGAAGGATGACATCAAGTGGTGATCGTCATCAAAATTGCCGTGTGCAAGTTCAAGTGGAGAATCACGAAGAGATCAAGTGCTTGAATCTTTCCATCCATTGTGGTGTCAATGGACTTGTGAAGATGTGCCGAAGGGTGGCTCACCCATAGTGAAGTATGGGGGAGCAATCATCTAGTCACCATCGACCCAACGCAATCAAGAAAGGTGGTCCATCTTGAGGAGGACAAGATCGTCATCATCTAGCTCAAGTGGATCATGTGCAAGGCAAAGGTTTGCCCTTTATAGGTTTTCTATTTTACCGGTCTCATGGTGGTAGTTGGGAGACCGGGTTATAGGATCGATAGCCGTACTATCAAGGGGGGCTCTCAAGCGAGTAGGTTGATCATATCGTTCGTCGAGAGCTCAAACCATTGCATCCTTGCATCATGTTTCTTGGTTCTTGTTTGGTTCTCTTTGTGAGTCTTAGAGCTTATGGTCATCTTGATTACAAGTTTGAGTTCATCGAAAACGGAGTTTGCATGCATCTTCTATGATGTTTTCGGTGTTGGAGGTCTTTCCGGTCTTTTCCGAGGAAGGGTTCTCACCATTTTCTTTTGGGACTTTTCTCATTTGCTTCTTATTTGTATTTATATAAAGATTGTGTTAGCCCTTCTCACTAGCTTTCCAACAAACTTGGTTTCGTCGAATTCGGAGTCCGTTTGCAGAAGTTATGTCTGTTTTTGTAAAGGCTGCAGCGGTACTACCGTGGCTAGAGCGGATGTAATTTTTTACTACCGTTCCAGAGCAGTACTACCGCGGCTCCTGAGCGGTAGTACCGCTCCAGAGCAGTACTACCGCGGCTCCTAAGCGGTAGTACCGCTCCGGACCAAAATCTCGTGTTTTGCTCAGCGGAAGTAGGCACGGAAGTATTTTTTTTGTAGAGCTCGCAAGCAGTAGTACCGCTACCATTTGCGGTAGTACCGTGAGGACGAGCGGTAGTATCACTCCGGTGGTTCTACTGGCCTTTTGCCTCCTCGTTGTTGTTTTTCAAAGGGGTACTTCCGCCCTAGCGGTAGTACCGCTCCTTGGAGCGGTAGTACCGCTCTGTGCGGGCTGTGAGCATAACGGTTGGATTTTTTCCCACCTATAAAAGGGGGTATTCTTCCCCAATGAACCTTATCCTTTGAGCTCGTGTTCTTCCCCCATTGTTGACCTTCTTCGAGCTTGCTAACTCTCAATCCCTCCATGGATTCTTGCTAGTTTTGAGGGAAAAGAGGGAGGAGATCTAGATCCATGTTTCCACCAATCACTTTCTCCTCTAGGAGAGGGGAACCCCTTGGATCTAGATCTTGGAGTTCTTGGTGTTCTCCTTCTTGTTCTTCCTCTCATTTTCCTCCCTAGCATTAGTTGCTCCGGTGGGACTTGAGAGAGAATGACTTGGGCACTCTGTGTGCCCTTGCCGTTGCATTTGGTGCATTGGTTTGAGTTCTCCACGGTGATACATGGAAGTGAAGTTTGAGAAGCTTATTACTCTTGGGTGTTTGGGCACCCTAGAGCTTGTTCCTCTGGGGTGCCTTGGCGCCCTAGACGGTTGGTGTTGTTCGAAGCTCAATCATTGTGGTGTAAAGCTCCGGGCAAGCGTCGGGGTCTCCAATTAGGTTGTGGAGATCGCCCCGAGCAATTTGACGGGTACCTGTGACCGCCCCCAAGGGTTGCCAAAGTGTACGGGTTCGGTGACCGCCCCCAAGGGTTGCCATTTGTACGGGTTCGGTGACCGCCCTCAAGGGTCCCTTAGTGGAATCACGGTATCTCGCATTGTGTAAGGGCGTGAGGAGATTACGGTGGCCCTAGTGGCTTCTTGGGGAGCATTGTGCCTCCACACCACTCCAAACGGAGATTAGCATCCGCAAGGGTGTGAACTTCAGGATACATCGTCGTGTTTGCGTGCCTCGGTTATCTCTTACCCGAGCTCTTTACTTATGCACTTTACTTTGTGATAGCCATATTGTTTCTTATCATATATCTTGCTATCACCTAGTAGTTTATCTTGCTTGGCATTAGTTGTTGGTGCACATAAGTGAGCCTAGTTGTTGTAGGTTTTGTGCTTGACAAATTAACCGCTAGGTTTATTTCGCATTTGTTCAATCCTAAATCATAATTATTTTAAAAGCGCCTATTCACCCCCCCCCCCTCTAGGCGACATCCACGATCTTTCACTTGTGACATTGCTTTCAATGCGGTTATGCCTCTAAGTCGTGCTTCGACACGTGGGAGATATAGCCGCATCGAGGGCGTTACATGGCTGCTCCAGCCTGAGCACACTTAACTTGATAGTTTTCTTACATGAGCTACTGGTGGAACAGCTAGTCCTTGCTGATAGGAATGCCTCTTCACATCCTTATGGCGTATCTGGATGACCGCCCTTCCCACAATGGCCAATAGATGTTGTGTAGATAGAGCATATCACATACATCTTATTAGAAGCAATCGTCTGCGTTATTATCGGTCTTCGCACACATTTCTGATTACAAACATGTTTGCCATGTATCACACACATTTTGTTATATTGAACCATTTCTATTCTCTTGCCTAATCACAAACAGTTCATCCGAGTGAACCGTATGTTGTACATCGCACACACCTTGATCGGGCTGACCATTTCTTTTGTGTTGCCTAATCACAAACAGTTCATCTGAGTGAACCGTATGCTGTGGATCGCACACGCCTTCATCTGGATGCCCGTTTCTTTTGTTCCTCCTCATCGCAAATAGTTAATTGAACTGAACCATATGCCCTTCATCGCACATGTAGCGACCCGACCTCAGACGGTCAAGTCTCTGTGCTTCAGTGTCATCCCTAGATCGGTAATGCTGACACACACAGTACTAGAAGGATTTATAACAGAGTAGCAATCACACACTTATTACATTGAATGTCTCAAAAGAGAACTTATTACAATAGATATGGCTTAAGGCCATCTAGATAAATAACACAGAAGGCTTGGAAGATAAAGTGAGTCCAACAACTCCAACGACATAGCTGAGTGCATGACAATCGACCTAGCGCACCTTACTCCTCGTCTGAAAAGTCTGCAACATGACACGTTGTAGCCCGAAAATGGGTCAGCACATGGAATATGCTACCAATATAACACAGTAGAGCAATGAACAGATAAATACTATCACTACAATGCATGTATGGCTGGTGGAGGCTCTAAGGCTATATTGTTTTACGAAAAGCCATTTTTCCCTACAACAAAAGAATATATTTTATTTAACTATCATGTTGGTTGAAACATCATTAAGAAGGTTCCTCCAACTCAATCCCAATTAAAGTATTCATTATCAGCCCAACAATTTAATTTAGAGTGATGAGATCAAATCAATAATTCAAGTACCAGATACTCAAGATGTCCATAACCGGGGACACGGTTAACCATGATTAGTTTTTACACTCTGCAGAGGTTTCCGCACTTTTCCCCACAAGACTCAATCTCCTCCATTGGATTTCTCGCACTACATGGTGTTTGAGAGACGGATAACCAAGACACAGTCCTTCAGAAGCATTAACTCTAACCCTGGGTAGACAGTACCAACCTACATCCCCTACATCTGCTAGCCTACCACTTGAAGAGGTCATGCAACTTACTCAACTATGCTAGAGCCCACAATAGCTCGTGGCTGCACACGGAAGTTTCTAGCATGAATAATCTTATGATCCCTTTGAGCCTGGGTGGCGAACCATATGATGATCACACGGGTACTCCAGGATATCCTAGGACAACACTGGATTCTCCAGGTGCCCGCAACCAATCCACCGAGATGTGTATTTAAGTAGCCACCTTAAGTTAACCATTAATTAACAATCTCACATCCCTCATGGATACACTCAAACCTAATCCACGTCTACGAGCATAGCATGGCAATAAGCATAGCATAGAAGTAACTCCCAAGGGTTTGATAATAAAAGGGCAATAGGTTCTACCTCATCAACTACTTCCCAAAACCCGCAAGTTAATCACATCCTAATCATGCAGTGTTTGAGGGCTTGCAACTAATGCATAAAAACTGGGTATGAAAAGAGTATGATCAATGTGTTACTTGCCTTGCTGATGATCCGCAAAACCTAGTGACTCCTAGTAGCATGCTTCGCACTCCAGGAATTCTATCGTAAACAAACAATAACATACATACTCCCTCCGTCCGTGAATAAGTGAACATATAGGTTTTGTCCTAAGTCAAAGTTTTAAAACTTTGACCAACTTTATAGGAAAAAGTAGCAGCATTTATGACACTAAATTAGTATCACTAGATTTGTTTTGAAATGTTCTTTCATAATATATCAATTAGATGTCATACATGCTACTATTCTTTTCTATAAAATTGGTTAAAGTTTTAAAAGTTTGACTTAGAACAAAGGCTAGATGTACACTTATTCATGGACGGAGGGAGTAAGAAATCAAGCAAAGATGCACGAGTAAAGCTCAAATAAGAAGATCTAACCAGAAAGTTCAACTGAAGAACTCTGGTTTGCAAAAAGAATCAAATCAAACGGAGCAACGAAACTCAAACTACGAAAGAAACAAGATTCGTTTACTAATCTGGACTAAAGTCAAATTTTATAGTACCAAAATCTTGTTCAAGTTGGTTAAATAGAAAGAGGGCTTCGAGATGAAGATCTAGGCACTTGTTTCACCTGATTTGGATAAACAAGCGAAAAGATAAACTAAAACGAAGATCAGGGCAGAAATCGCGATCGAAAATAATCGCGTAAAAACCCTGGAAAATAAAATGAAACGAACAGGCTAACGAACAAACTTTCGCTGTCTGCAGCTAACTGACGAACAGCGTTCGTTAAAACGAATGTACGGACGAACGTCCGCTAAACAACTAAACTGGGAAAAATCGAACCGATTCTAAAAAATGAATCTAGGGGTTTATAAAAAACTAACGGTTCTACCGTTTAGCCGGAAAAGACCGGCGGCGGTGGATCCGGCAAGCGGCGTCTCCAGCGGGGCGGGGCGGTGGTGAAGCGGCGCGGCGGCGGCGGAGTGGCGTGGCGACGGCGGCAGAAGGCGACGACGGCACGGCTGCTTTGGCTGCGGGGTGGCGCGGCGATGTGGGGCAAGGGAGGGGGGGGCAGCGGTGGTATTTAAGAGGGGGTGGTGGCGTGGGGGGGGGGGCAAGGCAGCGGGGCGAGGCGGAGTCGGCCACGGCGCGGTAGCGTACGGGCGGTGGACTCCCGCTCAGGGTCGGGGTGACGCATCACGTGGGCCGGCTGGGCTTTCGCCCCAGTCGGTCGTCCGAAGCAAATTTAAAAAAAAACGATTTCGCCGAAATAAAATCCTAGAAAATAAAATAAAAATCTAAAAATATCAAAACAAATTTTCACCGTCTAAATAGAATATTTAGAGCAAACTGAATATTTTCTTGGCCTAAAATGCAATTTTTGAAAAAATGCATATTTTTCTAATTCAAATAAAATAGCAATAAGATCCAAATAAAATTGTTTATTTGATTTTAATATTTTTCCTCCAATATTCCTTTTATTTTGGAGAAGTCATATTATCTCCTCTCATATATTTTAATATGAAATATTTTCGGAGAGAAAAACAATTAAAACCAAAGTGATCCTTGTTTCGATATTGGATAAATTTTCAAATATGAGAAACGTGAAATCCCCAACTCTCTCCGTGGGTCCTTGAGTTGCTTAGAATTTTGAGGATCGCGAAATGAACGGCAATAAAATATGATATGCATGAATGACCTATCTATATCATTCCAAATTGAAAATTTGGGATGTTACAAACCTACCCCCCTTAAGATGAATCTCGTCCTCGAGATTCGGGTTGGCTAGAAAATAGGTGTGGTGGTCTTTGCGTAGATCGTCCTCTCGTTCCCAGGTGGCTTCATCCTCGGTATGGTGGCTCCACTGAACTTTGCAACACTTGATAACCTTGCTACAAGTAACTCGGCTGGCAACCTCAAGAATCTTTACAGGTATGTCAAATCACTATCCAACTGAATTGCTTCCAAGGGTACTGTATCTCTCAGGGGTATATCGGCCATCTCTGCATGGCACTTCTTCAACTGGGAAACGTGAAACACATCATGAACTCCTGACAGTCCTTCGGGTAACTCCAACTTGTAGGCAACCTCTCCCATGCATTCCAAAATACTATACGGTCCTCCAAATCGCGGGGCTAACTTTCCCTTAACTCCAAAACGTTTAACTCATCGTAGTGGTGACACACGGAGATATTCTCTATCTCCAATTTCATAGACTACCTCCTTACGTTTTGAATCTGCATAACTCTTCTTCCTGGACTGAGCTACCTTCAGTCTATCTCGAATCAGCTTAACCTTCTCTTCTGACTCTTTAATCAAATCCGGTCCAAACAACTGGCGGTCTCCAACTTCATCCCACATCAACGGTGTTCTGCACCTCCTTCCATACAAGGCTTCGAAAGGTGTCATCTTCAAACTGGCTTGGTAGCTGTTGTTGTATGAGAACTTCACATAGGGCAAATTATCATCCCAGCTAGATCCATAATCTAGCGCACAAGCTCTCAACATGTCCTCCAGAATCTGATTGACTCTCTCGGTCTGTCCATCTTTCTGTGGATGAAAAGATGTACTGAACTCTAGCCTGGTACCCAAAGTCTGGTGCAGCTAGTGCCAAAAGTTTGAAGTAAACTGTGTTCCTCTATCTGATACAATAGTCCTCGGAACTCCATGCAGACATATGATCCTGGTCATGTATATCTTGGCCAACTTCGCACTGGTATAGGTGGTTTTCACTGGGATAAAGTGAGCCACTTTGGTCAAGCGATCCACTACTACCCAGATAGAATCATATCCCGATTGGGTCATGGGTAATCCGGTGATAAAATCCATGTCAAGCTTATCCCACTTCCATTAGGGTATCGGCATAGGCTGCAATAATCCTACTGGCTTCTGATGTTCTGCCTTCACTCTCTGACAGACATCACATACGGCTACATACTCAGCAATGTCCTTCTTCATACCCGTCCACTAGAAACGCTCCTTCAAATCCAAATACATCTTGGTGTTACCAGGGTGTATCGAGTATGGCGAGTCGTGAGCCTCCTGAAGTATCAACTTCCTAATCTCTACATTATTGGGCACATAAACACGGTCCTCAAACCACAAGGTGTCGTGCTCATCCTCATGAAAACCTTTGGTCTTTCCTTTGCACATTCTCTCCTTTATTTCAGCAATTTCCTTGTCATCCTTCTAAGCTTCATGAATCTTTCCCAACCATGTAGATTGAACTTCCATCGCTGCAACAAAACCTCTAGGAACAATCTCCAAACAGAGTTCCCTGAGATCGTCGGCTAACTACTTTGGCAAACCTCCTGTTACTAAGGTATTAGCATAACTCTTCCGGCTCAAAGCGTCTGCTACGACATTGGCCTTCCCTGGATGATAGTGCAACTTCATATCGAAATCCTTTATGAGCTCCAACCATCTCCTTTGCCTGAGATTCAACTCCTTCTGTGTGAAAATGTACTTCAAACTCTTATGATCCGTGTACACATCACAATGATTTCCAATAAGAAAATGTCTCCAGGTTTTGAGTGCATGCACTACGGCTGCTAACTCCAAATCATGTGTGGCATAATTTAATTCATGTGGTCAAAGCTATCGTGAGGCATACGAAACAACTCTTCCGTCTTGCATAAGTACACGTCCAAGTCCTAAGCAAGACACGTCGCAATACACTTGGAAATCCTTACGTATAGCTGGCAGAATCAGCACTGGGGCTATAGTCAAACGTTTCTTCAACTCCTAGAAACTTGCTTCGCATTCTTCAATCCAATGGAACTTGGTGTCCTTCTTCAACAATGTCATCATAGGCTTCGCAATCTTGGAGAAATTCTCAATAAATCTCCGATGATATCCTACGAGTCCGAGAAAACTGCGGATCTCTCCAACTGAGGTGGGTGCCAACCACTCAGTGACTAACTGAACCTTAGTAGGGTCTACAGCTATATCTTCTCCTGATATAACATGTCCAAGGAATCCAACTTCCTTCAACCAAAACTCACATTTGCTGAACTTGGCGTATAACTGATGTTCTCTGAACTTCTCGAGAACTAAACGCAAATGCTCCTTATGATCCTCTTCATCCTTCGAGTATACCAAGATATCATCAATGAACACCACGACAAACTTATCCAAGAACTCCATAAATACTTTGTTCATCATGCTCATGAAATAGGCAGGGGAATTAGTCAGTCCAAATGACATAACTGTATACTCATATAACCCGTACCGTGTGGTGAAAGCTGTCTTAGGTATATCCTGTTCTCGAATCTTCAGCTGGTGGTATCCTGATCGCAGATTGATCTTGGAAAATACTTTAGATCCTTGTAACTGATCAAACAAATCATTGATCATCGATAGTGGGTACTTGTTCTTGATCGTCACTTCATTCAATGCGCAATAATCAACAACCATTCTCAGTGATCTATCCTTCTTCTCAACCAAGAGCACTGGGGCTCCCCATGGTGATGAACTTCGTCGAATGTAACCTTTCCCCAATAACTCCTTGATCTGCTTCTTAATCTCCTCCAGATCATTCACAGGCATCCGGTATGGTCTCTTCGATATTAGTCTAGTGCCTGCCAACAGCTCTATCAAAAACTCAATATCACGATCTGGCGGCATGCCTGGTAATTCCTCTGGAAATACATCCGGGTAATCCTTCACTACAGGCACTTCTTCCTGAACAACTCCCATGAGGGAATTTACGTGAGTACTCTTAGGAGTATTGTAACAGCCTGGTTTTTGGCCCTTTTCTTTTTCTTTTTGATTTATTTAGTTTTTGCTATGTTTTTTTGGAGTGGTTCTGTCGCCTTGCCACCTGGGAAATCATCCTCATTCCCCTCCCAAGTGGCTCATCATTCTCAAAAACTTGCCAAGATCATGTCACTTTACTGCTTGACCAAACCCTAATTTCTTTTTCTCAGGAATATTCCTTTTCCTATTAAAGGAATAACCCTATCTGCCCTAGGTTGTGAAGAAACCCATATTTATGTCCATCCAAAAATTCCAAATAATTCTCATAATTTCTTTGGGTCATATGTTGATCAAATATGCCCAAACCTTCCTGTCCTAGCCCAAGAATAATTCCCCAATAATTATTCTTCATTTCTGTCCAGAGGGGCACTTTGTGAAGGAAGTGTCACCTATCCAATCTTGTTTGCTCCCAAACTTGTTGGGCATTCGTTTATGTCCAAATCATTGCCACATGCCAAAATTCAACTTTATTTTCCTAGGCAATCTTCCTTAGTGATTTTCAAAGTTTTTGTCAAACAGAAGCCACTGTGAAGGAAGTACTAGCTAGGAGCATCCAAATGAGTTGAAATTTGGCATGCCTCTTCATGTGCTCATATAATTAGCCTCCTATAAATTTCAGCACCATCCAATCGTCTATGTGAGCACAGGATCAAATATTTGCTTCTCAGGTTGTGAAGCAAGTGCATTTTATATTGCTTCAAAAATCCTGATAAATTACCAGATCACTCTCCTACCTATATAACTTCTCTCCATCAAATTTGGCACCATTTCACCTAGCCAATATTTATCCAAAATTCTTGCAAGATTCTGGTCAGTGAAGATAGCTGTGAAGGAAGTACCATTTTGGTGAATCCAATTGGTATGAAATTGTTACAGCTTCTTACTATGAACAAATGGCTAAGCCTTGCCAAATTTGAGCTCAATTTGATGCTCCATGTGAGTGCATCATCCAAATCTTATTTCTGGACCAAAAATACAGTTATGAAGCAACTATATTCATTACTGGTCCTAATCCTCTCCAAGTTACCAGGGCGAAAGTCCTTCTTTACCTAAACCTCGCAGACAACTCATTTGCTCTCAATCACCTTCCTGTTGGTCACCAGTGCTCACCCAAGTTTACTGCAGTAAACTTCAAATGGTGATTACCATCTAACTAGAGCAGTTTTTATCGATCTACCGCCGAGTTGGAACCCCCCTGGATGAACTTGGCCGTAGACAAGAATATCCAGTCCATATTCCCCGCTACATGCCAGTGCACGCGGTGACCGCGTTAATGGCATCACTGTGCACACGCTCTGTGTGCAGTGGCCGCGTCCAGTGGCCGTTTGTGCTTCCGCACCTCCTCCTCTCGTCGGCTTCGCGCGCGTGAGCGTGTCCAGCAGTTTTACCGCATCGTCGCCACCCTCCTGTACCTCTCTCCCTCTCCGTAAAATCCCCCGCCGATGCTCACCGACGCTCGCCCACAGGTGCGTTGTGCTCCGCTTGGCTCCGAGCTCGGTTCGACCTCTTCCTCTGCTATCCGGCGTCGCCTACCCCTCCGTGAGCTCTGAATCAATAGCTCGTCGTGTTCCCGTGCCCTCCCATGCTCGCTGGCCTCGTCAGAGCCTTGGCTGGATCCCCGCGTGACACCCGGCTCGGCCTCCCTCGCCTGGCTATAAGTAGCCATCACCGGCCTCGTCCGAGCACACCAGCAGCCCTCCCTCACTCCCAGAGCCCCGTCCGACCATTCCACCGAGCTCGAGGAGCTCCAGTTACTCCTCCACGGCCGCCATGCCCGCCTCGGTTTCGGCCTAAATTAGCCCAACGCCGAGCCCTCCTCCATCTCTAGCCACCACCATTGGCTTCTTCGTGCCTCGTAGAGCCTCCCCAACCCATTCGTTCGTCGCCGGAGTGCATGTGGTCGTGGCTCCCACGGTTGGTCGCCGCCTCTGCCCTCGGCCGCTGCAACTCTTAGCCGCCATCCCGCTTCTCCACGGCGCCTGCTAGCCCTATGGATGGGTGCGGTGTGCCCTCCCGCATCCGTCGGTGCCCTCGCCTCGGACAATGGTGGTCGGAGCTGGCCGGGCCACCACCGGCATCGCCCTGCCTCGCCTCTCCTCTGTCTCGCTCGGGGGGAGACCAAGCAGAGGAAGAAGACGAGTGCCTGGACCGCCTCCTCCCCGTGGACCCTGCCTGTAAGTCTCACATCGTTGATCCAGCCCGGGCCCTCTCATTTTAAGTGGAAACGTATTCACCTATTTGCGTTTTCATTAAACGAAAGTGTAAACTGATGCAGCTTCTAGCAAGAATACGTTTCCCTGTTTGAAAAGAGCATTTCCACCTACTACGGCCTAAAGTACGTTTTCCTTTTTCGAAAAATGTAATCCGCCGAGTGCGCTTTCGGTTTTAGCCACCAGGGGCCTGCCTACGAATAGAAAATTTACAGATTGGTCCCTGTACTTCAAACAGCTATAACTTTTTGCTCGCAACTCCGTTTGAGGTGAATCCAAAGCCCACATATTCGTCTCTTCGAGCCCAAACTTTTTTTATCATTTTCATTATGTTTCAACATTCTGAAAATGGCCATTTTGCCCTTGCAATAAATCAGCCCCCTTCAAGAGAAAAGTGTTTCCAGCGAATCTTTATGCGATCTTTCCGCACAACTTCCTGGTGATTTCTTCATCCCCAGGCAAGCCACACCCTCCATTGGCATGATTACAATGCAGTGACATGGTTTATTTATTTGAAATTGTTTAAAATACTGCATTAGCTATGTATGATTTGTTCATGGCATTTTTCAGAGTATGGTTTTTGATCTAGATGTTGCCATGATATTGCTTGGAGTTCTAGGACTTATGTTTTGATGATTATGTGGATGACATGTGCCTTTGGATTCTTAGTGGCTATTATGATTATTTTCATGATGGTATCTGGTATTATTTTGGAGTATTATTTTGGATATCATGTTGCCTTTGGATTATTAGTGGTTGGTGGTAGTTTCGTCATGATGCTAGTTGATATTATGTTTTGGAGTATGATGATGGAGATGATGCTTGCATGTGGATCATAGCTGGATAGTTAGTTCTTGATATTGGAGTATTAGTATTATCGTTCTTGGATTCATCCTGATAGTAGTGTTACAAAATCCTCGAAGTATCCTGGTATGATGTTATGATGCTTGGATTATTTGTTGGGTATGCTATGACTTGGATTATAGGTTGATAGATGATATCGGAGTATCAGTCATTACAGTTATATTTTTGGGGATAAATTCCGTCATTAAGTTGGTCAGGTGCCACCGAACCGGGCTTTCTCCAGTGCAACCACATTTTCCTTTATGGGAAGGCCCTAATGCAATGTTATTGTCGTGTCTCTCGCCGGTGCCTCCAACGAGGGAATTATGGGCACGCGCTACCCTGATCAGATCCGCGCTTTGACCCTTTCTGCGTATGGGGCAATGAGATATCGATGAACCCGCATCAAGTGGGGAAGCTGATAAATATTGTTAGTAAAATGGGTCCAAAGATGGCAGTTAAACTATTTGTTTACACTTTATCCAAGACAACAGTGAACTGCAGGATGGTAAGTAAGAACTTTGCAACCTTCTTTTTACTGCCCATAATGAGTTGTGTTAGATGACAATGTCTGAATCTTTTTCCTTTGTAGTGGTTGCCAAAGCAGTTTACTCAAGATTACCTCTGAAACTACATGATTGGTGGGCATGCAGAGGTTAAAGTATTTCTACCAAAACACGGTGATTATCTAGATGTTTTCATGAAGACCGTGAAGGATGGGCGGTCGGCCATCACAAGCGGTTGGACTAGAGTCGTGTGTGCCTTCTGCATGGAGGAGGGCATAATATGGGCATTCCGCTTCACCTTGTTCAGCAACCAAAATGTATTTCGCCTCTTTCTTTACCGTCTTTAATAGTACAAGTGTACAACTATGGTTCATCATTCTTTATTTGGTTCGTATGTAATTCTTGAATATATGTCACTGGTATGCGTCGGTGCTATACAAACGGTTTTTAATCCCTTTCTGCAACGGCATTTGGAACCATCGCCAAGTGAGTGTGGGCGATAGGGGGTCCTTCCCACATGACCCAGAAACCGTCGGGGATAGGGACCTTATAGTACTCCTACTCATTTTTTGCTCGCATTGCCATCACATTCGGTATTCTGTGGTGCTACGTTTACGATGCGCGGCCCATCATAAATGGTTCACTATTATAGAACGTGTATGGTGCATGGCCCATCACAAACGGTTCACTATTAAGAAGATTAGCTAATCGTCGTATGAGCGTCGGACAGGATTACGAAATGTTGGACCATCGTAACATCGCCGTACACGACAACTATCGCACACGCTATTCTGTGGTGCAACGTTTACGATGCATACTTCATCAGAAATAGTTCATGGTTGAGAATCTTGTACGATAAGGCAACTAACACAAACGTTTAGTTTGCCCGCACCGGTTGTGATATTGTCTGACATCGCACACGCTTTGCAAACGGCAACTGTGTGCATGCTTGCACACATTTCCTCTCTGTGAACCATCTTGGATTATGGTGTATATCGCAAACGTTTGTGTTTTACCAACCTTGTGTGTCGTAACAATCTGGAGAGTGTAATTTCACCGTAATTTAATTGCTACTATTTCAAATTGTATCGGATTTGAATTTGAATTTGAATGTATGCTACAGCTTTATTCATATCCATAAGGTTCAAACAACCAATGCATTATTTGATTCATAGGTACATATGTTCAAGAATTACATAAGAACCAAATAAAGAATGATGAACCACAGCTGTGTACTTGTACTATTAAAGACGGTAAAGAAAGAGGCGAAATACATTCTGGTTGCTGAACAAGGTGAAGCGGAATGCCCATATTGTGCCCTCCTCCATGTAGAAGGCACGCACTACTCTAGTCCAACCCCTTGTGATGGCCGACCGCCCATCCTTCATGGTATTCATGAAAACATCTAGATAATCATCGTGTTCTGGTAGAAATACATTAACCTTTGCATGCCACCAATCATGTAGTTTGAGAGGTAGTCTTGAGTAAACTGCTTTGGCAACCACTGCAAAGGAAAAAGATTCAGACATTATCATCTAACACAACTCATTATGGGCAGTAAAAAGAAGGCTGCAGAGTTCTTACTTACCATCCTGCAGTTCGCTGTTGTCTTGGATAAAGTGTAAACAAATAGTTTAATTGCCATCTTTGGACCCATTTTACTAACAATCTTTATCAACTTCCTCACTTGATGCTGGTTCATCGATATCTCATTGCCCCATACACAGAAAGGGTCAAAGAACGGATCTTTGCCAATGACATATGTACCTAAAAGCACCAAGTTAATATTAGAAGCTAAACAACAATTGCACAATGATGTAGTACAACACTCTTTTATAATATGTCTATATACATCCATATGTGGTGGTCCATTTGAAATATATAAAAAGACAAATATTTAGGAACGGAGAGAGTATCTTATAACATCCAATATACTCAGATATTAGATGAATTAAAATCTTATATTATGGGCCGGAAGGAGTTTAGTGCATTCTTACAAATTATCAGCTGATTAACTGTTGTTGTATCCATGGGTTACAATTAGTTTGAGCTAGTTCGGGCTCAAATAGCCCTAAAGTATGTCTAAACATGAGGGCTAGTTTGAGCTAGTTGCATCTATAACGAACCCAAAAAAACTATCTAACCCAAGCGGTGCTAATTGGAGCTAGTTCTCCTAGTGCATTTATTGTCAATCTAACCCTGCCATCCAAACAACTCTTTGGGTGGAGTTAGTTCAGGGTTAGCCACGAGCTAGAAACTAACTCTAACCTCTAGCTAAGTTGAGTATCCAAACAGGAATGTGTTGTTGTTGTTACTGCTGCTGCTGTTCTTCTACGTATATCTAGACATCATCAAAATATTAATGTAACACTCTTCCTTGTTGCTATGTAGCCTAGGATTGCATATTTAGACATTATGTACAGTGCGTGTTGCTATGTAGCCTCAGATATATTACATATGGCCCTAGTTAACCTAACGATAAATGGCTTGCAGATATATTTAGTTAAAAGTCCGATTCACCGATTAGTCCCTTATCAGCCGGCGGACTATATGGTACCAGCTACCGATATCCCGAACAGTGAGCAGATATAAGCCATGGGATGAAACTAACCTCAATGGAAAACAACAGTCGTTCACTACAGGAATCAGGAACTTTGCCGTCAGCCATTGCGGATGGCAAAGGCACACATCGCGGACGGCAAAGACCTTTGCCATCCGGCTGAACAGGCTACAGCAAAGGCTACTTGCCGTCTGCTGGCAGACGGCAAAGATACAAAGGTCTTTGTCGTCCGCCAGCTGATGGCAAAGAGCCTGGACGGCACACGTTTTAGCTTAGGTCCATTAAGGGGTTAACGACGTGCATTGCCGTCGGTTGGCGGACGACAAAGACCTTTGTATCTTTGTCGTCAGCCAGTGAATGGTAAATGGCATTGAATCATTGCCGTCGGCCAGCGGACGGCCAAGCATGCCACGTGGCAGCACCTGGGGGCTGGCCTATTTGGTAGCTTTGCCGTCAGCTGGCTGATGGCAAATATTAAACGTTCTTTGTCGTCCGCTGGCTGATGGCAAAGCAACAAAATAGGCAGCCTACCGCCCCAGATTGCACAGGTAGCTGACATGTGGCATGTTTGCCGTCCTCTAGCTGATGGCAAAGCTCTTTGCTGTCCGCCAGCGGACGGCAAAGAGTGTAGATAGCCCCTATTTTTTCTTGAAATCATTCAATTTGACAGAATTTCACATATATATACACACATATGAAAAATACTTTCGACAAGCATACCAACACATATACATACCAAATCATATCCCTGCCATATGGATATGATCATCCAGCACATATACATAGCAAATGGTTTCATCCAACACATATACATAGCCAACATATCCAACAACAAGCATACAATGGTTTCATCCATACATACATATGTAGGTAGCAAGTTTGACATTGTTCATTGTACAAAATCAAAACAAGAAGGAAGCATAAAAGAGAAGAGTAGACTCTATCAACACAAGCTTCCTCATCTAAAGCAAATCTGCAAATTGGGAAAGAAGCAAGTTAGAAGAAGACTATCTAGAAAAAGAAGAAGAAGAAGAAGAAGAAGAAGATTTTTTTTCTCTTTCTTTTTCTCCTCTCCTCTATTTCATCTTCTTCTTCTAACTAAGGTAGGTAAAAATGCTATTTTATTGCTAAGCTAGGTAAAAATGCTAAGTGTAGGTCATTTTAGAGCTAAGCTAGGTAAATAGGTCATTTTGGAGCTTACTAAGGTTATTATGTCATTTTCGAGGAAAGTAAGGTAAGTCTATATCATTTTGGAGGTAACAAAGATTAACATGACATTTTTGAGGAAAGAAAGCTAAGTATAGCTCATTTTTTATCTAACTTAGGTATTTATTCCATTTAGGAGGAAAGTAAGCTAAGTATGCATTTGTTAAGAAAAACACTAGAGAAAACTTACCCTCATCACAACAAATGGGATGAAGATCACAACTAAGGTAAAGATTGATCCAACGGCATAATGATACCAAGCCTCATTATCAATGGCATATTTTCTAATCTTCTTAAGCTTTAGGCGCATTGCATCCATCTTCAAGCGCATTGCATTCATCTTCATCTTGTGATCATCGACGACATCGGCAACATACAACTCCAATGTCATCTTATCTTCTTCAATTCTTTTAAATTTTTATTTCAAATACTCATTCTTTTTCAACTAAATTTAACTTCTCGACAAGAGGGTCGGTTTCAAATTCCAGTTCACATACCTCCTAGATTAAAATATCTCTATGTCAACTTGATGGCCATAATTGTCATAAATGAGAAATGCAACAAATAGTTATGAAAGAGAATTTACCACATCTGAATCATAAAGCGGGCGAGGGCCGACGGGGACAGACATCAAGACCATGGCACTATGTATAAGAAAGAATAATACGAAGTAAGAAAAATATACAAGTAACTATATAAGTCATACAATCATGCAAGTAACTATATAAATCAAGTACAACATAAAAAATTGAATACCTAGTCATAATCTGGTTCAATAAATGCTTCAGGATCAATAAATGCATCATCATCATCCCTATCAGTAATGACATGCTCATCATCATCATTAATAAATGCATCATCATCATGTGGAAGGCCACCTCTATGTAATATGTCAAGCATTGACAGGTCATCGGCTGCAGTAACCTCTTCTAGTTCAGGCTCTTCTTGTTCCGGCTGAGGGATGAAGTCGGGTTCACTGTCTACTTCAATGTTCTGGGGTGAAGTAGAGCGGTTCTTGAAACGTTTTTTGGAAATACGCATTTCTTGGAAGAATTCTCCTTCATATGTGTCTAGGTTAATGTGAGGTGCATAATCATCTTCATTGGGGGGAGGTGGTCTAACACGTGGCGGCACTTCATAAACTACATCCCAACCTTTGAGATTAGGATCACTTTGATAGGCCCACAGTAGATAGAAAACTTGGGTAGCCTGTTGAGCCATAATATAGACATCGGGAACATCCAAATGGGTGCTTTGATTGATTTCCACTAGCCCTATATGTTCATGAGTCCTTCTAGTCTCCTTCGGTTGGAACCAATAACATTTGAAGACTATGACATTTGGTGGGTATGCACCATAGAATTGAAGTTCATAAATTGCTTCAACTCTTCCAAAATACTCGGTATCTCCTTCGCCGATAGTAGAGACACAACAATTTGTAGACTTTCGGTCGGCCATACATAGCTCTTTGCCATAGGTACGAAAGCAATACCCGTTGATGTCGTATTTGTCAAATGAACGGACCTTATAGTCAAAACCATTAGCGACTTGTCTCAATTCGGCGTCCATAAGCTCTGAATTAGCCTACAAGTTTAATATGAAAGGGATTATTGCATTAGCCACAAATTAGACGAAGAAATGAAATTATCTAATGGAAATTACCGTTTGTTTGAACCAAGAGATGAAACCAGGATAGTCGCGTCCATGATTTGCCAGAAGCTCATACTCTTCGCCGGAATCCTTTTGGATCACCGCTACATACGAGAATATGGCGACGTATCGACTGTGTCAAATTTATCCAGCAATAAGAGTAGTGCAAAGGAATTAGAAGTTACGAAACAATGTACCAAGAACTTACTCGATGTACGGCCGCACTTCAGTTAGGTTGGTGAAGATATACAACGAAATGATCTACCATTCTTTGAAATCCAATGTTAAGGAATTGCACCAGCTGGTGCGAGATCCCCATTTAATAGGCTAAGGTTGGATCCACCCTTTTTAGGTTCGTCAGCATTGTACCGAGGCTTCAGCTTATGCAAATGGCGATTTTTGGCTTCGTAGTGTGCTGTCACGAAGTTTGCCGCCTCCTCAGTAATGAATGCCTCAGCCATCGATGCTTCAATTCTATGTTTATTTTTACATTTTTCTCGTAGCGTCTTCTGCATCCTCTCAGTGGCGTAGCACCAACGATTTTGCACAGCCCACCCCCCCAATCTTGCCTCAGTTGGGAGATGCAAAATCAAGTTCTACATTGGATTAAAGAAGCCCGGCGGAAAGATCTTCTCTAACTTGCAGATCAACTCCGGCGCCAACTCTTCCATTTCTTCTAGCATGCCAGGCGATAGTTCTTTCGCACAAAGAACATGGAAGAAATATCTCATCTCTGCCAGTACTAGCCATTCATCCTTAGGGATGAAGCCACACAACATCACTAGCATTACCCGCTCAATCCATATGTGCCAATCATGACTCTTAAGACCAAATATATTCAATTTATCAAGACTGACTCCCCTCCTTAGATTCGCTACATACCCATCGGGGAACATCAACTGTTGTTGCACCCATAAGATAATTTCCCTCATAGCTGGCCTTCCAAGATTGAACCATGCCTTTGGCTTCGTCCAGTTCTGCTTTCCTTTTGGTTCTTTCATGTTTTGTAACAGCCTATCACATAGCGCCTCCAGATCGACTCTTGACTTAGTATTATCCTTTAACTTCCCATCTATGCCGAACAATGTACCAAAAAGTGTTGGGGAACGTAGCAGAAATTCAAAATTTTCCTACGCGTCACCAAGATCTATCTATGGAGAGACCAGCAACGAGTAGAAAGGGGAGTGCATCTACATACCCTTGTAGATCGCTAAGCGGAAGCGTTCAAGTGAACGGGGTTGATGGAGTCGTACTCGTCGTGATTCAGATCACCGATGATCAAGTGCCGAACGGACGGCACCTCCGCGTTCAACACACGTACAGCCCGGTGACGTCTCCCACGCCTTGATCCAGCAAGGGGAGAGGGAGAGGTTGAGGAAGACTCCATCCAGCAGCAGCACAACGGCGTGGTGGTGATGGAGGAGCGTGGCTATCCTGGAGGGCTTCGCTAAGCACCACGGGAGAGGAGGAGTACTTGGGAGAGAGGAGAGGGCTGCAACCAAAGGCAGAGATCGAATCACGTGTATTCTGTGTATCTCATGGGCAGCCCTATGCCTCACTATTTATAGGGGGAGAGGGGGGCTGCGCCCCCTTTAGGGTTTCCCACCCCAAGGGGTGCGGCCAGCCTCCAGATGGCATCTGGTGCGGCGGCCAGAGGGGGAGGAGAGGGAGGCGCAGGGAGCATGGGCCTTAAGGCCCATCTGCCCTAGGGTTTGCCCCCTCCCACTCTCCCCTGCGCCTTGGGCCCCTTGTGGGGGGCGCACCAGCCCATTTGGGGCTGGTTCCCTCCCACACATGGCTCATGCAGCCCTCCGGGGTTGGTGGCCCCACTTGGTGGACCCCCGGGACCCTCCCGGTGGTCCCGGTACAATACCGATAAACCCCGAAACTCTTCCGGTGTCCAAAACAGGACTTCCCATATATAAATCTTTACCTCCGGACCATTCCGGAACTCCTCGTGACGTCCGGGATCTCATCCGGGACTCCGAACAACATTCGGTAACCACATTCAAGCTTCCTTTATAACCCTAGCGTCATCGAACCTTAAGTGTGTAGACCCTACGGGTTCGGGAGACATGCAGACATGACCGAGACGTTCTCCGGTCAATAACCAACAGCGGGATCTGGATACCCATGTTGGATCCCACATGTTCCACGATGATCTCATCGGATGAAACACGATGTCAAGGACTTAATCAATCCCGTATTCAATTCCCTTTGTCTAGCGGTATTTTACTTGCCCGAGATTCGATCGTCGGTATCCAATACCTTGTTCAATCTCGTTACCGGCAAGTCACTTTACTCGTTCCGTAACACATCATCCCGTGATCAACTCCTTGGTCACATTGCGCATATGATGATGTCCTACCGAGTGGGCCCAGAGATACCTCTCCGTTTACACGGAGTGACAAATCCCAGTCTCGATTCGTGCCAACCCAACAGACACTTTCGGAGATACCTGTAATGCACCTTTATAGCCACCCAGTTACGTTGTGACGTTTGGTACACCCAAAGCATTCCTACGGTATCCGGGAGTTGCACAATCTCATGGTCTAAGGAAAAGATACTTGACATTGGCAAAGCTCTAGCAAACGAACTACACGATCTTTGTGCTAGTCTTAGGATTGGGTCTTGTCCATCACATCATTCTCCTAATGATGTGATCCCGTTATCAACGACATCCAATGTCCATAGCCAGGAAACCATGACTATCTGTTGATCACAACGAGCTAGTCAACTAGAGGCTCACTAGGGACATATTGTGGTCTATGTATTCACACGTGTATTATGATTTCCGGATAATACAGTTATAGCATGAATAAAAAGACAATTATCATGAACAAGGAAATATAATAATAACTTATTTATTATTGCCTCTAGGGCATATTTCCAACAGTCTCCCACTTGCACTAGAGTCAATAATCTAGTTCACATCGCCATGTGATTAACACTCACAGGTCACATCGCCATGTGACTAATACCCAAGAGTTTACTAGAGTCGGTAGTCTAGTTCACATCACTATGTGATTAACACTCAATGAGTTTTATGTTTGATCATGTTGCTTGTGAGAGAGGTTTTAGTCAACAGGTCTGAACCTTTCAGATCCGTGTGTGCTTTACAAATCTCTATGTCATCTCCTAGATGCAGCTACCACGCTCTATTTGGAGCTATTCCAAACAACTGTTCTACTTGGAGCTATTCTAAATTATTGCTCCATTATATGTATCCGGTTTCTCTACACAGAGCTATCCGGATAGGTGTCAAGCTTGCATCGTCGTAACCTTTACGACGAACTCTTTTACCACCTCCATAATCGAGAAAATTCCTTAGTCCACTAGTTACTAAGGATAACTTTGACTGCTGTCCTGTGAGCCATTCTTGGATCACTCTTGTACCCCTTGACTGACTCATGGCAAGGCACACTTCAGGTGCGGTACACAGCATAGCATACTGAAGAGCCTACGTCTTAAGCATAGGGGACGACCTTCGTCCTTTCTCTCTATTCTGCCGTGGTCGAGCTTTAAGTCTTAACTTCGTACCTTACAACTCAGGCAAGAACTTCTTCTTTGACTGGTCCATCTTGAATACCTTCAAGATCATGTCAAGGTATGTGCTCATTTGAAAGTACCATTAAGCATTTTGATCTATCCTTATAGATCTTGATGCTCAATGTTCAAGTAGCTTAATCCAGGTTTTCTATTGAAAAACACCTTTCAAATAACCCTATATGCTTTCTAGAAATTCTACATCATTTCTGATCAACAATATGTCAACAACATATACTCATCAGAAATTCTATAGTGCTCCCACTCACTTCTTTGGAAATACAAGTTTCTCATAAACTTTGTACAAACCCAAAATCTTTGATCATCATCAAAGCATACATTCCAACTCCGAGATGCTCACTCCAGTCCTTAGAAGGATCGCTGGAGCTAGCATACCTTTTAGCATCCTTAGGATCGACAAAAACTTTCTGATTGTATTACATACAACCTTTCCTCACGAAAACTGGTAAGGAAACTCGTTTTGACATCCATCTGCCAGATTTCATAAACACAGCTAATGCTAACATGAATCCGACGGACTTTAAGCATCGCTACGGATGAGAAAAATCTCATCGCAGTCAACTCCTTGAACTTGTGAAAAACTTTTCGCCACAAGTCGAGCTTCATGGATGGTGACATTACCATCCACGTCCGTCTTCTTCTTAAAAGATCCATTTATCTCAATGGATTGCCGATCATCGGGCAAGTCCACCAAAGTCCATGGATCCGTTCTCGGATTTTATGGCCTCAAGCCATTTATCGGAATCCGGGCCCACCATCGCTTCTCCATAGCTCGTAGGTTCATTGTTGTCTAGCAACATGACCTTTAAGACAGGATCACCGTACCACTCTGAAGCAGTACGCGTCCTTGTCGTCCTACGAGGTTCGGTAGTGACTTGATCCGAAACTTCATGATCACTATCATAAGCTTCCACTTCAATTGGTGTAGGTGCCACGGGAACAACTTCCTGTGCCCTGCTACACACTGGTTGAAGTGATGGTTCAATAACCTCATCAAGTCTCCACCATCCTCCCACTCAATTCTTTCGAGAGAAACTTTTCCTCGAGAAAGGACCCGATTCAAGAAACAATCCATATTGCTTTCGGATCTGAATTAGGAGGTATACCCAACTGTTTTGGGTTTCCTATGAAGATGCATTTTATCCGCTTTGGGTTTGAGATTATCAACCTGAAACTTTTTCATATAAGCGTTGCAGCCCCAAACTTTTAAGAAACGACAACTTAGGTTTCTCTAAACCATAATTCATACGGTGTCATCTCAACGGAATTACGTGGTGCCCTATTTAAAGTGAATGTGGTTGTCTCTAATGCCTAACCCATGAACGATAGTGGTAATTCGATAAGAGACATCATGGTACGCACCATATCCAATAGGGTGCAACTATGATGTTCGGACACACCATCACACTATGGTGTTCCAGGCGGTATTAATTGCGAAACAATTTCCACAATGTCTTAATTGTGTGCCAAAACTCGTAACTCAGATATTCATCTCTATGATCATGTCATAGACATTTTATCCTCTTGTCACAATGATCTTCTACTTCACTCTGAAATTACTTGAACCATTCAATAATTCAGACTTGTGTTTCATCAAGTAAATATTCTCAACATCTACTCGAATCATCTGTGAAGTAAGAACATAACGATATTCACTGCATGCCTCAGCACTCATTGGACTGGACACATCAAAATGTGTTACTTCCAACAAGTTGCTATCTTGTTCCATCTTACTGAAAACGAGGCTTTTCAGTCATCTTGCCCATGTGGTATGATTTGCATATCTCAAGTGATTCAAAATCAAGTGAGTCCGAACGATCCATTTGCATGGAGTTTCTTCATGCATATACACCAATAGACATGGTTCGCATGTCTCAAACTTTTCAAAACCGAGTGAGTCCAAAGATCCATCAACATGGAGCTTCTTCATGCGTTTTATACCAATATGACTTACACAGCAGTGCCACAAGTAAGTGGTACTATCATTACTATCTTATATCTTTTGGCATGAAAATGTGTATCACTACGATCGAGATTCAATGAACCATTCATTTTAGGTGCAAGACCATTGAAGGCATTATTCAAATAAATAGAGTAACCATTATTCTCTTTAAATGAATAACCGTATTGCGATAGACATAATCCAATCATGTCTATGCTCAACGCAAACACCAAATCTCGATGGTAGAGGGAGCGTGCGATGCTTGATCATATCAACATTGGAAACACTTCCAACACATATCGTCAGCTCACCTTTAGCTAGTCTCCGTTTATGCCGTAGCTTTTATTTCGAGTTACTAACACTTAGCAACCGAACCGGTATCTTATACCCTGATGCTACTAGGAGTACTAGTAAAGTACACATTAACATAATGTATATCCAATATACTTCTATCGACCTTGCCAGCCTTCTCATCTACCAAGTATCTAGGGTAATGCTGCTCCAGTGGTTGTTCCCCTTATTACAGAAGCACTTAGTCTCGGGTTTGGGTTCAACCTCGGGTTTCTTCATTGGTGCAGCAGCTGATTTGCCGTTTCATGAAGTATCCCTTCTTTCCCTTGCCCTTCTTGAAACTAGTGGTTTCATCAACCATCAACAATTGATGCTCCTTCTTGATTTCTACTTTCGCGATGTCAAACAACGCGAATACCTCAAGGATCATCATATCTATCCCTGATATGTTATAGTTCATCACGAAGCTCTAGCAGCTTGGTGGTAATGACTTCGGAGAAACTATCACTATTTCATCTGGAAGATCAACTCCCACTTGATTCAAGTGATTGTTGTACTCAGACAATCTGAGCACAAGCTCAACGATTGAGCTTTTCTCCCTTACTTTGTAGGCTCAGAAAATTGTCGGAGGTCTCATACCTCTTGACGTGGGCACGAGCCTGAAATCCCAATTTCAGCCCTCGAAATATCTCATATGTTCCGCGACGTTTTGAAAACGTCTTTGGTGCCTCTACTTAAACCATTTAACTGAACTATCACGTAGTAATCAAAGCGTGTATGTTCGATGTTCGAAACATCCACAAACGACGTTTGGGGTTCAGCACACTAAGCAGTGTATTAGGGACATAAGCTTTCTACTGATCGCATAATCGCTACTATCAACTTTCAACTATATTTTCTCTAGGAACATATCTAAACAGTAGAACTATAGCGCGAGCTACGACATAATTTGCAAAAGGTCTTTTGACTATGTTCAGGATAATTAAGTTCATCTTATGAACTCCCACTCAGATAGACATCCCTCTGGTCATCTAAGTGATCACATGATCCGAGTCAACTAGGCCGTGTCCGATCATCACGTGAGACGGACTAGTTAACGTCGGTGAACATCTTCATGTTGATCGTATCTACTATACGACTCATGCTTGACCTTTCGGTCTCCGTGTTCCGAGGCCATGTCTGCACATGCTAGGCTCGTCAAGTTAACCCTAAGTGTTTTCGCTGTGTAAAACTGTCTTACACCCGTTGTATGTGAACGTAAGAATCCATCACACCCGATCATCACGTGGTGCTTAGAAGCGACGAACTGTAGCAACGGTGCACAGTTAGGGGAGAACACTTCTTGAAATTTTGTAAGGGATCATCTTATTTACTACCGTCGTCCTAAGTAAACAAGATGCATAAACATGATAAACATCACATGCAATCAATAGAGTAGTGACATGATATGGCCAATATCATATAGCTCCTTTGATCTACATCTTCGGGGCTCCATGATCATCTTGTCACCGGCATGACACCATGATCTCCATCATCATGATCTCCATCATCGTGTCTTCATGAAGTTGTCACGCCAACGACTACTTCTACTTCTATGACTAACGCGTTTAGCAATAAAGTAAAGTAGTTTACATGGCGTTCTTCAATGACACGCAGGTCATACAAAAAATAAAGACAACTCCTATGGCTCCTGCCGGTTGTCATACTCATCGACATGCAAGTCGTGAATCCTATTACAAGAACATGATCAATCTCATACATCACATATATCATTCATCACATTCCTTTTGGCCATATCACATCACATAGCATACCCTGCAAAAACAAGTTAGACGTCCTCTAATTGTTGTTTGCATGTTTTACGTGGCTGCTATGGGTTTCTAGCAAGAACGTTTCTTACCTACGCAAAACCACAACGTGATATGCCAATTGCTATTTACCCTTCATAAGGACCCTTTTCATCGAATCCGTTCCGACTAAAGTGGGAGAGACTGGCACCCGCTAGCCACCTTATGCACCAAGTGCATGTCAATCGGTGGAACCTGTCTCACGTAAGAGTACGTGTAAGGTCGGTCCGGGCCGCTTCATCCCACAATACCGTCGAAACAAGATTGGACTAGTAACGGTAAGCATATTGAACAACATCAACGCCCACAACTACTTTGTGTTCTACTCGTGCAAAGAATCTACGCAA
Source organism: Triticum aestivum (assembly GCF_018294505.1). NCBI lineage: Eukaryota > Viridiplantae > Streptophyta > Magnoliopsida > Poales > Poaceae > Triticum > Triticum aestivum. Next base: position 421,385,594 of record NC_057800.1, read on the forward strand.
TAGACCTAGCTCATGATGCCACTGTTGGGGAACGTAGCAGAAATTCAAAATTTTCCTACGCGTCACCAAGATCTATCTATGGAGAGACCAGCAACGAGTAGAAAGGGGAGTGCATCTACATACCCTTGTAGATCGCTAAGCGGAAGCGTTCAAGTGAACGGGGTTGATGGAGTCGTACTCGTCGTGATTCAGATCACCGATGATCAAGTGCCGAACGGACGGCACCTCCGCGTTCAACACACGTACAGCCCGGTGACGTCTCCCACGCCTTGATCCAGCAAGGAGAGAGGGAGAGGTTGAGGAAGACTCCATCCAGCAGCAGCACAACGGCGTGGTGGTGATGGAGGAGCGTGGCTATCCTGCAGGGCTTCGCCAAGCACCACGGGAGAGGAGGAGTACTTGGGAGAGAGGAGAGGGCTGCAACCAAAGGCAGAGATCGAATCACGTGTATTCTGTGTATCTCATGGGCAGCCCTATGCCTCACTATTTATAGGGGGAGAGGGGGGCTGCGCCCCCTTTAGGGTTTCCCACCCCAAGGGGTGCGGCCAGCCTCCAGATGGCATCTGGTGCGGCGGCCAGAGGGGGAGGAGAGGGAGGCGCAGGGAGCATGGGCCTTAAGGCCCATCTGCCCTAGGGTTTGCCCCCTCCCACTCTCCCCTGCGCCTTGGGCCCCTTGTGGGGGGCGCACCAGCCCATTTGGGGCTGGTTCCCTCCCACACATGGCCCATGCAGCCCTCCGGGGTTGGTGGCCCCACCTGGTGGACCCCCGGGACCCTCCCGGTGGTCCCGGTACAATACCGATAAACCCCGAAACTCTTCCGGTGTCCAAAACAGGACTTCCCATATATAAATCTTTACCTCCGGACCATTCCGGAACTCCTCGTGACGTCCGGGATCTCATCCGGGACTCCGAACAACATTCGGTAACCACATACAAGCTTCCTTTATAACCCTAGCGTCATCGAACCTTAAGTGTGTAGACCCTACGGGTTCGGGAGACATGCAGACATGACCGAGACGTTCTCCGGTCAATAACCAACAGCGGGATCTGGATACCCATGTTGGCTCCCACATGTTCCACGATGATCTCATCGGATGAACCACGATGTCAAGGACTTAATCAATCCCGTATTCAATTCCCTTTGTCTAGCGGTATTTTACTTGCCCGAGATTCGATCGTCGGTATCCAATACCTTGTTCAATCTCGTTACCGGCAAGTCACTTTACTCGTTCCGTAACACATCATCCCGTGATCAACTCCTTGGTCACATTGCGCATATGATGATGTCCTACCGAGTGGGCCCAGAGATACCTCTCCGTTTACACGGAGTGACAAATCCCAGTCTCGATTCGTGCCAACCCAACAGACACTTTCGGAGATACCTGTAATGCACCTTTATAGCCACCCAGTTACGTTGTGACGTTTGGTACACCCAAAGCATTCCTACGGTATCCGGGAGTTGCACAATCTCATGGTCTAAGGAAAAGATACTTGACATTGGCAAAGCTCTAGCAAACGAACTACACGATCTTTGTGCTAGTCTTAGGATTGGGTCTTGTCCATCACATCATTCTCCTAATGATGTGATCCCGTTATCAACGACATCCAATGTCCATAGCCAGGAAACCATGACTATCTGTTGATCACAACGAGCTAGTCAACTAGAGGCTCACTAGGGACATATTGTGGTCTATGTATTCACACGTGTATTACGATTTCCGGATAATACAGTTATAGCATGAATAAAAGACAATTATCATGAACAAGGAAATATAATAATAATACTTTTATTATTGCCTCTAGGGCATATTTCCAACAGTCTCCCACTTGCACTAGAGTCAATAATCTAGTTCACATCGCCATGTGATTAACACTCACAGGTCACATCGCCATGTGACTAATACCCAAGAGTTTACTAGAGTCAGTAGTCTAGTTCACATCACTATGTGATTAACACTCAATGAGTTTTATGTTTGATCATGTTGCTTGTGAGAGAGGTTTTAGTCAACGGGTCTGAACCTTTCAGATCCGTGTGTGCTTTACAAATCTCTATGTCATCTCCTAGATGCAGCTACCACGCTCTATTTGGAGCTATTCCAAACAACTGTTCTACTTGGAGCTATTCTAAATTATTGCTCCATTATATGTATCCGGTTCTCTACTCAGAGCTATCCGGATAGGTGTCAAGCTTGCATCGTCGTAACCTTTACGACGAACTCTTTTACCACCTCCATAATCGAGAAAATTCCTTAGTCCACTAGTTACTAAGGATAACTTTGACCGCTGTCCTGTGAGCCATTCTTGGATCACTCTTGTACCCCTTGACTGACTCATGGCAAGGCACACTTCAGGTGCGGTACACAGCATAGCATACTGAAGAGCCTACGTCTTAAGCATAGGGGACGACCTTCGTCCTTTCTCTCTATTCTGCCGTGGTCGAGCTTTAAGTCTTAACTTCGTACCTTACAACTCAGGCAAGAACTCCTTCTTTGACTGGTCCATCTTGAACACCTTCAAGATCATGTCAAGGTATGTGCTCATTTGAAAGTACCATTAAGCATTTTGATCTATCCTTATAGATCTTGATGCTCAATGTTCAAGTAGCTTAATCCAGGTTTCTATTGAAAAACACCTTTCAAATAACCCTATATGCTTTCTAGAAATTCTACATCATTTCTGATCAACAATATGTCAACAACATATACTCATCAGAAATTCTATAGTGCTCCCACTCACTTCTTTGGAAATACAAGTTTCTCATAAACTTTGTACAAACCCAAAATCTTTGATCATCATCAAAGCATACATTCCAACTCCGAGATGCTCACTCCAGTCCTTAGAAGGATCGCTGGAGCTAGCATACCTTTTAGCATCCTTAGGATCGACAAAAACTTTCTGATTGTATTACATACAACCTTTCCTCACGAAAACTGGTAAGGAAACTCGTTTTGACATCCATCTGCCAGATTTCATAAACACAGCTAATGCTAACATGAATCCGACGGACTTTAAGCATCGCTACGGATGAGAAAATCTCATCGCAGTCAACTCCTTGAACTTGTGAAAAACTTTTCGCCACAAGTCGAGCTTCATGGATGGTGACATTACCATCCACGTCCGTCTTCTTCTTAAAGATCCATTTATCTCAATGGATTGCCGATCATCGGGCAAGTCCACCAAAGTCCATGGATCCGTTCTCGGATTTTATGGCCTCAAGCCATTTATCGGAATCCGGGCCCACCATCGCTTCTCCATAGCTCATAGGTTCATTGTTGTCTAGCAACATGACCTTCAAGACAGGATCACCGTACCACTCTGAAGCAGTACGCGTCCTTGTCGTCCTACGAGGTTCGGTAGTGACTTGATCCGAAACTTCATGATCACTATCATAAGCTTCCACTTCAATTGGTGTAGGTGCCACAGGAACAACTTCCTGTGCCCTGCTACACACTAGTTGAAGTGACGGTTCAATAACCTCATCAAGTCTCCACCATCCTCCCACTCAATTCTTTCGAGAGAAACTTTTCCTCGAGAAAGGACCCGATTCAAGAAACAATCCATATTGCTTTCGGATCTGAATTAGGAGGTATACCCAACTGTTTTGGGTTTCCTATGAAGATGCATTTTATCCGCTTTGGGTTCGAGCTTATCAACCTGAAACTTTTTCATATAAGCGTCGCAGCCCCAAACTTTTAAGAAACGACAACTTAGGTTTCTCTAAACCATAATTCATACGGTGTCATCTCAACGGAATTACGTGGTGCCCTATTTAAAGTGAATGTGGTTGTCTCTAATGCCTAACCCATGAACGATAGTGGTAATTCGATAAGAGACATCATGGTACGCACCATATCCAATAGGGTGCAACTATGATGTTCGGACACACCATCACACTATGGTGTTCCAGGCGGTATTAATTGCGAAACAATTTCCACAATGTCTTAATTGTGTGCCAAAACTCGTAACTCAGATATTCATCTCTATGATCATATCATAGACATTTTATCCTCTTGTCACAATGATCTTCTACTTCACTCTGAAATTACTTGAACCATTCAATAATTCAGACTTGTGTTTCATCAAGTAAATATTCTCAACATCTACTCGAATCATCTGTGAAGTAAGAACATAACGATATTCACTGCATGCCTCAGCACTCATTGGACTGCACACATCAAAATGTGTTACTTCCAACAAGTTGCTATCTTGTTCCATCTTACTGAAAACGAGGCTTTTCAGTCATCTTGCCCATGTGGTATGATTTGCATATCTCAAGTGATTCAAATCAAGTGAGTCCGAACGATCCATTTGCATGGAGTTTCTTCATGCATATACACCAATAGACATGGTTCGCATGTCTCAAACTTTTCAAAACGAGTGAGTCCAAAGATCCATCAACATGGAGCTTCTTCATGCGTTTTATACCAATATGACTTACACAGCAGTGCCACAAGTAAGTGGTACTATCATTACTATCTTATATCTTTTGGCATGAAAATGTGTATCACTACGATCGAGATTCAATGAACCATTCATTTTAGGTGCAAGACCATTGAAGGCATTATTCAAATAAATAGAGTAACCATTATTCTCTTTAAATGAATAACCGTATTGCGATAGACATAATCCAATCATGTCTATGCTCAACGCAAACACCAAATCTCGATGGTAGAGGGAGCGTGCGATGCTTGATCATATCAACATTGGAAACACTTCCAACACATATCGTCAGCTCACCTTTAGCTAGTCTCCGTTTATGCCGTAGCTTTTATTTCGAGTTACTAACACTTAGCAACCGAACCGGTATCTTATACCCTGATGCTACTAGGAGTACTAGTAAAGTACACATTAACATAATGTATATCCAATATACTTCTATCGACCTTGCCAGCCTTCTCATCTACCAAGTATCTAGGGTAATGCTGCTCCAGTGGTTGTTCCCCTTATTACAGAAGCACTCAGTCTCGGGTTTGGGTTCAACCTCGGGTTTCTTCATTGGTGCAGCAGCTGATTTGCCGTTTCATGAAGTATCCCTTCTTTCCCTTGCCCTTCTTGAAACTAGTGGTTTCATCAACCATCAACAATTGATGCTCCTTCTTGATTTCTACTTTCGCGATGTCAAACAACGCGAATACCTCAAGGATCATCATATCTATCCCTGATATGTTATAGTTCATCACGAAGCTCTAGCAGCTTGGTGGTAATGACTTCGGAGAAACTATCACTATTTCATCTGGAAGATCAACTCCCACTTGATTCAAGTGATTGTTGTACTCAGACAATCTGAGCACAAGCTCAACGATTGAGCTTTTCTCCCTTAGTTTGTAGGCTAAGAAAATTGTCGGAGGTCTCATACATCTTGACGTGGGCACGAGCCTGAAATCCCAATTTCAGCCCTCGAAATATCTCATATGTTCCGCGACGTTTTGAAAACGTCTTTGGTGCCTCTACTTAAACCATTTAACTGAACTATCACGTAGTAATCAAAGCGTGTATGTTCGATGTTCGAAACATCCACAAACGACGTTTGGGGTTCAGCACACTAAGCAGTGCATTAAGGACATAAGCTTTCTACTGATCGCATAATCGCTACTATCAACTTTCAACTATATTTTCTCTAGGAACATATCTAAACAGTAGAACTATAGCGCGAGCTACGACATAATTTGCAAAAGGTCTTTTGACTATGTTCAAGATAATTAAGTTCATCTTATGAACTCCCACTCAGATAGACATCCCTCTGGTCATCTAAGTGATCACATGATCCGAGTCAACTAGGCCGTGTCCGATCATCACGTGAGACGGACTAGTTAACGTCGGTGAACATCTTCATGTTGATCGTATCTACTATACGACTCATGCTCGACCTTTCGGTCTCCGTGTTCCGAGGCCATGTCTGCACATGCTAGGCTCGTCAAGTTAACCCTAAGTGTTTTCGCTGTGTAAAACTGTCTTACACCCGTTGTATGTGAACGTAAGAATCCATCACACCCGATCATCACGTGGTGCTTAGAAGCGACGAACTGTAGCAACGGTGCACAGTTAGGGGAGAACACTTCTTGAAATTTTGTAAGGGATCATCTTATTTACTACCGTCGTCCTAAGTAAACAAGATGCATAAACATGATAAACATCACATGCAATCAAATAGTAGTGACATGATATGGCCAATATCATATAGCTCCTTTGATCTTCATCTTCGGGGCTCCATGATCATCTTGTCACCGGCATGACACCATGATCTCCATCATCATGATCTCCATCATCGTGTCTTCATGAAGTTGTCACGCCAACGACTACTTCTACTTCTATGACTAACGCGTTTAGCAATAAAGTAAAGTAGTTTACATGGCGTTCTTCAATGACACGCAGGTCATACAAAAAATAAAGACAACTCCTATGGCTCCTGCCGGTTGTCATACTCATCGACATGCAAGTCGTGAATCCTATTACAAGAACATGATCAATCTCATACATCACATATATCATTCATCACATCCTTTTGGCCATATCACATCACATAGCATACCCTGCAAAAACAAGTTAGACGTCCTCTAATTGTTGTTTGCATGTTTTACGTGGCTGCTATGGGTTTCTAGCAAGAACGTTTCTTACCTACGCAAAACCACAACGTGATATGCCAATTGCTATTTACCCTTCATAAGGACCCTTTTCATCGAATCCGTTCCGACTAAAGTGGGAGAGACTGGCACCCGCTAGCCACCTTATGCACCAAGTGCATGTCAATCGGTGGAACCTGTCTCACGTAAGAGTACGTGTAAGGTCGGTCCGGGCCGCTTCATCCCACAATACCGTCGAAACAAGATTGGACTAGTAACGGTAAGCATATTGAACAACATCAACGCCCACAACTACTTTGTGTTCTACTCGTGCAAAGAATCTACGCAATAGACCTAGCTCATGATGCCACTGTTGGGGAACGTAGCAGAAATTCAAAATTTTCCTACGCGTCACCAAGATCTATCTATGGAGAGACCAGCAACGAGTAGAAAGGGGAGTGCATCTACATACCCTTGTAGATCGCTAAGCGGAAGCGTTCAAGTGAACGGGGTTGATGGAGTCGTACTCGTCGTGATTCAGATCACCGATGATCAAGTGCCGAACGGACGGCACCTCCGCGTTCAACACACGTACAGCCCGGTGACGTCTCCCACGCCTTGATCCAGCAAGGGGAGAGGGAGAGGTTGAGGAAGACTCCATCCAGCAGCAGCACAACGGCGTGGTGGTGATGGAGGAGCGTGGCTATCCTGGAGGGCTTCGCTAAGCACCACGGGAGAGGAGGAGTACTTGGGAGAGAGGAGAGGGCTGCAACCAAAGGCAGAGATCGAATCACGTGTATTCTGTGTATCTCATGGGCAGCCCTATGCCTCACTATTTATAGGGGGAGAGGGGGGCTGCGCCCCCTTTAGGGTTTCCCACCCCAAGGGGTGCGGCCAGCCTCCAGATGGCATCTGGTGCGGCGGCCAGAGGGGGAGGAGAGGGAGGCGCAGGGAGCATGGGCCTTAAGGCCCATCTGCCCTAGGGTTTGCCCCCTCCCACTCTCCCCTGCGCCTTGGGCCCCTTGTGGGGGGCGCACCAGCCCATTTGGGGCTGGTTCCCTCCCACACATGGCCCATGCAGCCCTTCGGGGTTGGTGGCCCCACTTGGTGGACCCCCGGGACCCTCCCGGTGGTCCCGGTACAATACCGATAAACCCCGAAACTCTTCCGGTGTCCAAAACAGGACTTCCCATATATAAATCTTTACCTCCGGACCATTCCGGAACTCCTCGTGACGTCCGGGATCTCATCCGGGACTCCGAACAACATTCGGTAACCACATTCAAGCTTCCTTTATAACCCTAGCGTCATCGAACCTTAAGTGTGTAGACCCTACGGGTTCGGGAGACATGCAGACATGACCGAGACGTTCTCCGGTCAATAACCAACAGCGGGATCTGGATACCCATGTTGGCTCCCACATGTTCCACGATGATCTCATCGGATGAAACACGATGTCAAGGACTTAATCAATCCCGTATTCAATTCCCTTTGTCTAGCGGTATTTTACTTGCCCGAGATTCGATCGTCGGTATCCAATACCTTGTTCAATCTCGTTACCGGCAAGTCACTTTACTCGTTCCGTAACACATCATCCCGTGATCAACTCCTTGGTCACATTGCGCATATGATGATGTCCTACCGAGTGGGCCCAGAGATACCTCTCCGTTTACACGGAGTGACAAATCCCAGTCTCGATTCGTGCCAACCCAACAGACACTTTCGGAGATACCTGTAATGCACCTTTATAGCCACCCAGTTACGTTGTGACGTTTGGTACACCCAAAGCATTCCTACGGTATCCGGGAGTTGCACAATCTCATGGTCTAAGGAAAAGATACTTGACATTGGCAAAGCTCTAGCAAACGAACTACACGATCTTTGTGCTAGTCTTAGGATTGGGTCTTGTCCATCACATCATTCTCCTAATGATGTGATCCCGTTATCAACGACATCCAATGTCCATAGCCAGGAAACCATGACTATCTGTTGATCACAACGAGCTAGTCAACTAGAGGCTCACTAGGGACATATTGTGGTCTATGTATTCACACGTGTATTATGATTTCCGGATAATACAGTTATAGCATGAATAAAAAGACAATTATCATGAACAAGGAAATATAATAATAACTTATTTATTATTGCCTCTAGGGCATATTTCCAACAAAAAGTGCCTCGGCGATATTCTTCTGAGTGTGCATCACGTCGACGTTGTGTGGGCAAAGGAGGTCTTTGAAGTAAGGCAGATCCCACAAGCATATCTTGTGAGTCCAGGCATGTTTCGAATTATACCCCTTGAAATACTTTGGACGCTCTTGATCTGGCTTGAGAGCATTTAACTGATCTAGTGTCTCTTGGCCTGTCAACGCAGGTGGTGCAGAGTTTTTGACAACTCTACCTCTGATGAAGTTCTTATTGTCTTTCCTGAACTTATGGCTAGGATCCAGGAACTGTCTATGCATGTCAAAGCAAGAAAACTTGCGACCGGCCTGAAGCCAACGAAACTCAAGAGCACCCTTGCATGTGGGGCACGAGAACCTTCCATGCACACACCAGCCAACGAATAGCACATACGCCGGCAAGCCATGCGTCGAGTACATGTACCAGACACGCATTATGAAGTTCCGTTTGCTAAAGGCGTCGTATGTCTTGAACCCATTATCCCAGGCTTCTTGCAATTCGTCCTTCAGCGGATGCATGTACACATTCATATTCTTCCCCGGATAGTTGGGCCCGGGAATTATCAACGTCAGGAAAATGCTCTTTCTTTGCATAATCTGTCCGGGGGGGAGATTGAGTGGAAAGACAAATACGGGCCAACAACTGCATTGGGCTGCCGTCAGACCAAATACACTGAACCCATCCGTGCTGATGTCGACTCGAGGATGCCTCGGATCTGCCACTTTGTCATCATGCAATGCATCGAAGCTCTTCCATGCTTCACCGTCCTATGTGTGCACCATCATCAGCTTCCCATATGCATCTAGTTGGGTTCTTTTTCCCATTTTGTGCCATGTCATCTGTCCTGCCGTCTCTTTGACCATGAAAAGACGTTGAAGTCTTGGTACGATTTGCATATACCAAAGAACATTAACGGGGATTTTGGTCTGCGTCTTCTCACCCATACCGTTGTCTACCATAACATACCTGGATGACTTGCAAATGGGACAATAGGTCAAGTCCGCATACTGAAGCCTAAATAAGACACATCCTTTCTCATAGGCATGTATCTTCTCATAGGGCATCTTAAGAGCACGGAGAATTTTGTCTGACTGGTACATGTTTGCAGGTAGGACATGGCCTTTGGGTAGAAAACATCCAAATATTGTCATAATTGCGTCATAGCATTCTCTGCCCAAGTTGAATTGAGCCTTCAGAGCCATTATTTGTGAGATGGCATCTAGCTGACAAAGCTCGATGTGCTCGTGGAGAGGACGTTTTGAAGACTCCAACATTTCATTGAAGGCCTTTGTAGATTCCTCCATCTCATCGTCCGAGTCCCGAGCATCATCAAAGTCTTGTACCATGTCTTGCATCCCTGTACCATGCTCGTCGGTGCAACGACGAAGCACCTCAGCTCTGGCACGTTGGGCAGACTCGCCATGAAATGTCCACATAGTATAATTGGGTGTAAAACCCCACTTCTGCAGGTGTTTGCCCATTTCATCCTCTGTCCTCTTATGCCAATTGTTGCACCCGGCGCAGGGGCACCATGTTATCCTCTGGCCATTTGCAAATGCGTCTCTCAGAAACCCCTTGGTTCTTGTTAACCATTCAGTGGTCATGTCTTTCTGACTAGTGTGACCGGTGTACATCCACGTACGATCAGTCATCTTGCCTAGCAAATGGACACATAATAAATATATATATAAATCAGCATGTATATATTCATCAGTTAAAGGAGTTTGTCACTTCTATTACGTCCATGCAACCTAGACGCTAATAGGTAAATATAGGTCCTAATCCCACCCGAGTATGTGTAGATTGGGTTTGTTTTCCAATGCTCTGCTCCGGATCCGACGCAAAATTTCGGTAGCACCTCCCCGCTATTCTCCTGATAAACATCTCGGCAATAAGCAGAGAGGATGTGTACCCGAAGAACAACAGGGAGGCACTGACGAAATTCTGCATCGGATCCGGAGCAGAGCATATGGGAAAACGAACCCAATCTACACATACCTGGGTTGTCCATAGATAACGTTCGACAATTCGAAAGAATTGCGGTTATAAATATGCAAATGCATGCATATTTATAGATGTAACTCTTTCGAATGGGAGATGCATAATGGTCACGCGTACTGATGATTGAAGACACCTATAGCTAGCAAGTTTCATCAGCACGAAGACCAAAACAGAGCAAATCAAGGGGGAGGAGATGTCATTTGTGCTAACCCACGAATGCAGGGGCAGAGCTCATCGAACACTAGACCCTCGCAGCAACGAAAAAACTGCACATTTAAATCAAAAGATGAGTTTCATAGAAATATTGTTTTTCGTCAACTAACTGAATATTTACAACAGGATGAGTGGGTTAGGGGTTCCTCGGCGTCGATAGAACCCTAAATAGCAACTACCATCGGTGCAAGGTACATGAGGCGGTCGTCGTTGAACACTAGATCCACGTCCCACAAGTGACGCCGGCGCCCGGCGTCCCGCAACAATAGTTCTGGTGGTCGATGACGGTCGAACACCTTGGCAAATTTGTATGGAAGTCTCTGCGATGAGGATTAAAGCCAAGTTTTGAAATTTCAAACAACCAAACCGACTTGAGTCAGTTTGGTTGTTTCAAGTTTCAACACTTAGCTTTCAATCGTCATCTCTGAGGCTGCCAGACAAATTCGCAATGGTGTTCGACCGCCATCGACGCCGAGAACTGTTGTTGTGGGACGCGGGACCCCTGTGTCACTTGTGGGACGTGGATGTAGTATTCGAGACCGACGGCCACATCTGCCTCGCACTGACGATACTTGCTATTTAGGGTACCATCGACACCGAGGAACCCCTAACCCGCTCGTCCCCGGGTAAACTAAATTAGCATGCATTCAATAAGCAAAACAACATCATCTCTTGCGTCCGTACATCGTCGAATATTATCACTAATACATCTCAAATAGTATCATACATATAGCATCGCTAATACAGCTAGAACCGTAGCGAACGACGGGTATCAGCGCGGGCGGTGGACACCCAAAGAGAAGGAACCATCACAGGATCATAGCTCCAATGAGATCCCTGAAGAACCTACCAGGTATTGTCCAACCTACCCTCCAATGCAACCATGTAGCGACGGACGTGCTCATCCTCCTCGCTGACACGGTGACATACCACCTCCGCGGTGTCTGAAAGCCTCGGCACCGTCGCTGGCCCATGCAACCGCCACCAAACAAGGTTCGGGTCAATGATGGGCTAACTCCTCACCAACCTGCGCCCCCCGGAAGGTAGAACCTCCTAGTACCAGCCCGGCAGAGCTCAGTCTCGGACATGGCCCCTCTGATCAAGCAGGCCTCCTCCATCGAGTCGACGACGAGGATGCGGGATAGGCATCGTTGACATCGAAGCGGGAATAAATGCTTGAACTAAAAAATAACAATAAATTTCACATGTTCAAAATAAACCAGAAACTTAACCTAAAGTAAACTAAACCTAAACCTAAACTAAACTAAACCTAAACTAAACTAAACTAACTAAACTACACCTAAACTAAACCAGAAACTTGACCTAAACTAAACCTAAACTAAATTATACTAAACCTAATTAAACTAAATCTAAAAACAGCGAGAGAAAATGAAAATATCTCACCTTGGAGCGGCCGGGGCGGCGAGGCGGGGCGGAGCGGCTGTGGCGGCGAGGCGCCGCAGCGGGGCGGCGACTCGGCGCGGTGGGGCGGTGACTCGATGCGGCGAGGTGGCACGTCGGGCAGTCCGGCGGGGCGGCCGGGGTGGGGCAGGCCAGTGCGGAGGGGCGGGGTGGGGCAGGCCGGTGCGGAGGGGCGGGGCGGCCGGGATGGGGCCGGCGCAGCCTATGGGGGCGGCCGAGGCGGGGCGGCGGCACGGGGCGGGGCGAGGGGGGGCGGCCGGGGCAGGCAGCGGCGCGGGGTTGGGATTAGGGGAGAGGGAGAGGGAGAGAGGGGCAGGGCGCGAGGGCGTTTTGATACATATAGGGCTAGGCTCTTTGCCGTCCGCTAGCTGACGACAAAGAGCGTAGCTAACGGACGTTAGAACGGCCACTTTCTTTCCCGTCCGTTAGCGGACGGCAAAGTTTCTTTGCCGTCAGCTAGCCGATGGCAAAGAAAGTGGCTGTTAGCTGCCCCCCTATCGGCCCACCCTACCTCTTTGTCGTCCGCTAGCGGACGACAAAGATGGAGCTAACGGCAAACACTTTCTTTGCCGTCAGGTTTCCTCAAGCTGATGGCAAAGACTCTCTTCGCCATAAGCTAGCTGACGGGAAAGAAGCGGCTGACGGCAAAGTTCCTGATTCCAGTAGTGGTTCCCAAAATTGTCCTGTGCAGGTACATCAAGAAGCATGTTAAGCACAACAGGCTAAGCATCAACCAAAATTATCCATGGCACACAAAATAATCTCCAAAAGATAGCTTCAGTGTGCAGGTTTAAGCACGCTAGTAAAGCAAAACAAGTGGAAAGGTGTGCTAACTGCAACATGCCTAACATTTAACAACAAGCAAACATAGTTATTCAAACTGGTATTGTGCCAGTCTAAGTACACTCGTTATTATTAAATAAAAATGGAAAGGCGTGTTAACTACATGATGCAGCAACCAAATGTAGTCATTCATAGTGGTATTGTTGAAACTGGTACTGATGAAATTGAACTGCACTGTTCATACTTGCACATATAGAACATCACATTGTGAATAACTGGAATAAACAAGGCATACTACGAACAACCAAAGATAGCATTTCAAACTGGACATATGCTAACTACAAACAACTGAACAATCAAAAACCTTTAAAAGAGGCATATGCTAGCTATAACAGGCTTAACAACAAGCAAATATATGCATTCCTATCGGTATGTTTAAAACTGGATTGATGAAATGTACTGCACAGTAAATAATTACACATATAGAGCATCACATTGCGAACAACTAAAATAAACAGGGCATACTGCAAACAACCAGGTATATCAATTAAAACTGGACATATTCTCACTACACTACAAAAGGGACTCGACAAAGCAAATCATGGGTTTCCACCTGTGAAGAGGCACGACAAAACAAATCGTGGGTTTCTGTAACACCCCCAGTGTCATGCTACAGTAATCCCCTGTTGATGGTGCCCTGTCCTCACACTACTGTTGCTAATCCTCACTTGATCCAAATCACTGTTCATGTTCAAACTCAAATTCAAAGTCAAAAATTCAAATTTGCCAAACATGAAAACTAAAATGTTCAAAGTGTGGCAAATAATCACTGAGTAATTGTCATGTTGGAACCAACCTCTTCTGAATTCCCAAAATGCCCATGGGAATTAATTCAGTGCTCCAGCAACAATTAAATTGGCCTTTTCGATTTCTAAAATTAATTAGGCAACTCCTTTGGCCCCAAACTTTTTGTTCCATCTCAAGGTATTGTTTTAGTTTTATGTGCCAAGTTTTGTTCAAAACAAAACTCATTTGGTACTAAAAGAAAATGCAAAACAGAGCAAATAAAAGAAAACAAAAAAAGAAAAGGAAAAGGAAAGAAGGAGAAGGAAAGCCCCTGCCCCACTTGGGCTTCGGCCCACCCGAGCCAGCTGGCCCAACAGGCCGGCCCACTCCCCCTCCCCGGTCGCCTTCTCCTGCTCCTCGAGCCATGTCACTACACGGGCTGGTTCCCGCCGAACCACCTCGCCGGCGACGACCCCCGCCGCGAGAGGATAAGGACGCCGCCCCAGACGCCTCGAGCCCTCCCCCTCACCTACCGCCACATCCACTCCCCCTAGACGCCTCGCCATTCCCCCCTTCTCTCTTCCTCGCTCGCTCACTCCCCTCTCTCCGAATCGAGCGCGCCCGCTGCCATCCTCCATCGTCACCATGGCCACCGGAGTCGTCTCGCCCTCCTGACCTATCCAGTAGCTCTGCCGTCGTCGGCTACCTCGTCCTCGTCCACGAGCGGAAGCCGGGGAGCACCGCAGGCCACGGATCGAGCTGCCCCCTTCCGCCTCGGTCGCCGGCGATCTCCCTCCTCTCCGACGTTTCTGCAGCTCCTAAACCACCACGGGCCATCGTGTGAGCCACTTGGTGAGCCTCTCTTCCTCCCTCATCTCTCTGGCCGTCCTCGCACGCGCGCTAGCTACTTTCCCTATGTGCGCCCGAACGCAGCACCGCGGAGCTCATCGTCGGCGAGTCTCCGGTGACCAAATGGTCACGGGCGTGTGCCCGTTAGCCTCACCGCGTCACGCAGCACGTGCGTAGCCCTTTCGCCTGAGCTATAGCGCATCGTAGCTCCGTTTCGGTCGTTGACCGTAGTCGCCCCACCGCAGACCTCGTCGACGGCGACGTTTACGGCCAGGTTCGGCGATACCACCACCATCACTCAACGCGCGGCCGAGTGGCCATTCAAACGCGCGGCCGAGTGGCCATTCAAACGCGCCTTGCTACGCCCCTCCCCATGCCCCGTAGCGCGTTCCCGACGAGGTCCCGAACCCCACCGCCGCATCCACTCATCGTCGGCGCAGTTCTGGCCAGCCGCGAGCCCAGCTGACCTCACCACACGACGCGGCGGGCTCTCGTCGTTTGAACGTGCCCGCCCGCGCCCGTGTTGGCCCCTTGTGGGCGAATCCCGGCCGTCTCCGGCGTTCGGCCGCCGCAGATGGCTTCGCCGGTGTTGCTCCGGCGCGGGTGCTGACCGAGCACCGGCAGGGCCTGCCTCTGGGTCACTGCCCGTGGGCCCCCTAGCTCCAGTTGACCAGTTGGCCTGGTCAACTGTGCTGACTGGGCAGGCCCCAGCCACTGACGCGGGCCCCACTGCTTATTCCACTAACTAAAATGTTTTAATAATTAAAACTAATTAGTTTAGTTAATTAGTCTATGACAGGTGGGGTCCAGTAGCTAATTAACCTAGATTAGTTAGTTTAATATACTGTTAGACTAACGGAGGCTGACATGTGGGTCCCACTGGACCCACATGTCAGGTTTGACCTGGTCAGCGAGTCTGTTAACTGCTGACATCATCAACGTGTCATGCTGACGTCATTTTTCCTTTTCTGTCAATTTAACTAATTTCTGGAAATGCTTTAATCTTTGAAAATTCATAGAAATTAAACCGTAACTCCAATGAAAATGTTTTCTATATGAAAGTTGTTTAGAAAAATCCCACGAATCCGAATGCGTGGTTCATTCACCCTTCACATGCCCGTAGCATGCTGAACATGGAACCGTCCCCTCTCTTTCATCTGTCTGGAATTCATCTAACGCCGGGGATTCATCCTCGGATGTTTATCCCCTCCGTCTGCAACGTGTAGTACTACGTTAGGGCAACCCTAGCTCCTCCTATCATCATGTTATGCCTTGTGATGCATTGTTTGCTCTGTATTTACCGTTTCTTCCCCCTCTTCTCTCCGGTAGACCCCGAGACCGATGTTGCCCCTGTGATCGACTACGTCGACAAAGACCCCTCCTTGCCAGAGCAACCAGGCAAGCAAAACCCCCGTGGGCATTCTGATATCGCCCATTTCTTTCCCTCTCATGCTTGCATTAGAACTGCTACTGCTTTCTGTATGATCCTACTCTAATGCATAGCCTGTTGTTGTTACCTGCTTTCATACCTTACCTGCTTATCCTAAACTGCTTAGTATAGGTTGGTTAGTGATCCATCAGTGACCCCCACCTTGTCCCAGTTGCCCCGCTTTATGTTCGATGACTCGATCACGTGACCAATGTCCAGGCCCCGACACCGCACATCACCCCCCCTAGTTGTACGACTCTGCAGAGTTACTATCGAGTGTCGAGGGTGGAACCTCTTACATCACTCCTGATGAGATCTCTGTAGTGTAGCTATACGGTCGAGGTCATCGAGGGTGATTTCCTCCTTAACCACTTCCGACACGGCTCTGTCATGCAACTTACCAAATGTGAACCTCGAGGGTGGATCCTCTTACGCTCACCTTGATGATAACATCGAGTGGAATTCACCGGGGGTGATTCCTCGGGTTTTCCCCTTGGTGTTAAACACAGTTACTATGGTTACTATGACTTTGCACTGAGCCATGTTACTAAAGATGGGTCGGCCCTGAGAGGTACCCGCGCGAGCTTAATAGCGAGTGATGTGGAATCGGGTTAACCTGGAAGGTGCCCATGAGATACTTACGAGGCATGGCCGAGCATTCTTAGCCCTTGCCACAAGTACTCCAGACGGGGCGACGGGGTCACATCGATCATGAGTCTCTGCTCGTGACCGCGTGCTCCTAATCCACTACGGTTTGGATATTTGATCCAAGGGTCCTCTGGCTTGATAGCACTAACCATCACGTGGGCATAGTATGGGCGTTCTGCGTCGTATGCATCAGCCGAAGCTTAATAGACGTCAACGACTAAGCGGCGCGCGCCGGGTCGGACTGCGTAAGCTCCTGCCTTGTTGAAGGAGGTAGCTAGGTCTACTCACTGGTCACCCACGCAATGTGCAGGAGTTCCCGGGGCGATGGCCCATGACCCCTGGGGGCATAGGTTTAGTCCGGCGTGCTGACCTCTCTATTAAGCCTAGGTCAGGTTGTGGCGTATTGTTTGGCCAAGGCCGGGCGTGACCCAGGAAAGTGTGTCCGGCCGGAGTTAATCGAGCATGGTGGGTAAGTTGGTGCACCCCTGCTGGGAAGAAAACATCTATCGATAGCCTGTCCTACGGTAACGGACACTTGGAGTTGTATCCCGATTGATACAACTAGAACTGGATACTTGTGATGAGAAATTGATTGTGATGAGAAATGGATAGTATGGCTCTGGGATTGCTTTCTCATAGGGAGTCGAGAAAGGATCTCTGGCCGAGGTTGATAACACTTCTACTACTTTACTTTATGCTACTCTACCCCCTCCTATTGCTGCAAGATGGTGGTTTCTAGAAGATGCTAGTCTTCGATAGGCTAGGCTTTCCCCTTCTCTTCTGGCATTCTGTAGTTTAATCCACAGATACAACCCATTCCTTTGATACAGATGCAAACTTAGTTTAGATCTAATGTAAGTCTTGCAAGTACTTTGGATGAGTACTCACGGTTGCTTTGCTACTTCTTTTTCCCCCATACCCGATTGTTGCGACCAGATGACGGATCCCAGGAGCCAGACGACGCCACTGATGACTACTACTACCCGGAGGATGCCTATTACTACGTGACGGCCGCTGGCGACTTGGAGTAGTTAGGAGGCTCCCAGGCAGGAGTCCTTGCCTTTTCGATCAATGTTGCTTTTGTGCTAGCCTTCTTAAGTCAAAACTTGTCTAACTTATGGCTGTACTCAGATATTGTTGCTTCTGCTGACTCTTGTGTATTTGAGCTTATGTATTCGAGCCCTCGAGGCCCCTACTTGTAATATAAAGCTTGTATTATTTTAATTTGTGTCTAGAGTTGTGTTGTGATATCTTCCCATGAGTCCTTGATCTTCATCGTACACATTTGCGTGTATGATTAGTGTATGATTGAATCGAGGGCGTCACAAGTTGATATCAGAGCCGACTGCCTGTAGGATTCCCCTTTCCAACTCCTTGGCCGAAGTTGAGTCTAGTCACTACAAAAACTTTTACTAACATGGTTATGTGTCTTACGGGCCCACGTCGCTATTTGGGTGGTATTAGGATCTTTTATTCCTCGTCTATACTCTGGGACTCTGATCTCTCTTCTATTCGGGTTAAATGGTTTTACTAACTCGAACATTAGGATCTTGTGATCACATCTGCCCGGAGAGCCCCTTATTTTAGATGATCGCCTGCTGCATCAGAAGATTCCGAAGATACTCTACGATATTTTCTCGAGACTTTGTGCCTGTTGCCTTTGCAATTCCTTACCACCGAAATATCCTTATGGATAACTACACAGACGTACCAATCTTACATTCTATCCCATTGATCTTGTTATTACAAGATGCCCTGAACTGCTCTCCTTTTTCCGAGAATCCTTTGAGCTTACTGCCTTGCAGTTCCTTGTCATCTGAATACCCCTACGGATAACTTTGTGCACCTATCGAGTATCCGCTCATCCTCAGTTGATTCTTGTACTTCTCTAAAGTCTTTGTAATACCATTCGTTCTTGTGAAAATCCTCAACGGCCCATTGTTCTTGAATTTCTTGCTTGCTTACATTATCGTTAATACCATAAGTCTAGTAATCTTATTGTCAGCCTTTGTCATTACCATTTTGAGTCCGTTGATACAATATGTTGCGAATGCTCGCAATCCTCAACCAGATCCTAGAATTCATCCTTCCGGCTCAGACGTCATCTTAAACATGAGCTGGATCTTGACCAATCATATTGCCATCAATTGTACCTCTAAGGCTATTCAACCTATCCATCCCTAATCAGGGCATTGCTTCTGATCCCTTGTCTTGGAATTCTTAATTCCTTTGCATTTGAGCTTTGAGTTAGTCAGTTGTTTCTATAATCTGATCTCCTTGCATTCTTTATTCTTTTGATTGAGTACCAATGATCACATCAGGTCCCTTGTGGACCACCAGATCCTTTGTTGGGTTTATCCGACAACGTCCTTCATATTCAGTAACCTTGTAGCCTTTTCCTTGGATACATAATGCTTTTCGTAAATTGTATCCCCTGCTTTTGTCAACCATGCTCCGCTACCGAGCTTGTGTTATTTATTCTTGAAATTTATGATATATGTTCCTAAGATGCCCCGATGGGTTCAACCTATGCCTTCCCTAATCTGTGTGAACTTGAAAGTTATGCGGATTATACTCTACTGGCTTTTCGTCAGATAAAATTTCAATACTACAACTTCATCAAGAGCGAGAAGTAAAATGAAAGGTTATGCATGGTAGAAGTGGGAGTCGACCCTGAACCTTTTTGTTCATGCCCACGGACACGGTGTGGAACTTATCATGAAAGCTTCTTGCAAGGATATTTAATCATTTGAATAATTCTTCCGGTATCGTAAATTGGATCCCTTGCAGTTATGGTCTCGACCATATTTCCTCCTTGATCCCATTTACTGGGTAAGTTAAAATTACTTATCCTCTGCAAATCATTTCCCCGTCCAACCTCTACTCCGATTTACCTTCTGGCATTACACCTAGTACTTGATACTGGGAAGCTTTATACCCCATCACATCATTCCTAGCCTAAACGACTATATTTTATCATGACAACTTTTAACTGTGCTACCTGGTCCTTATGCCCGGAGCAACTTCCGACGATGAGCTAAGCTTACATCGATCTTCCTCATCTTATCATTTCACCTCGAGCAACAAGCTTGACTTTGAGCTTGTGTCGAATCCGTGGTTCTCATAGCCTTTCACTTCATCCTCCCTTTCCTGCTTGAGGGCATCTTCATAGAGTCTCTCGACAAACTTTGTCTTGATCACCGTCACACTTTGGCTTCTTCAGAGATGTCAATTGAATTCATGGCTAGAAATACCATCCTTGTCTCTCGATGATTTGTGTCAGCATCAACAACATTCTTGTCTTCTCCCCAACACAAACTTGATCATATTGATTTTGGGATTACATCCTTTTTGACATGACGATGGATTGCTACTGAGCCCGTCGGCCACACCCTCATCTTTTCCCTGCTAAAATTGTATGACCTTTTTTCTTATAAGTTGTTTCCGATGGATCCTTTGTGTATCCAAAGTCTGACCTTTGCTTGAAACCATGTCAATGCTATCTCAAAGCATGTCTGTGGTAATCTGATCTCCAATAAGAACATTTGAAGCACGATACTAAATTTTCTTTATCAGTTATCCAAACACCGTTGTATGGGTAATGTCATGAAATTTCTTTCCCTTTACCTAATTGGTTATCTACTTACTATCATGTCATGGATATCTTGCTCTCCTTGTCCTTGGGAAGGATATACCCTTGAAATATGTGTTTAAACACATTTTCCTTTCCATTGTTCTGTTTAATCTGACAATTACATTTTCCTTTCCATTGGTTTGTTTAAACCTTATTGTGATCTATATTATATAAGCAGTAATATTTCCCTGCTTATATCAACACCTCATTGTATCTCTCTGTCATTAAGACCCTGTTACTATTGTTGATGACATTCCGGTAGCCACCGATGGACGAGAACTTTGCCTAATGGCCCGCCTCGTTCCACGAGCAGGAAAATGGTTCTCTTCGTCCCTCGCCCTTGGTAGCGACGTTGTTGCCGATATAACTGACAGGCTGCCCTCTGACATGCCTTGCTATCATGACCATGCAAAATGCTAGCGCCCTTTCTACTTTTAACCCACATGGTGGGCCCATAACCCACAGTTCCATAGGATCGAAACCTGACTCTCCTGTACCCCCTTGCTTCTAAGGTTATTCCTCACGCTTGGCTTCGTATCTTGTCACGAGCCACCTTCCGAGAGATGATCTATTCCTGATGCTCTGAACTCCTTTCTCACACTCGGTTCAGGTATCAGTCGTTTGTCCATCCGCTTGTAACTTCCTATTGTACCTTCATACTTTGCTCTTGATGTTTTATTAAGTTTCAACTCGAGAGATACTTCTGCCTCATTCCCTGCCTTGTTCACCAAACAATTAACCCTAGAAGGGTCAGTTCACCTGAAGTTACTCTTTACTTCCCCACTTAAATCTCGGGACGAGATTTCTTGTAGTGGAGGAGATTTGTAACACCCCCAGTATCATGCTACAGTAATCCCCTGTTGATGGTGCCATGTCATCACACTACTGTTGCTAATCCTCACTTGATCCAAATCACTGTTCATGTTCAAACTCAAATTCAAAGTCAAAAATTCAAATTTGCCAAACATGAAAACTAAAATGTTCAAAGTGTGGCAAATAATCACTGAATAATTTTCATGTTGGAACCAACCTAGTCTGAATTCCCAAAATGCCCATGGGAATTAATTCAGTGCTCCAGTAGCATTTAAATTGGCCTTTTCGATTTCTAAAATTAATTAGGCAACTCCTTTTGCCCCCAAACTTTTTGTTCCATCTCAAGGTATTGTTTTAGTTTTATGTGCCAAGTTTTGTTCAAAACAAAACTCATTTGGTACTAAAAAATGCAAAACAAAGCAAATAAAAGAAAACAAAAAGGAAAAGGAAAAGGAAAGAAGAAGGAGAGGGAAAGCCCCTGCCCCACTTGGGCTTCGGCCCACCCGAGCCTGTTGACATGGCTTTTGACCAAACCAAAATAGCGTGCAAATACTGTACCAAAAGTTAGATAAATGCGAAACGGCAAAAAACTGTTTTATAATGAAAATGATCAATTAAAAAATATAATCAACCGCTCAAATCAACGACCAAAAAAATAGGCATATTATATATTCGAACGTTGATAATGCACACTTTAAACCGACAATTATAAAATATGGCAAAACAAATTTGTCTTGTATGTACGCGCATCATCGCCGATGGATGCTGATCTAAAATTTCACCGTCAAGGACGACGCCAATATTATCGAAGCATCAAGCAGTATGTTCCTCCATCAGAAGAATATTGTTGTATCTTAACCGATGCACACGAAATATAATTTGATAGAGAAGCCAATCATAAGGTTGATCGTTGCGTAAAAAAACCATTTAATAATGAAAGGGAACAATTTAAAAATAATGGTACGATATATTTTTGATATTACGAACATTGAAAAAAGCCGATGATTATACAATAGGACGAAAATCATCTAGTTTTGTCATAAGAAAATATGGAGGATGCATGGCGTGTACGCACGCGTTACCGACGGCGGAATTCTAATTCTTAAATAAATTTAAATTGTGATAGGCAGTGTTGATACTGCCAAAATACTGAATCATCAAGTAAATGCGAACATTATTCCAATAATATTAAACGCATATAAAAGAAAAATGCCCTGTGTGACAACATATTAAAAAATGTCAGACAATTATTGAATTATTGGCAAACACCGAGATTGCTAACAATGAAAAGGGACAATAAATAAATATGAGAAAACAAATAATACTCATCAAATTTTTGTCCTAAGGAAATTTCATCTACGATAGAATTCTAATGTTAACATAAAATCAAATTATCATGACCGGCGCCAATGTTGCCAAAATATTATTCCACAAAATAAATGTGAGCATGTCATTCTACGACATCTAATGAAATATTGGTGCAATGCTTGAATAAAAATGTGTCACACACCATCGTATAATTATCAATGAAAGAATATATTCTCATATCTCTATCTCATGCACGTTAAGAAAATTTGCCTTAATCAGGCCTAGCCCATTTTAAAAATGTCTACATACGTGTGCATGTGTAACCACATCCATCGGCCAATCACGCACATAAGTAAATGGGTCAGCGACGTTGCCAGTCAATTAGTGATTAAACAAATAGAAAAAAGGAGCCATCACGCTCCCACGATCCCACGATCCCACGATTAGTGGACGTGGACGTGGACGCACACACCTCCAGCCGCTGCAGCGCTGCACGCTCCGTCCCTATAAATAGCTGGCTCCTAGGCGTACACAGGGTTGGATTCATTTTTGCTCCAGAGTTCTTTGGTCTTCTTCCTCCTCTAATAGCAATATTCTACTACAAATCATAAATAATATAAAAGCACATAGAAAAAGAAGAGGCCGGCGTGGTGCTTGCTGCAAAGTTGAAGGTGAGATTCATGGCTCTTCCCTAGCCCCTGATTTGGCCATTGTGGTACAGATCAGGGAGCTTTCTTCCTCCTCCTCTCTCAAAACTCTAGCCCTTGGTTCGGCCATCGTGGTACAAATCAAGGAGCATATTTCATCTCTTCAAAATTATCGTCCTTAGTCCGGCCATCGCGGTACAGACTAAGGTGCATGTTTAATCCATCTCAAATTTTTGTCCTTGGTTCGGCCATCGCAGTACAAACCAAGGGACATGTTATATACACACCAAATTGTTGCCTTTGGTTCGGCCATCACGGTACGAGTCAAGAAGCATGCATGGTTCTTGTAAGCACGGTTCCTTTCAATGTTGCGTGCGCTTCGTCCTATTGCTCTGTCATGGTTCGGTCCCTTTAGCGATACAAGTCAAGATGAACGCCTCGTTCCTTGGTTTGGTCACTATCCATGGATACAAATCAAGATAGTGTCATAGGTGCGAAAACCTCATAAAAATTGACTTAATTTAGTCATCATAAAAAAATGGATATGACTAAGTTGGAATGAAATTATGAAGTCACTAAACCGGACTCATGATAATCTCTTGTTTGGTTGTGTCACGGACATTATGTGTCACGCTAGTTGCAATACAAACAAGAGCACAAAAATATATTCCCTCACTTGGTTACGCTGCACGTGGGCATTATCTTAATGCCACGCGGTGTTAGTAGTAATACGAGCAGGGCAAGACTTGATTAAAAATTGTGTTCACGATACACACCTAGAAACCAAATCAAGCAAGATGAATGATAAAACATGTTGCATCATAAAAAACCAATCTTACTTGGTTGCGCTACACGTGGGCATTATCATAATGCTACACGGTGTTAGTAGTAATACAAGTAAGAGAAAATTAAACAAAGTATTCAGGCCACATATTTGGTCCAAAGTCAAATAAAACATGTCATGAAATGCTCCAATGCTATAAGAACCTAAACTATTAGCATCGTCATAAATGGATATCACAAACTCACTTTACTTGGCTTATACTACACACGAGCGTCAATAATGTGACACTATGTGGAGTTAGTACTAACACCATGTAAGGTACAAACATAAGCGAAAATGATAAATGAAAAATGACTCATGCAACATCATAATTGCTCCACAAACCTTTGCCTGGTTATGCTGCACGCGGGCATTATTTTAGTGTCACGCGGTGTTAGTAGTAATACAAGTAAAGCAGAACTTAATAAAAAATAAGTTCACTCCACATCCACATATGCATACAAAATTCATGCAAAATACATGATAAGGCATATTTCATGTAGCCCACATAGGCTTTAAACAAATAAAAAAATATCATAAACAAACTCCATTCGGGTCAAGCTATATGTGTGTGTCATATCATTGCACCGCGTGGTTAGTTTTGATACCGTGTGAAGTCAAAGTCAAAAAAATATGGCACATATCATATGCACTATAAAAAGCATCAAAATTGTGTCAGAAAGCTTCAGTCCATTACGCTACACACGGGCATCATGTCAGTGTCGCGCGGTGATAGTAGTAAAGTGATGATGCAAAACTTATTAAAATTGACATGTCACATGTATCCATGCCACCAAAACCAAAGATGTCATATAAAATTCCCAAAGAAAAACGTACCCATATCCTATGTGCCAAACGTAGGATAAAACTAAGCCTAGCCAAAACCAACCTTCATTCTGCACCATCATATAAATGAGGTTGAACACAAATAAATTTGTTGCATGTTAGGAAAATATATACTCCAACATATCAAACATGAAATTATGGAGAAGTACTTGCATGAAAGCAAACTTCAAGTACCCAAGCGGGAGTGCATCGACGATCGCGAGGAGGATTTTTCTTGTAGCATATTGTAATAGGAATGTGTTGCAATCTTATGTAATAGATATGTTGGAATTCTTAATCAGGGGTTTTCTCTTCGGAGATGTAATTAACAGAATTTTTATGTAAATGTAAGAGTTCCGAAAATAAAGTACCTGCAATGTTTGATCCTATTTTATTGTATGCATCTACGCATTTAAATTATTAACTCTGTATCAATGACGTGGACGTGTGTCTCACGGCCGCCATTTTCCCGTCATCAGATTCTGGCACGCCCGGTGGGACATATTTCTCCCCTCATCTTCGAATTCCAACATAGGATTGCAACATATGAATTTCCATAGTACATAAAGCATGAAACATTATGTACGCATATACAAGAAAAAATTGAAGAAAACTAATATATGGTTTTCTTTATTTTGAAGTTATGGAGGGACAAGTCCAACAATTTGTCACTCTCCGCTTTGGTGACCTCTGGCTGGATGTGCCAATTGCTCCGCTTGTGGCTGCAGTTAGCAAGAGTTTGGAAACAACAGCTGCATCCCCGGCTAAGCCAGAAGAAAAGGAAGTCTCCTCTACACTGAAGGAGGGGTTTACTCATGTGCTCACAAAGTCAGCAAAGAGAAGGATGCGTGCAGCTGCAAGAGCATCTAAGGATCAGCATGTACGCGAAGCTTCTTCATCTACTTCAGTTCCTCCTGGTTTCACAAAGATGTCACCTACCAAGGTCATGAGTCATGAGGTACCACCAAATGTTGTTCGCATGACACCCGAAGAGTGGCCTGTTCTCGCAAAACGGACAGGATCACTAAAGGTGGCATCGCCAAGACAATCTGCTTCAACTACATCGACCAAAGTCGTAGTGCCCCTTACACCTTCAAAACTTAGGGTGGGCGCACGCGAAGGGTTAGGAGAAAGCTCACATAAGATTATCCCAAGTAACGTAGGGGCAACACAAAGGGCTTGCTCCACGGACAAAGGAAAAGGTGTAATGGCTGAGGACACTGAGTCTTCCTCACTTGAAGGATCGGCTCGTCCAAGAAACCAACTTCGTGTTGATGCACCTGAATTTATCCCCACCATGGGCTATAATCCCATTGAACCATGCCTAGTGGGTGAGCCAAGCAATAGACGCTCGCTCCAGTGGCAGGGGGTGTTTGTCACTTCAGATGACTTCCAAGCTAGTCATGTGGATCCAACTGCTACAATATCAGATCCTTTGTCCTCATCGGTGCCAGCACCAAGACCATCATTTGAGGGTTCAATTGATCCAGCATGTCGTCGTCGTCGACGACAGAGGGCTCACCGTGCATGGCTTGATTTCCCAGTGGCAACTGATGCAAACATGACCAATCAACAACGGAAGCAAGTGGCATATCCCATCAGAAATAGAGAAAGGAAGATCAATGCGAGGATTCGCGGAGGGAGCCATGCTAGCTTCCATGCCGTCATGACACAGAATGTTTGCCAAGCTTTGAAGGAAGTACTTCCAGGATGCTCTATCTCTGCTGATAATGTTGGTGACGCCATCATGCGGTGTGTAGAGACTCTATCGAAGTGGCCAGAATATGAAGAATTTGTGAAGGCAGATCCACGACGACAAGAGTATGTGAAGCAGGCTGCTCATGCACGCAAAAAGCGGGCCGCCCTGAAACAAAGAGAGATGGAAATACGAGCCGATTCGGGTTATAGCAGAATACAAGGAAAAGATTCTCCATCAACAAGCCAAGTCAGTAGAGGAAATGGAGCAAAAGAAATGGCAAGTACAGAAAACAAGACTACCAGAACTCTCGCTCCATGGCCAACTCGTAAGAAGGTCTCGGGAAACTCATTTGAAGTATTCAACGCAATGCCAGTTGGTGTCAAAGGGGTGACAGACAATAGTAGTGAAACCTCCTCAGCATCAATACACTTCAAGAGGAAGAAGGCATGTAAGACTGTTGTAGAAGGTCCTTGCCGCACGACATGGAGCCAGAAGGGTTCAGATCATGAAGAACTTGGGTCAAGCAATGGGGGGTCTTACAATCCCCTATCAGATAGCACTCCTTGTCCTTCTGAGAATGAGATAGAACTTCACCATGGTGCAGAGCATACAGAACAAGTCCTAGCTGCGAATGAAACTCGTCCCGTTGAGGAGCAATTAGCCAACCTTACGGCAGCGCTTCAGCAAAAGGAAGACGAGCTAGCAGCCCTTTGAATTCATATGAGCAATAACCAGAGCAAAGGAAATGAAGGGGATGGTGGCGCAAGTGCTAGTAGCCAACATGGAGGAGCAGGGCTTAACCTTGAGGCGATCCAAAGAATGATCACTAAAGGGGTAAAGTCGCAATTAATGCAAACTCAGTACTCGATGAGGCCAGGGTATGTTAAGCCGTACCCACCTGATGTGGACCTAGTTCCTTTCCCAACAAATTACAGGCAGTCGCAGTTTAGTAAGTTCAACGGGAGTGGATCTCCCCATGAGCACATAGCACACTTCCTTGCTGCTTGTCAGGATACAGCTAACAACGGAGCACTTCTCCTTAGGCAGTTTGTACAGACATTGTCTGGGCCTGCCTTCACTTGGTACAGCAAGTTGCCTCCAAGCTCTATAAAAACGTGGGAACAAATGCAAAACTCATTCCTCGAGAGGTTTTATAGCACACAAAGGACGGTGGGCATAACTGAGTTGACCCAAACTGAACAAGGGTTCAACGAGAGGGCGGCTGATTTCATAAATAGATGGAGAAATCTAAGTCTTCATTGCCCACAGCCAATCATTGAGCCAGAAGCAGTGCGCATGTGCATGAACAATCTCCGCTCAGAAGTGGTTGTCCAGTTACAAGGAGTGAGGCCCCTCATGTTTGAAGAGTTAGCTTCAAAATCCACGGATATAGAAAATTTTATGCAGCTTGTCGCTCATCGAACAAAAACAACGTTCAACAAGCCTACAGACAAAGGTGGTCAGCGTGAAAAGTTGCCGATGAAACCCAAGTCTGCACAAGCCATGGAGGCAACGACGGTAAAACCTCAGTTCCAGCCCAGAAGAGCACCTATAGGGAATCAAGGGCAGCGAGATGCGCAGGTGCGGGAGGTTGATAACAACGAGCTGAGAAAGATGGCCCTGCCGTCCATCCACGTGGTCCAAGCTCAGGATGGTCGTGTGGTACGCCTAACTTCGTAATCACTGGATTGGCTAACTCACTAGTATCAGGTTCAAATAGGTGTTTTTTGGCCAACGGTGATAAAGGCATTCTACATGATTCAGACGAAGATGGTGTCGTGGCTTCCTCCATCTATATGCAAGGAAAATATGCATGTCGGTATACGTATGAAATTACAGGAAGTTAAAAATAGTACATGAAAATGCAAGATTGAATATTATACCAAGGTGGAAGAGATGATCCCGAGGTACACAGTCTGTAACGAGAGATAGTATCTACAAAAAAACATTTCAATATTTGAATTTGATGCATAAAAAAGGGGATATGAGAAACACGAAACAGGTGTGCGTGATAGAAAATATTCCTCATCCCCCCCCCCCCAAAAATAGTAACATCGCTGTCGAATGACGGACCAAGCCTATATATAGGCTTGTCGGAACGCTGACGGTGATCGAGTCATCAAACTCATACATATATGGCAAATAAAAAAAGTCACCGTCGAACGATGGACCAAGCCCATATATAGGCTTGCCGGAATGCCGACGGTGATCGAGTCATCAAACTCATACATATATGGAAAATAAAAAAATCACCGTCGAACGATGGACCAAGCCCATATATAGGCTTGCCGGAACGCCGACGGTGATCTAGTCATCAAACTCATACACATATGGCAATAAAAAGAAATCACCGTCGAACGACGGACCAAGCCCATATATAGGCTTGCCGGAACGCCGACGGTGATCAAATCATCAAACTCATACATATATGGCAATAAAAAAATCACCGTCGAAGGACGGACCAAGCCTATATGAAGGCTTCCCGGAACGCCGACAGTGATCAAGTCATTAAATTCATATATATATGATAAAAAATCACCGTCAAACGACGGACCAAGCCCATATATAGGCCTCCCGGAACGCCAGCGGTAATCAATTCATTCATACATATAAAAAAAATCATCGTCGAATGACGGACGAAGCCAATATATAGGCCTCTCGGAGCACCGACAGTGATTAAGTAAAGAATTCATACATATACGACAAACAAAAAAATCTTACTGTCGAACGACGGACCAAGCCCAAATATAGGTTCTCCGGAACGCCGACAGTAAGAGACTCATTAATTCATGCATATATATATATATATATACAATGACAAAAAAAATCTCATGGCGGAAGAACGGACCAAACCCATATATAGGCTTCCCGGCACGCCAACCGTGAGAAAGATGTAAGTCTGTGTCTTAAAAACTGTACGTCAATAAAGTTCGTGTATAGCTTGTCGGCACGTCATTGTGAGATTAAAATTTTTGCACACTCATAGGACAAGAGGCACGGTTGTTAATGGCCAGAAGGTAGACTACGTGCATCGATACATCTACAGACTATATTCATCTAATCTACTCCCTCCGTTTCAAAATATAGTGCGCCCGCACTTCCTGAGGTTCAACTTTGATCATAAATTTAACCAACGAGACCAAATGCGGCAGGAGAAAAAATTATATAATTGAAAACTTCTTTCGAATACGAATTCACTGATATTATTTTTGCTCCCGCCGCAATCGGTCTTGGTAGTTAAAATTACGGTCAAAGTTGAAGCACGTGAATAGAGAAAGCACTACATTGTGAAATGGAGAGAGTATGATACTGACGCATATATAGAGGAAAAAGGCATCGATGGTCTTACCTAAACAAGATCTGACCCACGCCGTGACGTAGTTTTCCTGGCTCCCTACACCTACAGGATGGATAGAGGTTCAAGCAACATCCATTGTATTAAAGGGAAAATCACTTCTTAATAAGGATCTAATGGAAAGAGGCATACTCAATGGGGGGAGTCAACACTTGCCAACACGGAAGTGCATCTCAGGAGGGAGTAGGAAAATCTAGCACAAAGGGAACGATGGGCTAATCAGTCCAACAAGTCTAGACGTAAAAAACCCAAGAAAAACAGAAAGTTAATGCACCTAAGATTACGGCCGGCCGGACGGAATCAGATCTCCGACGTCTCCTAGTTGTTCCAAGGAAAGAGAAGAAGCAAGCCGGCTGTTTAAAAAAAAGGTTAGAGGAAACAACGGGATAGAGGCCGGAGATTGTGGGGCAGCTAGCCTTCATATCCTGATTCCTAGCTTGCACGATTGCAGAGTTGGTTAGCACCATATGGGGTTAAAAAAAAGAGTTACATATCCACACTTAGTTGATATACAATCGACTAAAAAAAATCATAAGCCCATATACTCAGGGAAAGTGCTTTAAAAAATAATTCCATAGCCAAGTTTCGAGCTCTGGGCCCGAGTTAAAATTAAAATTCTTTTTGAACCCAGATCTTGAGGGGCATTTGTTGACATGGATTTTGACCAAGATAAAATACATTTATAAAATGCATAAAATATAGATGTAAAACAGGAAATCCCTTTTATAATGAAAAGAATCAATTTTAAAATATATAATTGACCATTCAAAATAAGGACTGACAAAATAGGATATGATATATTTATGAATGTCTGTAACGCACATATTAAACCGACGATTGGGAAATACCGCGAAACTCATCAAATTTTGTCATGAGAAAAAAATATAAAGGACATGGCTCGCACGCAGGCCGCCGCCACCGACGGCAAAAATACAAACATAAAATTGCCGTGAGGAACGCTAAAATCGCCAAAATGTTGGCTATATGATAAATGTTCGGTTTTGTTCCATCGACAAAATAAAATATTGAAAGGATGCAAAAAAAAATCGTGCTAATGAAATATATGCACCGTGTACTTGATCAAATATTCATCTGATAATCCATATGACGCTAGACCTTGATTTGCATTAAAAAATATAAATTGACATGCACACCTCGACTCCAGCCTTAATGAGATATTTAATAACTAATCATGCTTAGTTCAGAAAATACAGCCACACATGCATGGACGTGTTTCTCACAAGGCTACAGTGCATGCATGCGAATAGTACTACAAGGCCCACACAATAATTTAAAATAGTCTAAGCCCACATGAGCGAAAAACAAGTTGCCAGTTGAGTCAATTAGTGATTAAAGAAATACTCCCTTTGTTCCTTAATATAAGGTGTATATATTTTTGAGGAAAAACCAAAATATAAGGTGTATTGCATTGCACCACTCGTTTGGATAATTTTTTTAGGAATTTGATTACATTTTCTTATATTAGGCAAGCTCCTCTATTTTCTCATGCCAATTAGTCACGTGTAATCTCGTCCAAAACTTCTGAATTTTTTTCTTCATGTGTGTTTTTTAATTTCCGTGCCAAAAACTATACACCCTATATTCAAAAATGGAGGGAGTAGGAGAAAAGGAAAGAGACCAACCCTGCTCCCACTATCCCCATGATGCCACGATTAGGACGTGGGCACTCGTACGTTGGCTGGCGAGAGCCTCCCTCTACTCTCAGCCCATCCCTATAAATACTAGATCACTTGGCTGCTCTAGGGTCGGCCTCCAGTTCGTTTCTTTCCTCTGCGAAAAATCACACACACATACAAACTCACAAAGAAGAGAAGAGAAAGAGGCAGGCGTGCTGCGTCCTGTTGGTTTGAAGGTGAGACTCATGGCTCTCTTCTAGCCCCTGGTTTGGCCATTATGGTACAGACCAGGGAACTTTCTTCTTCCTCCTTTCTCAAAATTCTTGTCCTTGGTCCGGCTAGGGCTGGACGTACGAGCGAGCATTTTAGCTCGGCTCGAAGCTCGTTCTAGCTCGGCCCGACTGGGCTCGGCCCGACAACTAAAAAGGACGAGCCGAGTTGGAAATATAGGCCCGTTCAGCGACCGAGCCGAGCCTGTTTTCGCTCGGTCCAGCTCGGTGGCCCGTTTCGTCGCACACTCAAATTTTAAGATTTCGCAGCCCAGCGCTACACGAGCAGGCCAAGCCCAATACATAGCAAACTCCTTTTCTCTGACCTATACGAGCAGCACACGCCCACGCACCCCATCCAGCACCATCCCCGCCGCCGCCGCCGCACACATCGGTCGCCCCCAGCCTCCCTCCTTGCAATCTCTTCTTCTTCCCGACGCCATCCATCGATCTGCCATTCTCTTTCCAAGCAAGATGAGGAGGGGGTGACGTTGCGGCAGCGCTGGGCAACATGCCGCAGGGGCACCTGGGGCAGGACAACGCGACCCTGCTGGACGCCGCGCCTACGCATGCCGTCGTCGGCACGCACGCACGCAGGCATCACATCGCCGCCGAGCGCACGCACGCACGCCAGTGCTCGTGCGCTACCCACCCCACGTCCTTCTCTGCTCCTAGTCCTCCCCAACGTCGGCCGCTGCGTTCCCGAAGCCGCGCCGCCACACTGCCCACGTCGCTTGCCGTCCCGTCATGAGCCGCTCGGGCTGGACCGAGTCAGTGAAAAAACGAGCCGAGCCACCCATATGCATCTCGTTTGTTTCACGAGCCGAGCCGAGCCGAGCCGCTCCAGAGCGAGCTAAAGCGTGGCTCGGACCTAACTCGGCTCGGCTCGGCTCGTGTCCAGCCCTAGGTCCGGCCATTGTGGTACAGGCCAGGGACCTTTCTTCTCCTTCTTCTTCTAAATTTCTAGCCCTCGGTTTGGCCATCATGATACAAATCAAGGAGCATGTTTTATCTCTCAACAAAATTCTTGCCCATAGTCCGGCCATCGCAGTACAGACTAAGGTGCATTGTTTAATATATCTCAAAATTTTGTCTTTGGTCTGGACATTTTGGTACAGACTAAAGATTATGTTGCATCCTTCCCAAAATTTTGTCCTTGGTTCGTCCATCGCGGTACAAACCAAGGAGCATGTTCCCAAACTTTTGCCTTCGGCTCGGCCATCGCGGTACGAGTCAAGGAGTATGCATGGTTCTTGTAAGCACGGTTCCTTTAAATGTTGCATGCGCTTCGTCCTATTGATCTCCGTCTTGGTTCGGTCCCTTTAGCGATACAAGCCAAAATGAACGCCTCGTTCCTTGGTTTGGTCTCTATCCATGGATACAAATCAAGAGAGTATCTTAGGTGCGAAAACCTCATAAAAATTGACTTAATTTGGTCATCATAAAAAAATGGATATGACTAAGTTGGAATGAAATTACGAAGGCACTAAACTGGACTCATGATAATCTCTTGTTTGGTTGCGTCACGGGCATTATGTGTCACGCTAGTTGCAATACAAACAAGAGCATAAAAATATATTCCCTCACTTGGTTACGCTGCACGTGGGCATTATCTTAATGCCACGCGGTGTTAGTAGTAATACGAGCAGGGCAAGACTTAATTAAAAATGTGTTCACGATACACACCTAGAAACCAAATCATGCAAGATGAATGATAAAACATGTTGCATCATAAAAAAACCAATCTTACTTGGTTGCGCTACACTTGGGCATTATCATAATGCTACACAGTGTTAGTAGTAATACAAGTAAGAGAAAATTAAGCAAAGTATTCAGGCCACATATTTGTCCAAAGTCAAATAAAACATGTCATGAAATGCTCCAATGCTATAAGAACCTAAACTATTAGCATCATCATAAATGGATATCACAAACTCACTTTACTTGGGTTATACTACACACGAGCGTCAATAATGTAACACTATGTGGAGCTAGTACTAATACCATGTAAGGTACAAACATAAGCGAAAATGATAAATGAAAAATGAATCATGCAACATCATAATTGCTCCACAAACCTTTGCCTGGTTATGCTACACGCGGGCATTATTTTAGTGTCACGCGATGTTAGTAGTAATACAGGTAAAGCAGAACTTAATAAAAAATAAGTTCACTCCACATCCACATATGCACACAAAATTCATGCAAAATACATGATAAGGCATATTTCATGTAGCCCACATAGGCTTTAAACAAATAAAAAATATCATAAACAAACTCCATTCGGGTCAAGCTATACGTGTGTGTCATATCATTACACCGCGTGGTTAGTTTTGATACCGTGTGAAGTCAAAGTCAACAAAATATGGCACATATCATATGCACTATAAAAAGCATCAACATCGTGTCAGAAAGCTTCAGTTCATTACACTACACACGGGCACCATGTCAGTGTCACACGGTGATAGTAGTAAAGTGATGATGCAAAACTTATTAAAATTAGCATGTCACATGTATCCATGCCACCAAAACCAAAGATGTCATATAAAATTCCCAAAGAAAAACGTACCCATATCCTATGTGCCAAACGTAGGATAAAACTAAGCCTAGCCAAAACCAACCTTCATTCTGCACCATCATATAAATGAGGTTGAACACAAATAAATTTGTTGCATGTTAGGAAAATATATACTCCAACATATCAAACATGAAACTATGGAGAAGTACTTGCATGAAAGCAAACTTCAAGTACCCAAGCGGGAGTGCATCGATGACCGCGAGGAGGATTTTTCTTGTAGCATATTGTAATAGGAATGTGTTGCAATCTTATGTAATAGATATGTTGGAATTCTTAATCAGGGGTTTTCTCTTCGGAGATGTAATTAACAGAATTTTTATATAAATGTAAGAGTTCTGGAAATAAAGTACCTGCAATATTTGATCCTATTTTTATTGTATGCATCTACGCATTTAAATTATTAACTCTGTATCAATGACGTGGACGCGTGTCTCACGCCCGCCATTTTCCCGTCATCAGAGCCAGCTGGCCCAGCAGGCCGGCCCACTCCCCCTCCCCGGTCGCCTTCTCCTGCTCCTCAAGCCGTGTCGCTACAGGGGCTGGTTCCCGCCGAACCACCTCGCCGGCGACGACCCCCGCCGCGAGAGGATAAGGTCGCCGCCCCAGACGCCTCGAGCCCTCCCCCTCACCTACCACCACATCCACTCCCCCTGGACGCCTCGCCATTCCCCCTTCTCTCTTCCTTGCTCGCTCACTCCCCTCTCTCCGAACCGAGCGCGCCCGCTGCCATCCTCCATCGTCACCACGGCCACCGGAGCCGTCTCGCCCTCCTGACCTGTCCAGCAGCTCTGCCGTCGTCGGCTACCTCGTCCCCGTCCACGAGCGGAATCCGGGGAGCACCGCAGGCCGCGGATCGAGCCGCCCCCTTCCGCCTTTGTCGCCAGCGATCTCCCTCCTCTCCGACGTTTCTGCAGCTCCTAAACCACCACGGGCCATCGTGTGAGCCACTTGGTGAGCCTCTCTTCCTCCCTCATCTCTCTGGCCGTCCTCGCACGCGCGCTAGCTACTTTCCCCATGCGCGCTCGAACGCAGCGCCGCGGAGCTCGTCGTCGGCGAGTCTCCGGTGACCAAATGGTCACGGGCGTATGCCCGTTAGCTCTCACCGCGTCACGCAACACGCGCCTAGCCCTTTCGCCTGAGCTATAGCGCGTCGTAGCTCTGTTTCTGCCATTGACCGTAGCCGCTCCACCACGGACCTCGTCGACGGCGACATTTCGGGCCAGGTCCGGCGATACCACCACCATCACTCGACGCACGGTCGAGTGGCCGTTCGAACGCGCCTTGTCGCACCCCTCCCCGTGCCCCGTAGCGCGTTCCCGACGAGGTCCCAAACCCCACCGCCGCCTCCACTCGTCGTCGGCGCAGTTCTAGCCAGCCGTGAGCCCAGCTGACCTCACCACGCGACGCGGCGGGCTCTCGCCATTCAGACGCACCCGCCCGCGCCCGTGTTGGCCTCCTGTGGGCGAATCCCAGCCGTCTCCGGCGTTCGGCCGCCGCGGATGGCCTCGCCGGTGTTGCTTCGGTGTGGGTGCTGACCGGACACTGGCAGGGCCTGCCTCTGAGTCACTGCCTGTGGGCCCCCTGGCTCACCAGTTGGCCTGGTCAACTGTGCTGACTGGGCAGGCCCCAGCCACTGACACGCGGGCCCCACCGCTTATTCCACTAACTAAAATGTTTTAATAATTAAAACTAATTAGTTTAGTTAATTAGTCTATGACAGGTGGGGTCCAGTAGCTAATTAACCTAGATTAGTTAGTTTAATATATTGTTAGACTAACAGAGGCTGACGTGTCACTACTAGGGAAAACCCTAGTAGTAGCGCGGGTTTTGGGGCTATTAGCAGCGCGGGCAGCCGCGCTACCAATAAGGCGCTTCAGCTAACTATTAGTAGTAGCGCGGTCTGTACACGCGCTACTACTCTGGACTGTATCAGCAGCTTGTTTTCGGAACACGCTACTATTAATTAGCTGTAGCGATTTCTTTGCCCCGTGCTACTGCTATATCTTTCATCATTTCCCCCCGGCTTCCTACCCCGTTTCAGCTTCAATAAACAACAATTTCCAGATACTAGGTACTACTAGATATCAATTTCGTAAAGCATTATAGGTACTAGGTAGTACTACTAGATATCAAATTTGAACTAAAACCACGATGAGTAATTTGGAACCGAGGGAGTACTAGATAATAATTTCATATATACTCAACATGCATCCTCAAGCAGTACAAGGTGATATCGACGACGATCATTATATGTAGTTCTAGATAATATCGACGACGATCATCATATGTAGTTCTACATGATACCGACGATGATCATCATATGTAGTTCTAGATGATATAGCCACACGCACACACATGTAGTTCTAGATGATATCGACGACGATCATCATCCTCAAGCCTAGGCGGTGGGTGTTCCTGATAGTAATTAGGATGGCCTGTCCAACACGAAGATTCTTGCCAATGAGGAATCTCTTCCACTCAACCGAGTTTAAGTGTGTGCGACCGTCTGCGTCCATGCGGTAAGTACAGGTGGTGACGGAGCCCCTTGCGGTAAGGCGTAGTCCAGCTGAGCCATCTTCATCAGGCTCGATACCACAACTCACAGATAGGTTCTTTGGCAATTTCTGAATAAGAAAAACATATCAATTAATAAATAGCCTCGCACATACTCTTGCAAATATATTTCTATTAAGTCTAGATTTCTACACTATCAAAAGACACAGTACTACGCATTTGTACTAACTAATCATGAATTCTACTAATAAGTATATATGGATTATCTACACTATTAATAGTTCATTGGATTCTACACTAATAAGAGCATGTGATCAGACTCTACACTAAAGCATATCATCGACTAGATTCCACAAAGCATATCATTGGACTCTACACTAAGCATATCATCGGATTCACTAAGCATATTATCGAATAATTTGCATTTGTAAGTATAACAATAAAGCATATATATATCATCAAATTACTACAGGAAGTACATATAACATACCATTTCATGCCGATCGACCATGGTACTTGTCAGGCGGGTCACGAATGGCACCCCGACAAAGTCATCACGTGGCGAAATTATGTCCCATAGGTTGCACACCTCCTCCTTGCTCAGCCTCATTCTTTGAGCTATGATGGCTTCATGAAGTGGGTTCTCATCATCTTCATCGAATGGGTCCTCATTATCTTCA
Source organism: Triticum aestivum (assembly GCF_018294505.1). Classification (NCBI taxonomy): domain Eukaryota; kingdom Viridiplantae; phylum Streptophyta; class Magnoliopsida; order Poales; family Poaceae; genus Triticum; species Triticum aestivum. The sequence goes on from NC_057800.1 coordinate 421,423,252, forward strand.
TCATTTTCATCATCTTCATCATCTTCGTCATCTTCCACCAGGTTGAGATAAATGACAGCCATCTTGGGTCTTTCTGCTTTGAAAGAGAAGCTGATCAACTCACCACCAGTAAGACGCATGTGGGCAAGGAAACGGGCCCATCCATCTCCTCCAATCTGCGACATATTGCATCCTTTCTCGACCTCCATAGTGTACCCCCCAGGAGCCTCAAATGTCACAGTGTCTCCTGTCAGCTTGTTGAATTTTGACCTCACATTGCATGGGACGATCTGTGTAAAAAGCAAAATGACACAATGCAGTAATGCCAACACTAAAAATAAAATAGTTGTTATATTTCATCTAATTTCTTACCGCCGCATGACGAAAACTCGGCTGGAAGTAGATGCCGAACAGCTTGCCAGTTGCAAGGCTGCTGGTGCACCTTGACTTGCACAGTCGACATAGTGGTGGTGGTGGTGGCGCCATTTTCCTAAAGCAATATAAGCAAAGGATTAACGATTCACTTCACAGGAAAGAAAAACAGTAGCATGTGATATTTTTGGTTCTTCCTCAAGAAGCAATTTTATGGACAAAGCATTTCGGTGGTACCTATTGCCGAAAAAACTTTTCACAAATATCTACCAAATAAGGGTACCAACTACCAAGACATTTCATCTTATCTGGCCCCTATTGCCTAAGATAATTGATTAAAAAAACAAGTGGAAAATTTAACTAAATTGGCACCTACATTTTGCCAAAAAATAACTTATTACAAAAAAACAAAAGCATCTACCTATCCATGTACAGAAAAATAACAATAAAATGGCGCATACTAAATCAACTAAATCAACTAGCCTACTAAATCCACTAGCATACTAAATCAACTAAATCAAAATGTTCCAAATCAACTAAATCAACTAGCCTACTAAATCAACTAAATCAAGATGTTCTAAATCAAGTAAATCAACTACATACTAAATCAACTAAATTAAAATGTTCTAAATCAACTAGCCTACTAAATCAAAATGTAGCAGGGAGGAGGGGTTGTGGATGGAGGAGGGAGGAGGGAGAAGGAGGGGCGACTCGAGGAGGGAGAAGAGAGTAGGACGGAGGAGGAAGACGGGGCGAGGAGGGGCCAGCCGACAGCGAGTGGAGGGAGGACGGAGAAAGAAGGCGGAGCGAGGAGGGGCCGGCCAGCGGCGACTAGAGGGAGGACGGAGGAGGAGGCTGGTACTGAGTCCAGCGAGGAGGAGGAGGTGGCGGCGGTGCAGATCGGAGGAGGGGCGACGGGGGAGGACCGGCGTGGGGGGTTGAGGGGGAGATCGAGTGAGTGTGAGTGTGAGTGGATCGGATAGGTCGGAGAGTGAAGGAGATGGAATGGCTTAGCAGTAGCGCGCTATAGCAAAAGGCGCTACTGCTAAACGACCTAGCAGTAGAGCCTTTCACAAAGAGCACGCTACTGCTATGTGTCAGCATATAAAAATAGACATCAAAAATACATTGATCATCAATGATCTTTTTGTGTACAATCTGATTTGTCAATATGAGTCCTCACCAGTTCAAGAACGGCTGAAGACTCATATTGCAGCCACAAATTTTACACATAGAGTTCAATGAAGACCAAGTGGTTGTGAAAGTTTGAGAAGTAACATTTTTAAGGTGGTACAAACTCTCTTCACGAAGCGAGGTGGGACTAAATTTTTTAGTAAGCTTAGCAGTAGCGGTTATTGTGTAAATGCGCTACTACTATGGTCCCTAGCACTAGCGCTCTTCATGCAAGCGCGCTGCTGCTAGAACTAGCCTCGCGGCGGCGGCGTGGCAATTATAGCAGTAGCGCGTCTTAGAGTGGGCGTGCTACTGATACATTCATTTCAGCAGCGAGGTTTGTGCGCGAGCGCTACTGCTAGTTAGCAGCAGCGCCTAATTTTAAAGCGCGCTGCTGGTAAGATTCTGTGTATAGGCTTTTCCCTAGTAGTGTGTGGGTCCCACTGGACCCACAGGTCAGGTTTGACCTGGTCAGCGAGTCTGTTGACTGCCGACGTCATCAACACGTCATGCTGACGTCATTTTTCCTTTTCTGTGAATTTAACTAATTTCTAGAAATGCTTTAATCTTTGAAAATTCATAGAAATTAAACCGTAACTCCGATGAAAATGTTTTCTATATGAAAGTTGCTCAGAAAAATCCCACGAATCCGAATGCGTGGTCCATTCACCTGTCACATGCCCCTAGAATGCTGAATATGGAACCGTCCCCTCTCTTTCATCTGTCTGGAATTCGTCTAACGCCGGGGATTCATCCTCGGATGTTTATCCCCTCCGTCTGCAACGTGTAGTACTACGTTAGGGCAACCCTAGCTCTGCCTATCGTCATGTTATGCCTTGTGATGCATTGTTTGCTCTGTATTTACTGTTTTTCCCCCTCTTCTCTCTGGTAGACCCCGAGACCGATGTTTCCCCTGTGATCGACTACGTCGACGACGACCCCTCCTTGCCAGAGCAACCAGGCAAGCAAAACCCCCTTGAGCATTCCAATATCGCCCATTTCTTTCCCTCTCATGCTTGCATTAGAACTGCTACTGCTTTCTGTATGATCCTACTCTGATGCTTAGCCTGTTGTTGTTACCTGCTTTCATGCCTTACCTGCTTATCCTAAACTGCTTAGTATAGGTTGGTTAGTGATCCATCAGTGACCCCCACCTTGTCCCAGTTGCCCCGCTTTATGTTCGATGACTTGATCACGTGATCGATGTCCAGGCCCCGACACCGCACATCACCCCCCTAGTTCCCGGGGCGATGGCCCATGACCCCTGGGGGCATAGGTTTAGTCCGGCGTGCTGACCTCTCTATTAAACCTAGGTCAGGTTGCAGCGTATTGTTTGGCCGAGGCCGGGCATGACCCAGGAAAGTGTGTCCGGCCGGAGTTAATCGAGCGTGGTGGGTAAGTTGGTGCACCCCTGTAGGGAAGAAAACATCTATCGATAGCCTGTCCTACGGTAACGGACACTTGGAGTTGTATCCTGATCGATACAACTAGAACTAGATACTTGTGATGAGAAATGGATTGTGATGAGAAATGGATAGTATGGCTCTGGGATTTCTTTCTCACAGGAAGTCGAGAAAGGATCTCTAGCCGAGGTTGATAACACTTCTACTACTTTACTTTATGCTACTCTACCCCCTCCTGTTGCTACAAGATGGTGGTTTCCAGATGATGCTAGTCTTCGATAGGCTAGGCTTTCCCCTTCCCTTCTGGCATTCTGCAGTTTAATCCACAGATACAACCCATTCCTTTGATACAGATGCATACTTAGTTTAGATCTGATGTAAGTCTTGCGAGTACTTTGGATCAGTACTCATGGTTGCTTTGCTACTTCTTTTTCCCCCATACCCGATTGTTGCGACCAGATGACGGATCCCAGGAGCCAGACGACGCCACTGATGACTACTACTACCCGAAGGATGCCTACTACTACGTGACGGCCGCTGACGACTTGGAGTAGTTAGGAGGCTCCCAGGAAGGAGGCCTTGCCTTTTCAATCAATGTTGCTTTTGTGCTAGGCTTCTTAAGGCAAAACTTGTCTAACTTATGTCTGTACTTAGATATTGTTGCTTCCGCTGACTCTTGTGTATCCGAGCTTATGTATTCGAGCCCTCGAGGCCCCTGGCTTGTAATATAAAGCTTGTATTATTTTAATTTGTGTCTAGAGTTGTGTTGTGATATCTTCCCGTGAGTCCTTGATCTTGATCGTACACATTTGCGTGTATGATTAGTGTACAATTGAATCGAGGGCGTCACAGTTTCCTCACTTGTCACAGATGGGCTCGTTCCCGTGGGAAGAGCACGGACCCTGGATGCGCTCCATGTTGTCGCAGATGGGCTCCTTCCCCTTGGAAGAGCACAGCTGTAGGGTGCCCTCCCTGATGTCAAAGACGGGCGCTTTCCCCTTGGAAGAGCAGATGGGCTCTTTCCCCTTGGAAGAGCTGGAGAGGATGCCCTCCTCATGGTCGCCATCAATGAGGTCTGACTTGGAAGCTGTGGGTCCCAAGCCAGTGTCGCGAACATGTCCTTCAGAAATGACAAAAAGGGCTCAATGGCGATGTAGAATGGGAAATTGTTGACAACAATCTAGAGGAGATCAGCGGCGGGACCTTGGATGAGATCGACGGCATTGAACCCGAGGGGTTGGGGTGGGCCACTTAACCTGTGACATAGCCCGCCTCAGGTTATTGTTGTTGATGACCTCGATGTCGTAGCCGGCGGCCGAGACATGCCCGCATACTGTAGCCCGCTGCTTGAGTGCATGTCGCCAGTAATGGTCGTCAGCTTCCTCAGCGACATTGGGCGAAGAGACCGCTATACACCTCTTTTGGGCCAGTCGCTCCTCGAGCTCCACAGGAAGCGTAGCCGGGCTTAGGCTGTGATGCTCTGGAGTGGGGGATGGGGATGGGGATCTGTGGGAAAGGGTTGTTTGGCAGGCGTCATCTAAGAAACTCAGGGCGGCTTGGGTATGGAGATCGGTGGATAAGTTGCACAGGCAAACCGACAGATGTTGACAATGGACGCCTTGCGGTGGCGCGCGGGGGGGGGGGAGCTTGCTAGGGTTTCGAGCGAGGGAGGGAGTGTGTGTGCGCATGCATGCACGAGGAGGTTTTGGTGCATGTGTGTGTGTGGAGAGGGCACGGGGTGTTTGAGGAAATGACGCGGGTATTGAAAATTTTACTACGTGGGAGTCAAACGCGAGAGTGAAATGCCAGGCTATTGAAAATTTTGATGATAGTGCATCGCACACAGTCCGGAGATAACAATCGTGTGTTATGAAACAAAAAACCCTCGAGGCGGGCAGATATTTTCTAGGGATGCAGGAGGGATTGGGAACAAGAAACATCGCACACGGTCCGAAGATAACAACTGTATGTTATGAAACAGAAAAACCCTCGAGGCGGGTAGATATTTTCTAGGGATGCGGGTGGGATTGGGAACAAGAAACATCGCAGACGGTCCGGAGATAACAACCGTGGGTTACGAAATAGAAAAACCCTCGAGGCGGGCAGATATTTTTGAGAGGGGGAGCCTCGTGGAGCCATATGTACCGTGCGGACGTGTGTGTGGCAGGAGCACCAGCGTGGCACATGGTTAGTTTGAGTGAAATGTGTCTGTTGCGTCATTCGACTTGTCTAATGTTCATAAATTTGGCGAAAAATGACGCGGGAGAGGGTCAGAACACGAACACACTTGCATGTGGACCAAATTTATTCATAAAAAGGGTGGTTCGATTTTCAAAAACCAAATGCAACATCGATGTGGCACCTCTCTCGCAAAGCGCGCGGTATTGCTTGCCCCCACCCCTCCCCCCTCGTGTCAGCATGAAGGGAATCCTAAGCTATGAATGCATGCCCCCTCCCCCCCAACCGAGGTTCACCTAGCAAAGTGCGAAGTAGCTAGCAGCCCCCCTCCCTCGTGTCGACACGAAGGGAATCCTAAGCTATGAATGCATGCCCCCCCCCCAACCAAGGTTCACCTAGCAAAGTGCGAAGTAGCTAGCCCCCCCCCCCCTTCCCTCGTGTCGGCATGAAGGGAATCCTAAGCTATGAATGCATGCCCCCCCCCAACCGAGGTTCACCTAGCAAAGTGCAAAGTAGCTAGCAGCCCCCCCCCCCCTCGTGTCTTCGCGAAGGGAATCCTAAGCTATGAATGCATGCCCCCCAACCGAGGTTCACCTAGCAAAGTGCGAAGTAGCAACCCCCCCCCTCCCACACACACACACACTTTCAGTCAGCGGGCCAGAGAGGCATATCTCACCAAGATGGATCGTAAAACGGACCAAGAATAATCCACCTTGGTCATACAACCTCTCTCTTGTTGTTGGTCAAAGTGATGGTCATCCATGCGACCTCGGAGATGGGCTAGCTCGCCAATAATCACGCAAGTAGCTAGTCCCCGAAGACAACCATTGCATGTGTGTGGCCCAAACATATGTATGGAGAGGTATGTTTTTGAGTAACAATGGAACAACTTTGATGTGGCACCGTGATTTCGAACTAGAAATCCCCACACTGAGTGAGGGTTAGGTTGACGATGCATATGTATGTTACACCACACTTCAAGCCAACGACGGGGATTCATGCATGCGTGCAGAGTATATGCGCTCAAACTTAAGGTCTGAATCTCACCATGACCTATACTACGATAACACGAACCAAATGAAGAATCCGCCATGGTAACCTATCTTGTTGTTGGTCAAGGTGATCATGGATGTCCACATGGGCCCACGAATATATAGGCTTGTCACTGATAACCATGCGAGGGAGTATATCGTTCGAAGGCAACCACTACATGCATATGTATGGAGGTGATGCGTGCATGCATGTTTGAATACCATTTCACAACATTGATCTAGCGTGTGCGTCAAAAATCATACACTAGCTCCCCACACAGAGCAAGATCGGTTGATGATGTGTCATTGTACTAGCCACTTCGACTCGATGGGAGGGATTCATGCGTACACATGCATGTGTGTGTGCTCAAATTGTATCATGCATGTCATCCTAGAGCAAAAATAATAATCCCCTCCTAAGTCAAATTAACCTCTCTTGTTGTTAGGCAAAAAGTAGTGATGGACCAAGCGGGCCCACAGATGGAAAGCATCGATATCGCTGATAACCGCTTAAGTGGGTGCGAGAGGACAACCACCATTGCTTTGCATGTGGGCCAAACATATATATGTTGAATACCCAAAATGCACAACTTTGATGTGCCGCGTGCCTCAAAAACCATAAACCATGCACCCACACAGAGCAGGTTCATGAAGCGTACTACATCTGATGGTCCCCTTCCCCCCTCTTCACCGCATACTATATGCTCCTTCCATAATATATGTACAACCCAAAAGAATCCTCGTCGATGGTGAAATCAATTAACCTCTTCAGATGTAGGTCAAAGTGATGCATGCATGCATCAACGATGGCCTCGTGGGCCCACAGATGGAAGCGTCACACGTGAGTGTCCTAGCTAGGATAACCACCACGTGCATGCATGTGGGCCAAAAAGGTGTTGTGCGATGTTTGAATAGCTAATTTCACAATTTTGATGTGGCACGTGCCTCGAAAACCAAAAAGTCCCGACACTGGATGAGGTGTACTTGTTCACGGACGTGTACGTACAGTATATATGCTAGTCCCCTCCCACCTCTTCGACGCGTACTATATACCAGCATAACACAAACAAACAAAATTCTAACTTGCTGGTCAAATCAACCTCACTGTCGGCTATTCATCAAAGTCATGGACGATGACCTCGCGGGCCCACAGAAAGCGTCACACGCGAGTATCAAGTGTCGTGTAGGACAACCATCGACTGCATGTGGCGAAAACATGTATGTATGAAAGGGTTATGTAATGTTTTAAATAACGATTTCACGGCTCTGATGTGGCACCGGCCTGCCTAACAAAATGGCCAACCCACACGGTGGCTCACAACTCATAGTGTACTGTGAGCCACCCGCCACGCCCAAACGCACACACCCACACCCACACACACACCGCGAATCCACCGAAACTATGATGAATGTTAAATTAATTATCCTGCGTTGAACATATGTTACCAAAGGAGGGACATTTTAATTTCAAAAAAAAACACAGAGATCATTAAGACATTTTAGTACATTAATTGATTGATTTTCTACGGGTATATTGTGCAAAAATCAAATTTGAGCTACATGCATGCTACCTCTTGAGCATGTGTTGGCTTTCCCTTGAAGAGGAAAGGGTGATGCAGCAAAGTAGCATAAGTATTTCCCTCGGTTTTTGAGAACCAAGGTATCAATCTAGTAGGAGATGATACGCAAGTCACCTAGTAGGAGATGATACGCATGATGTAGAGGGATAAACTCAAGCAATATGATATAAACCCCATCTTTTTATCCTCGATGGCAACAATACAATACGTGCCTTGCTACCCCTACTGTCACTGCGAAAGGACACCACAAGATTGAACCCAAAGCTAAGCACTTCTCCCATTGCAGGAAAGATCAATCTAGTAGGCCAAACTAAACCGATAATTCAAAGAGACTTGCAAAGATATCAAATCATGCATATAAGAACTAAGAGAAGAACCAAATATTATTCGTAGATAAACTTGATCATAAATCCACAATTCATCGAATCTCGGAAAACACACCGCAAAAAGTATTACATCGAATAGATCTCCAAGAACATCGAGGAGAACTTTGTATTGAGAACCAAAGAGAGAGAAGAATCCATATAGCTAATAACTATGGACCCGAAGGTCTGTGGTAAACTACTCACACATCATCGGAGAGTCTATGGTGTTGATGTAGAAGCCCTCCGTGATCAATTCCCCTTTGGCAGATCGCCGGAAAAGGCCCCAGATGGGATCTCACGGGTACGGAAGGTTGCGGTGGTGGAAAAGTGGTTTCGTGGCTCCCCTGATGTTTTTAGGGTATAAGAGTATATATAGGCGAAAGAAGTACGTCGTTGGAGCTCCATGGGGCCCACGAGGGTGGGGGCGCGCCTACCCCCCTGGGCGCTCCCTCCTATCTCATGGATGCCTCATGGAGTTCTAGACTTCCACTCCAAGTCTCCTGGTTTGCGTTTGTTCCAAGAAAGATCCTCGCGAAGATTTCGTTCTGTTTGGATTCCGTTTGATATTCCTTTTCCGCAAAACACTAAAATAGGCAAAAAAACAGAAACTGGCACTGGGCCTCCTGTTAATAGGTTAGTCCCAAAAATAATATAAAAGAGCATATTAAAGCCCATTAAACATCCAAAATAGATAATATAATAGCATGGAACAATCAAAAATTATAGATACGTTGGAGACGTATCAAGCATCCCCAAGCTTAATTCATGCTCATCCTCGAGTAGGTAAATGATAAAAAATGAATTTTTGATGTGGAACGCTACCTAACATAATTTTCAATGTAATTTTCTTTATTGTGGCATGAATGTTCAGATCCAAAAGTTTCAAGACAAAAGCTTAATATTGACATAAAAATAATAATACTTCAAGCATACTAACCAAGAAATTATGTCTTCTCAAAATAACATAGCCAAAGAAAGCTCATCCCTACAAAATCATATAGTTTGGACATGCTTCATTTTCGTCACACAAAATGCTCCAATCATGCACAACCCCGATGACAAGCCAAGCAATTGTTTCATACTTTAGCATTCTCAAACTTTTTCAACTTTCACGCAATATATGAGCGCAAGCCATGGACATAGCACTATAGGTGGAATAGAACAGTGGTTGTGGAGAAGAAAAAAAGGAGGAACATAGTCTCACATCAACTAGGCGTATCAATGGGCTATGGAGATGCCCATCGATATATATCAATGTGAGTGACTAGGGATTGCCATGTAACGGATGCACTAGAGCTATAAGTGTATGAAAGCTCAACAAAAGTAACTAAGTGGGTGTGCATCCAACTTGCTTGCTCACGAAGACCTAGGGTAATTTGAGGAAGCCCATCATTGGAATATACAAGCCAAGTTCTATAATGAAAAATTCCCATTATTATATGAAAGTGACAACATAAGAGACTCTCTATCATGAAGATCATGGTGCTACTTTCAAGCACAAGTGTGGAAAAAGGATAGTATCATTGCCCCTTCTCTCTTTTTCTCTCATTTTTTTGTTTGGGCCTTTTTTATGGCCTCTTTTTTCATCCGGAGTCTCATCCCGACTTCTGGGGGAATCTTAGTCTCCATCATCCTTTCCTCACATGGGACTGATACGTCTCCAACGTATCTATAATTTTTTATTGCTCCATGCTATATTATCTACTGTTTTAGGCAATATTGGGCTTTATTATCCACTTTTATATTACTTTTGGGACTAACCTATTTACCGGAGGCCCAGCCCAGATTTGTTGTTTTATGCCTATTTCAGTGTTTTGAAGAAAAGGAATATCAGACAGAGTCGAAACGGAACGAAATCAACTGGAGAAGTTATTTTTGGAAGAAAACACACCTGATGGACTTGGACCTCACGTCAAGGAAGGAACGAGGTGCTCACGAGGGTGGGGGGCGCCCCCCCCCTAGGGCGCGCCCCCCTATCTCGTGGGGCCCTCATGGCTCCCCTGACGTGTTTCTTCCGCCTATATAACTCCATATACCCTAAAACTTACATACCACAATAGATCGGGAGTTCCGCCGCCAGAAGCCTCTGTAGCCACCGAAAACCAATCTAGACCCGTTCTGGCACCCTGCCGGAGGGGGCAATCCTTCTCCGGTGGCCATCTTCATCATCCCGGTGCTCTCCATGACGAGGAGGGAGTAGTTCTCCCTCGGGGCTGAGGGTATGTACCAGTAGCTATGTGTTTGATCTCTCTCTCTCTCGTGTTCTTGAGGTGATACGATCTTGATGTATCGCGAGCTTTGCTATTATATTTGGATCCTATGATGTTTCTTCCCCCCTCTTCTCTCTTGTAATGAATCGAGTTTCCCCTTTGAAGTAATCTTATCGGATTGAGTCTTTAAAGACTTGAGAACACTTGATGTATTTCTTGCCGTGGATATCTATGGTGACAATGGGATACCACGTGCCACTTGATGTATCTTAAGGTGACCAACTTCCGGGTTTCGTGACATTGGGAACCTATGCATAGGGGTTGGCACACGTTTTCGTCGTGATTCTCCGGTAGAACTTTGGGGCACTCTTTGAGGTCCTTTGTGTTGGTTGAATAGATGAATCTGAGATTGTGTGATGCATATCGTATAATCATACCCACGGATACTTGTCGTGACATTGGAGTATCTAGGTGACATTAGGGTTTTGATTGATTTGTATCTTAAGGTGTTATTCTAGTACGAACTCTAGGGCTGTTTTTGACACTTATAGGAATAGCCCAATGGATTGATTGGAAAGAATAACTTTGAGGTGGTTCCGTACCCTACCATAATCTCTTTGTTTGTTCTCCGCTATTAGTGACTTTGGAGTGACTCTTTGTTGCATGTTGAGGGATAGTTTTATGATCCAATTATGTTAGTATTGTTGACGGGACTTACAATAGTGAAAGTATGAACCCTAGGCCTTGTTTCCTAGCATTGCAATACCGTTTATGCTCACTTTTATCATTAGTTACCTTGCTGTTTTATAATTTCAGATTAAAAATACCTTTATCTACCATCCATATACCACTTGTATCACCATCTCTTCGCCGAACTAGTGCACCTATACAATTTACCATTGTATTGGGTGTGTTGGGGACACAAGAGACTCTTTGTTATTTGGTTGCAGGGTTGCTTGATAGAGACCATCTTCATCCTACGCCTCCTACGGATTGATAAACCTTAGGTCATCCACTTGAGGGAAATTTGCTACTGTCCTACAAACCTCTGCACTTGGAGGCCCAACAACGTCTACAAGAAGAAGGTTGTGTAGTAGACATCAGGGACAATGATCTAATAATGAAGATCATCACACTTTTATTTACTTACAAATCAAAAATTACAACTCGATACTTAGAAAAAAAATATGACTCTATGTGAATGCCTCCGGTGGTGTACTAGGACGTGCAATGAATCAAGAGTGACATGTATAAAAAATTATGAATGGTGGCCATGCCACAAATACGATGTCAACTACATCATCATGCAAAGCAATATGACTATGATGAAGCGTGTCATAATAAACGGAACAGTGGAAAGTTGCATGGCAATATATCTCGGAATGGCTATGGAAATGCCATAATAGGTAGGTATGGTGGCTGTTTTGAGGAAGGTAAATGATGGGTTTATGGTACCGGCAAAAGTTGCGCGGCACAAGAGAGGCTAGCAATGGTGGAAGGGTGAGAGTGTGTATAATCCATGGACTCAACATTAGTCATAAAGAGCTCACATACTTATTGCAAAAATCTACAAGTCGTGAAAACCAAGCACTACGCGCATGCTCCTAGGGGATAGATTGGTAGCAAAAGACCATCGCTCGTCCCTGACCGCCACTCATGAGGAAGGCAAACAAAGAACACATCATGCTTTAAATTTGTCACACAACAGTTACCATACGTGCATGCTACGGGACTTGCAAACCTCAACACAAGTATTTCTCAATTTCACAATTACTCAACTAGCACGACTCTAATATCACCAGATTTACATCTCAAAACAATTAGCAAGTATCAAACTTCTCATAGTATTTAATGCACTCTATATGAAAGTTTTTATTATACCCATCTTGGATGCCCATCATATTAGGACTAGTTTTATAACCAAAGCAAATTACCATGCTGTTCTAAAAGACTCTCGAAATAATATAAGTGAAGCATGAGAGATCAATAATTTCTATAAAATAAAACCACCATGGTGCTCTAAAAAGATATAAGTGAAGCACTAGAGAAAAATTATCTATCTCAAAAGATATAAGTGAAGCACATAGAGTATTCTAATAAATTCTGATTCATGTGTGTGTCTCCCAAAAGGTGTGTAAAGCAAGGATGATTGTGGTAAACTAAAAAGCAAAGACTCAAATCATACAAGACGCTCCAAGCAAAACACATGTCATGTGGTGAATAAAAATATAGCCTCAAGTAAAGTTACCGATAGACGAAGACGAAAGAGGGGATGCCTTCCGGGGCATCCCCAAGCTTAGGCTTTTGGTTGTCCTTGAATTTTACCTTGGGGTGCCTTGGGCATCCCAAAGCTTAGTCTCTTGCCACTCCTTGTTCCAAAATCCATCAAATCTTTATCCAAAAACTTGAAAACTTCACAACACAAAACTTAACAGAAAATCTCACGAGCTCCGTTAGTATAAGAAAACAAACCACCAATTTAATGTATTGTAATTAACTCTATTTATATTGGTGTTAAACCTACTATATTCCAACTTCTCTATGGTTCATACCCCCGATACTAGCCATAGATTCATCAAAATAAGCAAACAACACACGAAAAACAGATTCTGTCAAAACAGAACAGTCTGTAGCAATTTGGAGGTTTCGAGTACTTCTGTAACTCCAAAAATTCTTAAAAATCAGGAAGACCTAAATAATTTGTATATTTATCGACTTTAGTTGGAATTGGTATTTTATCGCTCTCTGGTAAAAAAATGAAAATTGTTTTCGTGAGCGCATACTTTCTGTTTTTTCAGCAAGATCAAACAACAATCACCCAAGAAGATCCTAAAGGCTTTACTTGGCACAAGCACTAATTAAAACATAAAAAACACAATAATAACAGAGGCTAGATAAATTATTTATTACTAAATAGGAACAAAAATAAAATTGGGTTGCCTCCCAACAAGTGCTATCGTTTAACGCCCCTAGCTAGGCATAGAAGTAAGAATAGATCTAGGTATTGCCATGATAATGATAAGGCAAATCGCGAAAACTCGTCTCATACTCCCTACGTTTAGCAGAAAGTTTTCTTTGTGGCAAGAAAAAGTAATCAAAAGGACTAAATTTAATGGGACAAAAGTCCCCAAGATCAAGCTCGGGAGGTATTGGTTCCTCCTTTGGCCCTTCATATTGCACAACCAATTCATCATTATAAGCATCCATTTGGCAAAAAGTCATGAGTCTTAGTTCAAGAGAAAAACCTAACCCATTGTTCTGGATAGCAAAATTATCATTAAGTTCAGAAAATCCTGTCAACTAGAACATCAGTAGGAACCTTTTTTCTAAGGTTTTCATTATAAGCAACATGATCTAGAGATCGTACACGCATTATGTCTTCTTAATAAAAAAGGATTGCTTCTATGGGAGGACGGCCGACATCCACCCTATAATGCGCAAAAAATTTGTTGGCCTCTTTTATTATAAATCTGAACTCATGAGCTAAAAAGACGGTAGTTGCTCGCTTAACAGAAGAATGCTCAATATTGGAAAATTCTAGAAAAATCCTTTGTATGCAAGGATGCATGTGGATAAATTGTCTTTCAAGTTCAACCACGAGCAAAGATATAGCATCCGCAAGACTACTAGTTTTATGAAGAATAGATCCGCCCATAGTGGGCAAAGCACCGACGCAAGTAAAGAAATCTTGAATAACTCCTTTTCCAATAATATTACCACTACCAATCCGAAACTTTTTAGTGTGTAAAATAGTAGGTCCTTCATGAGGATAATCAAAAGCATCAAAGTTTCCCCCATCGTTACTACTATCCTTTTCAATGATAACCTCCCTAGTTTCAGACATGATGGCAACAAACCGCACTAAGAACGAACACACAAGAGGCAAGCGAAAAGAGACGAACGAAAAAGGGCGAATAAAATGGCAAAGGTGAAGTGGGGGAGAGGAAAACGAGAGGCGAATGGCAAATAATATAATGCGAGGGAGAAGAGTTTATGATGGGTACTTGGTATGTCTTGACTTGAGTGTAGATCTCCCCGGCAACGGCGCCAAAATCCTTCTTGCTACCTCTTGAGCATGCGTAAACCTTGAAGAGGAAAGGGTGATGCAGCAAAATAGCGTAAGTATTTCCCTCAGTTTTTGAGAACCAAGGTATCGATCCAGTAGGAGATATGTGATAGCCTGGCTTATTAGGGATGATAGACTACTCATATCATAAGGAATTCCTTCTTTTCCGGGAGCCCATTCGGATAGAACTCCGAAGTTAAGCGTGCTCAGCTTGGAGTAGTGTCAGGATGGGTGACCGACCGGGAAGTTGCTCCCGGGTGCGCACGAGTGAGGACAAAGTGCGCAAAAAAGACTAGTATTGATCTGTGGGGCTAGTCTAGATCCCGCTAGGAGTAACGACCACCGGCGGGTGTGTCCGGGGCGTTACAAGTTGGTATCAGAGCCAACCCTCGCGGTTACACGGATGGTTGCGGACAGGTGCGTGGTCATGTTGTTCATGACATTTGTGACCCGTCGTGGCACCCGACATGGCACATGTACCGGACTGGAAGCACAGACGTTTGTGCCAAGAGGGAACATTCCTATGGCCCGACGAGGACGTCGGTTCCTCTGAGTGGGGGTGTATGTGATAGCCTGGCTTATTAGGGATGATAGACTACTCATATCATAAGGAACTCCTTCTTTCCTGGGAGCCCATTCGGATAGAACTCCGAAGTTAAGCGTGCTCAGCTTGGAGTAGTGTCAGGATGGGTGACCGACCGGGAAGTTGCTCCCGGGTGCGCACGAGTGAGGACAAAGTGCGCAGAAAAGACTAGTATTGATCTGTGGGGCCAGTCTAGATCCCGCCAGGAGTAACGACCACCCGCGGGTGTGTCCGGGGCGTTACAAGATAATATGCAAGTCACATAGTACCTGCACAAACAATCAAGAACCTTGCAACCAACACGATAAAGGGGTTGTCAATCCCTTCACGGTCACTCGCAAAAGTGAGATATGATAAATATAATAAGATAAATATTTTTGGCACTTTTGTTGTATAGATTGTAAAGTAAAGATTGCAAAATAGTAAAGAAGATGCGATGTAAATAAAAAGAGATGCAATATAATAAGAAAGAGACTCGGGGGCCATAGGTTTCACTGGTGGCTTCTCTCATGATAGCATGTATTACGGTGGGTGAACAAATTACTGTCGAGCAATTAATAGAAGAGCGCATAGTTATGAGAATATCTAGGCAATGATTATGAATATAGGCATCACGTCCGTGTTAAGTAGACCGAAACGATTCTGCATCTACTACTATTACTCCACACATTGACCGCTATCCAGCATTCATCTAGAGTATTAAGTTCATAAGAACAGTGTAACGCTTTAAGCAAGATGACATGATGTAGAGGGATAAACTCAAGCAATATGATATAAACCCCATCTTTTTATCCTCGATGGCAACAATACAATATGTGCCTTGCTACCCCTACTGTCACTGGGAAAGGACACCACAAGATTGAACCCAAAGCTAAGCACTTCTCCCATTGCAGGAAAGATCAATCTAGTAGGCCAAACTAAACCAATAATTCAAAGAGACTTGCAAAGATATCAAATCATGTATATAAGAATTCAGAGAAGAACCAAATATTATTCATAGATAAACTTGATCATAAATCCACAATTCATCGGATCTCGGCAAACACACCACAAAAAGTATTAAAACGAATAGATCTCCAAGAACATCGAGGAGAACTTTGTATTGAGAACCAAAGAGAGAGAACAAGTCATCTAGCTAATAACTATGGACCCGAAGGTCTGTGGTAAACTACTCACACATCATCGGAGAGTCTATGGTGTTGATGTAGAAGCCCTCCGTGATCGAGTTCCCCTCCGGCAGATTGCCGGAAAAGGCCCCAGATGGGATCTCATGGGTACGGAAGGTTGCGATGGTAGAAAAGTGGTTTCGTGGCTCCCCTAGTGTTTTTAGGGTATAAGAGTATATATAGGCGAAAGATGTACGTCAGTGGAGCTCCGTGGGGCCCACGAGGGTGGGGGCGCGCCTACCCCCTGGGTGCGCCCTCCTATCTCGTGGACGCCTCACGAAGTTCCAGACTTCCACTCCAAGTCTTTTGGTTTGCGTTTGTTCCAATAAAGATCCTCGCGAAGGTTTCGTTCCGTTTGGATTCTGTTTGATATTCCTTTTCTGCGAAACACTAAAATAGGCAAAAAAACAGAAACTGGCACTGGGCCTCCGGTTAATAGGTTAGTCCCAAAAATAATATAAAAGAGCATATTAAAGCCCATTAAACATCCAAAACAGATAATATAATAGCATGGAACAATCAAAAAATATAGATACATTGTAGACGTATCAATGCAAGTGTGACAGTGCACCTAAATGGATTGCAAAAACACATGTGTCTCAGTGGGTGCATGTTTACTCCCCGTGCAACAAATTTCAAACATTGAGAATCTTGATTTTTAAATTCTAATACATCCAAAACTTATTTGAAGTTCATGAACTTATTGTGTTGTCATATGGACACCAATACAAAGTGGCATTGTACTTTTTTTGTCAAATTTGAGACCAATTTTGATATAATCTTTATCTAATTACAAATGGGAGATTATTAATAATTGGGAACCAATATCCCAAATAGATTATTTATTCGAACCGTGAGTGTTAGACCAACAATGGATACGTGCCATGCTTCGGTTAAGCAATAAAGCGACAACATTAATCATCCAAATAGAAAAACACTATATGTGCCACCGCGTGACCCGTGTGCCACGCGAGCAGGCATGAGTTGACAGGACGCATGCGAGCAGTCTGCCGCGCAGGCATGCGTGCAGGTGCGTGAATTGACGGAGGTGTGCTTGCTGCATAGTGTCATCGGGAGGCGTGCAAGTAGCTGTGTGAAATTTTGGTAGGCATGCCAGCAGTCCGATGCGCAGGCTTACCGGGAGGCGAGCCATCGGTTTGAACGCCGCCCGCCTCTCTCCCACAACTCCCACTACTCCATATTAATGGTGCGCCCGAGCGGTCGCACCCCCCATCCTCGCCACACACACAGAATCCTCTCTCTCCGCTTGCATCCTCGATGCCGCTCTCTGTCCTCAAAGTCGTCGGTGTATGAGGATGCCGCCGAAGCACCCCATCGGAGGGAGTGGCGACGGCGGGGCTGCTAAAGCACCAGAGCATGGCGTGGAGATGGAGAAGGAGGTTGCCGTCACCGCCGGCGAGTTATCGCTGCACCCTGATGTCATCGACAGCGTCAAGCTCCCACAGCCGGAGGCGGAGTTCCACACCGAGTCTGGTGACGACCCCGACAACGACTCCGACTGCCACTCCGGTGATGACTCTGATGACCACTCTGACGACGACTCCGACGACCACTCCGACGACGACTCCGACGACGACGGACAACTGGTTAGTCATCTATACCCATTTATGTGTCAAATAGATCATAGGGTTTCTTTGGTTACTCCTGCCTTCCCCTTTTTGGAAAAGAAATCCTATGGTTATGTTCTCCCAATCCATGAAATCTGAGTAAGTTTCATTAGATCCGTGTAGTGTATTGATTGTTTGAATGGTACAAGTGATAAGTGATTAGTTGTTTCATCTGTGCAAATTATTTCTGCTAGTAATCCGACTAGGGTTAGTGTTCGTGCTTATAATTCCTAGCCAGGACTTGGTAATTGATTGTGAATAACCTGCATATGTTTGTGCCATTATTTTCTTCAAGATTGTTCTGTACATAGACGAGTGTGCTTAAAAATCAAACCATAATCTCTGGATATGTATAAATAAATAGCCATGAATTACTAATCCTACTTCACGGCATGTAATCATTGATTTGATGCCAAATTTGTTTTACTATTTGTATAGGTGTTGTCTAACGATGTGGACAGCGAGGATGAAGATGTCCAGAGGAGGTACAAGAGGCAAATATTGAGGGAGCTTTATGCGGGAATGCATAATGATACGTCTCAAACGTATCTACTTTTCCTAACGCTTTTCCTCTCGTTTTGGACTCTAATTTGCATGATTTGAATGAAACTAACCCCGGACTGACAATGTTTTCAGCAGAACTACCATGGTGTTGTTTTTGTGCAGAAATAAAAGTTCTCGGAATGGAAAGAAACTTTGCGAGGATTTTTTATATCAATAATAAGAATTTCTGAAGCCAAGACCTGCCGGAGAGGGGCACCTGGGTGGGCGCAACCCACCAGGGCGCGCCCCCCTCTCCTGGCACACCCAGGTGGGTTGTCCCCACCTGGTAGCCCTGCTGACCCTGAAACCAATGCTATAAAATCCTATTTTTGGAGAAAAAATTAGGGAGAAAGAATTATCGCGATCCACGAGACAGAGCCGCCGCCAAGCCCTGTTCTTCCTCGGGAGGGCAGATCCGGAGTCCGTTTGGGGCTCCGGAGAGGGGGGTCTTCGTTCTTCGTCATCACCAACCCTTCTCCATCGCCAATTCCATGATGATCCCCACCAGGAGTGAGTAATTCCTTTGTAGGCTCACTGGTCGGTGAGGAGTTGGATGAGATTCATCATGTAATCGAGTTAATTTTGTTAGGGCTTGATCCCTAGTATCCACTATGTTCTTAGATTGATATTTCTATGACTTTGCCATGCTTAATGCTTGTCACTTTGGGCCCGGGTGCCATGATTTCAGATCTGAACCATTTATGTTATCACCATTATATCCATGTTCTAGATCCGATCTTGCAAGTTATAGTCACCTACTACGTGTTATGATCCGGTAACCCCGGAGTGACAATAACCGGGACTTCTTCCGGTGATTACCGTAGTTTGAGGAGTTCATGTATTCACTATGTGTTAATGCTTTGTTCCGGTTCTCTATTAAAAGGAGGCCTTAATATCCCTTAGTTTCCAATATGGACCCCACTGCCACAGGAGGGTAGGACAAAAGACGTCATGCAAGTTCTTTTAATAAAGCACGTATGACTATTTACAGAATACATGCCTACATTATATCGATGAACTGGAGCTAGTGTCGAATAGCCCTAGGTTATAACTGTCACATGATGAATATCATCCAACAAGTCACTGATCTAATGCCTATGAATTTATCTTATATTGTTTCTGCTAAGTTACTACTGCTATCATCACTGTTACGCTTGCTACAAAATTACGGCTATCACTGTTACTATTACTATTGTTGTTGTCACTACTATCAAAACTATCAAACTACTTTGCTACTGATTACCTTGCTGCAGATAATTAATCTTCGGGCGTGGCTGAATTGACAACTCAGGTGCTAATACCTTCAAATATTCTTTGGCCCCCCTTGTGTCGAATCTATAAATTTGGGTTGAATACTCTACTCTCAAAAACTATTGCGATCCCCTATACTTGTGGGTTATCACATAACAGGCGTATTAGGACCTGGAACGGCGGCTATCGATGCCCATTTTGCAACCAGAAGCTTCATGATGCATATCTAAGTGTTCTGACGCATGCAAGAGGACGAGCCATTGGCTCCTTCAAGCAGAAGTATTCTCGCAGGGTGGCACACGGCGCGTACGCCGAGTAACTGGAGAAGCTTCAGGATCGTGACGGCATGTGAGATGAGATGTGGGATGGATCGAACCATGTACGCTTGAGTATGCTTAATGACAGTTGAACTATGTACTTATGGTTGAACTATGCCTATGTACGTGTACGCTATTATCTATGTCCGAGTATGTTAAATATTTGGTCAAAATTTGGTAAAAATTACACAGGGGGACCAATAAACCAGGACGAAGGTAGTACATCAATCATACATAGTTCCCAAAATTGGAACCATGTGCAATGACTTTCATTTTGCCTGTTGCGTCAATCACACACGGTTCGCTCTAGCAAACCGTCGCCCCAAAATTCTTTGTGGGACAGAAAATCCTCACCACCCAATTCAAAAAAGAAAAAAGAAAACCCTCACCATCCCCACGTCACAAAAACCCTCACCCCGCCCACCACCCCCTCTAGTACATTCCCCATTCACACATACACAAGCTCCTCCACGTCTATGCCATGGCACCGCCTATCGCGGCGGTAAACACTTAGCTCGACGCCTGCTGTCACTGCCAGGCTGTTGGCAAAGCCCACCGCATTTCGCCACTTCCCCTTGCCGCCGCCTATCGCCATCGACTTTCTCAATGTTGCTCGCGGTCGACCCAGCTTCGCTCGGTTGGGGAATCTGCCGTACTAAGGGTTCTTTCTCATGGACGACAAGGTAACTAATTTAATGAGATATTATCTCATCTCTTATCCCAGTTCATCTGCCTCCTTTAATCACCCGGCGGAAATCGCTGTGAATTCATTTTTATTCGAGCTTATTTGAGGGTTTTCTTTCATTCATAGAATCTATAGTGCGCCGAACTTCAGGACTTTGCGACCTCTGCCAGAGATTCCATCTCACCATACCAGATAACTTGAGGACGCGCATGGTATGTTCAATCTCACCGTAAATCGGTTGGCATGGCCTACTTTCCTGAACATATTCTAAATATTGCTACATCTGGATAAAAGGTGCCACATGCACCATATACTTCAAAGGGGATTTTTCCCCTCTTCTTTCTATATTAGGCAAATTAATGATGTATTGTTCTTTCGATTACTCTCATATTTCCATGACATCATGTTTACCCTATCTGTTTAATTATAGATTTTTGTCCTTCAATTTCAACTGTTGTACAGTTCTTTCAATTGGGCCCATATTTGCATGTTACCATATTTTCTTTAACAATCCCACCATTTTCTGCAGCACATCTCTTGCTATGCAACAGATTATGTAGTGCTACATAGATCAAGGCTGCATGGATGTCATACTGCACACAAACCATGGATTTTCAATCGTTCCTACTGTAAGACTTGATGAACATGGTGACTCCTATTTCAGCACTGGCTTTTGGAAAGAAATTTCTAAATTTTATGTACTGAAAGCTGGCACTAAAATTGCACTGCACATAAAAGGGTCTGGTCATGAGATATATGCTAACTTCCCCGACAAAATCATCCGTCCAGACTTTGTTTGAAGTAAGTTTTGTTTTCAACTATCTTCATGTTGACTTGCCCAGCAATGTCAAATGAATTGTTTAGTATTAGCAACCAATAGTTATTCCCTTTTCTTACTATATTCCTACATAATAACTTCTAGTTACCAATACACTTTTCTATTGCCCCGTTTTAACTAAATATTCCCTGTACCCCATTTCTATCAGAAAGCGCCGCTGACAAGGAGACTCCGGAGGTGGAGAATGGGGCTGCCAACAAGCGGAGGTGGGGCAAGCTAGAACCGCAAGCGACTCCAGCAGGCCTAGACTTCATCGGCAGCCTCCCCGATGATATGTTGAGAGTCATCATCTCCCTCCTCCCAATCAAATATGGGGCGCAGACAACCGTCCTTTCCCGACGGTGTCACCCCCTATGGAACTCCAGCCCTCTCGAGCTGATCGACACCCACAAGCTCTGCCATGGCTACCGCAAAAGCTTGGACGCGTTCTCCAAGATCCTCGGCAGTCACCTTGGCCCAACCAAAGGCCTTAGAATGGCCAAGTTCTGTTCCAACGGCAAGGACCGAGTCAAGCTTGACGAATGGTTCTGATCCCCCGCCCTAGATCAGCTCGAGGAGCTCACTTTTGATGATGGGCATATGCGGTCACTGCCAACGTCTGCACTCCGCCTCGCGCCCACGCTGCGTGTCACCAAGTTCAGTAACTGCCATTCCCCCCCTTATTGACGCGCCCGCTCTTATTCTACCACGATTGAAGCACCTCGAGCTCGTCGTCGTCTGCCTCTCAAACGGTGACATGGAGCGCCTGTTCCGTGGTTGTACTGCACTCGAGTACCTTCGTCTTCAGGCGATCAATGGGTTGAGTACCTTCCACATCACCTCCATGACTCTCCGGACTATTTACGTGTGTTGCTGGTGCGGCAGGAAGACATCACAAGATGTGTACCACGGTATGGTCATTGAGGACACACCTGCACTTGAGAGATTACTTGTAGTTGATCAAGAAGGTCCAACAAGAATCAATGTCATTTCTGCACCGAAATTGATAGTGGTGGGCTACTCGTCTGACAAATACTCCGAACTTGTTATTGGATCCACACCTGTTCAGGTACAACAGCCGCCTTCTACCTCTCCTTCTACAAATTAACATTATTTCTAATTTTGAAGATGTTTGTTCGTCTGTCATTCAGAAAATGATTCCGACAAGCTTGACCTCGAAACTACGCACAGTAAAGGTCTTGGCACTAGAATCTATCGGCCCCAATCTGGAGCAAGTTGACAGTTTCCTGAGATGCTTTTCGTGCCTGGAGAAGCTATATATCGAGGTGATGTTCCTTTCCTGTTAAATGTTAACCATAAGGGAGTTCAATTTGTGATACCTTTTTCCAAGTTTACAATGACAATCCACTATGATTTCTGAAGGTTCTTTTGGAGGATTTCAGTACATACATGCCCCCCCATATTGGTTGCTTGATCCATATGGTTACAATCAATAAGCATTTCTCATTTTGATTCATTCGTACTAGTTTTCTTAGGGAACTTTCCATCCACTCCAACCTCTTATGAAGAAGGCTACATTTTTCTAGAATGTAATCAAATGCCCATGTTAATCATGCCAGATCGAAGATGGCATGTTAGTGCATTTTACAAATCCTGCAAACCAAATAGGCATGTAGTAATGTTCAAAACTACATGTAGGCACTAACATGTTTTCTTCTTTTGCAGATAAGATTAGGCCCAGTGGTGGATAATGTGATACAATATAACAAACACGTCGAATGCCTAGATCTGCATCTCTCAGAAATTACTTTGAACTCCTACCGAGGGACCTTACCATAGATTATATTCGTCGGGTTCTTTGTTCTTAGAGCAAGGGTGCTAAAGGAAATGAGGTTTGCCCTACATTTATTTTGCAAAAATGAATGGTTTGTTGATTAGTGCCGGCGCCTGCGGCAGAATGGAGTAGGCTCCAAAAATGCTGAATTTCATTTGGGAACTTCAGATGACAGAGTAATCGGAAGTCATCATGTCAACCCCATACATGACTTCTCAGTGGCTGGCCCCTTTACAAAAATTGTGAGGTTTCGAAACCAGACTTACAAGCGGTGATATTAGTTTGAACCTCTCTGATATCCATGTTCAGCGGATCAGCTCGAGCATTTGCAGTTGATGAGCTGAATTTCATTTCTAATATCAATTTGAACCTTGTAATCTTCGAATTTGAACCTTGTAATATTTCGAGCTTTTGTGGTACAGTAGTTGAAATGGCATCGTATGAGACTCGTATATTGCTAGCACTATTTTGACCTTAATATGCAATGGTCTTAGATTTTATTAACCTTTCTCGAATATGTTTACCTTGTCGATCTCACAGCACACGATATGTATAGCTAACTCGACTACGATCTTCGACATTATTACACACAGTTGGTTTCTTCCACCGTGTGCACTGTAGAGAGCAGAATTAATTATCGCACTCGAGTGTCCATCAACACCCTTCTGTGTAACTTTGACCTCATCACCCACGGGTAAACTTATGACCGAAGTCATTCCACAAACTTTATTTTTACAAAGCTTTTTGCCAATAAACGCCCATAATTTGTCCCTCTTCTAGCCGACGCATGGCAAAACTAGCCGGGCAGGAAGCTTGCACGGTAAACAACACGGTAGCGTAGGAACAGGCTCAGTGATGATACATTTGGCACCTCTTCGAGCCCACGTGTGCGATGTTGTGTTGTCAAGCGTGCACTGGAATCCTCCGCTATGAACGCCATGACAAGACGTGACGATTACAGGCCGGTCGGCCCCCATTTATTATAGCGGCCATTTAACCCTTGTGTATCTTCAACCTTTCGATCGCGCCCCACCATTGCAAGAAGCACGCCCACCATGAGAAATTCTTAGAGGGTATCCTGCGCGGCTCCAATGGCGCTCCGAGCGGCTGCCGACGACGAGCAGCAGTTCACCATGTGTGCCGTGGTGGACACTCACAGAAGGTTCATGGACCTCTCGGTGGTGTACACCAACGAACCGGTCTGGGTGGAGCACTCCATCCACATCATGGAGGTGTTGCTTGCCGAGCAGAAGTACAACGTGGTTGGGTTCGACCTCGAGTACACCATCGCTCGTGTTGGGTCTCGTCCCAAGGTCGCCGTCGCCCAGATGTGCGTGCGCCACCACGTCCTCGTCTACCACTACTGCTTGGCCATAAGGCCTTGTGAGTGTTTCACTAGGTTTTTCAATGGTCCCCACTACATGTTCGCTACGGTGGACATCACCAACGATGTAAAGGCGCTCGAGAATTCGGGCATCGCCTGCCAGAATCTTGTCGACATCTAGGGCCAATACACGATCTGGGGCAGCAAGGAGCATGAGAAGGACTCACTGGTTCACCTCGCCGAGGCCATCATCGACCCCTACTACAGAGACGTGAAGGATTCATGCAACAAGGGCAAGCGTGCCTGGCACTTGGCCTGGATGGAGAAACTCGACAAAGCTCACGTCGTGTACGCGGCAAAGGAGGCGTACACGAGCTACGACATGTACGGGCGGATCGTTGACATGAGGAAGGCCTCCTTCCCCAAAACGGCTCGGGATCCAGCCGGAAGCAGAGCAATGGCAAGCGTCGTCGCAACAATAAGTAGATGATTAGATCCTCGTTTCTCCTACTTTAGTATGCATGTAATTGCTTACTTTGGTGTGTGAAAATGTTATGTGTGTAGTCACTTGTGTAATTGTATGCTTAATTTGGTTATGCAATGTTGTCTTTTTAAGTATATATGTTGATGCTCTGTAAACAGAGCGTAGATGTTGTGCGGACAAAGAAAATCACATCGCACACGGACTAAACAATGGAACCCGTCGGCGATGTTTTCATCAATCACTCATAATTGTATACCAGCAATCATTTGCTCACAACACACATGGCTTGTTAGCAGTAATCGTCTGTGTTGTTATCGGTCTTAGCACACGTTTCAGATTACAGACCTGTTTGTCGCGTATCACACACATCTTGTTAAGTTGAACCATTTCCGTCTTCATGTCTCAACGCAAATAGTTCATCCGAGTGAACCGCATGTCATATATCGCACACACCTTGATTTGGCTGACCGTTTCTTTTGTGTTGCCTAGTCACAAACAGTTCATCCGAGTGAACCATACGATGTACATCGCACACACCTTCATCTGGCTGCCCGTTTCTTTTGTGTTGCCTAATCACAAACAGTTAATTGAGTTGGACCGTACCGTATGCCCTACATCGCACACGCAACTAAAATCTGATCTGTGTTTGATGCATCCTCCATCCCAAACGTTTTGCACATTCTTTGCCTATTTTTTTACACCGCCGTTTGCGATTATGACATCGCACACAGTTTCGTGGAAGGGTCTCTGATCGTAGTGCCGCGTTAGCAGCATCCTGCAGTAGTGTGTACCTATGAATCAAATAATGCATTGGTTGTTTGAATGGGATGGATATGAATAAAGCTATAGCATACATTCAAACTCAAATTCAAATCTGGTACAATTTGAAATAGCAGCAATTAAATTACGGTGAAATTACGCTCTCCAGGTCGTTACGGCACACACAGTTGGTAAACACAAATGTTTGCGATATACACCATAATTCGAGACGGTTCACATAGAGGAAACGTGTGCAAGCATGCACACAGTTGTCGTTTGCAAAGCGTGTACGATGCCATACAGTATCACAAATGGTGCGGGCAAACTAAATGCTTGCGTTAGTTTCCTTATCGTACACGATTCGCAACCATGAACTGTTTCTGATGAAGTAAGCATCATAAACGTTGCACCACAGAATAGCGTGTATGATAGTTGTCATGTACGATGGTACGACGTTTTGTAATCTTGTCTGACACTCGTACGACAATTAGCTAATCTTCTTAATTACTTATCGCATACGGTTTGGGAAAAACAAATGTGTGTGATTGTATGCTTATCATACACGTTCTATCATACTGAACCGTTTGTGATAGGCCGCGCATCGTAAACGTAGCATCACAGAATACCGACTGCGATGGCAATGCGAGCACAAACGAGTAGGAGTACTGTATATGCATCTTGGTTCTCTATTCCCGACGGTTTCTGGGTCGTGTGGCAAGGACCCCCCTATCGCCGTCACTCACTGGGCGACGGTTCCAAATGCCGTCACAGAAAGGCTTTAAAACCGTTTGTATAGCACCGACGTGTACCAGTGACTCACTCTTTTACAAGGAACATTTTTCTTCAATATTTAACACATATTTTGCACAAATTTTAAGAAGTGCATTTTTTGAAATCGAGAACATTTTTTTAAGTGAACAAAGTTTAATTAACGTGAACAATTTGGAAAACATGAACAAAAAAATAAAAAACCGAAACTTTTTTGCAATTGCAATTTTTAAAAAAATGAACAATAATTTAAAAGATGAACAAAAAGTTAAATGAAGTGAATATTTTTCAGATTATAAAAAAAATTGATTCCCAATCTGTGTTTTTCAATGGTGAATGATTTTTTAGAAACATGAACAAATTATTTTAAAAATGTGAATATTTTTAAATTCGTGAACAAATTTTGAATTTTGAACAATTCATTTGAATGGTGAACAAATCTCTAAAAGTGAACAAAAATTAACATGAACAAAATTTTAGAAATTATGAACAATTTTTATGAATTGTGAAGAATTTGTACAAAAAGTGAGCAAATTTTGAAAATACAAATAATTTTGGAAAACATGAACTAGATTTTTCAAAATTGTGAACATTTTTCTGAACATGCAAATAATTTTAGAAAACGATATACAATTTTTGAAATAATTAACATTTGGAATTTTGAACATTTTGCGAAAATGTAAATAAAATTATGAATTTCTGAACAATTATTTAAACTCAAGAATTAAGGTAACTCAAAAATAAAAAGAAATGTAACAAAGAAAAGGAACAAAAACAAAAAATAAATCAAAAAGTAGAAAATCCGAAAACGAGTAGAAAACGAAAGAGAAAAATACAGGTTCACGGGCCAAGAAACTTTTCCCCGAATAAGGGATCAATAGCGAAGCTGAACCATTAACATGGGAAAATTGTGAATTTTTTTAAAGTGAACAAAATACGGAAAACATGAACAAAAAAATTAAATAGTAAACATTTTTTCAAATTGCAAGCAAATTTTAAGAAGTGAACCAATTTTAAAAATAATAGATTTAAAAATAAATGATTAAAAAAGGGATATTTTTTGAAATTGCGAACAAATTTTGTTTTCAAAAACATTTTGTGAATGGTGAACAAAATGTGAGAAATGGGATTTTTTTAAAATGTTAGCGTTTTAGAATTTGTGTAAATTTTGAATTTGGAACAATTTGTTTGAGTGATGAACAAATTTTACAAAGTATTTTTTTAAACATGAAGAATTTTTCAAAGCCTGGCGTTTTAAAATTTGAACATTTTTAAAATTGCTAACAAATTTTGAATTCTGAACAATTTTTAAAGTGAGCATTTTTTTAAAAAATGAACTAAATTTTTCAAAAATGTGAACCGGTTTTGAAATTGCGAACACATTTTGAAACCGTGAAAAAAAATTGAAATCTTTATCAAAATTTGGAATTTTGGTAATCTTTTGTTAACTGTGAGAGCGTGGTTTTTGCCCTCCTTTATTTGCCCGATTTTCAGTTGGATTGATTTTGAAATTTGGAGTTTTTGAATATTTTCATATGGACATAAGCACTTGGGTACCCCTTGGCTTTCACCCAAGTGTCCCATTTCCCTCTCTAACCATCATTCCCCCTCTAGTTCATCTCAAAATGATTATTGGAATATTTTTCTTAAATGAAAAATATCCATTTCCCTCTCTTAAACCCTAGCTAGATCAATGTGCTCGAAAGGAAACCCAGTTTTTCTTGCCCATAAAAATCTGGGAAAATTCACAAATATTCTTGGAACCCTAGGGAACCCTCTTGAGAAAAAATATTGCATAACTTTTTGGAATCTTTTTGCTACAGAAAATATTTTCTGTTCTGGACAGAAATGGTGGTTTCTACAGCAACTACCATTTTACTAGCTCCAATGTAACTGATTTTTCTTGTGCATCATCACCTTAGTAGATGATTGCTACCCTCCAAAGCTCAGCTCTCAACTCCCAGTCGTTTGACCTCAGTAACCTCTCAAAGTTACTGATCAGAAACTTACTAGGCTTGTGAAATCTTTTCTACTGCATCTGGATCCAAACCAAAGCGTGGTAACCTTCAAAACTGCCACGAACAACATGCCAGACATGAAATTTGGGCTTAGGTCGGCCTGAGGTCAGAGTTCACACGGTGACCGCGTTCGTCCAGGTGTGCTGGCATACGACCGACGTGCTCTGTGACGCGCCCGAGCCTTTGTTGATCGCGTGCTTGCTTCCCCGCCTGCCTAAGCGTGCCAAACCTCGCCACCATCTTCGTCCTAGCCCCCTTAACTCTCCCCTGGCACTCGCCGATGCTGGAGCTTGCCGTAGCGGGCACGGGCACGGTCCGGCCAACGAAACAGTGCGACGCGCACTTTTCTCGTCGTCACCCCAATGCCCCTGTGCTTGTCCCCGTTTGCCCACAGTCCCCGTGTGAGCTCCTTCTCCTTCTCCCTCTCTCACTGATCCCGCTCGTCGTCGGGCGTCGTGTCCAGGTGTCCAGCGGCAGAGCCCGAACCCCCCTCGACGCTCGGCTATAAATAGAGCCCTTCCCCAGCCTCCTCGAGCATCATCCACCACTCCCACACACTCCACAACCTAGTAGAGAACCATAGCCTGGTCGGGCAGGCCGCGGGCCGGCGTCCCCGAGCTCGAGCTCGCCGGCGATCCCCTCGGGTCGTCTCCGTAGCTCCGGCCCCTTCCAGGCCTGGGCAACCCTTCCAGGGCCTCCGCCACTCTACGGTGGTGCCGTTCCGCCCGGTTGGAGCCCCTGGAGTCGCCTCTGCTCGCCGTCGTCTTTGTCTCCAGCGAGCACTGCTTCCTGTCTCCACTAGAGAGGACGATTCCGACGCTGTCCGACCACCCCTAGCTACTCTACGGGTATGGGCATGTGCGCCTCTGTCTCCTCTCTCAATCCCTCACTCTCGTTTTGGCCAAGGAGCTCTCGTCGCCGGTGTTTGCTCTGGCGAAGCCGCGCCGCCCCGTCTCGTTTCCCCTCTCCTCCTCACCTGACTAGCGGGGCCCGCTAGTCAGCCACTCAGTACACGCGCGAAGCGGTATGAGTGGTGGCGCCCCTAGGCTTTACGCCTTCGACGTCACCCCCCCCCCGTCTGTTTTTATTTAAATTCAAATTTCAGTTATATCCAGAGAGCTTCAAACAGCTATAACTTTTCAACCATAAGTCCAAATGAATTGATTATTTTTGCATTATGTTCTTTGTAAAGAAATCTAGCAGCTCACCAAAAATGGGATTTTTCCCTGCTGTCTAGATTTTCTGGTGAATTTCAGAAGGGTTCTTGATGTTTTCTTTTTGTGTTTGTAAATGTTTTCAGAGGAGTGAACACTACTCCCTCCTTCCATCTATATAGGGCCTAATGCGTTTTTTGAGGCTAACTTACACAAAGCACATCATCAAATTTGTACGTGAAAGGACCTTTCAATGATATCATTTTCACATTATGCATGTCATGTACTATTAATCTTGTCAATAGTCAAAAGCGGTCTTGAAAAATGCATTAGGCCCTATATAAATGGAAGGAGGGAGTACACCACGACACTCAAATCAGCATAAAACAATCTGTTGGCATATGTCACCTAAGGCGGCACATTTAGTGTCGGCAAAGATCTATGGCGACAGAAATGAGTTGTCGCCTATAGTCCTGACGGGAAAGGTCTTTTCTGACAGATAAATCTATGCCAACAGCAGTTTGATGGGCTAGATGAGATCTACGGTGATAGACAATTCTATACCGACGGACTATGCTATGCCGACAGATCATCTGACATTGTGCTATGCCGAAACATAGTGCAATGTCCATTGTTACACCGACAGTTCGTTTGTTAATGTGCTATGCCGACACATAGTGCAACGTCCAATACTTCTGCCGACACTTTTGCTACCAGGGCTCTACATTTCAGCACAAAATGCATTTACACCATATTTTCAATAAAATTACATTCGTTCAGTGCACAATACATATACAAATAATTGCACTCTTCTATTCATCACAAGACACCATTCACCATTCACTAGTACATTTATTCAACATATATTGAAAATTTGTTATCTTCACTCGAGTTTGCTACAACCATGAAGGTAATACATAAGTCGACATACAAGGCGTGTCCTGCTGCAAAATATAAAGGCTAAGCTTCTAAGAGACCAATTGTTCGATCACTTGGCTACTACAAAATACTTCCTTTGTACCGAAATACTTGTAGTTGGGGGAAACTAGTTCAAGTTACCCCAACTAAGAGTATTTTGGTATAGAGGCTAAACTTGGTAATTGAGGAAAATGAAAACACTAAAATACGGTTTAGTTTATTACTAGGCAACATCACATGCTAAGTAATAATTATCGTTTCAAAAGCAAAAGGCACGTTCAACAATAAATATCAGTTTATTGAGAATATGGTTTCTGTTTAGTACTAAGGGTACTGAATTGATGTCCCAAACATCCAATGTGAAGCTAATATTTCAAGGTTATCTCTGTATTTGTTTTCTCTGACATTGTCATATCTAAAATCTGTTGTAATAATAGGAAGAAGCGTATAGAAATGATGTAATAACAGGCAGAAGCATATAGGTTCAGTTCGGCCCTTTAACACTATAGACCAAATGTTAATTATGTAAAGGAACTGGAAGCATATTGGGCTGATTGAACGAAATGGGACCTATAAATGTTGGGTGCACAACCTTTCTTGAAATAGATATGACCAATATTTCCAACAATTAAGAGAGTCATGTTTCATATTTGGGGTTACAAATCAATAGTCAACAAGAGACGCACTTCAAAGGATACAAATTAGAGTTTATACATCACTTTTAAATGTAAAAACAAAATGGTGATGCAGGGTATTGAAGGAAATATGCCCTAGAGGCAATAATAATGTTATTATTTTATTTCCTTGTATCATGATAAATGTTTATTATTCATGCTAGAATTGTATTATCCGGAAACATAATACTTGTGTGAATACATAGACAAACTAAACGTCACTAGTATGCCTCTACTTGACTAGCTCGTTAATCAAAGATGGTTATGTTTCCTAACCATAGACATGTGTTGTCATTTAATTAATGGGATCACATTATTAGGAAAATGATGTGATTGACATGACCCATTCCATTAGCTTAGCACCCGATCGTTTAGTATGTTGTTATTGCTTTCTTCATGACTTATACATGTTCCTATGACTATGAGATTATGCGACTCCCGTTTGCCGAAGGAACACTTTGTGTGCTACCAAACGTCACAACGTAACTGGGTGATTATAAAGGAGCTCTACAGGTGTCTCCAAAGGTAAATGTTTGGTTGGCGTATTTCGAGATTAGGATTTGTCACTCCGATTGTCAGAGAGGTATCTCTGGGCCCTCTCGGTAATGCACATCACATAAGCCTTGCAAGCATTGCAACTAATGAGATAGTTGCGAGATGATGTATTACTAAACGAGTAAAGAGACTTGCTGGTAACGAGATTGAACTAGGTATTGAGATACCGACGATCGAATCTCGGGCAAGTAACATACCGATGACAAAGGGAACAGCGTATGTTGTTATGCGGTCTGACCGATAAAGATCTTCATAGAATATGTGGGAGCCAATATGAGCATCCAGGTTCTGCTATTGGTTATTGACCGGAGACATGTCTCGGTCATGTCTACATTGTTCTCGAACCCGTAGGGTCTGCATGCTTAAGGTTTCAATGACAGTTATATGAGTACATGAGTTTTAGATGCACCGAAGTTAGTTCGGAGTCCCGGATGAGATCGGGGACATGATGAGGAGTCTTGAAATGGTTGAGATGTAAATATCAATATATTGGACGACTATATTCGGACATCAGAAAGGTTCCGAGTGATTCGGGTATTTTCGGAGGTACCTGGGAGTTACGGGAATACGAAGAAGAAGCAATGGGCCTTAATGGGCCTTAGTGGGAAGGACCAGGAGGTGGCGCGCGCCCCTCCCAAGCCCAGTCCGAATTGGACAAGGGGTTTGGGGCGCGGCCCCTCTCTCCCTTCCTTCCCTTCTTCCCCCCTTTCCCCCCTTCTTACCAGCATGTCATACTTTGGTTCGGCGGTATTGTTGGACGAAGCGGCCCGGACCGACATTACGCGTACGCTTACGCGAGACCGGTTCTCCCGACGTGCTTTGCACAAAGGTGGCTAGCGGGTGACAGTTTCTCCAACTTTAGTTGAACCGACTGTGGCTACGCCCGGTCCTTGCGAAGGTTAAAACAACACCAACTTGACAAACTATCGTTGTGGTTTTGATGCATAGGTAAGGTTGGTTCTTTCTTAAAGCCCGTAGCAGCCACGTAAAACTTGCAACAACAAAGTAGAGGATGTCTAACTTGTTTTTGCAGGGCATGTTGTGATGTGATATGGTCAAGACATGATGCTAAAATTTTATTGTATGAGATGATCATGTTTTGTAACAAAGTTATCGGCAACTGGCAGGAGCCATATGGTTGTCGCTTTATTGTATGCAATGAAATTGCGCTGTAATGCTTTACTTTATCACTAAGCGGTAGCGATAGTCATGGAAGCATAAGATTGGCGAGACGACAACGATGCTACGATGATGATCAAGGTGTCGCGCCGGTGACGATGGTGATCACGATGGTGCTTTGAAGATGGAGATCAGAAGCACAAGATGATGATGGCCATATCATATCACTTATATTGATTGCATGTGATGTTTATCTTTTATGCATCTTATCTTGCTTTGATTGATGGTAGCATTTTAAGATGATCTCTCACTAATTATCAAGAAGTGTTCTCCCTGAGTATGCACCGTTGCGAAAGTTCTTCGTGCTGAGACACCACGTGATGATCGGGTGTGATAGGCTCTATGTTCAAATACAACGGGTGCAAAACAGTTGCACATGCGGAATACTCAGGTTATACTTGACGAGCCAAGCATATACAGATATGGCCTCGGAACACGGAGACCGAAAGGTCGAGCGTGAATCATATAGTAGATATGATCAACATAGTGATGTTCACCAATGAAACTACTCCATCTCACGTGATGATCGGACATGGTTTAGTTGATTTGGATCACGTAATCACTTAGAGGATTAGAGGGATGTCTATCTAAGTGGGAGTTCTTTAGTAATATGATTAATTGAACCTAAATTTATCATGAACTTAGTACCTAATAGTATCTTGCTTGTTTATGTTTGATTGTAGATAGATGGCCCGTGCTGTTGTTCCGTTGAATTTTAATGCGTTCCTTGAGAAAGCAAAGTTGAAAGATGATGGTAGCAATTACACGGACTGGGTCCGTAACTTGAGGATTATCCTCATTGCTGCACAGAAGAATTACGTCCTGGAAGCACCGCTGGGTGCCAGGCCTGCTGCTGGAGCAACACCAGATGTTATGAACATCTGGCAGAGCAAAGCTGATGACTACTCGATAGTTCAGTGTGCCATGCTTTACGGCTTAGAATCGGGACTTCAACGACGTTTTGAACGTCATGGAGCATATGAGATGTTCCAGGAGTTGAAGTTAATATTTCAAGCAAATGCCTGGATTGAGAGATATGAAGTCTCCAATAAGTTCTATAGCTACAAGATGGAGGAGAACAGTTCTGTCAGTGAGCATATACTCAAAATGTCTGGGTATAATAATCACTTGATTCAATTGGGAGTTAATCTTCCAGATGATTGCGTCATTGACAGAATTCTCCAATCACTGTCACCAAGCTACAAGAGCTTCATGATGAACAATAATATGCAAGGTATGAATAAGACTATTCCCGAGCTCTTCGCAATGCTGAAAGCTGCGGAGGTAGAAATCAAGAAGGAGCATCAAGTGTTGATGGTCAACAAGACCACTAGTTTCAAGAAAAAAGGCAAAGGAAATAAGAAGGGGGACTTCAAAAAGAACAGCAAGCAAGTTGCTCCTCAAGAGAAGAAACCCAAACCTGGACCTAAGCCTGAAATTGAGTGCTTCTACTGCAAGCAGACTGGTCACTGGAAGCAGAACTGCCCCAAGTATTTGGCGGATAAGAAGGATGGCAAGGTGAACAAAGGTATATGTGATATACATGTTATTGATGTGTACCTTACTAATGCTCGCAGTAGCACCTGGGTATTTGATACTGGTTCTGTTGCTAACATTTGCAACTCGAAACAGGGACTACGGATTAAGAGAAGATTGGCTAAGGACGAGGTGACGATGCATGTGGGAAATGGTTCCAAAGTCGATGTGATCGCGGTCGGCACACTACCTCTACATCTACCTTCGGGATTAGTATTAGACCTAAATAATTGTTATTTGGTGCCAGCGTTAAGCATGAACATTATATCTGGATCTTGTTTGATGCGAGACGGTTATTCATTTAAATCAGAGAATAATGGTTGTTCTATTTATATGAGTAATATCTTTTATGGTCATGCACCCTTAAGGAGTGGTCTATTCTTATTAAATCTCGATATTAGTGACACACATATTCATAATGTTGAAGCCAAAAGATGCAGAGTTGATAATGACAGTGCAACTTATTTGTGGCACTGCCGTTTGGGTCATATCGGTGTAAAGCGCATGAAGAAACTCCATACTGCTGGACTTTTGGAACCACTTGATTATGAATCGCTTGGTACTTGCGAACCGTGCCTTATGGGTAAGATGACAAAAACACCGTTCTCCGGTACTATGGAGAGAGCAACAGATTTGTTGGAAATCATACAGATGTATGTGGTCCGATGAATGTTGAGGCTCGTGGCGGATATCGTTATTTTCTCACCTTCACAGATGACTTAAGCAGATATGGGTATATCTACTTAATGAAACATAAGTCTGAAACATTTGAAAAGTTCAAAGAATTTCAGAGCGAAGATGAAAATCATCGTAACAAGAAAATAAAATTCCTACGATCTGGTCGTGGAGGAGAATATTTGAGTTACGAGTTTGGTGTACATTTGAAACAATGCGGAATAGTTTCGCAACTCACGCCACCCGGAACACCGCAGCGTAATGGTGTGTCCGAACGTTGTAATCGTACTTTACTTGATATGGTGCGATCTATGATGTCTCTAACTGATTTACCGCTATCGTTTTGGGGTTATGCTCTAGAGACAGCCGCATTCACGTTAAATAGGGCACCATCAAAATCCGTTGAGACGACGCCTTATGAACTGTGGTTTGGCAAGAAACCAAAGTTGTCGTTTCTAAAAGTTTGGGGTTGCGATGCTTATGTGAAAAAGCTTCAGCCTGATAAGCTCAAACCCAAATCGGAGAAATGTGTCTTCATAGGATATCCAAAGGAAACTATTGGATATACCTTCTATCACAGATCCGAAGGCGAAACTTTTGTTGGTAAATTCGGAAACTTTCTAGAGAAGGAGTTTCTCTCGAAAGAAGTGAGTGGGAGGAAAGTAGAACTTGATGAGGTAACTGTACCTGCTCCCTTATTGGAAAGTAGTACATCACAGAAACCAGTTTCTGTGACACCTACACCAATTAGTGAGGAAGCTAATGATGATGATCATGAAACTTCAGAACAAGATACTATTGAACCTCGTAGATCAACCAGAGTAAGATCCGCACCAGAGTGGTACGGTAATCCTATTCTGGAAATCATGCTACTAGATCATGATGAACCTACGAACTATGAAGAAGCGATGGTGATCCCAGATTCCGCAAAATGGTTTGAAGCCATGAAATCTGAGATGGGATCCATGTATGAGAACAAAGTATGGACTTTGGTTGACTTGCCCAATGATCGGCAAGCAATAGAGAATAAATGGATCTTCAAAAAGAAGACTGACGCTGACGGTAATGTTACTGTCTACAAAGCTCGACTTGTCGCAAAAGGTTTTCGACAAGTTCAAGGGATTGACTACAAAATACTTCCTTTGTACCGAAATACTTGTAGTTGGGGGAAACTAGTTCAAGTTACCCCAACTAAGAGTATTTTGGTATAGAGGCTAAACTTGGTAATTGAGGAAAATGAAAACACTAAAATACGGTTTAGTTTATTACTAGGCAACATCACATGCTAAGTAATAATTATCGTTTCAAAAGCAAAAGGCACGTTCAACAATAAATATCAGTTTATTGAGAATATGGTTTCTGTTTAGTACTAAGGGTACTGAATTGATGTTCCAAACATCCAATGTGAAGCTAATATTTCAAGGTTATCTCTGTATTTGTTTTCTCTGACATTGTCATATCTAAAATCTGTTGTAATAATAGGAAGAAGCTTATAGAAATGATGTAATAACAGGCAGAAGCATATAGGTTCAGTTCGGCCCTTTAACACTATAGACCAAATGTTAATTATGTAAAGGAACAGGAAGCATATTGACCTGATTGAATGAAATGGGACCTATAAATATTGGGTGCACAACCTTTCTTGAAATAGATATGACCAATATTTCCAGCAATTAAGAGAGTCATGTTTCATACTTGGGGTTACAAATCAATAGTCAACAAGAGACGCACTTCAAAGGATACAAATTAGACTTTATACATCACTTTTAAATGCAAAAACAAAATGGTGATGCAGGGTATTGAAGGAAATATGCCCTAGAGGCAATAATAATGTTATTATTTTATTTCCTTATATCATGATAAATGTTTATTATTCATGCTAGAATTGTATTATCCGGAAACATAAGACTTGTGTGAATACATAGACAAACTAAACGTCACTAGTATGCCTCTACTTGACTAGCTCGTTAATCAAAGATGGTTATGTTTCCTAACCATAGACATGTGTTGTCATTTGATTAACGGGATCACATTATTAGGAAAATAATGTGATTGACATGACCCATTCCATTAGCTTAGCACCCGATCGTTTAGTATGTTGATATTGCTTTCTTCATGACTTATACATGTTCCTATGACTATGAGATTATGCAACTCCCATTTGCCGGAGGAACACTTTGTGTGCTACCAAACGTCACAACGTAACTGCGTGATTATAAAGAAGCTCTATAGGTGTCTCCAAAGGTAAATGTTGGGTTGGCCTATTTCGAGATTAGGATTTGTCACTCCGATTGTCGGAGAGGTATCTCTGGGCCCTCTTGGTAATGCACATCACATAAGCCTTGCAAGCATTGCAACTAGTGAGTTAGTTGCGAGATGATGTACTACGAAACGAGTAAAGAGACTTGCCGGTAACGAGATTGAACTAGGTATTCAGATACCGACGATCGAATCTCGGGCAAGTAACATACCGATGACAAAGGGAACAACGTATGTTGTTATGCGGTCTGACCGATAAAGATCTTCATAGAATATGTGGGAGCCAATATGAGCATCCAGGTTCCGCTATTGGTTATTGACCAGAGACATGTCTCGGTCATGTCTACATTGTTCTCGAACCCGTAGGGTCCGCACGCTTAAGGTTTCAATGACAATTATATGAGTATATGAGTTTTTGATGTACCGAAGTTAGTTTGGAGTCCCGGATGAGATCGGGGACATGACGAGGAGTCTCGAAATGGTTGAGACGTAAAGATCAATATATTGGACGACTATATTCGGACATCGGAAAGGTTCCGAGTGATTCGGGTATTTTCGGAGGTACCAGAGAGTTACGGGAATACGAGGAAGAAGCAATGGGCCTTAATGGGCCTTAGTGGGAAGGACCAGGAGGTGGCGCGCGCCCCTCCCAAGCCCAGTCCGAATTGGACAAGGGGTTTGGGGCGCGGCCCCTCTCTCCCTTCCTTCCCTTCTTCCCCCCTTTCCCCCCTTCTCCTAGTTGGATTAGCAAAGGAGGAAACCTACTCCAACTAGGAGTAGGAATCCTACTCCCCTGGCGCGCCCCTCCTAGGGCCGGCCTCCTCCCCCTTGCTCCTTTATATACGGGGGCAGGGGGCACCCCTAGACACACAAGTTGATCCACGTGATCGTTTTCTTAGCCGTGTGCGGGGCCCCCTTCCACCATAATCCTCGATAATATTGTAGTGGTGCTTAGGCGAAGCCCTGCGACAGTTGAACATCAAGATCGTCACCACGCCGTCATGCTGACGGAACTCTTCCCCGACACTTTGATGGATCGGAGTCCGGGGATCGTCATCGAGCTGAATGTGTGCTAGAACTCGGAGGTGCCGTAGTTTCGGTGCTTGATCGATCGGGCTGTGAAGACGTACGACTACATCAACTGCGTTGTCATAACGCTTCCGCTGCCGGTCTACAAGGTACGTAGATCACACTCTCCCCTCTCGTTGCTATGCATCACCATGATCTTGCGTGTGCGTAGGAAATTTTTTGAATTACTACGTTCCCCAACAGTGGCATCCGAGCCTAGGTTTTATGTGTTGATGTTATATGCACGAGTAGAACACAAGTGAGTTGTGGGCGATATAAGTCATGCTTCTTACCAGCATGTCATACTTTGGTTCGGCGATATTGTTGGACGAAGCGGTCTGGACCGACATTACGCGTACGCTTACGTGAGACCGGTTCTCCCGACGTGCTTTGCACAAAGGTGGCTAGCGGGTGACAGTTTCTCCAACTTTAGTTGAACCGACTGTGGCTACGCCTGGTCCTTGCGAAGGTTAAAACAGCACCAACTTGACAAACTATCGTTGTGGTTTGATGCGTAGGTAAGATTGGTTCTTGCTTAAAACCCGTAGTAGCCACGTAAAACTT
This sequence comes from Triticum aestivum, assembly GCF_018294505.1. Taxonomy (NCBI): domain Eukaryota; kingdom Viridiplantae; phylum Streptophyta; class Magnoliopsida; order Poales; family Poaceae; genus Triticum; species Triticum aestivum. Next base: position 421,462,329 of record NC_057800.1, read on the forward strand.
GCAACAACAAAGTAGAGGACGTCTAACTTTTTTTTGCAGGGCATGTTGTGATGTGATATGGTCAAGACATGATGCTAAAATTTTATTGTATGAGATGATCATGTTTTGTAACAAAGTTATCGGCAACTGGCAGGAGCCATATGGTTTTCGCTTTATTGTATGCAATGAAATTGCGATGTAATGCTTTACTTTATCACTAAGCGGTAGCGATAGTCGTGGAAGCATACAATTGGCGAGACAACAACGATGCTACGATGATGATCAAGGTGTCGCGCCGGTGACGATGGTGATCACGACAGTGCTTCGAAGATGGAGATCAGAAGCACAAGATGATGATGGCCATATCATATCACTTATATTGATTGCATGTGATGTTTATCTTTTATGCATCTTATCTTGCTTTGATTGACGGTAGCATTTTAAGATGATCTCTCACTAATTATCAAGAAGTGTTCTCCCTGAGTATGCACCGTTGCGAAAGTTCTTCGTGCTGAGACACCACGTGATGATCGGGTGTGATAGGCTCTACGTTCAAATACAACGGGTGCAAAACAGTTGCACATGCGGAATACTCAGGTTATACTTGACGAGCCAAGCATATACAGATATGGCCTCGGAACACGGAGACCGAAAGGTCGAGCGTGAATCATATAGTATATATGATCAACATAGTGATGTTCACCAATGAAACTACTCCATCTCACGTGATGATCGGACATGGTTTAGTTGATTTGGATCACGTAATCACTTAGAGGATTAGAGGGATGTCTATCTAAGTGGGAGTTCTTTAGTAATATGATTAATTGAACCTAAATTTATCATGAACTTAGTACCTAATAGTATCTTGCTTGTTTATGTTTGATTGTAGATAGATGGCCCGTGCTGTTGTTCCGTTGAATTTTAATGCGTTCCTTGAGAAAGCAAAGTTGAAAGATGATGGTAGCAATTACACGGACTGGGTCCGTAACTTGAGGATTATCCTCATTGCTGCACAGAAGAATTACGTCCTGGAAGCACCGCTGGGTGCCAGGCCTGCTGCTGGAGCAACACCAGATGTTATGAACATCTGGCAAAGCAAAGCTGATGACTACTCGATAGTTCAGTGTGCCATGCTTTACGGCTTAGAATCGGGACTTCAACGACGTTTTGAACGTCATGGAGCATATGAGATGTTCCAGGAGTTGAAGTTAATATTTCAAGCAAATGCCTGGATTGAGAGATATGAAGTCTCCAATAAGTTCTATAGCTACAAGATGGAGGAGAACAGTTCTGTCAGTGAGCATATACTCAAAATGTCTGGGTATAATAATCACTTGATTCAATTGGGAGTTAATCTTCCAGATGATTGTGTCATTGACAGAATTCTCCAATCACTGTCACCAAGCTACAAGAGCTTCGTGATGAACTATAATATGCAAGGGGTGAATAAAACTATTCCCGACCTCTTCGCAATGCTGAAAGCTGCGGAGGTAGAAATCAAGAAGGAGCATCAAGTGTTGATGGTCAACAAGACCACTAGTTTCAAGAAAAAGGGCAAAGGAAAGAAGAAGGGGAACTTCAAAAAGAACAGCAAGCAAGTTGCTACTCAAGAGAAGAAACCCAAACTTGGACCTAAGCCTGAAACTGAGTGCTTCTACTGCAAGCAGACTGGTCACTGGAAGCGGAACTGCCCCAAGTATTTGGCGGATAAGAAGGATGGCAAGGTGAACAAAGGTATATGTGATATACATGTTATTGATGTGTACCTTACTAATGCTCGCAGTAGCACCTGGGTATTTGATACTGGTTCTGTTGCTAACATTTGCAACTCGAAACAGGGACTACGGATTAAGCGAAGATTGTCTAAGGATGAGGTGACGATGCGTGTGGGAAATGGTTCCAAAGTCGATGTGATCGCGGTCGGCACACTACCTCTACATCTACCTTCGAGATTAGTATTAGACCTAAATAATTGTTATTTGGTGCCAGCGTTAAGCATGAACATTATATCTGGATCTTGTTTGATGCGAGACGGTTATTCATTTAAATCAGAGAATAATGGTTGTTCTATTTATATGAGTAATATCTTTTATGGTCATGCACCCTTAAAGAGTGGTCTATTCTTATTAAATCTCGATAGTAGTGACACACATATTCATAATGTTGAAGCCAAAAGATGCAGAGTTGATAATGACAGTGCAACTTATTTGTGGCACTGCCGTTTGGGTCATATCGGTGTAAAGCGCATGAAGAAACTCCATACTGCTGGACTTTTGGAACCACTTGATTATGAATCGCTTGGTACTTGCGAACCGTGCCGTATGGGTAAGATGGCAAAAACACCATTCTCCGGTACTATGGAGAGAGCAACAGATTTGTTGGAAATCATACAGATGTATGTGGTCCGATGAATGTTGAGGCTCGTGGCGGATATCGTTATTTTCTCACCTTCACAGATGACTTAAGCGGATATGGGTATATCTACTTAATGAAACATAAGTCTGAAACATTTGAAAAGTTCAAAGAATTTCAGAGTGAAGATGAAAATCATCGTAACAAGAAAATAAAATTCCTACGATCTGATCGTGGAGGAGAATATTTGAGTTACGAGTTTGGTGTACATTTGAAACAATGCGGAATAGTTTCGCAACTCATGCCACCCGGAACACCGCAGCGTAATGGTGTGTCCGAACGTCGTAATCGTACTTTACTTGATATGGTGCGATCTATGATGTCTCTTACTGATTTACCGCTATCGTTTTGGGGTTATGCTCTAGAGACAGCCGCATTCACGTTAAATAGGGCACCATCAAAATCCGTTGAGACGACGCCTTATGAACTGTGGTTTGGCAAGAAACCAAAGTTGTCGTTTCTGAAAGTTTGGGGTTGCGATGCTTATGTGAAAAAGCTTCAACCTGATAAGCTCAAACCCAAATCGGAGAAATGTGTCTTCATAGGATATCCAAAGGAAACTATTGGATACACCTTCTATCACAGATCCGAAGGCGAAACTTTTGTTGCTAAATTCGGAAACTTTCTAGAGAAGGAGTTTCTCTTGAAAGAAGTGAGTGGGAGGAAAGTAGAACTTGATGAGGTAACTGTACCTGCTCCCTTATTGGAAAGTAGTACATCACAGAAACCAGTTTCTGTGACACCTACACCAATTAGTGAGGAAGCTAATGATGATGATCATGAAACTTCAGAACAAGATACTATTGAACCTCGTAGATCAACGAGAGTAAGATCCGCACAAGAGTGGTACGGTAATCCTATTCTGGAAATCATGCTACTAGATCATGATGAACCTACGAACTATGGAGAAGCGATGGTGATCCCAGATTCCGCAAAATGGCTGGAAGCCATGAAATCTGAGATGGGATCCATGTATGAGAACAAAGTATGGACTTTGGTTGACTTGCCCAATGATCGGCAAGTAATAGAGAATAAATGGATCTTCAAAAAGAAGACTGACGCTGACGGTAATGTTACTATCTACAAAGCTCGACTTGTCGCAAAAGGTTTTTGACAAGTTCAAGGGATTGACTACAAAATACTTCCTTTGTACCGAAATACTTGTAGTTGGGGGAAACTAGTTCAAGTTACCCCAACTAAGAGTATTTTGGTATAGAGGCTAAACTTGGTAATTGAGGAAAATGAAAACACTAAAATATGGTTTAGTTTATTACTAGGCAACATCACATGCTAAGTAATAATTATCGTTTCAAAAGCAAAAGGCACGTTCAACAATAAATATCAATTTATTGAGAATATGGTTTATGTTTAGTACTAAGGGTACTGAATTGATGTTCCAAACATCCAATGTGAAGCTAATATTTCAAGGTTATCTATGTATTTGTTTTCTTTGACATTGTCATATCTAAAATCTGTTGTAATAATAGGAAGAAGCGTATAGAAATGATGTAATAACAGGCAGAAGCATATAGGTTCAGTTCGGCCCTTTAACACTATAGACCAAATGTTAATTATGTAAAGGAACAGGAAGCATATTGGGCTGATTGAACAAAATGGGACCTATAAATGTTGGGTGCACAACCTTTCTTGAAATAGATATGACCAATATTTCCAGCAATTAAGAGAGTCATGTTTCATATTTGGGGTTACAAATCAATAGTCAACAAGAGCACTTCAAAGGATACAAATTAGACTTTATACATCACTTTTAAATGCAAAAACAAAATGGTGATGCAGGGTATTGAGGGAAATATGCCCTAGAGGCAATAATAATGTTATTATTTTATTTCCTTATATCATTATAAATGTTTATTATTCATGCTAGAATTGTATTATCCGGAAACATAATACTTGTGTGAATACATAGAAAAACTAAACGTCACTAGTATGCCTCTACTTGACTAGCTCGTTAATCAAAGATAGTTATGTTTCCTAACCATAGACATGTGTTGTCATTTGATTAACGGGATCACATTATTAGGAAAATGATGTGATTGACATGACCCATTCCATTAGCTTAGCACCCGATCGTTTAGTATGTTGCTATTGCTTTCTTCATGACTTATACATGTTCCTATGACTATGAGATTATGCAACTCCCGTTTGCCGGAGGAACACTTTGTGTGCTACCAAACGTCACAACGTAACTGGGTGATTATAAAGGAGCTCTACAGGTGTCTCCAAAGGTAAATGTTGGGTTGGCGTATTTCGAGATTAGGATTTGTCACTCCGATTGTCGGAGAGGTATCTCTGGGCCCTCTCGGTAATGCACATCACATAAGCCTTGCAAGCATTGCAACTAGTGAGTTAGTTGCGAGATGATGTATTACGAAACGAGTAAAGAGACTTGCCAGTAACGAGATTGAACTAGGTATTGAGATACCGACGATCGAATCTCGGGCAAGTAACATACCGATGACAAAGGGAACAACGTATGTTGTTATGCGGTCTGACCGATAAAGATCTTCATAGAATATGTGGGAGCCAATATGAGCATCCAGGTTCCGCTATTGGTTATTGACCGGAGACATGTCTCGGTCATGTCTACATTGTTCTCGAACCCGTAGGGTCCGCACGCTTAAGGTTTCAATGACAGTTATATGAGTATATGAGTTTTTGATGCACCGAAGTTAGTTTGGAGTCCCGGATGAGATCGGGGACATGACGAGGAGTCTCGAAATGGTCGAGACGTAAAGATCAATATATTGGACGACTATATTCGGACATCGGAAAGGTTCCGAGAGATTCGGATATTTTTGGAGGTACCGGGGAGTTACGGGAATACGAGGAAGAAGCAATGGGCCTTAATGGGCCTTAGTGGGAAGGACCAGGAGGTGGCGCGCGCCCCTCCCAAGCCCAGTCCGAATTGGACAAGGGGTTTGGGGCGCGGCCCCTCTCTCCCTTCCTTCCCTTCTTCCCCCCTTTCCCCCCTTCTCCTAGTTGGATTAGCAAAGGAGGAAACCTACTCCAACTAGGAGTAGGAATCCTACTCCCCTGGCGCGCCCCTCCTAGGGCCGGCCTCCTCCCCCTTGCTCCTTTATATACGGGGGCAGGGGGCACCCCTAGACACATAAGTTGATCCACGTGATAGTTTTCTTAGCCTTGTGTGGTGCCCCCTTCCACCATAATCCTCGATAATATTGTAGTGGTGCTTAGGCGAAGCCCTGCGACAGTTGAACATCAAGATCGTCACCAGGCCGTCGTGCTGACGGAACTCTTCCGCGACACTTTGCTGGATCGGAGTCCGGGGATCGTCATCGAGCTGAACGTGTGCTAGAACTCGGAGGTGTCATAGTTTCGGTGCTTGATCGATCGGGCCGTGAAGACGTACGACTACATCAACCGCGTTGTCATAACGCTTCCGCTGTCGGTCTACAAGGTACGTAGATCACACTCTCCCCTCACGTTGCTATGCATCACCATGATCTTGCGTGTGCGTAGGAAATTTTTTGAATTACTATGTTCCCCAACAGGTATTATCCCAAATAATGAACAATTCTATGGTACATAATCGCAAAAATCACACTCCAAAGATTGTACTTTACATACCTAAAGTTGTACACCATAGTCCTGCTAGAGAATCTGGATACTTATTCCAATTGATGTCATAAACATAAGAACCCTGCATATGTAGGTTAACATTGTATAAGAAAAACATAGATACATAGTTTACATCCATAGCATATTGTAATGAACATCTTAGCTGCCATTTCCAATACCAAACGCTACATTGCATGAGAAGTAAACATATATAATGCTATAATTAGAGAGTCGTAACCTCAGATCTATCAATAACCAACGGATGCACACCATTGCTCTGCCATCCAGCTGTGAATGGTGCCAACATGCCATGCCCCTTAAACCTGGGAAGGTCATACTATCAAAGTTAGTACTAGCTAGTAAACTGAGCGACTTCTTCTTCCTTGCACTATCTCTCTTCTCCTTTCAAATAGAACCTGTTGTCCATCAAAATCCATGGCAGGGAAGAGCGGATCTTGCCTCAAACCACCGAAAATGAAATCCTTATGCTAGCTGGTGGTCAAATGTTCCTTTTCCCCTTCAATTAATCTCCTGTATTATCTAATTTCAGAACCCTAATTTGACCTCGTTGCCAATAATGGAGATGAGAGAGAACAAGGGTAGGCAGAGCGGGAAGATTTGCAGCTTACTTGTTGAGATCTGGAGGTATACGTGTCGCCGGTGGAGGAAGAAGAACGGCGGGCGGCTCCTCAGCAACGGACGGCACTGCTGCTCCTCAACGGCGGGTGGTGGGCGGATGATGCTCCTCTATCACGGACGGCACCGCTGCTGATGCGGGCTAAGGGAAGGAACGCCCGAGGTTTGCGATGCAGTGGCATGAGGGGACCAGCGTGCGGGCTTGGCTGGCAGCATGAAGGTTGAGGGTGGCGGCGCGGGCGCGTTAGGCTTAGGTCTGTGTGTTGTGTGTGGGCGGCAGCGAGAGGGAGGGGCGAGATTGGGGAACGATGATATTATTGGATTGGGGAAAAGTGGGTGTTTCACCTGGAGTGTCCACTGTTCTCATCCTGCACCATATAAGTATTTTGGATGGACCCACCTGAACAACCCCGACACTTTTTGTGTCCCTAAGAATCGGCGACACACAAACAATCATTAGAGTTTATATGTGCCGACAGAAATTACGTCCGCGTTTTGGCGGTGCTTTGGCGACAAATAATGTGTCATGTTCTTATATAACACTAACTCACTGTGTGTCGGTATTGTTTGGGACAAAAGAAGTGTTGGCGATTCTCACTTCTACCAACAGATGCATGTCGTCTTTGGAGTGTCGTGGTGTAGTGGAAGCTTGTCTTGAGGATCACCAGGAGGCTTGTGAACCTCATCTGCAATAAGGCAAGCCACAACAACATTTTCTTGGTGCCATTGCAATATTTGTGATTTTCCTACTTGAATAAATGAATTAATCCATGCATATAGATCATTATTGTGTTGTTTATATTCTGTTAAATGCTTGTCCAAGTTAATATGCTTACAAAAAGTTTAAAACTAACTAAGTTGGTAAAGAGACTAGAATTAATTTTTGCTATGAAAGAAATGATATGGTTATGGATATAAGTAATTAATTGGAGTTATTTTTCTTGCATAAGAAAAATGATAAAATTTGTTAGAAAAGATTTTGTTTAGTGTGAGGTTTAATCTTGACCAGAGAAGTGTCAAGAGTTGTTGATGGTTATGCTTAGTGTGGATATAGTTGACTCAGTCTTTTCCGTTAATATGTGATGCATATGTTATTGTTGCACTTCATGGCATACTATGACACCGGTTATTTTCAACTTAAGTTGAACATGATAATAATACAACTTGAACATATCGTTGACCGAGTCATGGTGCCACTGAATCAAGTTTTTCCCAGTGCAACCACATTTGCCTGTATGGGAAGGCCTTTATTCGGTCCGTTGTCATGCCTCTGGTCGGTGCCTCCAACTAGGGAAGGTTATGGGCGTGCGGTACCCTGGCCCGGTAAGCAGACATAACCTTGTGTGCCCGTTGTTGAGATTTTGGTACCGGTCCCCGTAAGGGACGTTTTGGCCACGACGGTGGTCGTTGTGTCTTTGGTAGACACGGGGCCACCCAGGACTAGCCCAGTTGGGAGTGGGTCGGAGTGGCCGAGAGAGTGTCATGGCAATGGAGGGGTTTCGTCGGAATGCCGTTGGTCCACCCGAATGGGAGTACGAGGCCATGGGTTCCATGGTGTTGGTACAGTGCGCTACCTCTGCAGAGTGTATTAATCTATCGATAGCCGAGTCCACGGTTACGGACACGCTCGAAAGTAGGTCACACCATGGATCAACTTTTAGTAAAACTTGCACACTAAGTTATGAACTCTGCACTCTTGATGATGGCGAGAAGGCCATCGGGTTGGATAAGACCAAATATTGGTCGTGGTTGTGACCGCCGGAAGGATCACTGTTTTAGATCAAGTATGGGTCGTGGTTGTGATCGCCGGAAAGATCACGAGATGTTCATAGTTAAGATTTTGAGGTTTGCACGGTGGTGATCCAAGAAGTGATCACCGTTGGTAAGAGGGATTTTTCTCACAAGAGTATGATCACATCATGTTGTTTATATTGTTGCATTGTTAATAATTGGTTAATTATCATGATATTGTTTGTCATTATGTTTATGTCTGTTGTGAGCTTGCAAGTACATTCCATGTACTGACCTGGCGTGTCATGCCAGATTTCAGGAAAGCCTTGTGGGAAAGGAGTGCTATCCAAGTCTAGATCGTGTCCACATCGGTGTCCCTGTGCTATGGAGTTCCGCTACGACGTTGTTCCGCTACCGCGTAGTTGTTATGATCGAGGCCTTTATGTTCACTAAATAATGTACATATTGTTTAGCCGCACCGTGTGTGCCACTTGGCACCGTAATGTAAACTTTGATCCGCTGGCATCAATAAAGCGGTTGTTTTCTGTATCAAGATGTTGTGTGTTGCGAGAAGACATGCTCTCTGGACTGGCAATGCAGTGTAAATCGGTTGCTCTGAGCCGGGGTGCCACATTAACTTAAACAAAGTTTTAAAATTCTGAATTTGCGAAACCACAAAAAGGAAAAAAAGTAAAGAAAGAAATGAACAAAAAACAAAAATAAATAGAAAGGTAGAAAACTGGAAATGCCAGTAAGACAAAATAGGAACAACAACTTCAGTGAACCTTCTAGATGGTTCTGAAAACCGGCGAGGATCATGGGTAGGCACAAGTGGACGCGTTGGGGAGCTCGTTCTCAGCGTGGCTGTAAGAATTTGACGCTAACGGACCTCATATAGAAATGACGCTGATATGTGCCACAAGTCTGGCAGGAAGGGAGGCGCACAACAAGTCTCTATAGCAAACAGATTGTCACATCACCGCATGCATGCATGTAACAATCTTTTTGGATTTTCAATTTTTAAAATGTTTTATCTTTTGAATGAAAAATCCGATTGAAAATCTGTTTTCATTATTAAATCCGTCATGGCGAGATCTTTGAAACCAGATCTCATATTGATATGTTTCAATGATTTTGTTTGGTTAAAAGTTGCCATGTATATTACACATAAATTGCTCTGGTGTTTGCATTGAAGTTTTCATGATATATTTCAACTACATTTTCTTCTATGTTTAAAGTAAATTTTGACATATTATAAAAAAGAAATTTAAGAAACTAAAATTGCCATGGTAAATTACTAAAATTTGCCATGATCCATGTAATAATTTTTATATGGTTCATAATTAAAATGGAATATATCGTCAATTACTTTAAAAATGCATGATTAATGACTTAAAATTTGCCATGAACCGTAAAATAAAATTGCCATGGCGAATTACTTAAATTTGCCATGATACATGCACTATAATTTGCTATGGTCCATACAAAAAATAATTTTTATGGTCAAAATACTAGAATTGTCGTGGTCAAAATGCTAAAATTGTCATTATCTACAAACTAAATTTGCCATGTTGAATTAGTAAAAACTCCACGATCCATGAATTAGATTTGCCGTGGTTAATTAACAAAAATTTCCATGGTCAATTAATAAAAATTGCCGTAAAAAGTAGTTGAAATACAATGATAGCTTTAAATCTAGAATAAAACCTGATGTAAACACTATGACAACTTTAGTGTAAACATATGACAACTTTTGGCTGGAAAAAAAGTCATGAAACATATCAACGTGTGATCTAGTTTTGAAGATCTCGTCGAGACGAATATAATGATAAAATCGGATTTTTATTCAGATTTTTTATTTAGGATAAAATATTTTTTAAGTCTGAAAACCAAAAAGATTCCTGCTGATGTTATCTATTTTGACGTGACAAAATGGATGATAATGAAGGCGTTTGGTCCATGTTGCTTCGTGCCATACGTGTGACACTTACCATTTAGGTATAGGAAACAACCCCACCCGGAGTTCAGGCCGCGCCGCCTCCTCCTCTCGACCAAGGTCGACCTGCACGACTATGGGGTCAAGCTCCACCGCGCCAACTCCCCAGATAATGATGGGAGTGAAACCATGGACGGCCACATGTACGTGTGTCGTGTCATGTCTGCGGCCAGCACGAGCCGCCAGCCGAAGGAGTGGAAGGTCAGCGGGAAGATGATGTTCCGGAGGACCCAGACCGTAGGCGCGCCAAGGTATCCAACTCCTCTACATGGGCCACCACAGCGAGTACTGCCTCGCGGAGCACCTGTGGGCCTGCGAGGACCAGTCTGAGTCTTACGTGCTTTGACTAACCATGTTCCGTGCCAGGTATAGGGAGGACGGGGAGCCCACCACCACGGCCGACCGTCCGGCTCACTCATACGAGGTCCCCGGTGACTATGACAGGTGTTGTGATGCCCAAACCTTCTCTGGATGTACAAAGTGCGCACTTAAGCTCTTGGACTTAGGTCGTGTTTAGTTGCGAAGTATTTTTAAAGTATTTCAAGAATACAATGATATTTTAAAATACTATGGTTTTAAATACTTTAAGGTGTTTGGCTCTAGTTAAAATTGTATAGTATTATAAACTATAGTATCCATAAAACTATAGTACTTTTGCAGTATTAAAGAATGAGGCTGAGACCTCTTTTTAAAAAATTGAGAAACGCAACAAAGGCCTTGTCTTAGCGGTGGCCTATTACAACGATGTATATTTTGATTGCCAAACATGCCATTGTTTCCACGATACTTAAAAAACTGTTGGCTTCATATCTCTGGTCTTTAGTTTTTAGTCTCTAGTCTCTAGTCTCTAATCTTTAGTCTCTAGTCTCTAGTCTCTAGTACTAGTACATCAATTTTTAAACATGGAGTACCCGTTCACCGTGTTCTAGAAGCAAAACCTTAGCCGTCGATTTGTTACAGCAGGTGAATCTCCACTGTTTATCAATACCAAGACTCGATTATCCAACGACTGATGTTTCCTGGATTCGCGTTGTACGGCCGCGCGCCAAAACGCTGCCAATCTGGATCTTCTAGAGTTTTCAGGGACGTGTTGTTGGCCTGCAGCCATAGCGGTCTGCTGCAGTGAGGAATTAAATATTCCAACAACGAGTAATTACATGCACAGGCTCGAACTATCTTCTAAATATCTGGACCAAGAGTACTCCCTCCGTTCTAAATATCTGGACCAAGAGTACTCCCTCCGTTCTAAATATCTGGACCAAGAGTACTCCCTCCGTTCTAAATATTTGTCTTTCTAGATATTTCAACAAGTGACTACATACGGAACAAAACGAATAAATCTACACTCTAAAATATGTCTACATACATCCGTATGTAATAGTCATTTGAAATGTCTAGAAAGACAAATATTTAGAAACGGAGGGAGTAGAAGCTAGCAGCCTATACTACTACAGGAGCAATTTACATCTCACGGAGTGCTACAGGCATGGAAGCATTTTTTACTTTCTCAAAAGAAGTAGCGTGCTGTAGAAAAGACTTTACACATTTTTGTTTGCAGGTGAAGAAAAGGGTGTACACATGGCAATATTGCTGGTCGCTGAGAGAAATATTCGAAAAACCTGTAGAAAATTTTGATTTTGATTTGACTTTATTATTCTTAATAGGATGTTAAGTTATTTAACACACTGTGAGGTTGAGGATACACAAAGGAAATATATTTTATAAGAAACCTCTGATTTAAAGGTGTGAAAATTACTGCATCAAACTAATTTACTATATATTTCAAATTTGAATTTTAAAAATATTTCCCAAGCATGTCAATAATAATAACATTTCTCTTGGAAAGAATGTATACTTTTTCTAAAGCATTCTCCGTATAGGAATTCATTGTGCTACTGTTGTTTGATGTGAAGAGCAAAAAAAAAAAAGTTTCCATGAGTTCCCACTCGAAAACACAAGTACTTTTGAAATTTGCATGATAGTTTTATCATAAGATAGACGATTTAGTTTGAATGATTAGTATTGTGATTATTCATAATAATCTAACGTGCAAAGCACGTACATATTACTAGTAAACTACAGTATTCATTGTCGTCGGTATAAAAAAACTGTAGTATCGGAATATTGAGGTTTTACAAAAACATTGCTTTCAAACAGAGCCTTAGTTTGCAGTTGCACCCTTTGCGGTGCTGCTGTTCCCATACCTGAAAAGAAATATGTGAACAGAAAATTTCCACACTGCATAGTCCTATACTTTCAGAAATAATGACCATAAGGGGATTAGCTTGTTGAAATTATTGTTTTCATGGGTTATTACTTTATGCTCATGCTAAATACATTCATTTGAGCGTAAGTAATTCCTGACGGAAGTACTATTTGTTTTATTTGTAACATGTTCCATGTCTACTCTTTTTTTAACGAGCTCTCCAATATTTGCAGTTGTGAATTAATTTATAGGATAACATGATAATTTTGTATTGATTAAATGTTGGTGCCACAGAGAAATTTAGGGGAAGGACATTATAACAAGGAAATGACATGTACTCCCTAGAAGTTGGTCCATAACTTTATGTGAGATGAGATGCAAGAATGGGACACACTTCATACCCCCCCCCCCTCTCCTCGGCCACCGAAGTCCTTTGACCCATCCTAGGAAATTGATTGGACGCCATGGAGTCGTTGAACATGCATGTGTGGACAACTCAATACGTGTCGATATGCCTAAGCGACTTCATAGGCCACCCGCTACCACCTAGCAACCCCCCCCTCCCTTGTCGTCGGAGGATGATGCCCGCTAGTTGAAGGTGGCTGCGGCGCGCTCCTGCTCTCGTCCTGTCCTCCCCATCCTACCATGCTTCCTCGACCCCTTTAACGTCAATGATGCTCCTCACTAGACACGATTCTGCTAGAACTACCTCATCCTCGCCATCTCTATGGCTTTTCACCATAAATCCGGGCCTCCCTGCGGGTAGGCCTCCTTAATTGAATGGACATGTTCAATCTCCTACTCATCTAGCAGCAACAGAGGTCCCCTTGACCCTGTGTTGTGCCCATCGGCATGTCAGGGTGCCAGATCCAACTAGCCTGCCCCGCGTGCGCGGTGGCCTCTACTCGGGTATGTGTACAATGACATGCAACCCCCTTGCTCTACCCCTCGTGTGTGCCATCTTCAGGTGGTTTTCGGTTCCCGTCGACTACATCGGCGTGGTGCAAGGTGCAACGACCATGGCTTCGTTGAGTTGTCTCGATTGTAGCGGTGTGTCGATGTGAGTGGTTGGGTTTGATTGGGGTGGTCTCTAGAAAAATGCATGCACGAACCTCGTGTTTGAGCGACCGCGGCGACACTCCTTAGCATCGCACCCCTCCTTGGGGGTGCAGTCATGGAGCTCCACATTGGTGTTGCTTTTCTTCCTACCCACTAGGTGATTCTGGGTGAAAGCTTCGCGACAACGATGCCTATGTGTGTCCTCCACACTAGTGTTGTTTTTCCTCCTGCCCACTGGGTGATTGTAGGTGAAAGTTTCGCGACGAGGATGTCTATTGGTGTCCAACCCCCCCCCCCCCCCCCCTCAGACATCGCACAGGAACCCCGTCCAACGAGGTTGCAAAATATGTTGTTATTCCGCAAAAGAAGTAATGTTGTTTCCATGGATAGAGATCCGGTTTCAATAAGCATATGGAAAGTTTCATTTGCGTGCATCCAGCATGAATTGAACCCATAAATTACCAACATAAACATATCACATAGATAGCATGGAAGCAAAATATACAATTAGATGATAATGAACTAACGATTATCAATCGAACTGCATAGACGTTCCGTCGTATTTAATCCATTGACAATTGAATTTTTGTAGGGTGTTATCATTGGGTAAAACACTCTTTATTTATTTTAACACAAAATGACCAAGAGCTATTTGCAAATTACAACACCAGATCTTGGAAGAGCAGAACAGAGAGAAGAGAAGCTGCAGGAAAGAAAGAAACAAAGGGGTGAAGTGAGAGGTGCAAGCGCCTAGCAGCGAAAGAACTGGAGACGGGGTAGGGTTGTTTGATCTTGGCAGGTGAACACTGTTACGCTGAGCTGAGCTGCGCAGAGTAGTATAGTCTCCTTCCTCCTGTACATGAAACAGGCAGGATTTTGAATGCATTCTTTTCCACAAGAATTGTGTTCAACGACAGGGTTGCTCTCAACTGTGACAACCAGGTTTAAAAATGAACCAGGAGTGATTATTCCAGCAACAAATATTGGACTCTCAACGTAATCCTAGAAATACGTACAAGCCTGGGATAAACACAAGATAAAATCATGTGCTTGCAATGGTTTTCCTGCTATAACTAGTACACAATATCAGGATAAGCATGGTTCCAGCAAGCCATTCTTGGGATCGTTAGGCATGTCGAGCACCAAGCAGTCACCAGGCTGCATTGAAATCAACAAACTAGTAGCCGTTCATTCATACAAGCACGTAGCTTGGCACGAAATAGATTATCCTAAAAGGGCGGTTCACAATCTCCAAGTACTAGCATTCATGTCAATGCTACACCAAGCTGAATAATCCAAGGAAACCTAGACAACTAAACGTTTACCAACATTCATGAGGAAAATAACAGAAACACACTTCTAGTTCACTACAGGAATCTAGATATCTGGGCTCAGCGCTTCCTCTTCTGTGTGCGCCACTGTCTCAGGACGTACTGGACAGCTTCTTTGAGAGTTGCTTTCCTCTTCTCTTTGAAGTTCCACAGCTCGGGTACAGGATAGCGGCCACTAGGGTTATACTCGTTAACTTCAAGCAGAGCCTTTGTTACCAAGCCATACACTTCTTCGCCATACTCTTCTTTCAGTTCTCGCAGCTTCTCATCATCCTCGCGGAGAATTTCCTAGCGTCAATGCACGCACCATTAGATAAATATTCTCCTCCATTCTAAACATGCAAGATAAACAGAGCAATAACAGCTTCAAAATTTCACACTCCACAAATATGCCTAAGCTGTTAATTTAGAAAAGTATTGATACAGGAATTGCATAGTGTCTAAATGTTCCCTGAACATTAAATGTAAGCACGGTACAAAAGATAATGGTGAACAAAAACAATTTATGCGTGTTAGAAATGATGTAAAACACACCTACTTCATTATATCGTAATGCACCACTGCACAAAACTATACTATTAAATATACATACACAAGGACTTTTCCATGCCCATCAAACAAGTATGCTACAGAAAGTTCAGGAAGAACATTGTTTGCAAATGGCAGCAAGCTTTGAGCTCCAAGTATCATGTATCATGTCAAATTTCAACAGCCAAGACACAAGATGTGTCCAACTTAGCCAAGCTAGGAACTAAGAATGAACATCTAACTTACCAAGGAATATCATAAGGGGTCCCTATCATAAACTTCTAGGAGTGGGAAGTTATTAGCATCCATCAATATGTGTACCGAGTGGCAAGCATTTTACTGGTAAGAAGTTTGGTTGCCCCACACACTACTCCACGGGCAAATATAGATGTATTATGTTCTGATTTCCGAAAGCTGGTGAATTACATAACTTAACTGGTATAGAACTCACCATCAGCTTTAGAGAAAATTCAGAGATGGAAGAAAGCAAGTCTAGAGTACATAGAAATCAACATTTTTTCAGTTAGATGCTATACATCTCAATCAAGAGCAGCTAACATCAACATAAAGTTTTGCCCTCAGGAACTCAATAATGTTGCTTTCCTAGCACTGAAGTAGCATAAATCTATGCATATGACTGAACTCTCCCCAAGCTACAAAATCAAGTAGATGAAACTTAGCTAACCTACACATAAGCATACATATGGCTAAATTTTGAGATTCCTTCATCACACATCCGTTGAATACTTGCTATGGCACAGCTTAATTGACTGGCTAATTGGTTAATTGTAAAAAACCGTCATGTGGTAGCTCACATCCACACCACGACATGAAAAACAAGATATTATAATTTCCATGAAGAACTAGATTATATTTATATAACACAAGAATATAGCCCCTTGGCTGGTGCCACTTAATGGCTGATTGTTTCTTGGGTTCCTCCTCTCCTTTTTCGCATGTAATGGAGGACCAAGGATGTAATAGATGGAGGAAACAGAATGGATCTGAATTGGTAATGCAACTAATGTTTGTCAGATTATTTGGAGCCTTAACTCGATAACTCCACAATGCTTGTATTATGGTGGTATTCTTTCTCTTGCTACCTACAGTTGATAATGATTTGATCAATAGATATGTATTTTCCATTTTTTTATTATTAATGTGGGAATTTCTGCTATTTTTGTCATTAGATTAATATAAGAATATCTAGGTATCTCCAAATTTCAGCTCTTGCCATAGTTTACTTATAAATAGAATTGAACTATGTTAAGGTTTGCAGAATAGAAAATTCACTGTGAAATTGATTGCTCAAGGCTACATCCTACTCCCTCCGTTCCCGAATATAAGGTGTATTGGTTCCCGTGCAAGTCAAACATTTGAATGTTTGACCAAGATTATAGAATAAAATAACAACATCTGCAATACCTAATAGAGAAAACATGAAACTACTTTCATGATGCGTATTGTGGATACTTATATATTTTTTCTAAAAACTTGGTCAAACAGGCACTCGTTTGACCTTTGAAAAAACAAATACACCTTATATAAAGGAACGGAGGGAGTATTAGAGAACAGCAAGTGCATAAAAGCAAGAGTGAAGATATTATTACCTTCTCTTTGCCTTCATCCACGATAACTTTAAAAGGGTGCCATTCTGGATCTTTAATCTCCTCCTCCCACTTTGAACAAAGAATGGAAGCAGTAACGCCTGCATCTTCTTTTGACATTTTATTTTTGCAAGCAATCGCAAATGATTTCAGATCAAGATCACCCATTCTTTTAATTCCTATAATTCCTCGGCCAGTTGTAAGATCCCGCAAACCCTGCAGGTGTATGCAATAGATAGCTCTGCAACGTAATTCAAACATAATACGACAAGTGCAAGTACTCAATTAATGAGGAAACTTACATCTATTAGCTTCTTCCGAGCATCTTGCAACTCATCATTGCTTATCCTTTCCTTCATAAGTAGAGTATGGTGGAGCGATTCCATTGCATCCATTTCATCATACTTTTCCTGAAGCTCGGCACTAAGTTCATCTATCTTCCTTTTTGATTCGGAGTCTTCCACACCTGGCATATGCTTCATCACTTCCAATTTTCCCTGCATCTGTTTTATTTCTAACTCAAGCTTCTGTTTGGCATCCAGTTTCTGCTCTAACTTGATAATCTCATTTAGAGCAGCTTGTTTCTCCCTCTGCAATTTTCATTTTCAGCACAGTAAGACAGTCATATAAATTAGTATCTCAGAACCTCAAGTGAAAAAAAAATATGAAGGACAAACCTTGTGTTTTTCCACAAGCTTCAGCACATTTTCATCCGCCCTCTGTTGCTCCGATGTTGCCATCTTAAGATATTTTGCTTTCATTTCATTCTGTATAAACCACAACAGTCTGATATGAGTTTTATGCAGGAAACCTGGAGGGGGGAGGGGGGGTTACCTAAAGGTGCCTCCATTTTGTACCTGGCACCAAGCCCTCTCTAAAAGTAAAATAAACAAGTTCCATGCATTTTGCTGAAATTATCCTACTGTTAAACCTTCTGCATTGTATTGTTGTCCGACAGCAAAATGTAGAATTACAACAAAAATAGAAAAAATACAATGATAAGAATCTACTATTATTAAAGCAACAGAAACTGAATGGTGAAGATCCATCAATTTAAGGTTCGAAATTTGGTCGATAGAGATTCATCAACATCAACTAAACAACAAAAACTAAGACAATCTACGTACGAAACCTTAGACCAATTCCAGCTGACAACAGTGCTCGGAACAGAACTGTACGATAAAACTTGGAAATAATTTCTGTACATCTGAATCAGAATCCCACACGCTTACTCCTCTAAAAAACAAGAGCATTTACGCTTGAACCATTTTAGGAATCCGGATAGGGATAAGTCATGCATGCATCTAAATAATATAAGGTGTACTCCTCGCAAATAATCAGAGCCCACACACTTGAATCAGCTTAGGAGTCCAATTAGGAAACAGCATACATCTCAATTTGTACCACACATCAACTTTAGGCTACTACTCGTAGAACTTTGAGCAGAGTAAAAATGAATAGTAATGTCAAACCGATCAAGTTATTGCAAAAAATAAAACCATGCATCTCAAAACTACACATCAAACACAAGAAAGCGGGCTACTACAGTACTACTCTTACAATTGTGTAGATGTGCGAGGAAAGTGCAAAAAAAATGTCAGTAGATCTTGACCGAACTATAGAGAAAATACTTTCTGCAGATTCAATAGCGATAGTAGTACAGACTATGTTAAGAAAGAAAGGTTTACACCATTTACCTACATGCAGCAAAATGATAGCAGCTTAGATTACTTGTAAAAATTGAATATCTACACCACATATTTTGATGAGACATGACTAGATTACTTCTAGGTAATAAAAAACACTACACAGATTATTTTGATGGATGGCGTTCTAGATTAATTTATGCACTAGAAGAAATTATCTTCATACGGCATTTATTTTGGTAAAATCAGACTGTAACGGTGTAGATTACTATAAATTGTGTAAATCTGATAGAAGAGCAACACAGGCCAGCAATGTTAGATCTAAGTACATGCATAGGGTGCATAGTTGCATAACCATGCATGCATGTATGGATTGGCGGCCAAAAGTTTACAGCAGATAAAAAGACAGATAAGTGGTAGATTGGAAAAAAGTCAAAAGTTTAAGTATGTATAAGGACAACATACAAGACATGGATGCTATCAGGTAAGAACAACTGGTAGATCGATGTTAATGCATTGTGTGTACGAGCGAGAACATATCGCATGTAGAATGCAAAACGGCGTCATTGTTGCAAAAGTAAATTCAAAACAACAAATCGCGTTTAGTATCTAACATGTAGTTTCAGCCGTGCTAAATAATATAAGCCGATGCAATACAACATGTGTACGGCAGGAGAAAAAACTACCACGAGGGCAGATATTGTAGCAATCTTGAATAGACATAGCCCAGATAATCGTATGCCTTAGATGGGTTGATCACATAAACAACTAGAGTAACATGAGAATGCATGGAAGCATCTGAAGGCATGATATTTGCATTAGATAAAAAGACAACTAAAAACAACATAGCACAATGTTTATGTACTAGCAACCCACATTTAAAGTTACTTGATGGCGGAGAACTGGGAAAAATATATTCTCAAAAAGATAGAGAACACAAGATAAACATGAGTGGATGAGGAAAAATTAGAGGTTAGTAAGAAAGCTTGTTGTTCTGTAATGCTAACAGTCTTCCTTTTGTCAACTAAAATACACTGGCTAGTGACGACCATTATTTTCTATATTCAAAAGATAAACAAATATTAAAAAAATGTGACATGAATTGAATCGTGGATCGTTCATTCACAAATAGGAGGGAGAGGAAAATACCAATATAATGCTATGTAACAATTCAGGCTAGTTACTAGTGAACAGAAAGATGTTATGTAAAAGAAGCACAGAAACAATCAACCATCCTCCAGAACAAACAAAAGGAGAGGACCCATAAAACTAACTTCCATTATTCTTTATGGGAGACATTGGGCACACACCTTTTCCTTCTCTTTCTCAAGGTTCCTTCTGTCTGAGTCACTACGCACAGCAAGTTCATCAAGCTGCCTGGATTTTATTTCGAGATCCTGCATCTTGGACTCCAGTTCTGAACGGAGCCTCTGATTCTCATTGATGATCATCTGAGAATGCTTACGAGCAAGTTGCTGCATCTTGTGTATTTCTGGTGACAATGCAGGTTCAAAAGACATTAAATAACTGAAATGACCCCATGCTCAAAGGAGAAAAATGCATATATATGTTCTTATACCATAAGAACAGAACATAAAAAGAGCAAAAGAAGGAAACAAACCATCATTGTATCTCTGGAGGACCTGCTCCTTTTCTTCCATCACCTTGTCAAGTGAGTTGGTCGTCTCATTGTACTTGCATTCAAGTTCTTGGACATGCTTGGCCTTTACCTCAATTTGGCTGGCTAAATTAGCTACCAGTTTGTCGGTTTTGCGTGTTCCTTCATTCTCAAGTTCCGCAACAGTTTTCAAATCACCATTTTTTTGCAGATGCTCCCCGATTGGCCCCAGAGTTCTTTGATCATCAGCCCTTGCAACCCATCCAAACATCTTCGACCCTCGATACCTGCGTGCCTCCCAGTCCCGTTTGCTATATCCTTCCGCCTCGAAGTGATTTTCAAACTTGAAGGCATTGCAGAAGCAAGCATAGTCTTTTCCAAACTCAACGATAGCATATCCCGTGTGGCCTCTGTGATTCCACAAAGGAATAACCTTCTGGGGGCAAAATCGCGAGAGCTGCTCCTTCAAGCGGTTGCCACTTTCCCCAACCTGGCGGCCGCCTTTCCACTCGGTAGGCACATTGACCAGCACACCCATCCATGGCCAGACGAATTGCTCATCTCTGTCCTGAAGAGGACGGGGCACCACAGCCTTGAGCCGCGACGACGGCGGCGGCTCCGACGACTCTGGCAATTCATCCTTGACGCGCTTGGCGGGGACGCGGTGGGTCGGCCTGTCTCTCCCGTGCCGATGAGCATCTGAGCCTGCTCCGGTTGCGTGACGACGAGGTGGGCTATCTCTGCTCGGATCGCTCCTCCGAAAACCTCTTTCCTTGCGAATCCTACAAAAATCGGAGAACAAAGGCAGTAAATTGCAGCTGCCGTGTTCCTTGGTCTCGCGAAATCTGAAGAGAAGATACGGAAAGAGGGTTTGGGCATGACGTACCGTTCAGATGCGTCGCCGGAATCCATGGAGATGGAGGGCCGCCCACCAGCCTGCCGACGGACGCCGCCGCCACCAACAACCTAGGGTTTTAAGGCGCGGCGAGGATCAGTCCAATGTCCCGCGGAAGAAGGGGAAGGAGGAGTTGGTCCACGGATGAGGAAGCGAGTCGGAGGGCTTGGCCTCGGCGGCGTCGAGTCGCCGCCTAGCTGTAGGCTGTAGGGCGCTGTAGACGGGCAGGGAGGGCAGCAGGAGGGGGCAAAGCGGAGAAGCAGATGATCACGTGATGGAGGAGGCGAAAGGCCGAATGGGTGACGAAGGCACTGATTGAGCAGGCAGGACCGCCTCGGCGTTCTGCTCCCGTCGACTGTCGACGTGTCGACATGTTATTAGCGCACTATAATCCTACCCTTTTCCTCAAACAAAAAAAAACTAGTACTACCTTTTTTTTAGCTGACTACTAGTAGTATGAGTACTTTTTTTAAGAAACAGAGCCGGTGCGCCGGCCCAAGCGCTCGGCCGGACGCACGCCAACCACGAGATCCTCCACGATCGTGCGTCGCACACTTGTGCCCAACTAACCTTTTTTTTCTTACGGACCCGCAATCACTTCTTATCCATCCACGCACTTTTCTCGCTTTCCCATCACGGTCTTCGTCTTCCTCGCGCTCTCCCGCAAACAACTTGCACTCCTCCATCATGGCCCTCGTCGGCCCTAGCTCCGCCCACCCTAAAGGACCCTCACCAAAGCTGCTCCATCCCCAAGCACGCACACCCTTGTGCATCCCTGCTCCATTTGTTGACTGTGCAGCTGTGCTGGGCGGGAAACGGCTGCATGCAACCATGGTTGCTACAAACGACGAGCTCGGGCGACACTGGTGCATGGCCGGCGTGAAACTTATTCAACCGACGTCGCGAGGGGGGTGTTGCGACCGTTGATGTGAGATGCTGGAACCAAGCGATGAAGGAGCTGCGACCCGCGGCAGAATTTGCTACAACCAAATACAGCGAGGGCATGACCCACGACGGCAGCGACATAGTTTTTGATGCAAACTTCATCAGTTTTTGCTACTACCGATGTCTGTAATTGCTAGCACCGACGATGGCATTTGCTACATCCTTCACGATGATGCCGCGACCTCGACGACGGCGATGACGTTTTTTCGCTGCAACCGCCTATGGCAAAAGCTACCACCGGCGAGTTTTTACTACAAACAATGTGGATTAGCAGTGACCCGGGTCGGCGGCCACGACATTTTGCTGCAACTGTTGTCGGTTTTTGCTACTCCCGGCGTCGTTGTTTGCTACATGCTTCACAACTTAGCTACGACGTGCGACGATGGCGGCGTCGTTTTTGCTACAACTACCACTGGATTTTGCTACATCCGTTCATGGATTAGCTACAACCCGCGACAGGGCGACGACGTTTTGCTGCAACTATACTTCGGTTTCGCTACCACCAGCGAAGACTTTTGCTACATCCATTTAAATGGAGTTCATTGGCAGCCATCGTTCGTTTGACCCTGCAAGCGCGTCGACGGATGGAAAAAAGCTTCAATCGGTATGAGGAAAAGCTTCAACCAGCATGAGAAAAAGCTTCCACTGGGTGCGAGTGGCGACACTGAGTGATGCGGTCGGAGGCATGATGGTGTGGCGACGGGCGTGCTATGACGACGACGACTAGGTGCTGCAACTACAGATACGTCGAGCGTTTTGCTACGACGGCGTCGTTTTGCTACGAGTGGAGGCGAGGAACCGACGAGGACGGGGATGCGAAGGCGACCACCACCGATGAAGGCGGCGTCCTATGGAACCGACGGAGTCAGCCGGCAGCAACGAGGGCGGCGACTGGCAGCGACGAGCAGCACGACGTGGACGGCCGACGAGTTGGCTTACGTATTTAGAAACATGGGGCTGCTCGGGATGAACTTGACAGGCTGTTTTTTAGTAGCGAAACAGTTGGAAAAGAAGGAATCGTGTGGCTGTTATAAACCGAATCGTATATACACGGTTAGACCGGCCAAATTTTCGGCCGGCGGACCGACGCGTATCACTTGCTTTTTTTAGCTGGCGTATTGCTACTTGGAACAGGCAACAGGAGCTCCGCGTTACAAAGGCCATGTTTTTATGGACAAGCAGGAAAAATGACTTTTACGTGGCAATGTTGGAACACATCAAAACTACGTGCACAAACTACTTCCCCCCCACTTGCTTCCTCTAATCTAGATAAAAAAACTAAATGATTAGAGCTGAGTCGTACGCATAGTGTTTAAATCATCTCCTATTTTGTATTTATTATGTTGGATTTGGACTAGTGATGATGATCATATTATGGATTCAAATACCAGATTAAATCGCATCAAATTCTCAAATTCTAATATGGCGCGTTAGCGTATCGAAACCGGACATCATGGATGTTAAGGCTAGATACTGGTTCATCTTGTAGATGACTTTAACAAAAGAGATCATTGGCATGTTGGACCCCGAATAACTAAGGAACATTCCCTTGGGGAGGTGGTCCTAGCGATCAACTCATTCCCCTGTGTATTATGATCCAATGAACATTGTTGTTCTCTAGAGGGAATCCTCGGCAAGGAGACCCGACATTGCCGTTGTTGTTCATACTCACCATGGAGGTACTGCACTACATGTTCACTCATGCGGAGAGATCGGGCTGGTTGGCACCTTTGGGTGGCAGAGGGTTGAGCCAGCGCTAGTCTATCTTCGCCGACAACGTAATGTTGTTCTTGAGGCCCAATCAGATGGATATCACGGTCTGTTCTGCAATTCCAGAAGATTTTGGGGAAGCATCCGACCTTCGAACGAATACACAAAAGTGCCCGGTCATCCCAATCAGATGCTCGGCCAAGGACACAGACAGGTTGACTGCGGACTTGGGATGCCCTCTGGGTTGCTTTCCCTACCGGTACCTGGGCCTTCCACTCTACATCAGGAAGGCGCAGTTCCAAGGAATCGTAGATGGCATCCAGAAGAAACTTCCAACATGGCGGGCGGCTTCGATGGATAAGTCAGACCGGCTCATCCTTGTGCAATCGGTCCTGAGTGCCATGCCGGTCCATTCAACGCTTGCTATGGAGGTGCCTCCAGAAGTGGTCACCTCTATCATGAGAATCTGCAGAAGCTTCTTTTGGGTGGCTCGGGACCGTGCAAGTGGAGGCAGCTATGCTGTCGCATGGGAGACCGTGTGCACACCGAAGTGGACAGCATGCCTTGCTCTCCCAAATCTAAAGTGGATGAGTGCGGCCTTGATGACGTGATGGCTATGCCTAAAAAGAGTGGACGGTGAGAGACCGTGAACTGAGTTTGAGATTTCAGTCCCCTCAGGATCCATGGCCATCTACAGATCGGCGGTGTTTGTGGATATAGGGAGCGGCACGAACACGTACTTCTGGGAAGACAGGTAGTTGGAGGGGGCGAGAGTACGGGAGGTTGCGCCAAAACTCTATGACTGGGTTCGAGCTCAGGTGAGAGCATCCAGGACGGTGCAGGAGGCCTTGGCCAGAGCATGGCCCCATGACATTGGTCCTGATTTGAATGCAGAGGGATTGGCGGAGTACCTTGCGCTATGGGAGTGCATATCAGTTATGGATCAAAACCCGGAGTTGGAGGACCGCATGCGATGGGTGTGGGAGCCTTCTGGCACCTTCTCAGTCAGCTCGGCATACCATTGCAAGTTCTTTGGATGGATGAAGGACCCTGCTACCACAGTCAGCTAGGAAAACTACGCTCCGCTTCGATGCAAGATATTTGCTTGGCGTGCATTCAAGAACCGTTGTTGGACATCCGATCGTTTAGTGCGAAGAGGCTTGCCGCATCAAAGAGGTATGCCCTTTGTGTGATCAACTACCGGAAACCATGGATTATCTGTTGGTGGCGTGCATCTTCACGAGGACGATTTGGCATAGAGTGTGGGCAGCTTGGGGAAGGCCAGAGTGGACACCAGGGGAGGAGGGTCAGCTAGTCTCTTGGAGCTCATCCCTAGATGAGGACATATGATGCTGCAAGGAGCTCAATTCCATTCTCCTCCTGGTTATGTGGGAGACGTGGAAGCACAGGAACTCAATAGTCTTTGATAGTGCGACTTTGTCGGCAAATAGACTTCTGGGTAGGATCGTTAAAGAGGGTAAGGCCTAGTGTATTGCTAGGCTGCTGAGCCAAGGGCTCTTTTTGTTCTTCGATAGGTTGTCTACGTGGGTGAGTAGCGAGGAGTATACGTATCTCTCGGCCTTGTGCCATCCTTGTAAAAACATGGCGGGCCCCCCCCTTTTTCTTCTATGAATATGAGATATGCATGCTTGTGCGTATTCTAGAAAAAAGAAGATTCTCCAAATTGGGGGGGGGGGGGGGGGGTTCTCTGTATTGTATCATGCTACTTGTGAGCTTTGTTGGGATTTCCTCAAAGAGAATAGGACGATGCAATACAGTAGAGATAAGTATTTCCCTCGGTTAAGAACCAAAGTTATCAATCCAATAGGAGAACCACGCGAAACCTCGTTAACATCACCTACACACCAAAGAGCAAATACTTCCACCCAACACGATCAAGGGGGTTGTCAATCCCCTCGGCGGTTATTTGCAAGGATCAAATTTCATAGTGGTAGGTAAATAGATAAATTGCAAAATAAAATAATGAAGGAAATATGCCCTAGAGGCAATAATAAAGTTGTTATTTTATATTTTCTTATATCATGATAAATTTTTATTATTCATGCTAGAATTGTATTAAATCGGAAACTTGATACATGTGTGGATACATAGACAAAACACCGTGTCCCTAGTAAGCCTTTACTAGACTAGCTCGTTAATCAAAGATGGTTAAGTTTCCGAACCATAAACATGTGTTGTCATTTGATGAACGGGATCACATCATTAGGAGAATGATGTGATGGACAAGACCCATCCGTTAGCTTAGCATATTGATCGTTCAGTTTTATTGCTATTGCTTTCTTCATGTCAAATACATATTCCTTCGACTATGAGATTATGCAACTCCCGAATACCGGAGGAATACCTTGTGTGCTATCAAACGTCACAACATAACTGGGTGATTATAAAGATGCACTACAGGTATCTCCTAAGGTGTTTGTTGGGTTGGCATAGACCGGTATTAGGATTTGTCACTCCGAATATCGGAGAGGTATCTTTGGGCCCTCTCGGTAATGCACATCATAAAAAGCCTTGCAAGCAAAGTGACTAATGAATTAGTTACAAGATGATGTATTACGGAACGAGTAAAGAGACTTGCCGGTGACACGATTGAACTAGGTATGTGGATACCGACGATCGAATCTCGGGCAAGTAACATACCGATGGACAACGGGAATAACATATGTTGTCATAACGGTTCAACCGATAAAGATCTTCGTAGAATATATAGGAGCCAATATGAGCATCTAGGTTCCGCTATTGGTTAGTGACCGGAGAGGTGTCTCGGTCATGTCTACGTAATCTCGAACCCGTAGGGTCCGCACGCTTAACGTTCGGTGACGATTTAGTATTATATGAGTTATATTATTTGGTGACCGAATGTTGTTCGGAGTCCCGGATGAGATCACAAACATGATAAGGACTCTCCAAATGGCCGAGAGGTAAAGATTGATATATAGAACGATAGTATTCGGACACCAAAAGTGTTCCGGAGGATATTAGGTACATATCGTGTCACCTGAAGGGGTTCC
The DNA here is from genome assembly GCF_018294505.1 of Triticum aestivum. Lineage (NCBI taxonomy): Eukaryota > Viridiplantae > Streptophyta > Magnoliopsida > Poales > Poaceae > Triticum > Triticum aestivum. The sequence continues at coordinate 421,489,260 of NC_057800.1, forward strand.
GGGCACCCCAACAAAGATATAGGCCTTATGGCCAAGAGAGGGATAGACCAGCCCACAAGGGGCTGGTGCGCCCCATATCTCTACTACTATTAAAAGAGCCAACAAGAAGGGGCAGAGGAAAACTGCCCTCCCTCCCACGATAAACAACACAATCGGGGCGACGACGCGTCTTCGGGAGAGGATGAGAGGAGAGGGGAGGACAAGGAGAGGCCTGGCGGCGGCTAGGGAGGTGCTCGCCGGCGAGCGGGCTCCGGCGGCCGCCTGGCGCGCGGAGTTGGATCGGGGCGCTTCCCCGCGGCCGCGACCGTACTCGCGACGCCACCTACCCCGCCGCCTGCCGCTCCTACCCACGGGACGCTACCGCTCCGCTCCTCCTCCCAACGCGACGCTGCCAGCCCCAAGAGCGCCCACCCCGTCGGCCCTTCCCGTCACCCGGTCGCTGCAGCAGTGCCCTCCTGATGGCCCTCGCCGGCCCTCCCCGCCGTCTCCGCGTCGTACACGCCGTCTCCCAATCCGCAGCCAGGGGACACGCCAGCGCGCTCCCGGTGGCCCTCGCCAACCCTCCCCGCAGTCTCCGCGTTGTACCCGCCGTCTCCCCAATCCTCAACCAGGGAACACGTCAAGAATCTTCAGTCACGCGGCCGCCGCGCCGGAGGTCTTCCATCTCAGGTTTGTTTTGTTTACGGTATTTCCAAAGTGATGTGCTGTTTCAACTTTTGTTCCAAAGCTCCTCAAATTGATGCAACCAAGGGTATGTCATGGATGAACGTTCTAGATTCTGAAGTTTATTGTCGTCGTTCTAACTTCATTTGTAATTTTTCAGCGATGCACATCTTTACTGTCGAGTTTATAGTCATCAAGCAGTCCTTAATTTTAAGATGATATCAACATTTATATTCCTGGTTATAGGGTGTTGTCAAGAATTTCATCACACCCACTACTTTCCCACCGAGGTAGTTTCCGCCTCCACTCTCCAGCCATGCACAAGTGTCGTCACCTACATCTCCTCTATGCGTTCCTGTCTCTCCATTCCGCACGAGGATGCAGTCATCACATCCTTGAGTAGGTAATTCATCAACTGATGGCTTTTCTCCCTGCTGTGACTTGCATCTTTCTACCTTGCTTCAAATTTAACCTGATTGGGACTGTTTGATTGAATGTCAAATAAAGATCAACTTTATCTCTGATTGATTCATGGAAGTGCAAGCTGAATTATATTATGAATATTCTGATTATTACTTACAAGTGATATTCTAACACACTGTCTTTGGTTTAATAGTTTGCAGGTGTTTCTTGTAGTGATGTTAACCCCATAAAAAAGGACTCGCAGGTGGACATCTGATATAAATAATCAGGTACTTCTCTCTCATTATCAAATTCAATGGATGTACTGGTTGTTTAAAACTGAACTATCAACACTTTATTCTCTTCTTTTCTCCTATCACATGATATATAACAAAGTATTTGATGCCATTTATTACCTTAATCCTGTCATAAGACAGTCTTATTTTCTGGTCATGGAATGAGAGATTGCACTGCTTATACAGGATATCTTTCAAGCCTTGCAATTTTTATTGACATATTTTATAAATGAGTTATAGGTAGTTGGAATTTTCACTGACATATTCTAATGGTATTCGGATTGCACTCTTGCTGCCTCTTGATTTTATATGCTTAGAGTAATATCCACCCATCATGTTCAAGCAATTTCTCTGGTGCTAAATCAATCCCAAAAAATGTCACCAATGTGTAAAAAAACAAAATGACTATGTTCTTTTAAGTTTCTTCTGAATATGATTGTTATCCCTATTTGTAGATTGTTGACACCCTGCCCTGTTACATGTACAGTGGAAGACTTCTCTTTTTGATTGACTCTGCATCTAAAGAAGAGTAAGCATGTAGAGGAATTGGTGGTCCACCTTGCTGCTGCAAATGGACTGCCCGATTTTATCCATGTGTTGGACTAGATGATATTTGATGATTTGAACCTTGCAACGGTACGGTTTCCACAACACTATGTATGATCTAAACAATGGCTGAAAATATTTATTGGAGCATTTGTTTCAAACAAATTTGTTGAAGATATTTCTAATATTTTAGTGCATTTGATATATTTTAGATAGTACTGCTTCAATGTGGTGTGGTACAGTTTGCCTTCTGTTATAAAGTTCACACACTTCTAAAAAAATATGCAAGATAATTTTCCTTTCAGCTAGCAAATGGGTTAAATTCATGTACACATCAGTAGGGATGAAAATGGAGTGGAAACTTTCGGTTTTTCCGGAGGAAATATGAAAACAGAAACGAAAATTTGCAAAATGGAAGTGGAAATGGAATTTTTTTATGCGGAAACAGAAACAAAAACGGAACGGTGTTTTCCGGTGGAACATGCATGGAAATGGAACTTTCCGTTTCTGTGAGTATGAAATTTCTGTTTTATTATACACCTATAGCTGCTTTGTAGCCCAACCACTAAAGAGAACACTATGACACAATTAGTAGAATGGATCTAAGGCCAAACTTTTACTACCACACATGTACTCAGCTTGACCTATACGCAATTGTCCGGTACTACTACAATATTATGCTAAGTTGCTAACATAATGATATTATTTTGTAGCAATGTTAACAACTCATTAAATTTGTTTGTTTTTGTGTGTATTTCTCTATAATTCAAGGGGTTTTTAAGTTCTGATCAATGCCTATTTATGTTTCCGTATCTGCTTTGTATTCGCTCCGTGTCTGTTTCCGGTAGTATCTGTTTCCGGTAGTATCTGTTTCCGTATTTATTTCCGGGGTTTTTGTATTCGTTTCCGCTTCTGCAAAAAAATATGAAAACAAATATGATAGCACTCAGTTTCGTCCGTTTCCGCTCCGTTTTCATCCCTACACATCAGCACTCAGTTTAAGTTTTGAACTGCAGGGGCGTGAGACTGCAGCATGCTGTGTACATAAGCAGGGAGTTGAGGGGCAGAACTGAAGGTAGACTCAGGTGCAGTTATCCACTCCTTCTTGCTTTCACTAGAAGAGCGTATTACGCGGTGAAAGCAAGATCATGCTGTACAGGCATGCAGCTGTGAGAAATACAGTGATGGCTCCGTCTGAGTTCTCTAGCCCTCTGCAATTACAGGTTTGGGTGCACACTCCGCAGATGATGATGGTTCAGCAGAGATAGCATTGCTCTGTGTTACATAACTATGTTCTGTCAGTCAAGTATCGTTACGATGCAATAGGCAGAGGCTTCAAAATCATCTGCGGAGTAAGCGATAGGAAGCCGTTGTGCAATAAATGTGCTCATATAGACGAACGCCGTTGGTACAAAATCTCGATCACATCGGCCCATATCATCAGCGCACATCAGAGCCGGCTTACCAATGTCGGATGTCATCGGTTTTATTACTCCACAGATGTGGGTCATCGGCCAAGAGAAAAGATGGGATAACAAATATTATGGATACAAGATGGCAGCATATAACTTTGCAATTTTATGATTTGTGATCCGGTAGATTTTTGCCATGCGGAGGGCTGATGATTCTGGCTATATGCACTGGAGTTTAAGCCATGTTTGTGAACTAATTAGATATCTATCTATGTGAATTTGGAGATACATATGTGTTTAAGATGATTTGAGAGTGCCCTTACCGGTCATGCTATGTTCTAATTTGTGTTCCTTTTTTACTTAACTGACATGTATTTTCACCATTAAATGTAATAATTACTATTGGCTGTGTTCCATAGTGCAATACACAATGAATGGGATTTTCCTTGGCATGAGATGAGATGCCATCGAATTACTAAGTTTTGTTTGGTTGTCTGTTTCATGTGTTAGTTCTGTATTGTACCAATGTTGATTCAAATGAAAATGCAGGGTACTGCAATGATGAATGTATGATTTTGGTTGTTCCATAAAATTAATAAAATATAGGACATTGAAATGTAGGGGTTGAGGTTTAGAGTTCTACTGGAGTTAAACAAATTTTACGTGAGGATCTTTATAGGTGAGTCGCTATACATAGATTGATGGGAAATATTTTTGGGGACCTATGAGAGTTTCTCTGACTCTGGTTCATGATTCCTTGGAATCCTCCCAACCATACCCATTTATGGTAAGCAATATATTTTGTTACCCTTTCAGTTATCTTTTATCAATTTTTCTTTAGTGAAATCAACTTCATCATATTCATCCGCAAAAAAAAATTCAACTTCATAAAAAAACGAGTTCTGCTTCGAGCACGCCCATGACGGTCACACAAAAGAGCCGGCAAGGAGGTAGCGCGAAGTACATGTTCGACCGCAACAACCCCCAAGCATGTGTCCCGTACCTGATGACAAGGTGATCTGAATACCACTCATGAGATGTAGGCTTGGGAAGAGGATAAGAAGAACCCATATTAATTGGTAGGGGGCACAAAGATTTTGTTTTACCCGTTGCAACGCACGAACATATTTACTCGATTTAGCATAAACAGAATTCAAAAGACATCTTTTATATTTGAGAGACGTGTGTTGCACGTGCATGCTTACTAGTAGGCCGAAATAGGAGAAGGAAAGATGGAAAGGGGAAAGGGAAGGGGAGGATTCGGCCTCCCCCTTCCTTCCCTCCCCCCTCTCTTTCCTTTCCCCTCCGGTTAATAAGGAAGGGGGCGAATTGGGGAGGACCCCAAGTAGGATTCCTCCTACTTGGGGTGCCCCCTTGGCTGCATCTCCTCCCCTCCAACCTATATATATGGGGGGCACCGCTAGAACACACACCAACAATTGTTAGCCATGTGCGTTCCCCCAGTTTACGCCTCCGGTCATATCTTTGTAGTGCTTAGGCGAAGCCCTACGCGGATCAGTTCACCATCACCGTCACCACGCCGTCGTGTTGACAGAACTCATCTACTTCCTCGACACTCTGCTGGATCAAGAGTTCGAGGGACGTGATACGTCTCCGTCGTATCTATAATTTTTGATTGTTCCATGCCAATATTCTACAACTTCCATATACTTTTTATACTATTTTTGGGACCAACATATTGATCCAGTGCCCAGTGCCAGTTCCTGTCTGTTGCATGTTTTTGGTTTCGCAGAATATCCATATCAAACGGAGTCCAAACGGGATAAAAACGGACGGAGCTTATTTTTGGAAAATTCTAGAAGAAAAATCCACGCGAGACGGTGCCCGAGGTGGCCACGAGGCAGGGGGCGCGCCTGCCCCCCTAGGCGCGCCCCTACCCTCGTGAGCCACCCGTAAGGCGGTTGACGCTCTTCTTTTGCCGCAAGAAAGCTAATCTTCGGAGAGAGAAAATCACGGCGAAGGTTTCAGGCCAATCGGAGTTACGGATCCTCATATATACACGAAACGGTGAAACAGAGCAAGAAGAGAACGCAGAAACAGAGAGAGACAGAGAGACAGATCCAATCTCGGAGGGGCTCTCGCCCCTCCCGTGCCATGGAGGCCATGGACCCGAGGGGAAACCCTTCTCCCATCTAGGGAGGAGGTCAAGGAAGAAGAAGAAGGAGGGGGGCTCTCTCCCCCTCGCTTCCGGTGGCACCGGAGTGTCACCGGAGGCCATCATCATCACCGCGATCTACATCAACACCTCCGCCATCTTCACCAACATCTCCATCACCTTCCCCCCTCTATCTACAGCAGTCCACTCTCCCACAACCCGCTGTAACCTCTACTTGAACATGGTGCTTTATGCTTCATATTATTATCCAATGATGTGTTGCCATCCTATGATGTCTGAGTAGATTTTCGTTGTCCTATCGGTGGTTGATGAATTGCTATGATTGATTTAATTTGCTTGTGGTTATGTTGTTGTCCTTTGGTGCCCATCATATGATTGCGCGCGTGGATCACACCCTAGGGTTAGTTGTATGTTGATAGGACTATGCATTGGAGGGCAAGAGTGACAGAAGCTTCAACCTAGCATAGAAATTGATGCATACGGGATTGAAGGGGGACCAATATATCTTAATGCTATAGTTGGGTTTTACCTTAATGAACATTAGTAGTTGCGGATGCTTGCTAATAGTTCCAAGCATAAGTGCATATAATTCCAAGTCAGGGATGACATGCTAGCAGTGGCCTCTCCCACATAATACTTGTTATCGGTCTAGTAAAGTAGTCAATTGCTTAAGGGGCAATTTCGCAACTCCTACCACCACTTTTCCACACTCGCTATATTTACTTTATTGTTTCCTAATCTAAACAACCCCTACTTTTTATTTACGTACTCTTTATTATCTTGCAAACCTGTCCAACAACACCTACAAAGTACTTCTAGTTTCATACTTGTTCTACGTAAAGCGAACGTCAAGCGTGCGTAGATTTGTATCAGTGGTCGATAGAACTTGAGGGAATATTTGTTCTACCTTTAGCTCCTCGTTGGGTTTGACACTCTTACTTATCGAAAACTATTGCGATCCCCTATACTTGTGGGTTATCACGACCTTTTTCTGGCGCCGTTGCCGGGGAGCAATAGTGTGGGGTGAATATTCTCGTGTGTGCTTGTTTGCTTTATCACTAAGTATTTTTTATTTGCTGTTCTTAGTTGTTTTCTATCTTTAGTTATGGATATGGAACACGAAATACCAAAAAAATTAGGTGTACTTGCTACTCATGGAGATGGGGAACCTCCTAAAACCCTCGATGCTGGTTATGTGAAAATATTATGTACTACTTCAATAATCCTGAGAAAACCCCATTCAATTATGTAATGGGAGTAACATTGGCTCAACGTGAATACTTTAGGGATTACCACTTGACACAAAAAGGGAAACTATTATGGGATCAAATTCATATATTGAAGTGGTATGCTTGGCAATTATGCGTGAGTTATGATTATACTTGTTGCTCTAGGATGAAGGCTCCACACCTTCCCTTTTCATGCAAATTCAATGATAATAAAACCTTAGCTTCTTATGCTAATGGTATATATGATTACTATGATGTGGAACAAATAGAAGAATTTGTTGCTTTTATGGGTGCTTATGAAATTGAATCTATGTGTAAAGAGTTTGAAGATTTTGATGTTGTTGTTTATAGATGTGAAATTTAGCTATCCTGAAATATTGTTATGAGAATTATGAATACAATTACGAAATTAATGCACTTATTGAGAAAGTCTCCGTTGTCCAAGAAGAGACTAATATTTTGCAGGAATCTATGGAAGAAGAAGTTGATGAAACTGTGAGCTCATTGGATGAAAAAGATGAGGAGGAGAGCGAAGAACAAAAGGAGGAAGAGCGGATTGATCACCCATGCCCACCTTCTAATGAGAGTAACTCTTCAACTCATACATTGTTTAATTCCCCTTCATGCTTACCGAAGGATGATTGCTATGATGACTGTTATGATCCCTTGGATTCTTTTGAAATATCCCTTTCTGATGATGCTTGCTATGCTTGTGGCCAAGATGCCAATATGAATTATGCTTATGGAGATGAACTTGTTATAGTTCCTTATGTTAAACATGAAATTGTTGCTATTGCACCCACGCATGATAGTCCTATTATCTTTTTGAATTCTCCCGACTACACTATATCAGAGATGTTTGCTCTTATTAAGGATTATATTGATGGGTTGCCTTTTACCGTTGCACATGATGATTTTAATAGATATAATATGCATGTGCTTGCTGCTACTACTTGCAATTATTATGAGAGAGGAACTATATCTCCACCTCTCTATGTTTCCAACATGATAAAATTGCAAGAAACTGTTTATACTATGCATTGGCCTTTACTTTGTGTGCATGAATTGTTCTTTTATGACATGCCGATGCATAGGAAGAGAGTTAGACTTCGTCATTACATGATATATGTTACCTTGTGCTCACCACTAAATTACAAATCATTGTTAATTAAAATTGGCTTTGATATACCTTGGGATCCGGGTGGATCCATTACTTGAGCACTATATGCCTAGCTTAATGGCTTTAAAGAAAGCGCTGCCAGGGAGACAACCCGAAAGTTTTATAGAGTCATTTATTTCTGTTGAGTGCTTTTATATAGTTTAAAAACAACAAAAATAAAGAGGGGAACCCAAAACTTTTTCAAAAAAGGGAAGCGAAAGTGAGAAAGACAAGCATTGTTGAAGTGGGAGCTAGCCTTGAACTTTGTTCATGCTCACGGAAACTTTGTGAATCTTAATTACAGAAACTTTTCAATAAAAATAATTATCCCCTTGTACAATTCCATTGTATTATAAAAATAATGTGCCAAGGTTTGCCTTTAGGATGTTTACATTTGCTTGATGGTTTGTACGGTGCAGGACCAAAACTTTGGTTGTAGTACGCGATTTTACATTTTTAGCTGGAATGTCAAATAGTTCTGATTATTTTTGCACTGTCTTCCTATGCAAATTGTTTATTTTTTATAATTTTGGTATTAAGTATCAGAAGTATGGTGAATGTTCAGATTATTACAGTCTGTTCTATTTTAGACGGATTCTGTTTTTGATGCATAGTTTGCTTGTTTTGATGAAACTATCAATTTATATCAGTGGATTAAGCCATGAAAAAGTTATATTAAAGCAGACACAATGAAAAAACAAAATATGAATTGGTTTGCAACAGTACTTAGAGTAGTGATTTGCTTTATTATACTAACGGATCTTACCGAGTTTTCTGTTGAAGTTTTGTGTGGATGAAGTGTTCGATGATCGAGAAGGTCTCGATGTGAGAAGAAGGAAGAGAGGCAAGAGCTCAAGCTTGGGGATGCCCGAGGCACCCCAAGTAAATATTCAAGGAGACTCAAGCGTCTAAGCTTGGGGCTGCCCCGGAAGGCATCCCCTCTTTCTTCAACAAGTATCGGTATGTTTTCGGATTCGTTTCGTTCATGCGATATGAGCAATCTTGGAGCGTCGTTTGCATTTAGTTTTCATTTTTATTTTATGCACCATGCTGGTATGAGATAGTCCTTGGTTGATTTAGATAATGCTCTATGCACTTCACTTATATATTTTGAGTATGGCTTTATAGAATGCTTCATGTGCTTCGCTTATATCGTTTGAAGTTTGGATTGCTTGTTTCTCTTTACATAGAAAACCGCCATTTGTAGAATTCTCTTTTGCTTCACTTATATTTGTTAGAGCACGGGCATATCTTTTGTAGAATGAATTAAACTCTCTTACTTCACTTTTATCTATTTAGAGAGATGACAGGAACTGGTCATTCACATGGTTAGTCATAAAATCCTACATAAAACTTGTAGATCACTGAATATGATATGTTTGATTACTTGCAATAGTTTTGCGATATAAAGATGGTGATATTAGAGTCATGCTAGTGGGTAGTTGTGGATTGTAGAAATACTTGTGTTGAGGTTTGTGATTCCCGTAGCATGCACGTATGGTGAACCGTTATGTAACAAAGTCGGAGGATGATTTATTTATTGATTGTCTTCCTTATGAGTGGCGGTCTGGGACGAGCGATGGTCTTTTCCTACCAATCTATCCCCATAGGAGCATGCGCGTAGTACTTTGTTTCGATATCTAATAGACTTTTGCAATAAGTATGTGAGTTCTTTATGACTAATGTTGAGTCCATGGATTATACGCACTCTCACCCTTCCACCATTGCTAGCCTCTCTAGTACCGCGCAACTTTCGCCGGTATCATAAACCCACCATATACCTTCCTCAAAACAGCCGCCATACCTACCTATCATGGCATTTCCATAGCCATTCCGAGATATATTGCCATGCAACTTCCATCATCATCGTATACATGACTTGAGCATTCATTGTCATATTGCTTTGCATGATGTAAGATAGCTAGCATGATGTTTTCATGGCTTGTCCGTTCTTTGATGTCATTGCTATGCTAGATCATTGCACATCCCGGTACACCGTCGGAGGCATCCATATAGAGTCATACTTTGTTCTAGACATTGAGTTGTAAGTAAATAAAAGTGTGATGATCATCATTATTAGAGCATTGCCCTAGTGAGGAAAGGATGATGGAGACTATGATTCCCCCATATCGGGATGAGACTCCGAACTTTACAAAAAAATAAACGAGGCCAAAGAAGCCCAAATAATAAAAAAAGAGGCCAAAGAAGCCCACCAAAAAATAAAAAAATAAAAAAAGAGAGAAAAAGAGAGAAGAGGCAATGCTACTATCCTTTTTTCACACTTGTGCTTCAAAGTAGCACCATGTTCTTCATATAGAGAGTCTCTTGAGTTATCACTTTCATATACTAGTGGGAATTTTTCATTATAGAACTTGGCTTGTATATTCCGATGATGGGCTTCCTCAAATGCCCGAGGTCTTCATGAGCAAGCAAGTTGGATGCACACCCACTTAGTTTCAGTTGGAGCTTTCATACACTTATAGCTCTAGTGCATCCGTTGCATGGCAATCCCTACTCACTCACATTGATATCTATTGATGGGCATCTCCATAGCACGTTGATACGCCTAGTTGATGTGAGACTATCTTCCCCTTTTGTCTTCTCCACCATCATATTATATTCCACCTATAGTGATATGTCCATGGCTCACGCTCATGTATTGCGTGAAAGTTGAAAAGGTTTGAGAACGTCAAAAGTATGAAACAATTGCTTGGCTTGTCATCGGGGTTGTGCATGATGTGAATATTTTGTGTAGTGAAGATGGAGCATAGCCAGACTATATGGTTTTGTAGGGATAACTTTCTTTGGCCATGTTATTTTGAAAAGACATGATTGCTTTATTAGTAGGCTTGAAGTATTATTGATTTTATGTCAAATGATAGACTATTGCTTTGAATCACTCATATCTTAATATTCATGCCATGATTAGACATATGATCAAGATTATGCTAGGTAGCATTCCACATCAAAAATTATCTTTTTTATCATTTACCTACTCGAGGACGAGCAGGAATTAAGCTTGGGGATGCTAATATGTCTCCGTCGTATCTATAATTTTTGATTGTTCCATGCCAATATTCTACAACTTCCATATACTTTTGGCAACTTTTTATACTATTTTTGGGACTAACATATTGATCCAGTGCCCAGTGCCAGTTCCTGTCTGTTGCATGTTTTTGGTTTTGCAGTATATCCATATCAAACGGAGTCCAAACGGGATAAAAACGGACAGAGCTTATTTTTGGAATATTTGGAAAATTCCGGAAGAAAAATCCACGCGAGACGGTGCCCGAGGTGGCCATGAGGCAGGGGGGCACGCCTGCCCCCTGGGCGCGCCCCCTACCCTCGTGAGCCACCCGTAAGGCGGTTGATGCTCTTCTTTTGCCGCAAGAAAACTAATTTTCAGGAAAAAAATCACGGCGAAGGTTTCAGGCCAATCAGAGTTACGGATCTCCATATATACACGAAATGGTGAAACAGAGCAAGAAGAGAACGCAGAAACAGAGAGAGATAGAGAGACAGATCCAATCTCAGAGGGGCTCTCGCCCCTCCCGTGCCATGGAGGCCATGGACCAGAGGGGAAACCCTTCTCCCATCTAGGGAGGAGGTCAAGGAAGAAGAACAAGAAGGAGGGGGGCTCTCTCCCCCTCGCTTCCGGTGGCACCGGAGTGCCACCGGGGGCCATCATCATCACCGCGATCTACACCAACACCTCCGCCATCTTCACCAACATCTCCATCACCTTCCCCCCTCTATCTACAGCAGTCCACTCTCCCGCAACCCGCTGTACCCTCTACTTGAACATGGTGCTTTATGCTTCATATTATTATCCAATGATGTGTTGCCGTCCTATGATGTCTGAGTAGATTTTCGTTGTCCTATCGGTGGTTGATGAATTGCTATGATTGATTTAATTTTCTTGTGGTTATGTTGCTGTCCTTTGGTGCCCATCATATGATTGCGCACATGGATCACACCCTAGGGTTAGTTGTATGTTGATAGGACTATGTATTGGAGGGCAAGAGTGACAGAAGCTTCAACCTAGCATAGAAATTGATGCATACGGGATTGAAGGGGACCAATCTATCTTAATGCTATGGTTGGATTTTACCTTAATGAACATTAGTAGTTGCAGATGCTTGCTAATAGTTCCAATCATAAGTGCATAGAATTCCAAGTCAGGGATGACATGCTAGCAGTGGCCTCTCCCACATAATACTTGATATCGGTCTAGTAAAGTAGTCAATTGCTTAAGGGGCAACTTCGCAACTCCTACCACCACTTTTCCACACTCTCTATATTTACTTTATTGTTTCCTAATCTAAACAGCCCCTAATTTTTATTTACGTACTCTTTATTATCTTGCAAACCTGTCCAACAACACCTACAAAGTACTTCTAGTTTCATACTTGTTCTAGGTAAAGCGAACGTCAAGCGTGCGTAGAGTTGTATCGGTGGTCGATAGAACTTGAGGAAATATTTGTTCTACCTTTAGCTCCTCGTTGGGTTCGACACTCTTACTTATCGAAAACTATTGCGATCCCCTATACTTGTGGGTTATCAGGATGTCATCGAGCGAAACGTGTGCAGAACTCGGAGGTGTCGTACCTTTGGTGCTTGATCGGTCGAAACGAGAAGAAGTTCGACTACATCAACCGCGTTGTCAAACGCTTCCGCTTTTGGTCTACGAGGGTACGTGGACACACTCTCCCCCTCTCCTTGTCATGCATTTCCTAGATAGATCTTGCTGATCATATGAGTTTTTTTAAATTGCATGCTACATTTCCTAACAGTGGCAGACGAGCCAGATCTATGCATAGATGATATGCACGAGTAGAACACAAAGAGTTGTGGGCGGTGATTGTCATACTGCTTACCACCAATGTCATATTTTGATCCGGCGGTATTGTTGGATGAAGCGGCCCAGACCAACCTTATATGACCACGTTCATGGTACCGGTTCCACCGACAGACACACAACTAGTTTTGCATAAAGGTGGCTGGCGGGTGTCTATTTCTCCAAATTTAGTTGAATCGAATTTGACTGCGGCTGGTCCTTGTTGAAGGCTAAAACAACAAACTTGATAAATCACCGTTGTGGTTTTGATGCGTAGGTAAGAACGGTTCTTGCTAGAAGCCTGTAGCATCTATGTAAAACTTGCAACAACAAAGTAGAGGACGTCTAACTTGTTTTTGCAGGGCATGTTGTGATGTGATATGGTCAAGACATGATGTGATATACGTTATTGTATGAGATGATCATGTTTTGTAAAAGTTACTGGCAATCGGTAGGAGCCTTATGGTTGTCTCTTTATTGTATGAAATGCAAACACCATGTAATTGCTTTATTTTATCACTATGCGTTAGCGATAGTTGTAGAAGCAATAGTTGGCGAGACGACCACGACGCTACGATGGAGATCAAGGTTTTGAGCCGGTGACGATGGAGATCATGACGATGCTTTAGAGATGGATATCAAAAGCACAAAGATGATGATGGTCATATCATGTCACATATTTTGATTGCATGTAATGTTTATCTTTTTTACATCTTATTTTGCTTAGTACGACGGTAGCATTATAAGATGATCCCTTCACTAAATTTCAAGGTAGAAGTGTTCTCCCTGAGTATGCACCATTGCTACAGTTCGTCATTTCGAGACACCACGTGATGACGGGGTGTGATAGACTCTACGTTCACATCACTACAAAAAAAGACACATCGGTGACATTGTGGGCCAAACGAAATTTTTTCCTGTCATGCTTACGACACTTCTATGACGATAATTGTGACAAAACCCGGTATCATCATAAATGTGGTGGGCTCCTACTTCTATGACAAAAAATCATGACAGAAAATGGGCTTTTCATCCTGGGCGGGCCGGAGACGCAGCTGCATGACATTCTTTGGGCCGTGCATGACGGAAAAAACCGTGGTAGAGGTGAGGGCGAGGAAAATATCGGGGGAGTTCCCGGTTACGATGGGTGGTCGGGGCCGAGCGATGCGCGTTTCTCTCGTACGTACGCGTGTGTGTGCGAGGTGTTGCACTCTAACTGAACCCGAGCGAGGCGTTGGGCTCTAACTCAACCCGAGCGATTGCACTAGCTACGTTACTCAACCCGAGCGATCGATCCCTTGATGTTAATTGAACCCGAGTGATTCCTTCGCTACTGCTACTAACTGAAGCCGATCGATGCTTCCTCTTGATGAACAATGAGCATTGTTGGGGCTTTGGATGAACAGTTCCCGGTGGGGGTTGAATGAACATGACCCCGTGGTGTTGCCGCTGGATGAACAGTACCCCGATTGATCGAGCCGATGGATGAACAGGACCCCATGGAGGGGTGGATGAACAGGACCTCGTGGAGGGCTGGATGAATAGGACGACCCCGTGGAGGGCTGGTTGGACAGTAGCCGGTGGAGGGCTGGATGAACAGTAGCCCGTGGAGGGGTGGTTGAACAGGACCCCGTGGAGAGGGCTAGTTGAACAGTAGCCGGTGGAGGAGTGCGTGGTGGAGGCTAGATGAACAGGAGCCCGTGGATGAACAGTTGCAGGTGGAGGCTGGAGGAGGTCGACGGTGGATGAACAGTAGCCCGTGGAGGCTGGAGGAGGTCGGCGGTGGAGATGAACAATATCCCATGGAGTCCCGTTTGCCGGTACGCCACACCCCTCCCGATGAACAGGACCCCCGTTTCGACCGTAGCGCTCCAACACAAGTCCGTTTCCTCCGTTTTGTGGTACGCCACACCCTCCCGATCAACGGGACCCCGTTTCAACCGTAGGAGGTCCAAGAGAAGTCCGCTTCCTCCGTTTTGCGGTACGCCAGACCCCTCCCGATGAACAGGATCCCGTTTCGACCGTGGCCGATTGAACACAAGGCCATTTCCTCCGTTCTGCGGTACGCCAAGCCTTGTTTCCATCGGCTATTCCGTCCAAGCCGGTTGGCTCCCGATGAATAGCACGTGTTCCGTTGCCTCCCGATGAACACGACGCATTCTGTTGCCTCCCCATGAACACGACGACAACGCAGCTTCTCCGTTCCGACCCAGCCATGTACACAAGCCCTGGCCGTACGTATGCACGAGTAGGCGTTTGAGACCCCACCCGTATGTATGTACGTGGCCGTATTTACTTTCTTGCACCCTGGCCGCTGTACGCACGTGTACATGCTACATGCACGCCTCTACTACGATACGTGCGCGCCTCTACATCGACCAGTATATACGTACACGTTCACGACCAAAATGACAACGCTATGTACGCTTCGACTAGGTGGGTCCCGACTGTCAGGCACTTCCTTGCGTGCGAAGATGTAGCTAGTGGGTCCCAGCAGTCAAGGGGGCGAATCATTTTTTTGCTCGTAATATGGACGCACTTTCTTGCGTGCGAAGATGTAGCTGGTGGGTCCCAGCAGTCAGGGGGAAAACATTTTTTTCACGAAATATGGTGGCCCGTCCGGTGGGTCCCTGCTGTCAGGTGGAGGAATCATTATTTTTTGCGTAATAAGGAGTCACTTCCTTGCTGCGGCCGTGGACCCAGCTGCCAGCCTCTCCATGTATAGTACTCTTCTGATGGAAGTCTGTCGTTGACCACATTGACCACGCCGTGCCGAGAGCACCAAGGTGGTGGACGACGGCGAGGCCTAGGAAGGGGACGGCGCGGAGCCGGGGAAGACGCGGTAGTGGATGCCCACGCGGAGAGAAGTACGAGGGTTCACTAGTTCGGCTGCGGTGTGAGGCTGCCGTTGCCGCAGGGCCTGGCCAGCGGTGGGAGTAGTAGGGGGTGGTTAGGCCTCCGCGACAGCACAGCCGGACACGGGAGGCAAGAGCAGGCGGCACGACCGATGTTGCTTTGGGCGGCTGGAGCAAGAAGACCAGAGGTTGAAGAAGCACTACGGCCATTGGATAGACATCGTACGGTCAATGGAGCTAGAATTATTCATATTGACTAAGTTGACAAAGCCCTCCGTCCCCGTCAACTTAGTAGGCCCACATGTCAGCCTACCGCTATGCTGGGTCCAGCTAGCAGGGGGGTATTCATTTTTTGTGCGTAAGAAGGAGGCACTTCCTTGCATGCGAAGATATAGCTGGTGGGTCCGACCTGTCAGCGGGAGAACGTTTTTTCGCGAAATACAGAGGCCCTTCCGATGGGTCCCAGATGTCAGGTGGAGGAATCATTATTTTGCGTGTAATAAGGAGGCATTTCCTTGTGTGCGGCCGTGGACCCAGCTGTCAGCCTCTCCATGTACAGTCGACGTCTGATGGATGTTGTTCGTTGACCACATTGACTACGGCGCGCCGAGAGCACCAGGGTGGTGGATGACGGTGTGGCCTATGAAGGGAACGACACAGAGCCGGGGAAGACTCGGCAGTGGTTGCCCACGCGGTGGGGAGTACGAGGGTTTACTGGTCTGGCTGCCGTCGCCAAAAAATAACAGGAGGTGTGGGTGAGTAGAGGAATGGCCTGGCTAGCAATGGAGTAGGGTGGGGCGGTGCGGCCTGTGCGGCAGCGCAGCCGGCCACGGGAGGCGGGAGCAGGCAGCCCCACCGGCGCTGGTTTGGCGGCTGGAGCAAGAAGATCGGATATTGAAGAAGCAGGACAGCCGTTGGATTAACATCCAACGGTCACTGCTGCTAGAATCGTTTATGGACTAAGTTGACAAAGCCTTTCGTACACATCAACCTAATAGACCCACAAGTCAGCTTCCAAATCTATCCCAAACAGCATACAACCCGAAATTTCTAGCCAGATTCAAATTAATTTAAAAACCAAACATACCTTAATTTAAATCCAATGAAATTTTACCCACACAAAAACAATGAAATCTAAAATATCAAAATCCGAATGAAAAAAGTATTTTGGAACTAATTGCCTGTTTGCTATATTTTTTCATTTTACAACCCATCTAATATTACTTATAGCCCATTTCTTATTACTTATAGCCCATTTTCTGGGCAAAATGCATCCCTCCTTGTCTTGAAAGATTTCCGGCCCAGCAGGGCGTAGAAAAGCAAGTAGACCTACATTGGTTATTTTACACAAAACAAAATAGCTGGGCTAGCCATTTTCAGAAAGAAAAAAAACAAACTGGGTTGGTCATGTGCTAGACGGGCTACAACTCCCGAACAACCCAGTTGATACCCTTTTCCGTCCCGAAAAAAGAAAATTACTGCGCGTGCTGCTGGGTCCCTACTGTCATCCTCACCATGTACAGTCATCTCCTTATTCCTCTCGGTTGTTGACCATGTTTACAACACCAGAGGGCAGCGCCGCGATGAGTGAACCAAGGCGGAGGACGATGGTGAGGCCTCGGACGGGAACGAACAGGAGTCAGGGAAGATGCACAGAGTTTTAGGGTGCAATGTGGCCACGATATGTTCGCGGCAGCATAGCCAGCCGTGGGAGGCAGGAGCAGGCGGTCCCGCCGGCGCTGATCTGGCTTTGGCGACTGGAGGAAGAAGAGGCTGAAGAAACACGACAGGCGTTGAATGTCAATCCAACGGTCAAGGTTGGCACAATCGTTTGTTGACTAAGCTGACACCAAGTAACATACTTTTTTATATATAGGAAGAAAATAAAAAGTGGGCTCGTTCGCCTAATAACATTCCCGAAACTGCGACCATTCGATCTTGCGTCGCAACTAAAACTGCGAGGAAAATGTGTTCCTCTGCCGTCCTCCTCCCAGGGAACGTTCGCCACATAAGTGACTAGCACACTTGGTTTTCAACCGAGAGGTCTTGTGTTCGAGTCCCAGGAACTCTCAATTTTGTCCTCCTTCCTTCCTCGCAAAAAAGAAAGAAAATCAAAGACTTGAGAAGGCGTATAGAACAAGCTAGTGTACCAGTAAAGAGACGTTGCTGAGTTTTAGAAAAAAGAGAAACGTGCTCCTATAGCTGGTTCGAATCCAAACCTAGACTATGACTATATATGGTGCTATGCTACTCTACAAGTAATGAAACTGACATATCCAATGTTCGCTTCTCCTCTTCTCTACTTACTCTGCCTAGCATCAGAAGCTCTGGCCGCAACAACCATGTCCGCCGACTACTCGTCCACCTGCTCTTCAGCATGCAGCAACCAGATATGCGCCAAGTCGCCACCCTTACCATCGCCCTTGGGTCTCATCACACCCCCGCCGGCACACGCACCGCAGCCGGTTGCTCATCGCAACACGCTGCCGTTGGTGTGGTGCCACTATTACAAATCATGCAGAGTCATCCGCCGCGTCTTAACCACAATCCTCAACCCTGGTCGAGTCTTCTACAAATGCCCGAATCATGGGGTAATAATATATTTAAGTGTTGTGCTGCTGCTTTCAATTGCTGATTTTTTTAATAGTTTGGTTGATGATCTTCCAATTTGATTCATGCAGAAAAGGGAAGATTCGTGTGATTTGTATTTCTAGGAATTTGCTGATGTGGGGGAATGCAACTATGCTGATTATTTGGTTAGCCGAGGAATCCCAATACCAGCAGGTTGGGGTGTTGGACAAGTAACTGAAGGAACGACAGAAGAGGAAGATACATAGCAGAAGGTTAAAGTTGCAGTTCCTTTGGTCATGGCCAAGCAACAGCTGCTGAACGGCCTTCACAACAATGAGGGGATGAAAGAGCTTGTGAATATAATGGGAAAAATCGATGTGCTCTGTAGGATGATTGTCTCTTTATTTGCAGTGTATGTAGCACTCGTGATTTATTCAATGGCTATGACATG